>NC_134353.1:891219790-891962290 GCF_048569485.1 Anomaloglossus baeobatrachus | reverse complement strand
CTAGAAGCGCCGATAAACAATCGCAAAAGCGTCGAAAATCGGTGATCTGTGTCTTGTCGGTCATTTCCATAATTTCGCTGCAGATGTTGTTCCTCGTTCCTGCGGCAGCACACATCGCTGTATATGAAGCCGCAGGAGCGAGGAACATCTCCTTACCTGCGTCCCGCCTGCAATGAGGAAGGAAGAGGTGGGTGGGATGTTTACATCCGGCTCATCTCCGCCCCTCCGCTTCTATTGGCCGCCTGCCGTGTGACGTCGTTGTGACGCCGCACAACCCGCGTGTGAAGCTGCCGTAGCGATAATGTTCGCTACGGCAGCTATCACAAGATATCGCAGCTGCGACGGGGGTGGGTACTATCTCGCTCGGCATCGCTACAATTGGCTAGCGATGTCGCAGCGTGCAAAGTACCCCTTAGTGATAAAAATCCTGTCCTTCTGCTGCCACCATTGGGGGAAAAAAATGTTTATCGGCAGAGGTTCGATCACTAATAAAATGCAAAGAAACCCTCTGCCGTGTGCAGCGCCCCTTACTTTCTCATTGGCTTTGTTTGGAAAGCTAGTAGACGTTCGATAAGCCTGTACATCACTTGCTTTGCTCTCTGAAGACAGCTGCGCACAAACGCTTGGATTTCGGCCATTTGACGTGCCATGGATTCTCATAGCGATTGGCTACATCCAGTAAAGTTTGTTTGCTAAAAAAACCTTTTGGAATCCGCAAGAAGCAGCATGTTACTCCTACTTGTCGCAGAATAAAAAAACCCATAACAAAAACCCCATTTACATTCACCAAATGTGAATTATTATTGGATTTTATATGGATGCCAGAGTGAAATCCTACGACAAGGACCTAGGAGCCATTTATGAAAGGGAACCAGGCATCAGCTTTTTGTCTTATGAACTAAAGGCAGTGCCATAGTGGTGCTAAGAGGCTAATTAAAATTATATCTTCAGCTGGTAAATCTAAAGGCCCTGTTACACACAACGACGTATCTAACGATATATCGCCGGGGTCACGGATTCCGTGACGCACATGGCATCGTTAGCGATGTCGTTGCGTGTGACAGCAAGGAGCGACTGTTAACGATGGAAAATACTCATCTTAACGTCCATCGTTGACACATCGTTCCTTTTTAAAAAATCATTGATTGTAGAGGACGCAGGTTGTTCGTCGTTCCCGAGGCAGCACACATCACTACGCGTGACACCTCGAGAACGACGAACTACACCGTACCTGCGGCCGCCGGCAATGAGGAAGAAGGTGGCCGAAATGTTACAGCCGCTCATCTCCGCCCCTCCGCTTCTATTGGGCGGCCGCTTAGTGATGTCGCTGTGACGCCGCACAAACCGCCCCTTTAGAAAGAAGGTGGAATGTCGGCAACAGCGACGTCGCTAGGCAGGTAAGTCCGTGTGACGGCTCCTAACGATGTTGTGCGCCATGGGCAGCGATTTGCCCGTGACGCACAACCAACGGGGGCGGGTACATTCGCTATGGATATCGCTGCGTGTAAAGCCTGCTTAAGTCTTGATTGCAGAATAATCTTTGTCCAAACATACTGCAGTGCCTAGAGCATCGGGTGGGACTTTGTGGATCAGGTCTAATGTCATGCTTCCTCTCCTGGCTTCCTGCCTCTCCTCTCTTGAAATTTTCTTCCTTCTGCTGCCATAATCAGAGCTATGTCCGGCGCATGCGCAGCACTATTTTCAAGTTTTTCTTGAACTCTTCGCTAAAATGATCTCCGGCACCATTTTATTGAAGACACTGTAAAGATGAATATGAGCAGTGGCAGCGCATGCGCAGATTGAATTTTTCTTTTTTTATCATAGAAATCTCCAGAGTCCTCAGTAAAATGTCTCTGGAGATTGCAGTACATGCATGCTCGGATTTTGGTGCCATTTTATTGAAGAGTTGGAGAAAAACTTGAAAATAGTATTGCGCATGCGCCAGACATAGCAGAGGGAAGAATCGGTAAAGACTGAAGACTCACTAAGTCCTGCCCCGATGCTTGAAGCACTGCACCAGTGATGTCATTTTCGAATGTTTGGACGAAGATATCTCTTCAATCAAGGCTCGGATTTATCAGATAAAGGTATCATTTTAATTATTATTATTTATTATTATAGCGCCATTTATTCCATGGCGCTTTACAAGTGAAAGGGTATACGTACAACAATCATTAACAGTACATAACAGACTGGTACAGGAGGAGAGAGGACCCTGCCCGCGAGGGCTCACAGTCTACAGGGAATGGGTGATGGTACGATAGGTGAGGACAGAGCTGGTTGCGCAGTGGTCTACTGGACTGAGGGCTATTGTAGGTTGTAGGCTTGTTGGAAGAGGTGGGTCTTGAGGTTCCTCTTGAAGCTTTCTACGGTAGGGGAGAGTCTGATGTGCTGAGGTAGAGCGTTCCAGAGTATGGGGGATGCACGGGAGAAATCTTGTACGCGATTGTGGGAAGAGGAGATAAGGGAGGAGCAGAGAAGGAGATCTTGTGAGGATCTGAGGTTGCGTGCAGGTAGGTACCGGGAGACTAGGTCACAGATGTAGGGAGGAGACAGGTTATGCATGGCTTTGTATGTCATGGTTAATGTTTTGAACTGGAGTCGTTGGGTGATGGGAAGCCAGTGAAGGGATTGGCAGAGTGGCGAGGCTGGGGAGTAGCGAGGGGAGAGGTGGATTAAGCGGGCCACAGAGTTTAGGATAGATTGGAGGGGTGCAAGAGTGTTGCTAGGGAGGCCAGAGAGCAGGAGGTTGCAGTAGTCGAGGCGGGAGATGATGAGGGCATGCACTAATGTTTTTGCTGATTCTTGGTTAAGGAAAGCACGGATCTGGGAGATGTTTTTGAGTTGTAATTGGCATGAGGTGAAGAGGGCTTGGATGTGTGGCTTGAAGGATAGAGCAGAGTTGAGGGTCACTCCAAGGCAACGAGCTTGTGAGACTGGGGAGAGTAAGCAGCGATCGAGTTTGATGGAAAGGCTTGTTGGAGGAGATGAGTGAGGAGGAGGAAAGACAATGAATTCTGTTTTGTCCATGTTAAGTTTTAGGAATCGCGCAGAGAAGAAGGATGAAATAGCAGACAGACATTGTGGGATTTTGGTTAGTAGAGAGGTAATGTCAGGTCCAGAGAGGTAGATCTGTGTGTCATCGGCATAGAGATGATACTGGAAGCCGTAGGACTCTATGAGCTGTCCCAGGCCGAAGGTGTAGATGGAGAACAGCAGGGGTCCAAGAACTGAGCCTTGGGGGACACCGACAGATAGGGGGCGAGATGAGGAAGTGGTGTGAGAATGGGAGACGCTGAAAGTTCGGTCGGTTAGGTATGAGGATATCCAAGATAGGGCCAAGTCTGTGATGCCCAGAGATGAGAGAATCTGTAGTAGGAGGGAATGGTCTACTGTGTCGAAGGCAGAGGACAGGTCCAGGAGGAGGAGGATAGAGTAGTGTCGCTTGGATTTGGCGGTTAGTAGGTCGTTAGTGACTTTAGTTAGGGCAGTTTCAGTGGAATGATGCGGTCGGAAGCCAGATTGTAGCTGGTCAAAGAGAGAGCAGGAGGAGAGGTATGAGGACAGTTCAAGATGGACATGCTGTTCTAGTAGTTTTGAGGCATAGGGGAGAAGGGATATGGGGTGATAGTTTGACACAGAGGATGGGTCAAGGGAGGGCTTTTTGAGGATGGGTGTGATTGAGGCATGTTTAAAGCATGAAGGGAATACACCAGTTGTTAGTGATAGGTTGAAGAGATGGGTTAGGGCTGGGATGAGGACTGCGGTGATGTTGGGGATGAGGTGTGATGGGAGCGGGTCCAGTGCACAGGTTGTTAGATGTGATCTTGAGAGTAGAGTGGAAAGATTGTTTTCTGTCATGGTGGAGAAGCTGGATTTGGAGGAAGAAGGCTGAGTAGCTATGATGAGGGGCTGTGGTGATTGTGGGCCAAAGCTTGCTCTGATGTTGTCAACCTTCTGCTTGAAGAAAGAGGCAAAGTCTTCAGCTGAGAGGAGAGGAGAGGGAGGTGGTGCTGGAAAACGGAGGAGAGAATTAAAAGTGTTGAATAGCTGTTTAGGGTTGTGAGAGAGAGAGGATATGAGGGATGAGAAGTAGGTTTGTTTTGCAGCAGTGAGTGTGGACTTGAAAGTGGTGAGGGACTCTTTATATGCAATGAAGTGCTCAGTGGAATGAGACCTCTTCCATCTGCGCTCAGCAATTCTGGAAGCCCGTCTCAGTTCTTTAGTCTGACTGGTGTGCCAGGGTTGCCTGTTGATTGTGCGGGTTTTGGTGTGTGTGAGGGGGGCGGCTGATTCGAGAGCTGCAGAGATTGTAGTGTTGTATAAAGTTGCAGCAGCATCTGCATCGTGTAGAAATGCAATGTCTGTGAGAGGGAGAAGGGACTGAGAAAGGGCGTGTAAATCAATGTGTTTTATATTTCTGCGAGGGTGTGAAAGTTTGTGGAGGAGGGGTTGCGTACTTGGAGAAGAGAGGGAAGAGAATGTGAGTAGGTTGTGGTCAGACAGGGGGAGAGGTGAGTTAGAGAGGTTAGATAGGGAACAGAGGCGAGTGAAGATGAGGTCCAGCGTGTGGCCATCTTTATGAGTAGCTGCAGAAGACCATTGGGTGAGGCCGAAGGAGGCAGCGAACTAATCAGCAAACTAGTGCCATTATGGCACTACCTTTAGTCTATAGGGCAAAAACCTGGTGGTTGGTTCCCTTTAAGTGCCACTGTGTTCACTGAATCCCTTTTAGAGCCCCTTTGGAGCATTATAAAAACTGTTATAGGGGAGCACTGGCTTAATATCATAAAAATAATGTACAAATCTGTGAAATATAGACCTGTGAACCCCCTGTATATAGGGTAAAAGCTTCTGTAATATGGTATAGTCACTCGCAATGTTCTGCCATGAAGAAGGATTGAGAATAAGGGCTCTACGATGAGTGCTATCTACATGCGATGACTACAGGATGGTGCTGGCGTTTTAACAGTTAAGAAAAAAAGACAATTTACTGGGGTAAGTATTTCCTTCTGCCGTCTCTTCCAGCACTAATGTCCGGATGTGGCTTCCTAAGGCGTTTAATAGGCCCCAGAACTAGTTATAGAGAAATGGGATCTACATAGCACTCAGAGATGGGGGATCCAAAAGGGTTCAGGAGCAAGTGAAAGCCAGAAGAAGAGGTGGAGCGTCTACAATAAATCACCCTCATGTTTTCATATTGTCCTCGTCCAAGAACGAACATCTCCACCTTCTCCGTAAAACAGATGGCCAGGTTTGATGTTGTATTACGACCCGACCCTTGAGTATGCAATAAACGTAAAGGACAAGACATTTATTGGACATTTCCAGGAAGGAATCACTATAATACCTAGAAGAAATCACAAATATCGTCTCAGATTTACTTTTAGTGCGAGGAGTCGGTTCATGCCACGCGACAATATTCAGGCTGAAGAAATAATATATTATGGACGTAAAATATAGAGATAGGATGGTAATATTTCTGATAAAATAATGAATGTGCTCTCGTAGTATCCTTAAAAGAAATAAATAAATCTTTATTTTTATAGAGCGCTAAATTATTACGCAGCGCTTTACATACATCAGGAACACTGTCTCCATTGGGGCTCACAATCTAAATTCCCTATCTGTATGTCTTTGCAATGTGGGAGGAAACCCACGCAAACACGGGGAGAACATACAAACTCATTGCACATGCTGTCCTTGGTGGGATTTTAACCCAGGACCCCAGTGCTGCAAGACTGCAGTGCCAACCACTGAGCCACCGTGTTATCCTTAATGACAATGAGGATGTTGATAAGGGGTCAGTCAAGTGAATTAAATGTGCTTTTAAAGGCCTCAAACTTTAAAGCACCACTCCATGGTTTTGGGTTTTTTTTCAATGCGGGAGTGAAGCTTTAAATCTAAGTCCCGTGCCCTCAGTCTGACACTCTATTTCATCCTATTTCTGCGCTGCTTCGGTCCCGCGGTGCTATCGTGTGCCCGTTACTTCAAAATGGCCGTAAGTCAAAGGTTTCATCAAAAGCTCTCTATACAAGTCTATGAAGGCCAGAACAAGGCTCTTATAGACTTGTATTGAGTTGTGACCTCCTGAGCACTCCATGAAACACTGAAACTGCTGTCAGGTAACAAAATGCCAGAAACTGACCAGTGCGACACTGGAAAGACTTAAAGATGGCGGCGGGTGAGTATAAAACAGGTGGCAGGAAGATTACACATAAAGCACCACTCCAGCGATTAAATAAAAAAAAATGATGGAGTGGTGTTTTAAAAATAAAAAGAGTACCCTCACTGATCCTATGCAGTTCTCATTCTAACACTGTACTGTTTCCTACCAGTCTCTAATTCCTTCTCATTTCTAGGCACGGTGGCTCAGTGGTTAGCACTGCAGCCTTATACCGCTGGGGTCCTGGGTTCATGTTCTACCAAGGATGACATCTGCAAGGAGTTTCTATATTCTCCCTGTGTTTGCATGGGATTCCCACAACACTCCAAAGACATACTGATAGAGAATTTAGATTGTGAGCAGGTCGCACAGTGGCTCAGTGTTTAGCACAGCAGTCTGGCAGCGCTGGGGTCCTGGGTTCAAATCCCACCAACAACAACCTCTGCAAAGAGTTTGTATGTTCTCTCCGTTTCTGCGAGGGTTTCCACCTACATTCCAAAGACATACAGATAGGGAATTTAGATTGTGAGCCCCAATGGGGACAGTGTTGCTGATGTATGTAAAGCGCTGCGGAATATGTTGGTACTATATCTGGTTGTCTCAGATTAAGGACTAGTTTTTTGTCCGAAACGCGTCCACCTTACACGACTTGTGATGCGTTCTTCATCATGATGGCGAATTGTATTGCTTTTACTGAATTTGGAATAAAGGAAAATTAATTTTAAAGCAATTTACTGATTGGATGCTGGATATTTTTCTTCACTACGTCCTGCTGCAGAGGGATCCTGTTTTCTCCTCCGTGCACCGATCAAGCATTTAGTGGTCTCCATTGGGTGAGATGGACTTTCTCTATATACTACAAAGTATCTAACCTAGTATTAAAGATGGGGGATGAATTGCTTAATAAACTGGGGACTTGCAGCTGTTTTTGAAAACTGTCCTCTGTGAGCTGATGTGTGACTATTGGAGAATCCTCCGCTTCTCCTCTGCACCTGTCCTCTTATTAGAATAACACTTCTCAAATAGACTATCTCATTTAAGGGATTGTCCACTTTAGTGTTATTTTATTACATGTGTGGGGGACATGATTAAGTGACACTTATCAATATGACGGTTCGCCTCCTTTTTTCACAGACCACATAGCTCTCCTGTTCTCCAACAGGCCGCCAATAGAAGAGCATGTGACCAGACCTGTCCCTCAGTCTCCTCCAATTGGAAACTCTGCATTTACCAAAGCTTCTTTTTAATTGGAGGCTGATGGACAGGTCTGGTCACATGCTCTTCCATTTAGCAGCTATTTTCAGAGCTGGAGCACTGTACTGTCTGTAGGGAAGGGTGTACTAACTAACAAGCGCAGAAGGAGAACCTGTCATACTGATATATTAATAAGTGCCACATAATCATGTCCCCCACACAACTGTTAAAATAAAGATAAAGTGGACAACCATTTTAATAAGACAATATCACAGCAATACCAACTTTTTAGTTCCCTATATAATCTAGTATATTGCCTTGGCTCAGTGGTTAGCACTGTATGGTTGCTCAGTGGTTAGCACAGTATGATGGCTAAGTGGTTGTCACTGTATAGTGAGTGGCTCAGTGGTTAGAACTATATGGTGACTCAGTGGTTAGCAATGTACGGTGGCCAGTGGTTAGCAAATTACGGTAGCTCAGTGGTTAGCACTGTATAGTGGCTAAATGGTTGTCACTGTATGGTGGTTCAGTGGATAGCACTGTACGGTGGCTCAGCGGTTAGCACTGTATGGTGGATCAGTGGTTAGCACAGTATGGTGGCTAAATGGTTGTCACTGTATGGTGGCTCAGTGGTTAGCACTGTATGATGGTTCAGTAGTTAGCACTGTATGTTGGCTCAGTGATTAGCACCGTTGCTTTGCAGCACTGAGGTCCTGGGTTGAAATCCAACCAAGCACAACATCTACAAATAGTTTGTTCTCCCCGTGTCTGTGTGGGTTTCCTCCAAGTTCTCCAGTTTCTTCCCACACTAAATATAGGGAATTTAGATTGTGAGCCCCAATGAGGACAGTGGTGATCACATTTGTAAAGCTCTGCTGATTATCTTGGTGCTATATAAGAATACTGGTATTCTTGCGGCAAACATCATTCTAGAAGTTAATTTTTACTGCAGTTTTTGGTGGTCATATCAATGAGGTTCATGTCCTGCAGTTTGGTCCCCTTTTAAATTAGCCAGTACAAGAGTGGATCTTAAAGAAAGGTAATATAAAGTATAGAACTTTACTGCTTCTCTTTTTCAAACACTGTATTTGGAAATTTAAAGGTAAAAAAGGGAAGTCCCAGGCTCAGGACTTTCATCTATTCACCGGAGCGATTCTCCACCTGCTGCACCTAGCGTGTCAGTACATTTCTTGAGTGGTCCGATGATTTTATTGGCACCTTACCCTCAGGTGGCATTATTTACTCTGAGGTGGCACTGTATAGAAACTTAACACTTGCTGTCAGTTCCATGCAAATAATAGCAGATGACAAGGAGTCAAAGCTTGAATCATCCTAAAGTAAGAAAAACCTTTAAACACAATGGTATCGTGAAAAATGGAAAATTTCTAAAATGTGTAATGTAGTATTGATTCACTATATTTTGCAAAGTATTGGGACACACGTATTAATCACTGAATTCATGTTTTGTATTCAGACCCATTCCCACAAGTGTATACCGTCCAGTCCCTCTCCATGCAGTCTGCCTTTACAGTTTGGTGAGGAAGAACATGACCGGTCTCATAATTGGGCTGCTTTACACACAACGATATTGCTAGCAATCTCGTTAGCGATGTGACACGCCAGATCGCACATACGATTTGCCGAGATCGCACATGTGACCGGCGCTATAAAACGACCTATGTGCGATCTTGGCAAATCGTATCTGCGATCTGGCATGTCACATCGTCTTTCCTGCTCCCCATGACTGTGACCTGTACACAAAATAGGGTCCATAACAACATGGTTGAAGGAGTTTGATGTGCAAGATCATGACCAGTCTCATAGTCATCCAGCTCTCTATGACATGGATCCGTATGCAAATCAAGGTCCATAAAGACATGGTTAGAGGGATTTGGTATGGAAGAACATGACCGGTCTCATAGTCCTCCCTGCTCACTATGATTGTGACCCGTACACAAATCAAGGTCCATAAAGACGTGGATGGAGGAGTTTGGTGTGGAAGAACATGCCCGGTCTCATAATCTTACCTGCTAACCATGACATGGATCCATATGCAAATCAAGGTCCATAATGACATGGCTGGAGAAGTTTGGTGTGGAAGATCATGACAGGTCTCATAGTCATCCAGCTCTCCATGACATGGACCCGTACGAAAATCAAGGTACATAAGGACACGGTTGGAGGAGTTTGGTGTGAAAGAACATCACTGGTCTCATAGTCTTTCCTGCCCCCCATGACATGGACCCGTATGCAAATCAAGGTCCATAAAGACATGGTTGGAGGAGTTTGGTGTGGAAGAACATGACTGTCACATAGTCTTTCCTGCCCCCATGACATGGATCCGTAGGCAAATCAAGGTTCATAAAGACATGGTTAGAGGGATTTGGTGTGGAAGAACATGACCGGTCTCATAGTCCTCCCTGCTCACTATGACTGTGACCCGTACACAAATCAAGGTCCATAAAGACGTTGTTACGAACCGGCGCCGCCATAGCCGCAAGCAGCCTGCTGCGGTCCCTGTTGCGCCCAGGCGCCGGCTGCCGTTCTTGGCCGTGCCTCGGGTCGTCCAGTTGGCTGTTCCTTCCACCACGTCTAAGTGTGGAGAAGCGGCTGGTGCGCATGCGTGCGCCGATTTACCCCAGCCAGAGTTTAAGCCCGGTGTTTTGCCTAGTGAGCATGCTCAGCCTGATTGTGTTATGTCTGAGACTAAGTCCTCAGTTCAGGCTACTGAGCATGCTCCCACAATTAACCCTAACAGTCTCTTTGCACAGGTACTTGGACTTCGTGCTGTGTCTAAGTGCTGGGATGTGCCTACTGAGCATGCTCAAACTGATAGTCTGCTTTCTGAGCCTGTTGCTCAGGCTAATGGGCATGCTCAGGCACTTAGTGCACCAGAGGCTAGGTCCGGTAAGGACCTCACTGAGCATGTCCGTGAGGTGGCAGGCCCTGATAGGGCAGAGGGTGTCAGGTGTCCTGATGACGTGGCAACTCCGGACTGGCTCGCAGAGGCCCGCCCCTATGATCTGGCACCTCAGTATTGGTCGTCAGACGATGACTGGTGAAGTGTTTGGGGCGTGGCTGCCATGAGGTCATCAATGACGTGGCGGTTCCGGATAGGTCGCATGTGACGTCACTGATGACATGGCACTCTGCTATTGGACCTTGGTGGTTCCACCCTGGGTTTGGGGTGGACCCAGGTTATAAAAGGGGCTGGAGACAACATGGAGGTGCGCAGTCTTCACATTTGCTCAGTCAGAGCACACCTCCATGTTAGAGCCTCATTGCGGCATAAGCCTATGTTGGGAAGCGGTAGGTAGGGCTAGGCGAACGGTGCCTGTCACGCCAAGATTCGTGGCTCGGCACATCAGGGTCAGGCGCCGTGCTTCCCTCCTGCCGTTCCAGTCTTGCTATAGCAGCCCAGTGGCGTTAACTGGGTTGCAGCTGCTGTGCTTCCTGTCCGGTTGTGCCCCCTACGCACACGGACAACACACCTGCTGCGCCACCTGTCTGATTGTGCACCCTACGCACACGGACAACGCACCTGCTGCGCCACCTGTCCAATTGTGCCCCCTACGCACACGGACAACGCACCTGCTGCGCCACTTGTCCGGTTGTGTCCCCTACGCGCACGGACAGCGTACTCCAGGACCCCTGTGGAGTTAACAGGGTGTTCCTTATTTTCCTCGGCTTCCCGGTCAACGCTACTGGTGTACCCATCTGGTCTGACGTGTCCTACACACACGTGGCCAGTCGAGAGGTGGCCAGAAACGCTAATCGGAGGACCGCTCGGCCTGACGTGTCCTACACACGTGGCCGACAGGGCGCTTTCGTGGCGGTCTTCCGGTCAACGCTACCTGGTTACCACCCGGCCTGACGTGTTTCCTGCACACGTGGTTGGTGTAGCGCTAGGTGCACCAAAACGCTAATCGGGTTGTCGTCCGGTCTGACGTGTCCCAACACACGTGACCGGTTCCCAGAGTTCCTGGGTTATCTCAGAGCCATCCAGCTCTATAGTCTCCGCCTAACCCTCGGGTGCCAGCAGCTCCTTTGTCATCTGGAGCACGGTGGGCCCCGACTGGCGATTAGGATATATACCCCCTGGTCCTAATCTGCCGGTCCCCCCGTAACAGTAAGACTGCGCCAGGGTCTGGCTGGCATGGCGGAGATGAAGCAGCTACGTCAGTTCATGCTGCAGCTTGATGCCAGAGTGAGGTCTCTGGAGAAGTCTGCTCTTGCTGCTGATATGGATGATGTGGTGGCTCAAGCGGCTGCAATGGTGTCAGTCACCAAACCTACTCCAACCCTCCCTCACCTCTCGCTGCCCAACAAGTTTACGGGGAACAGCAAGGCATGTAGGGGATTCGTGAACCAGTGCTCAGTCCATCTAGAGCTGTTGGCTGCACGGTTTCCTACAGAGAGGTCGAAGGTGGGGTTTATCATCTCCTTGCTCTCTGATAGAGCACTGGAGTGGGCTACACCATTGGGGGAGAGGAATGACCCCGTAGTACAGGACTCTAAGGAGTTTTTGGAGTCCTTGCGACAAGTGTTCCTGGGGCCTCAGGTCACTCACGACTCGGCCCTACAGCTACTGACTTTGGAGCAGGGGCGTACCTCCTCAAGTCAATATGCTGTGAGTTTCAGGACACTTGCTGCAGAACTGGAGTGGTCAGAGAGGACTCTCATTCCACTGTTCTGGAGGGGATTAGCCTCGCACGTGAAGGACGCATTAGCGTCGCGTGAGGTACCAACTACCCTTGAGGGCCTCATGACTCTGGCTACCCGCATTGACCTGCGGACCTCCGAACGTCAGCTGGAGCGCAGGTCAGAGGGTCGTTCAGCCACTGTAGTGGTCTCTCCTACTGCACCTCCCTTAGAGGACATCTCTGTCCCTATGGACATCTCTAGGGTTGGTGTTGCTAGGTCTTCGAGTCGCAAGGGCATTTCCTGTTTCGCTTGTGGGCAGTATGGTCATTATGCCAACCGTTGCCCAAAGCGTCAGGATAAGCGACCACGATTGGTGACCATAGCTGGAGGTAGACTGGACTCTGCGTCATCCATTAGGGTGACGTTTCCCGCGTCCATTTCCTTTAAGGGGTCAACATGGTCCACAAGGGCAAGTGTGGACACAGGTGCTGGGGATAGTTTCATCTCCTCCTCTTTTGCCCGGCGGCATGCCATCCCGCTGGTGCAAATGCAAAGGCCAGTGAGAGTCCGTGTGGTGGATGGGTCCTTGTTGCCCAAGGTAATTCACCAGCGGACAGTGCCCATTACCCTTGCCATGTCATCCGGGCATAGGGAGACCATTTCATTTCTGGTTCTCCCTAAGGGTGCAGATGATATTCTGCTGGGTATTCCTTGGTTGAAGCGGCATTCCCCACATATTGACTGGTCGTCTGGGGTGATTACGCGGTGGAGCGAGTCTTGTAGCTCCCACTGCATGTCTCCATCTTCCGCCCGTCGCTCAGTGGTATCTGTGGCGACTATAGACCATTCGAGTGGGAGGGCCGCTAGAGGGGGGGGTACTGTTACGAACCGGCGCCGCCATAGCCGCAAGCAGCCTGCTGCGGTCCCTGTTGCGCCCAGGCGCCGGCTGCCGTTCTTGGCCGTGCCTCGGGTCGTCCAGTTGGCTGTTCCTTCCACCACGTCTAAGTGTGGAGAAGCGGCTGGTGCGCATGCGTGCGCCGATTTACCCCAGCCAGAGTTTAAGCCCGGTGTTTTGCCTAGTGAGCATGCTCAGCCTGATTGTGTTATGTCTGAGACGAAGTCCTCAGTTCAGGCTACTGAGCATGCTCCCACAATTAACCCTAACAGTCTCTTTGCACAGGTACTTGGACTTCGTGCTGTGTCTAAGTGCTGGGATGTGCCTACTGAGCATGCTCAAACTGATAGTCTGCTTTCTGAGCCTGTTGCTCAGGCTAATGGGCATGCTCAGGCACTTAGTGCACCAGAGGCTAGGTCCGGTAAGGACCTCACTGAGCATGTCCGTGAGGTGGCAGGCCCTGATAGGGCAGAGGGTGTCAGGTGTCCTGATGACGTGGCAACTCCGGACTGGCTCGCAGAGGCCCGCCCCTATGATCTGGCACCTCCGTATTGGTCGTCAGACGATGACTGGTGAAGTGTTTGGGGCGTGGCTGCCATGAGGTCATCAATGACGTGGCGGTTCCGGATAGGTCGCATGTGACGTCACTGATGACATGGCACTCTGCTATTGGACCTTGGTGGTTCCACCCTGGGTTTGGGGTGGACCCAGGTTATAAAAGGGGCTGGAGACAACATGGAGGTGCGCAGTCTTCACATTTGCTCAGTCAGAGCACACCTCCATGTTAGAGCCTCATTGCGGCATAAGCCTATGTTGGGAAGCGGTAGGTAGGGCTAGGCGAACGGTGCCTGTCACGCCAAGATTCGTGGCTCGGCACATCAGGGTCAGGCGCCGTGCTTCCCTCCTGCCGTTCCAGTCTTGCTATAGCAGCCCAGTGGCGTTAACTGGGTTGCAGCTGCTGTGCTTCCTGTCCGGTTGTGCCCCCTACGCACACGGACAACACACCTGCTGCGCCACCTGTCTGATTGTGCACCCTACGCACACGGACAACGCACCTGCTGCGCCACCTGTCCAATTGTGCCCCCTACGCACACGGACAACGCACCTGCTGCGCCACTTGTCCGGTTGTGTCCCCTACGCGCACGGACAGCGTACTCCAGGACCCCTGTGGAGTTAACAGGGTGTTCCTTATTTTCCTCGGCTTCCCGGTCAACGCTACTGGTGTACCCATCTGGTCTGACGTGTCCTACACACACGTGGCCAGTCGAGAGGTGGCCAGAAACGCTAATCGGAGGACCGCTCGGCCTGACGTGTCCTACACACGTGGCCGACAGGGCGCTTTCGTGGCAGTCTTCCGGTCAACGCTACCTGGTTACCACCCGGCCTGACGTGTTTCCTGCACACGTGGTTGGTGTAGCGCTAGGTGCACCAAAACGCTAATCGGGTTGTCGTCCGGTCTGACGTGTCCCAACACACGTGACCGGTTCCCAGAGTTCCTGGGTTATCTCAGAGCCATCCAGCTCTATAGTCTCCGCCTAACCCTCGGGTGCCAGCAGCTCCTTTGTCATCTGGAGCACGGTGGGCCCCGACTGGCGATTAGGATATATACCCCCTGGTCCTAATCTGCCGGTCCCCCCGTAACAGACGTGGATGGAGGAGTTTGGTGTGGAAGAACATGCCCGGTCTCATAATCTTACCTGCTAACCATGACATGGATCCATATGCAAATCAAGGTCCATAATGACATGGCTGGAGAAGTTTGGTGTGGAAGATCATGACAGGTCTCATAGTCATCCAGCTCTCCATGACATGGACCCGTACGAAAATCAAGGTACATAAGGACAAGGTTGGAGGAGTTTGGTGTGAAAGAACATCACTGGTCTCATAGTCTTTCCTGCCCCCCCATGACATGGACCCGTATGCAAATCAAGGTCCATAAAGACATAGTTGGAGGAGTTTGGTGTGGAAGAACATGACTGTCACATAGTCTTTCCTGCCCCCATGACATGGATCCGTAGGCAAATCAAGGTTCATAAAGACATGGTTAGAGGGATTTGGTGTGGAAGAACATGACCGGTCTCATAGTCCTCCCTGCTCACTATGACTGTGACCCGTACACAAATCAAGGTCCATAAAGACATGGTTGGAGGAGTTTGGTGTTGAAGAATATGATCATTCTCATAGTATGGATCTCAACACCTTTGAACACTTAAACTGAGATTATGAGCCCTGCATTATCCTTTAACATCAGTGTCTGAGCTTACAAATTCTTTTCAGGATGAATGGGCACAAATTCCCATAGACACCTATAAAATCTAGCGGACAGGTTTCCTAAAAAGCCATTAATAGCTGGTAAGGGACCGATTGCATATTAATTCCCTATTAATCTTGAATGAGAGATCATAAAAGTATCTGTAGGTGTGATGCGGAAGGGAACTAACTGCTCATATAGTGTATCTAAAGCGGGCTTTACATGCTGCGACATCGCTAGCCGATGCTTGCGATGGCGAGCGTGATAGCACCCGCCCCAATCGTTATGCCGATATTTTGTGATCACTGTCGCAGCGAACATTATCGCTACGGCAGCGTCACACGCACTTACCTGGTCGGCGACGTCGCTGTGACTGCCGAACAATCCCTCCGTCAAGGGGGAGGTACGTTCGGCATCACAGCGACATCACCGCGACGTCACTAAGCGGCTGGCCAATCAAAGCGGAGGGGCGGAGATGAGCGGGACGAACATCCCGCCCACCTTCTTCCTTCCTCATTGCTGGCGTGTGGCAGGTAAGGAGAGGTTCCTCGTTCCTGCGGCGTCACACATAGCGATATGTGCTGCCGCAGGAACGAGGAACAACTTCGCCCACGCAACAGCAGCGATATTTGAGAATGGACCCCCATGTCAACGAGGAGCGATTTTGGACGTTTTTGCAACGATCCAAAATCGCTCCTAGGAGTCACACACAACGAGATCGCTACAGCAGGCGGATGTGCATCACAAAATCCGTGACCCCAACGAGATCGCTGTAGCGATCTCGTAGCGTGTAAAGCCCGCTTAAGGCCAATTTGGGAAGGGGAATCAACCTCTACAGAAGTTAATCAGATTGACGAGAATTCTAACTACTAATGTGACTCAAATAGACCCTTTTCATCCTAAAAGTGGTTCAAAACCCTGTAATAATTAGATTTTATGCGAGAAAAGTATATAATTGTAACACAAACACGTGGTGATTGAAAAGCAGATTTCCTTCTGAACTGCTCACAGATCCGAGGGACATGTACGGTAACGATGACTTTCCTCTTCCAGGTCTTAGCAAATAGGAGACCTACAAAATTAGTTTGAGAGGGAAGAAAGAAGTTGACAAGCCAGAAAGAATTTAGTAAGCTATTTAGTGCGTGAGGAATGGTTCTCATTATGCGTAAGTGAATGAGGCTGTTTCCTTTAAACAGGAGAGATTAACAAGCTCCCCTCAACCGCCTTTGGGATTTTGACACTTTTAGTGGCTTGTGACATATGACTTGTGAACGACAATCTTCCTCTTAAGCCTCGAATGGCTTCCATCGCCATGGGATAATCAAGTAATTCACTGGCTACATGTTTTAAAAGTGTGGGGAAAATTATTCAAAATAATTTGTTGGGGTTTTTTTTTTACTTTTTTCAAGTATCGTTGCTCAAAAAATAAAAATAAAAAGCTTCTACTAGGTTTTTAAGGAAAATGTCAAGAGCCCTACTTACACATAAGACAGTCTGTCCCTCCGAAATCGGTATTTTTTTGTTAATGTGTAGGTGGATAGTCAAGAGAAAAAATTTACTAATTTTTAGTTCCTTCAAATAATGTGCCATATTGGCTTTTCTGGTCTCAGTTGAGTCATTTTCTTTTATGAATATATTTGTTATCATGGCACACACAGACAATATAATTTATCAGGTCCTACCGTATATTTTGACTATGAAATAGTCTCAAAGAAGATGACATTAGTTGCAAGTGATTTCTTCCAAAGTCACTTATTTGATTGTTTTGTCTTAGAGACTTTGCTCCATGAAAAGCTCCTTTAAGGCCCCGTTACACGCTACGATTTATCTGACTATATGTCGTCGGGATCTTGGTTTTCATGACGCACTTCCGTTGTCGTTAGCTACGTCGTTGCGTGTGACACCTAAGAGCGGCTCCGAACGATCTTAAAAATAGCGAAAATCGTTGATCGTTGACACGTCGTTCAGTTTCAAAATATTGTTCGTCGTTTCGAACGCAGCAGACATATTGCTATGCTTGACACTCTGCCAACAATGAACAACATCGTTAGTGCGTCCGTCATCAGCGACGCGGGCGTGTCTGACAGTATGAAAGTGGGGGCGTGGAGAGGGCGAGGCAATCACACGCCAGGGTGTTTGCTATGGACAATTATACGCCTCTGTTGTTGCCGGAATCGTTGGGAGAAATGCTGTGTGACGGTGTCCACACGACCGCCTTGGTCAAACAATATATCACAGAACGATGTAGCATCGTTTGTGAGATGGGTACGTGTCACTGCTACAAAACGACCTATGAGCGATCTCGGCATATCGTAGCAATGATCTGGGCGTGTCACATCGCTAACGAGATCGTTAGCGATGTCGTTGTGTGTAAAACGGCCTTTAGATCTTTGAGTGGATGGAAACTTTTCAGTGGCATAAATAAATCTATTTTTTGAAATGTATATTTAGAATAATGACAATATTTAACTCATTTTTGGGTTGAGGTTGAAAAAAAATGCAGGTTAAAATATATATTTTTTTAAAATAAAAATTCTGTCCCAATTTGGAAATGGACCAAACATCAACCACTCCGCCTAAGCCATCAGTCAGGGACCGCTTGCCGAAAAGGCTCGTAGTCCACCAGAACGTTTGCCATAAGGGTCTTAATAGGGAAACCTCATTAACTCCACTAACATAAGTGCTCTTTTTCCAAAAATCATTGTGGTGTCTTCTAGTTTCCTCAGTGGGAAAACACATGTCTAGAATTATTCATGCGACACAAATGACAGATCCTAAATAACCAATGATCTCATTTTCATTAGGCAAATGCTCAAGAACTGGGCAGCTCTTCAAGTCACAATTCCGACTTTTTTCATATATTTGGGGCACACAACAAATGGATAAAACTGTGCTTCGGAAAGTGTCATTAAGTATCTCCTCAATGAAGTCAAGAATGAATTAAGTGAGCTTTTTAAGGGTTTCATGTTCCTTACATAATCTTAAGCGGGCTTTACATGCTGCGACATCGCCTGAGCGATCTCGTTGGGGTCACGGAATTTGTGACGCACATCCGGTCGCTTTAGCGATGTCTTTGCATGTGACACCTATGAGCGATTTTGAATCGTCGCAAAAACGTTCAAAATCGCTCATCGGTGACATAGGGGTCCATTCTCAAATATCGCTGCTGATCGGTGTACGAAGTAGTTTGTCGCTCCTGCGGCAGCACACATCGCTATGTGTGACACCGCAGGAACGAGGAACCTCACCTTACTTGCAGCCGCCGGCAATGAGGAAGGAAGGAGGTGGGCGGGATGTTACGTCCCGCTCATCTCCGCCCCTCCGCTTCTATTGGGCGGCAGTTCAGTGACGCTGCTGTGATGTTGCTGTGACGCTGAGCGAACCGTCTCCTTAGAAAGGAGGCGGTTCGCCGGTCACAGCGACGTCGGTAGGCAGGTAAGTAGTGTGACGGGTACGCGCAATGTTGTGCGCCACGGGCAGCGATTTGCCCGTGTCGCACAACCAATGGGGGCGGGTACGCAAGCTAGCGATATCGGTCACGATATCGCAGCGTGTAAAGCGACCTTTAGAGTCTTACGCTAATGTTCATCTACATCTTCACCTTCTCAAATATTTTCCTGTTGATCCCTTTTTGCAAAAAAATATAATTCTACAGCAACAATATAATCCCAGAGAACAGCACTGTGAGGATCATTGTGTAATTCCCAAACGTCAACTTCCATACATGTTCCTCAATTACTGGTGCGCTAGCACACGTGAGGCATTTTCAAGACAGTCTTCAATGGCTGATTAAATCATTTATATATTTCCATAAAAATACATCTACAGTCAACAGTTACCTCTAACTAACTATTGCTTCCCACCCATCCCTCCACCATACACATGCTTGCTCGGCTTTATCGGGAGTGCATTAGTTTCTCATGGGGAGAGGACAGAAATACACTGTCAGACATCTCTAGCAGCAGCTTATATCCATGGAGAACAAAATAATGGGGCACAGATGGGTTATCTGGTACTATTATACAACTGTTGTACCCAACGCCAGCTCAGGACAATCACCGATTCATGGTGGCAACTCAAAGGCTTCTGCTGACGTCACTTCAAGTGGTGGCTTCTTTTCCATTCTATCGGAAATCAACTGAAACGGGCCGAAGTCTTCCTGAGTGACTGGGCTGTGGCCGGCGTTTCACCGCTCATCAAAGCCCAGCGTCGCTCCTGCTTGAGAAAAAGAGCATGCAAGATGCTGGGCTGTTATGAGCGGTGAAACTTTGCCTGCAGCCCAGTCACTCAGGAAGACTGCAGCCCCCTTCAGTTGACGTGACATCACCGGACATCAATGGTGACGCGAAGGGGGTGAGTGCACCGCAATAGCGCCACTCACATGCATTATTAGCAATACAAGGTATTTGAGAGAAATCTTGTTTCTCAACATAATATTGATGTGTCCAGTAATGAAAAAGGGTGATCCACCTCTTTAAGCTACATTCTCACTAGGAAAATGCTCTGGGCTAGTAAAGCCCTGACATATTGCATGAAGAGGGGGTCAATCACACAGAATCAGCTGCAAGCATGACTATGCTTCGGATGGTCATTAGCACAGTTGGCATAAATTGAAGACAAAGGGCAATAAACATAAGTAGGGGTAAAAATTAAGGAAAACCTGTAAGCTCTTGCTATACTGTAGCTAGGGGAAAAAGCACTAAATGCCATTTACTAGTGCCATTTTTAGCCTAACAAGAGCTGTTCACCAGGCCGACAATAACTGTAGGTGGAGGAGGGATTATCATCATTCTGTCCCCAAACAGCATCATGTTCACAACAGAACGTCATGAGTGTATACAGGGCAAACTGTTGCCACCACAAGCAATGATTTCTATGCCGGCTTAAATGATCCAATCATCCAATGAATAAAAGCGTTACTTGTTCAACTTGTGATTGGTGGACGGTTTACAAATGACCGATACTCGGGAATGAAGGTCTTCACAAATGCCCAGTCATACTCTGGTAAGTTTTATAATCTGCAATAACTGATTTAGAACATCTGCAGTAGTAAGTAGACCTCCATACACACTCCCTGGGGAAACATTTATGGGTGAGGTGGATGACCAGCAGCGTGCATTGACACAGTGGCAATACAACCGCAAAGCACAAACTTCCAGCAAAACACAAATGCATTGGAACACCGAATCAGTGACTTTATGAGCAAAGGTCTCATTGTAAGGAGAGGTGAACCCATTCTCTGTTGACTTAACATTCGGTAGGCCAGAGCAATCTTCAGACGGTATGGAAATAGACATCAAGTTAAGATCTATAAATATAGAATTGCCAATTATAATTCCAAGTCCTAGCACTGCCATGCCTTGGAGTGCAAGTAGTACCCAGAAATGTAACACATTGTCAGTCAACATCAACTCACCCATGAATTAAAGGGGTTGTTCACTACTCTGCAATAATGGCCACATCGTGGTAAAACTGATAAAGAAGTGACCCCACAGGCTCCGTGACCTCTGAGATCCGGTGATATCACATCAACTTCCAGTTGACCCGACATCACTGCAGCCGGCCCCAGTCTCTCTGAGTGACTAGGCTGTGGGCAGAGTTTCACTACTCATCACAACCCAGCATGTCATACACTCTCTCCTTCGCTGCAGAGCGCCACAAGCAGGAGCGATGCTGGGCTGTGACGCTGGACTGTGACAAGCGGCGAAACACCCCCCACAGTCCAGTCACTCAGAAAGACTGGGGCCAGTCTTGGTGATGTCGAGTCAACTGAAAGTTGACATGACATCACCGGATCTCAGAGATCACGGAGCCCGGGGGTCACTTCATGGGGATGAGTGGACCGCAATAGCGCCACTCAGAGGCAAAATTGGCTGAACAAGGTATTTAGAAAAAGCATTCCTTATCAGTTTTACAGAGATGTGGCCACTATTGCAGAGTAGTGAACCACCTATTTAAGTTATAGGACGTTATGCAATGACCTCCATTCACAGTATGAAAGAATATAACAGGCACTATGAGTTGTATATCCAAAAAAAAATCACTTTTAAGGTGTTTAAGAATTTGCCAAAGTCTCTCATATGAAAAAATTAGTGGCAATAGGCATGTGCCACTTTGTTATTATTTTAGGAATATTCACTTACTTTGCTATAGATTTTGCTTTGGGGCCCAAAAAGCTTTAAGTAATCAGTAAATTATGAGAGACGTAAAAATAAGATCAAGCGCACTTCTACTCCACTTGAGTTGCTTTCACATTATAATACAGATAGTTAAAGAACTTTGAAGACCACAGATAAGATATCAAGGATAGGCCAAAAACCTTGAAGATCATGGCTAAGATATCACCTTGAACGCTTGGATACATTTTGAACGCTTTACCAGTAAAGTTTATAAATTTTCTGGACACTTTGCATGGCAAGAAGATTAAAATAAAACACGTCCATCATCATAAAATCCATTAGGAATGTCCAAAGCTTGGATGGAAGGATATAAACTCGCCCCCTTTACAAAGAAATATCAACAATTTGTATACTATCCTTCACAGGAGTTCCAAGGCGGGCCATGACAATGAGACAGACCAAACACAAGATGCACTTTATGTCTTCGGTCACAAATGCATCTTCACGGTGCTTTTTTTGACTGGCCGAGTGTTAAGTGACCTAGTACCAGTGATCGTTGCTCTCTATGATAAGATGAACTTTAGTCCAAATGGCATTTTGGAGAATGTAGATAAGATCACTAGTGATGGAATGTGATAGGTCTTGTGTTCATTAGAAGATGTGGTCTTCTGGTCAATGAAACACATTTCCTATCTAAATTTACAGATTTGAGAACTAAAGTTGCCAATCGGTAGACATTTCATCATCAAGAATCTAATGCCATGTTTCTCACCTCCAGTTCTCAAGATCCACAAACATATCATGTTGTCAGGTGTTCCTCAATATTGGACAGGGAATAATTCCATCACCTGTGCAATATTAAGGAAATCCTGAAAATCTGATTGAGGAAAACCTGAAAACATGATCTGTTGGTGGGTCTTGAGGACTGGAGTAGAGAAACACTGGCTTAATGCACCCTCACATATGCATCACGCTGCAAAGATAGCAATGAAACAACAAAGGTAGCCAAAAAATGAGCCAAGGATGCTGCTGGGTAAGAGGAGGAATCAGGGGGTCAGAGATTACTATCGTGGCTGTTGGACTGAGGCCTGCAAATTGATCTCCACCAACTCTGCTGGTGGACCATTGATTGTGCATGGGATTCTCAAGAAAATCACCCATCAGATAATGTCATGGAAAGAAGTAACAGACTTGTTCTATAGATAAACTGCTGCCATGTTTTCACCACTATCTTTCTACCTTCTCTCGAATGCGTAACCAAGTATTCAAGTTTAGGATAGGAGGTATGTCAGAAGAGATAGGAAATGATTTAGACAAAGCAATACAATTCTATTGTACCCACACTCAAATCATGACTGGTGATGGCCCCCATTCAACCGCTAGCACCGAGACCTCACCAACATCAACTAAAACATGTGTCCACATGTAGACCTCACGATTGATGTCCATGAAAGTTAGGAGCACATTTGAGCCAGACTTTCCCAGCTCTTTTTGGCTGTCTTGAATCAAGGAACATATTAATTTGTGAAGCCCCATAAATCACCAAAACTGTGGAAGCACAAGGACATGTTCAGATTACATTCATTTACAATATACAGTACAGACCAAAAGTTTGGACACACCTTCTCATTCAAAGAGTTTTCTTTATTTTCATGACTCTAAAAATTGTAGATTCACATTGATGACATCAAAACTATGAATGAAAACATGTGGAATGAAATACTTAAAAAAGTGTGAAACAACTGAAAATATGTCTTATATTCTAGGTCCTTCAGAGTAGCCAGCTTTTGCTTTGATTACTGCTTTGCAGACTCTTGGCATTCTCTTGATGAGCTTCAAGAGGTAGTCACCGGACCAACAGTCTTGAAGGAGTTCCCAGAAATGCTTAGCACTTATTGGCCCTTTTGCCTTCACTCTGCGGTCCAGCTCACCCCCAACCATCTCGATTGGGTTCAGGTCTGGTGACTGTGGAGGCCAGGTCATCTGGCGTAGCACCCCCTCACTCTCCTTGTTAGTCAAATAGCCCTTACACAGCCTGGAGGTGTGTTTGGGGTCATTGTCCTGTTGAGAAATAAATAATGGTCCAACTAAATGCAAACCGGATGGAATAGCATGCCGCTACAAGGTGCTGTGGTAGCCATGCTGGTTTAGTATGCCTTCAATTTTGAATAAATTCCCAACAGTGTCACCAGCAAAGCACCCCCACACAATCACACCTCCTCCTCCATGCTTCACGGTGGGAACCAGGCATGTAGAGTCCATCCGTTCACCTTTGCTACAAAGACACGGTGGTTGGATCCAAAGATCTCAAATTTAGACTCATCAGACCAAAGCACAGATTCTCACTGGTCTATGTCCATTCTTTGTGTTCTTTAGCCCAAATAAGTCTCTTCTGCTTGTTGCCTGTCCTTAGCAGTGGTTTCCTAGCAGCTATTTTACCATGAAGGCCTGCTGCACAAAGTCTCCTCTTAATAGTTGTTCTAGAGATGAGAAGGTATGTCCAAACCTTTGGTCTGTACTGTATATCCACAGCCAAAATGTCTGATACGAGTATCTACTTCTGAAAAGCACTCCTATAAACTCCAGTGACCCATGCTATGGACAGTTTCCTATTGCCTCTCTGGATTGCCTTGTTCTTCTTAGAAGGGGATGTCCGGAGATAGGATTCCCACCTATAATACAGTATCATATGTGTCTATCACTGGTGGACACAGACAGAAAAGGGCCCCTGTGCAAGATCAATATATGGGCTCTTTGCAGCGGAAGAAAATGAAAAATTGCACCTGCTTTGGAGGTAAAAATGAGCTTCCCAACCTCTTGGGCCCCTGTGTGGCCGCACAGTTGCACCAATGATATGTCTGCTACTGGTGTCTATGCTTGCTAAATCCTTTTACTGGCAATTTTGGCATGTTCTGACATTATTTTTAATTATTATTATTATTTATTATTATAGCGCCATTTATTCCATGGCGCTTTACAAGTGAAAGGGTATACGTACAACAATCATTAACAGTACATAACAGACTGGTATAGGAGGAGAGAGGACCCTGCCCGCGAGGGCTCACAGTCTACAGGGAATGGGTGATGGTACGATAGGTGAGGACAGAGCTGGTTGCGCAGCGCAGCGCAATTATTAACATTATTCTTAATTATTAATATTGTATTAATTCTTCTAAAAAGGTTTCATATTTTATACAGTTTTCTAGAAAGATTAAAACTAAAACAACCAATAAAGTTTTACAATGCAAAAATTGAAAAAAAAATAAATAAAATCCAAAAAAATTAGCCCATGTCCAAAAATTATACTAATATAACTTTGTTTTATATTATTTATATCTGTGTATTTACAAAATATATAAATATTACAAATAACATATATACTATTAATACAAAATTCCTTGAAAAATAGGTTGCATTAGCTCCTACTTGTCCGCCAAAGACTCAGTGGACAAAAATAGTCTAGTAGATGGTGAGTCCTAATCTTTTCTATAAAAAAAAAAAATATACATAAAATGGAAATTCAGTTTGAGCTTTAAGATCCTTATTTAAGTAAACTTTCCAGAAAGTCAATATGTAAGTAGAAATAAATCTGGAAAATCCATACATTCTTAGAATGGAAAGAACGTTGTTCAGCACAAGGGATGTTTGTTAACAGTAACATGAACGCCTTGTGTAACTGTCTATTTAAATCGTTTTAACCTTAAAATACTAACGTGTACTGTGTGCGAGTCCCCGATCCACGGGGCTGTAAACTACCGGCAGCTTTTTTGATTTGGTGCCAGATATGCCAGACTAAACAATAGAGTGGTTTTCCATTTGGTGTAAAAAGTTGCCAGATGACAATTAGGATCCTGCTTTTTAAAAGGGATTTTCTGACCCTTTAAAAGAGTTTTCCTACAATTAAATGTTATATTTCTAAATGTAAAGTATTTTTTTTACATGAAATTACCGGACCCCGGGGGGCACTACATTAACAATGTCACAGTAAAAATCTAAGCTACCAAATCATGCTCTCCATCATCGCTGCGTAGCTAGTCAGATTTATTTTTTTATTATCGGCTTGATTTGGGAACTGATTTACAGTTTTATGTGGGAACTATATAGCAGGATTGCAAAAGCATATTAAAAGCAATCTACAATTTTGCGCAGATTCTTTTTTTTTTGCTTTCTCACTTGCTTTCTAAATGGAAGGTCAAGCAACTTTCTAAATAAAACACCTATCAGAAGAAATCTCTAAAAGATAAGAGACTAAAGAACGCCCCTTGAATACTAAAAAAACCCAGAATATATAGGGTGGTCCAAAAGTAGGTGGACAGAAAATAATAACATTTATTATGATTTATATTTAAAACTAGCTGTAGTACCCAGCGTTGCCCGGGATAGTAACTGTCACTGTCTCTTCCCAGTCTCTGTCTGTGTGTCTCTGTATCTCTTTCCTTGTCTGTCTGTGTCTATGTCTCTGTCTCTCTGTTTCTAGCTCTCCGTCTGTGTCTGTATCAGTCTATTCTCTATCTCTGTGTCTCTGTGTCTGTCTGTCTCTTAATCTCTGTGTCTGTCTTTCTCTCTTTCCTTGTCTGCCTCTTGCCCCGTCTGTCTCTTTCCCCATCTGTCTCTTTCCCCGTCTGTCTGTCTGTCTCTTTCCCCGTCTGTTCTATTTCTCTGTTTCTTTCCCCATCTGTCTCTTTCCAGGTCTGTCTCTTTCCCAGGTCTGTCTCTTTCCCTGTCTGTCTCCCCGTCTCTTTTCCTGTCTCTTTCCCTGTCTGTTGTTGTCCATCTCTTTGTCTGTGTCTTTTGCTGTCTGTCTCTTTCCCTGTCATCCTGTCTCTGTCTGTCTCTTTCCTTGTCTGTCTCTATCCAGGTCTGTCTCTTTCCCCATCTGTCTTTGTCTGTCTTTCTGTCTCTTTCGCTGTGTGCCTATCTCTGTCCCTGTCTGCCTGTCTCTTTACTCATCTGTCTCTTTCCCCGTCTGTCTCTTTCCCCGTCTGTCGCTTTCCCCGTCTGTCTCTGTCTGTCTCTTTCCTCATCTGTCTCTGTCTGTCTCTTTTACCATCTGTCTCTGTCTTTGTCTCTTTCCCTGTCTGTCTCTTTCCCTGTCTGTCTCGCTCTCTCTGTCTGTGTATCTCTCTCAGTCTCTCTATCCGTCTCCCCACCAATATCATATTACCTCACACATAAGGTTCTTATACTATGAATGTCCTTTGTTCCTATAGCAACCAATCACAGCTCCTATTAATAACCAGTAGTTCCATTCACTTTAATGTAGGCAGGTTTTTTGGAGAGTAACTGTAAAGCACGGGGTTAAAATTTCCCATCAAAACATAGTCTACGCCGTTCCTTGGGTCACATGGAGTGTCTGTGCAAAATTTCGTGATTGTAAATGCGACAGTGCGGATTCTTTTAGCGGACATACATACACACACACACACACACACACACACATACATACATACACACATACATACATACACACATACACACATACACTCAGCTTTATATATTAGATTATATTTACTAACACAAGCATAACATTGACAATTAAATTTTATTCCGAACAATAATACAAAAGCCCTTAAATTTTATCAACGCAGGTGCTCAAACTGCTTTCCATTACAATTTGCACAGCTTTGAAGTCTGCTTCTTACGCTTCGACAACATTTTTGCACAAGTCTCTTTGGGTATTAATTTCTTGGAATGCATCTCTTATGTAATTTTTAAAATCACTGACACTTTTTTTATTTTTGACTATAAACTTTGTCCTTGAGTAGTCCCCGAAAGAAAACATTCATTGGTGTCAAGTCTGGTGAACGTGCCGGCCAATCAAGTGGGCCTCTTCGGCCAATCCATTTATTAGGAAATGTTTCATCAAGATACTCGCGAACTACTCTTGAATAATGTGGAGGGGCCCATCTTGTTGGAAATAAAGGTCATTTGAGTTAGGCTGGGGCTGTAACTGGGGAACAACTTGATTGATTAGAATTGTGAGATACTTATTGTTTTGGTGTTTTGTTTTAGGACCAATATTTTTTGATGGAACAGGATCCATCAAAAAATATTGGTCCTAAAACAAAACACCAAAACTTCAAATACCACCCCAAACATTGACATCGGGCTTTAGTTGTTGCTCTAATGTTAAATGCACTGGATTTTCTTCAATTTTGTTAAGCATAACCTCACTAAATTGCAGCTGTCTGTCTGGATCATCCTCCAATAAACCATGAATTAGACGTGGACGATAAGCTTTCCACCCAATAGATTTCAGGATTCGCATGATAGAAGCTCGTGAAATTTCCAATTCTAAAGAGACTCTTCTGGGGACTTTTTTAGACTCGGAACAAATGTTTCAGCTACAAGTTGGTTATTATTTTCTGTGCAGGCTGTTTTGGGTCGACCAGTTTTTGGAGCATTAAGGATTGAGCCAGTGGCATTAAATTTGTCACGAATGCGGTAAATGGTTTGTCTCTTTGGGGCTTGAGTACCAAATGTTTCAACCCAATTTGCTCTAACGGTTTCAGCATTTTAAGATTTCCAATACTCTTTTAAAATCCATTTTCTTTGATGTGTATTTAAATTATTTTCTATTATGGGTTATCTGAATTATCTGAAAAGAAAACAGATTTGGGGGAGATTTATTTGCAAAAACTGGATCTGTGAAACTGACTCAGTTGCCCTTAGCAACCAATCAGATTCCACCATTCAATGGAATGTCTGTGAAGAATTAAAAGTGGAATCTGATTGGTTGGTAAGGGCAACTGAGTCAGTTTCACTTAACACCATGTTTGATAAATCTCCCCCTTCATAACCCCGTTACACATACTGTCCATCTACTTTTGGACCACCCTGTATATATATATATATATATATATATATATATATATATAAAGCTACTATCCATATAGGGGCAACTGCACGACCATGCAGACAAAAACTTGCATATTATTAAAACTATACATAAAAGTGATACAAAACACTAAACATACAGATTAAAACATAAGGCTGCTTTACACGTTTCAATTTGTTGTGCGATCGCATTTGCAATCGCACCCGCCCCCATCGTTTGTGCGGCACGGGCAATTTGTCGCCCGTGTCGCACAAACTCGTAACTCCCCATCACACGCACTTACCTTCCGAATGACCTCGCTGTGGGCGGCGAACATCCACTTCCTGAAGGGGGAGGGACGTTCGGCGTCACAGCGACATCACACAGCAGCCGCCCAATAGCAGAGGAGGGGCGGAGATGAGTGGGACGTAACATCCCGCCCACCTTCTTCCTTTCGCATTGCTGGCGGGACGCAGGTAAGCTGTGTTCATCGTTCCTGGGGTGTCACACGGAGCGATGTGTGCTGCCCCGGTTACGATGAACAACAGGACGTGCAATTTTTAGAAAATGAGCGACATGTCAACGATGAACGAGAAGGTGAGTATTTCTGCTCGTTCATAGCTGTCACACGCTACGATATCACTAACGAGGCCGGATGTGCGTCACTTACGACGTGACCCCGCCGACATCTCGTTAGATATATCGTCTTGTGTAAAGCCCGCTATAATCTTTTTATGATTTTAATGTGCATATCTGGTCCTGTGCATCACTTGCTTTGTTTTTAATCTGTATGTTTAGTGTTTTGTACCACTTTTGTGTATAGATTTAATAATATGCAAGTTTTTGTCTGCATGGTTGTACAGTTGCCCCTATATAGATATAACTTTCTAAATAGTCTTCATTAAATATTTTCTACCATTTTGCTGCTGCAGAACATCTATCTGTTAGTTCTTTATTTAGATGTACGATGTGCTAAAGGTATAGATCCATGAGATACCCTTCTTCTTATGGCTCTGCTCTCCCCTCCTTTCTCACAGTTTTAGAGCTAGGAGAATGCTGTACACAGATCTGCATTTAACAGGTAAGAGAGCATCTAATGCATCGTGGAGAGCAGAGAAAACAAGACAAGGAGGAAAGCAGAGAGGAGATAAGGGCAGTGTTGGAGCTTTGCTGATATATTGATGCAAGTGAAGACAGTATCACCTGACTACACAGCCATATGAACTGTCCACTACACAGCCGAATGCACAACCAAATACACAGCCGAATGCACAACCAAATACACTGCCGAATGCACAACTGAATACACTGTTGATTACACAGTAAAATATAATGTCAAAATACATAACCGAATACACAGCCGAATGCACAACCGAATACACAGCCGAATACACTGCCGAATGCAAAACCAAATACACTGCTGAATACACAGCCGAATACACAGCCAAATGCACAGCTGAATACACAGCCAAATGCACTGCCGAAAACACTGCCGAATACAAAGTCAAATACACTGCCGAATACACTGACGACTACAGTCAAATACGATACAGAATACACAGTCAAATACACTGCTAAATACACTGCCGAATGCACATCTGAATACACTGTCAACTACACAGTCCAATACAATGCCGAATACACTGTCGAATACAGTCAAATACACTGCTAAATACACTGCCAAATACACATCCCGAATACACAGCCAAATAAACTGCTGAATACGCAATCAAATACACAGCCGAATACACAGCCGACTACACAGTCAAATACAATACTGAATACACAGCTGAATACACTGCCGAATACACTGTCAAATAAAAAGCCAAATACACTGTTGAATACACTGCCAAATACATAGCCAAATATACCGCCAAAAACACAGCCGAAGCACAGCCGAATACACAGTTGAATACACAGCCAAATACACAGCCGCATCCATAGCTGAATACCCCGGTGAATGCACAGCCGAATACACTGCAGAATAAAGAGCCAAATACACTGCTGAATACACTGCCAAATACATAGCCGAATATACTGCCAAATACACAGCCGAATACACAGCCGAATACACTGCCGAATACACAGCCGAATATACTGCCAAATACACAGCCGAATATACTGCCATATACACAGTCGAATACACAGCCGAATACACTGCTGAATACACAGCCGAATATACTGCCAAATACACAGCCGAATACACTGCCAAATACACAGCCGAATATACTGCCATATACACAGCCGAATACACAGCCGAATACACAGCCGAATACACTGCCGAATACATTGCCAAATACACTGCCGAATACACTGCCGAATACACAGCCAAATATACTGCCGAATACACTGCCAAATACACAGCCGAATACACTGCTGAATACACTGCCGAATACACTGCCGAATACACAGCCAAATATACTGCCGAATACATTGCCAAATACACAGCCGAATACACAGCCGAATACACAGCCGAATACACTGCCAAATACAAAGCCGAATATACTGCCAAATACACAGCCGAATACACAGCCGAATACACTGCCGAATACACTGCCAAATACACAGCCGAATACACAGCCGAATACACAGCAAATATACTGCCGAATACACTGCCAAATACACAGCCGAATACACAGCCGACTACACAGTCAAATACAATACTGAATACACAGCTGAATACACAGCCAAATACACAGCCGAATATACTGCCAAATACACAGCCGAATACACAGCCGAATACACTGCCGAATACACTGCCGAATACACAGCCGAATACACAGCCGAATACACTGCCGAATACACTGCCGAATACACAGCCGAATACACAGCAAATATACTGCCGAATACACTGCCAAATACACAGCCGAATACACAGCCGACTACAATACTGAATACACAGCTGAATACACTGCCGAATACACTGTCAAATAAAAAGCCAAATACACTGTTGAATACACTGCCAAATACATAGCCAAATATACCGCCAAAAACACAGCCGAAGCACAGCCGAATACACAGTTGAATACACAGCCAAATACACAGCCACATCCATAGCTGAATACACAGGTGAATGCACAGCCGAATACACTGCAGAATAAAGAGCCAAATACACTGCTGAATACACTGCCAAATACATAGACGAATATACTGCCAAATACACAGCCGAATACACTGCCGAATACACAGCCGAATATACTGCCAAATACACAGCCGAATACACAGCCGAATACACAGCCGAATACACTGCCGAATACACAGCCGAATACACTGCCGAATACACTGCCATATACACAGCCGAATACACAGCCGAATACACTGCCGAATACACAGCCGAATACACTGCCAAATACACAGCCGAATACACTGCCGAATACACAGCCGAATACACAGCCGAATATACTGCCAAATACACAGCCGAATATACTGCCATATACACAGCCGAATACACAGCCGAATACACTGCCGAATACACTGCCGAATACACAGCCGAATACACAGCCGAATACACTGCCGAATACACTGCCGAATACACAGCCAAATATACTGCCGAATACACTGCCAAATACACAGCCGAATACACAGTCGAATACACAGCCGAATACACAGCCGAATACACTGCCAAATACACAGCCGAATATACTGCCATATACACAGTCGAATACCCAGCCGAATACACAGCCAAATATACTGCCGAATACACTGCCAAATACACAGCCGAATACACAGCCAAATACACAGCCGAATACACAGCCGAATACACTGCCAAATACACAGCCGAATATACTGCCATATACACAGCCGAATACACAGCCAAATACACAGCCGAATACACAGCCAAATACACAGCCGAATACAAAGCCGAATACACTGCCAAATACACAGCCGAATACACTGCCAAATACACAGCCGAATACACAGCCGAATACACAGCCGAATACACTGCCGAATACACTGCCGAATACACAGCCGAATACACTGCCGAATACACAGCCGAATACACAGCCGAATATACAGCCGAATACACTGCCGAATACACTGCCAAATACACAGCCGAATACACAGCCGAATACACAGCCGAATACACTGCGGAATACACAGCCGAATATACTGCCAAATACACAGCCGAATATACTGCCATATACACAGCCGAATACACAGCCGAATACACTGCCGAATACACAGCCGAATACACTGCCGAATACACTGCCGAATATACTGCCGAATACACTGCCAAATACACAGCCGAATACACTGCCGAATACACAGCCGAATACACAGCCGAATACACTGCCGAATACACTGCCGAATACACAGCCGAATACACAGCCGAATATACTGCCGAATATACTGCCATATACACAGCCGAATATACTGCCAAATATACTGCCAAATACACAGCCGAATACACAGCCGAATATACTGCTGAATATACTGCCATATACACAGCCGAATATACTGCCAAATATACTGCCAAATAGACAGCTGAATACACTGCCGAATACACATTACATTAGAGTATATTACAGCTTCCCCAATAAAGGTTGTTGTCACAAAATTTTGACATTTCCATATGGGACCACTGACTGAGCTGGAAATAAGTGGGAAATCAGCACGAAGGTGACGCTGCACTGTGATTGGCCAAAAGATTCTCTATTTAATAGTTTTCATACATCTTCCCCAATTGCTACAACCTCTTACAGTAGATGAGTTTCTACGAAAAATCCTTTGCGAAATTTGTCCATCTACCATTTATTTTTATTTACTTATTTTTACGAAACTTCATGTGAACCAGTGTAAATTCTGTTTTCATCAGCGGTAAATTATTTTCTTGAACTTCCAAGAAAATGGAAAAAATATGTTTTAGTGAAATAACGGGTCAGATATGATAGACTGTATATCAGAACATTAAGCTATATATAACTATGGGGTAATACTTCACCTTTTATGTCTTCCAAAAATGCAGATGACTAACCCCAGAAATGAATATTCTGGTAATAAATCACATTACATGTGGTTATGAGGATTACTCGTCATACGAACATCACACGGCCTTCATACAAGCATTCACAGAAGGCAAAGTATGGCCGATACCCCAGAGATCTCCTGTCATATTAGGCCGACCCCCGTCCATTTCATCTTTTATAACACGTGACATTTTTAGAGGGGTGGTGAACCCCTATTTGATCAGCTGGACCTCATTTAGAGGTTCTTGAAGTGGAATATTTCCTTCAATAAAAATATTTGATTTATTATATAGAATAACTAGCTGTACTACCCGGCTTCGCCCGGGTTAATAACTGCTGTTAACAAAATAGAATGTATTAACATTCCCGGCATAGAATGTATAAAAAGAATATATTAACGCACGGGATAGTAACTGTCTCTCTGTTTCTCTCCCATTCTCTGTCTGTCTCCCCCTCTGTATATATATCTCTGTCTCTCTCGCTATCTTTGTCTGTCTCTTTCCCTGTCTCTCTCTCTATCTCTTTGTCTGTCTCTTTCCCTGTCTGTCTCTGACTGTCTGTCTCTTTCTCCGTCTGTCTCAATCTCTTTCCCTGTCTGTCTGTCTATCTATCTCTTTCCTTGTCTGTCTATCTATCTCTGTCACTTTCCCTGTCTGTCTCTTTCACTGTCTGTCTCTTTCCCTCTCTTTCTCTGTCTGTCTCTTTCCCTCTCTTTCCCTGTCTGTCTGTTTCCCTGTGTCTGTGTGTCTCTTTGTCTGTGTCTGTCTCTTAACCTGTCTCTTTCCCTCTCTTTCCCTGTCTGTCTCTTTCCCAGTCAGTCTGTTTCTTTGTCTGTGTCTGTATCTTTGTGTCTGTCTCTTACCCTGTCTATGTCTGCTTCTTACCCTGTCTGTGTCTGCCTCTTTCTCTGTCTGGGTCTGTCTCTTTCCCTGGCTGCATTGTGACACGCCAACATTCCATATAAGGGCGTGGCTGCGCATTCTTCTGTAGATCTGGCTGCACTGTGGCTCCCAGCTCCATTCGCTTTAATGGAGGCAGGTTTTTGGTGAATAACTGTAAAGAGCGGGGTTAAAATTTCCCCTCAAAACATAGCCTATGACGCTCTTGGGGTCCAGAAGTGTGAGTGTGCAAAATTTTGTGGCTGTAGCTGCGGGCGGAGGAGGGGACGCTGCGCTCTCCCACTGCTCGGGTCCGGCTGCCGCTGCTGCTGCGGCCGCTGCTGCTGCTATGTGGTGGCTCCAGCGGTGGACCGGATCCCGGGGACTCGAGCGGCGCTCCTCGCCCGTGAGTGAAAAGGGGGTATGATTGGTTGTGGGGGTTTTGATTATGGATATTGTCCGTGACGCCACCCACGGTTGTGGTGATTTTGGTGACACCACCGCTGCTCTGAACAGGGATCCCAGGAGCGGTGACAAGGAGCAGCTGAGTTGTTATGTCCCCTCCATGGGTAGGGGGGTTGGTGGTCTGGGGCCCGTGGAGGGTAGGTAGGGATGATGGCAGGCGGGTTGCGGGGCCTGGTGAGGTGCAGGGTCGCAGGGGCAGCGCTGTGCCGTACGGCACGGGGGTACTCAGCCTGAGACGATGACACAGTTCTCGGTAAAACACACAGCTGGATGGACGGGTCTCCCAGACGGCTGCGGTTGTTTCTTCCCCGTAGGTTAGTGATGACTGTCTCTCCCTGCACCTATGTTCTATGTTGATTCCGATGGGTTCCCACCGGTAACCCGCTCCCCGACTTGGATGTGGGCCGGAGGAGCCCCTTTTGCCCGCAGGCGCTGGCCCTGGGAAACGGTTGCCCTTGGCGGTGGCGGTGTCTCCCCTTCACGGTTGGACGGTTGCCTTCTGTCGGGACTTGACTGTTTGGAAACCCAGGAGGTCACCTTCACTAACGGATTCGGCAAATTCACGGCGACTCCTAGCCTTGCCGGGGTCCGAAAAACCCCTGCCAATGGTGCTGGCTTCTCCTTGTGTACCGGTCCGGTACCGCCGGGCCACCGCCCGTCCACGGTCCTTACTGCGAACTCCGATAGGCCACTCCTGCAGACGGTCACCACCGTCTGCCAACCTTGCTGCTCCGTCCGGGCCACACACCCGGACTCACTTCAGTCTGCTCTCTTGCCACTTCACTACTGCTCACTTTCCTCCTTCCACTTTCACTGTCCAAACTAAAACTCCTCACTCCTTCACTTCCCTAGCTTAACTGAACTTCCTTTTTCTGCCTCCAGGACTGTGAACTCCTCGGTGGGCGGAGACCAACCGCCTGGCTCCGCCCCCTGGTGTGGACATCAGCCCCTGGAGGAAGGCAACAAGGGTTTTGTGTCTGGCTTAGATGTGCCTAACCGGGGTGTAGGGTGTGGTGGTGTAGTTACCTGTGGCCCCTGGCTTGTCCAGGGCGCCACATTCCCCCTTAGCAAAATGCAGACCGTCCGCGGGCTGCCCGTCCATCACCAGTTTTATTTTCACCAACTGAAAAAAGACATAAATAACGGTAACAGACATACAATTAAAATAACATCTTCCCACATCGGGAGGTACTCTTACTTAAACGTTGCAACGGTAAACGGTTACGGCTTCCGCTCTCTCCCACCCAAGCAACCTGGCCCTGATGCTGCCCCTAAGCAAACAGGCAGCACCCCTTGACCCCCAGTCCTGCACAAGTTGCCCGAGCGGGTTCTGTCCTTTTCAGGGGACCCACGTCCATGGGGAACCCCTGAAACCCCCAGAGGATTGCCACCGGTTCCGGTGGTGGCTGGGCCCCAGCCTACTCCACTGCGGGCCCTTCCTCCAATCTGCCTCTCCGGAGGCAGCAACGGTGGAAGCTGTAACAACATTTTTATTGACAGGCCACAAGTTTGTGGTTGCCTTGCAAGTTCTCAGGCATGTTCATAGTAGTTTCTATGTAAAGTGGTGAAGGGGGGGTCCCAACGGGGACCAGCTGCCGGCTACGACCGGTTCCAAATCAAGGCTTGTCAATCAGGTAAATCTTCGGTTTAATCATTTACTTATCATTCTTTTTCAAAACTTTAAAACAGTGGTGGTCCGAACGGGGACGGTGACAACGGTGCTCCGCTGCCATCACTGGTCGCTTTCATCATCCTCTGCCGGCCCTGGGTGGAAGAACACAGGCACCAGCCCCTCCAGCGCATAGCAGGCGCGACGAGGAAGGGCCGCCCGGTATCCTTTATTTCCACTACGGGGAATATAAGTGGCCTCCATGCCATCCAGGGCGACGACTCCTTCGTCCTCCTCGGAAACAGGCTCTGTGTCCGGTCCGGAGTCGCTATCATCCGTCTCTGCGCCAGGCGGGTTGCCGCCAGTGCCGCAGTCTCCGGGCTCGCCACTCTTTCAGTTACTGTTACGAGGGGGCGCACGCCAGACGGACCGGCATCAGCGGGGTGCACGGGCAGAGAAGTCGGAGGCAGCATGGGGGCCAGGGGTAGACCGGGTCCCTCAGCCGCAGTGGCCGGTCCTTCAGGGACACAGGGGCGTGGGTCACTCACCAGCTCCTCCATCATGGCCTCCATTCCGTATACTCGGGCAACCGCGGCTACCGCTTTCACCTCCGCGGTCCACTGCTCCATCAGTAGACATATCTGACTCCGGTAGAGTCGGCAGATCCCCGCCGTTCGGGCCCTGAGCCACGTCGCCGTAACAGGCACCGGCTCGATAGCCTCCGCATAGCTAGGCGGGGCAGACATCCTTTGCAGGGCTCAGCAAATCGCGGGGTCCCGGCGTCCCTGCTCATATAACCGCGAGCTACACGCGGCCAGCCGCCATTTCGTCCCCCTTAGCCTCTTTCCGGCTCCTCCTCTACAGGGGCGGGGTTTTGGCCTTCGCGCCTCCACTACTCGAGGAGACGCTCGAGCGGGAACTTTTCGTTCCCAAGATGGCGGCTTCTCCAATTTTTCGGCCGGACACCTCCGGCGGTAACAAGCCGCACCGCTACCAGACGGCAGAGCGGTAAGATCCTGTTCGTGACGCCAAGTTGTCGCGGGCGGAGGAGGGGACGCTGTGCTCTCCCACTGCTCGGGTCCGGCTGCTGCTGCGGCCGCTGCTGCTGCTCGGTGGTGGCTCCAGCGGTGGACCGGATCCCGGGGACTCGAGCGGCGCTCCTCGCCCGTGAGTGAAAAGGGGGTATGATTGGTTGTGGGGGTTTTGATTATGGATATTGTCCGTGACGCCACCCACGGTTGTGGTGATTTTGGTGACACCACCGCTGCTCTGAACGGGGATCCCAGGAGCGGTGACAGGGAGCAGTTGAGTTGTTATGTCCCCTCCGTGGGTAGGGGGGTTGGTGGTCCCGGGGCCCGTGGAGGGTAGGTAGGGATGATGGCAGGCGGGTTGCGGGGCCTGGTGAGGTGCAGGGTCGCAGGGGCAGCGCTGTGCCGTACGGCACGGGGGTACTCACTCAGCCTGAGATGATGACACAGTTCTCGGTAAAACACACGGCTGGATGGACGGGTCCCCCAGACGGCTGCGGTTGTTTCTTCCCCGTAGGTTAGTGATGACTGTCTCTCCCTGCACCTATGTTCTATGTTGATTCCGATGGGTTCCCACCGGTAACCCGCTCCCCGACTTGGATGTGGGCCGGAGGAGCCCCTTTTGCCCGCAGGCGCTGGCCCTGGGAAACGGTTGCCCTTGGCGGTGGCGGTGTCTCCCCTTCACGGTTGGACGGTTGCCTTCTGTCGGGACTTGACTGTTTGGAAACCCAGGAGGTCACCTTCACTAACGGATTCGGCAAATTCACGGCGACTCCTAGCCTTGCCGGGGTCCGAAAAGCCCCTGCCAATGGTGCTGGCTTCTCCTTGTGTACCGGTCCGGTACCGCCGGGCCACCGCCCGTCCACGGTCCTTACCGCAAACTCCGATAGGCCACTCCTGCAGACGGTCACCACCGTGTGCCAACCTTGCTGCTCCGTCCGGGCCACACACCCGGACTCACTTCAGTCTGCTCTCTTGCCACTTCACTACTGCTCACTTTCCTCCTTCCACTTTCACTGTCCAAACTAAAACTCCTCACTCCTTCACTTCCCTAGCTTAACTGAACTTCCTTTTTCTGCCTCCAGGACTGTGAACTCCTCGGTGGGCGGAGACCAACCGCCTGGCTCCGCCCCCTGGTGTGGACATCAGCCCCTGGAGGAAGGCAACAAGGGTTTTGTGTCTGGCTTAGATGTGCCTAACCGGGGTGTAGGGTGTGGTGGTGTAGTTACCTGTGGCCCCTGGCTTGTCCAGGGTGCCACAGTAATATTCTGTGGAATTTTACAATATTGTAACAGATCTTTTTTAGACCTGATGAGGTTGGTGTACTTACTCAAAATCAAAGTTGGAATGGTTTTATAATTCTGAAATAAAATTGGACTTTTAATATTTTGACAAAGAAACTTACAAAAAGGATTTTACAATCATTCTGACATGGATTTTCAAAGTAAGCACACCAATTGTATCAGGTCTAAGAGATTATTATTATTTATTATTATTATTTATTATTATAGATATTATATATATATATATATATATATATATATATATATATATATATATATTTATATATATATATATTTTAGATCTATTCAGTAATGTATGTTGTATTTGTGTCGCCCTGGGCAAGCCAGGGGACACAGGTCACACACCACCACACCCCACATCCCAGGTAGGCACACCTAAGCTGAACCACAAATCCTTGTTGCCTTCCTCCAGAGGCTGATGATTCACACCAGGGGGTGGGCCAGGCGGTTGGCTCCGCCCACCAAGGAGATCACAGCTCTGGAGGCAGGAAGTACCAGGCAGATAGAGTTGGGAGGAGGAAGTAGAAGGAGTGGAGGAGTAGCCCAGGGGGGGGCTAAAGTAAACAACCAAGTGACAGAAAAGAAAGAAAAGTGGTAAAGGAGGAAAGCAAGTGTGGTGACAGAGAGAGAGAAAAGCCTGAAGGTCCAGCTTTGTGTAGGGCCAGAACAGCAAGGTCAGCGACGGCGGTGACTGTCCGGAGGGGGACCGTTTGGACGTTCCTGGAAGGACCCCGTTGGCTGTGTGCCCGGTGGTCTGGAGCAGTGTTCCGAAAGACAGTCAGCACCAGGGCAGGGGCCTCTCGGACCCCGGCAAGGCTAGGAGTCGCCAAAGTTGCCGAATCCGTCAGTAAAGGGGACGTAGATTCCCCCAACAACCAAGTCCCGATTGAAGGCAACAGCCCAACCCGTACAACAGAGGCACCGCCACCGCCAGGGCACCAGTCTCTGAGGGCCAGCGCCTGCGGGCAAAGTGTAGTGCTCCTCCGGCCCAGCTTGAAGCCGGGGAGCGGGTTACCGGTGGGGACCCATCGCAACCAACCGTACATACAGGTGCAAGGAAAAGGGACATCACCGTCACCTACCGGGAAAGCAAAGCAGCCGTCTGTGGGACCGTCCTACCAGCCGTTTGGTTTACCGTACAAACTGTGTCCACATCTCAGGCTGAGTGAGTACCACAGTGCCGCAAGGCACAGAGCTGCCCCCGCGTCCCTGCGCCCACCAGGCCCTGCACCTCCCAAGCCATCACCGGGCCCCGGGATCACCAACCCCTACCCACGGAGGGGCAACACAACACCTAGCTGCTCCCCTTCACCATCCCCGGGATCCCCGCATCGAGCAGCGGTGGTGCTACACATCACCACAACCGTGGATGGCGTCACGGACATTATCCCAACACCCCAAACCCCCCTTTCACTCACGGGCGAGGAGCGCCGCTCGAGAGAAAAACCCCCGGGATCCGGCCTACGGCTCGAGCCACCACTGAGCAGCCGGACCCGAGCAGAAGGGGTGAGCGCGGTGTGCTGACACCCTCCTCCCCGCCCGCGACATATTCATTCTATAATCCGATGACAGATCGGGATTCTAGTTGTCTTACTGAGTAGCTAGACTCAAGATATTCTTTTTTACAGGAGGTGAGTAAACTTTCAAAGTAATCACAACAGCTTCATCAGGTCTAAAATCTATTTAAAGGGAATCTGTCATCAGATTTGGCGACTTTAAGCTGCGGTCACCACCAGTGAGCCTTTATATACAGCATTCCAGAATATTGTATGTAAGAGCCCAGGCCGCGCTGAAGAATGTAAAAAACACTTTTATAATACTCATCTAAAGGTCGGTCGGTCTGATGGGTGTTGCTGCTCTCCAGTCCAACACCTCCTCTCTGTGGCGATCATCGTCCACCTTCTTCTAATGCCCGTGTGCATGACCTGTCCTAAATCATTCACACTGGCTGTATTGCGGTCCTGCGCAGGTGCACTTTCATCTGTTCTGCTGAGGGCAGATAAAAGTACTGTAGTGTGCATGCGCGGGAGGTCTTTAACCTTTACATACACCTGCACATTACAGTAGTTTAATCTGTCTTCAGTAGGGCAGATCACAGTGTGCCTGCGCAGGACCGCAATGCCTGCCTGGGCTGGATAGAAGGAAGACAGAGATCGCAGTAGAAATGAGGCGCTGGACCGGAGAGCAGCGACATCCATTGGACTGGAGAGCAGGGACATCCATCGGATCATACCGTCCCCTAGGTGAGTATTATAAAAATGTTTTTTACATTATACAGAGCGGCCTGGGTTCTTATATACAGTATTCTGGAGCTCAGTGGTGGTGGCTGCAGCTTATAGTTGCCAAATCAGGTGTTATGTTCCCTTTAATTATCCGTACAGTTGGTTTTGTGAAATCCGGTGGCAGATCCCTTTCAAAGTTGGGCATGACCGTGAAATAGATGTCATTCAAGTTCAGTAATACTCCAAAATAAATCTGGGTACTCGACTCACTTACGCACCCCTAAGCCACATAGTGGCTTATGGCACAGAATAATAATATAACATGTCAAATCTCTATTCCACCCAAATCTGCCTTTATAGGACAATATGAGGTCCCTCTATACTTATTCAATGGCCAATCCAATCAAAATTAGTGTGTTCCTTCACACTTAGCTTAGCTAGACTTAGGGCGGTGTCACACGCTACGATATATCGGGCAATATGTCGTCAGGGTCACGGATTCCGTGACGCACATCCGGCATCATTAGACATTTCGTAGCGTGTGACAGCTCCGAATGACTGTGAACGAGCAAAAATACTCACCTTATCGTTGCTCGTTGACACGTCGTTCATTTTCATAAAGTCGTTCCTCCTTCTGAGCGCCGGTTGTTCGTCGTTCCCGTGGCAGCACACATCGATCCGTGTGACACCCAGGGAACGACGAACGCAGCTTAGCTGCATCCCGCCGGCAATGCGGAAGGAAGGAGGTGGGTGGGATGTTACGTCCCGCTCATCTCCGCCCTTCCGCTTCTATTGGGCGGCCGCTGTGACACATCGCTGTGACGCCGAACGTTCCTCCCCCTTCAGGAAGAGGATTTTCGCCGCCCACAGCGAGGTCATTCGGGCGTGTGGCGGGGGTAAACGACTTTGTGCGCCACGGGCAACGAATTGCCCGTGACACACAAACAATGGGGACGGGTGCGATCGCTCATGCAATCGCATGACATATCGTCCCATGTAACGCCGCCCTAACAGGGACAAAGACTCTGACTACCACTTTTAGTTTTGACCACTGATAGCAGTGAGAATAATATACGGCCCACCTTTCAGAGCCAACTTTATTCCAGTGAGGTGGGTGGCATTATGGGCATGGAGAGAAGTGAATATTCATTTTCTTAAACAGCGGGCACATTGCAGCACAGGAACCCGACGGGTGTCTGCACCACAATGCACATCCAACTGAAGCAGGCTTTGGGGTCGGCGGACCACTGACAGTAACAGGCTATGACCCAAAGGCTGCGGTTACCTGCGGGCCCCCTCTATATTCAACAGAGGACCTACCAAGGACCATGGCCCACCGGGGGATTCCCAGCCAGGCCAGTCCGATTTTGAACATGAGATATTTCCAAAGCAGCATAATACAGATTTTAGGATCATTCAACTGACTTTTGAACTCCAAATATTTCCCTAATTTAATAAATGTAAATGATTTGTTATCAAGTATAATTATACTTAGGGTGGACTGCTCTATAAAGGGAACCTGTCATCGGGGCAGTATGATCTACAGGCAGCATTAATTATTCAGCAGGAGGAGATGTTATCATTTACATACAGTTTTGTGGATAAAAAGTTATTATTCAATATTTTATTTATTCTGGATTAGGCAGTTCTAATCAGTGACTGACAGCTGTCAATCATTCAGTAGGACCGCCCACTCGATTCCTAAACATAGAAGCAGCAGGGTTTAATTGAAAACATGAGTTATCTTAAATCTTATCCCACAAACCTATATATCAATCTGTTCAGCTTTTCCTGCTCTATAACATATTGCCCACAGATAGGACTGGAAGCAATCAAGTGTAAGCATATTTATGGTGGACTCCTCACATTATTCATACTGTATGATCTATAGGTAGCACAGATATACAGTGTTTTCAGCAAAGCTTTATTATTCAGTATTTTATTTATTCTGGTTTAGACGTTTAGTGGGCGGGTGCTAATCAGTGATTTATTACTGTCAATCATTGAGTAGGACCGCCCACTGGACTCCTAAATATGGAAATAGCAGGAATAAAATACGAGTTATCTTAAATAATTTACTACAAACCTATATATCCATCCGTTCAGCTCCTTCTGATGTATAACATGCTGCCCACAGATAAAATAAGACAGGGTCTCATATTATTTTTTGCTTCGAAAGATGGGCTAAGGCTTATTTTCAGGTGATATCTCATTTTTTCCATGATTAGCAATCCACATTTATTTTTGAAGAAAACAATCAAGATTTATTCAAATATAGTCATATCATATTCTGAAACATCAACATCACTCTCCAAACCCTGTGTGTAACACGTGTGTGTATTTACCATATCATCTATCAATATACACACACACCAACCTGTCTCCTCTTTAGCTTTAAATCCCCTTTACACACTGCACCATCGCTAGCGACATCGCTGTAACGTCACCGGTTTTGTGACGTAATAGCGACCTCCCCAGCGACATTGCAGTGTGTGAAACCCATCAGCGACCTGGCCCCCGCTGTGAGGTTGCTGATCGCTACACATCTCTCAGGACCATTTTGTGGTCCTTTGTTTCCAGCTGCGCAGCAAGCATCGTTGTGTTTGACACCGTTACAACGACTTCATTAGCGACTTCCCTTTCAAATAGCTGCTTTCACATGTCCCCAACGACCTGCTAGGTCGTTCTGCAGGTCCGTATCGCTGCTGCGTCGTTGACCAGGTCTGCCTGTTTGACAGCTCATCAGAGACTTTCCAGCGATCCCGGCCAGGTTGGGATCACTGGTGGGATCGCTAGAAAGTCTCAGTATGTAAAGACTCCTGCAATTAAGAGACCTTTGGTGATGTGTTGTGATGTCACAAAGGTCCTTAAGCAGTCCTATCATCAGGATACAAATGCTGAGGCCCCTAGGAGAATGGGGCCCTGTGAAGCAGCCAAGGTTGCTCTCCCTTCTTCCTAACGCCAGTCCTGCATATTAGCCTGTTTCCTCTTCAGTTCTCTTAGACTCCTGCAATTAAGAGGCCTTTGATCTTCTGTCGTGATGTCACAAAGGTCCTTAAGGATTCCTATCATCAGGATATAAACACTGTGGCCCCTCAGAGAATGAGGGCCCTGTGAAATTGGCCAGTTTGCTCTCCTTTCTCCCTACCGCCAGTCTTGCATACCAGTCTGTCTCCTCTTCAGTTTTTTTTAGACTCCTGCAATTAAGAGACCTTTGGTCATGTGTCGTGATGTCATAAAGGTCCTTAAGCAGTCCTATCATCAGGATATAAAAGCTGGGGCACTAGGAGAATGGGGCCCTGTGAAATTGCCCAGTTTGCTCTCCTTTCTTCCTAATGCCAGTCCTGCATGCCAGCCTGTCTCCTCTTCAGTTCTTTTAGACTCCTGCAATTAAGAGACCTTTGGTCATGTGTCGTGATGTCATAAAGGTCCTTAAGCAGTCCTATCATCGAGATATAAAAGCTGGGGCACTAGGAGAATGGGGCCCTGTGAAATTGCCCAGTTTGCTCTCCTTTCTTCCTAATGCCAGTCCTGCATGCCAGCCTGTCTCCTCTTCAGTTCTTTTAGACTCCTGCAATTAAGAGACCTTTGGTCATGTGTCGTGATGTCACAAAGGTCCAGAAGCAGTGTTATCATCCATATATAAATGCTGGGGCCCCTAGGAGAATAGGGGCTCTGTGAAATGGCCTAGTTTGCTCTCCTTTCTCTCTAATGCCAGTCCTGCATACCAGCCTATCTCCTGTTTAGTTCTTTTAGACTCCTGCAATTAAGAGACCTTTTGATTACATCATGCCACATGACTGTGAAGTCATCAAAGGTCCTTAACACTAGAACTACTGAGGTAGTCATTTTGACTACTTTGCACCATGTATTTCTATATAGGTGTCACGAGTCCAGACGTTCTAGTGTTAAACAATCAACCTCATAATACAACTGTTGGGGTCCCTAAGAGAGTGGGACCCTTGAGAGTTTGCGCAGTTTGACTCACCCTAAAGCCAGCCCTGACTGTAACAAGGGTTTACTTTTGGAGTAGGGCTTATATTTCAAGCATTCTCAAAAAATCATGTGAAATCATGCTAAGGCTTATTTTCAGGGAACTATTTGACAGTAATAAAATAAAATAAATACAAATTTTACCAGTCTCTGCATTATTAATCACATTTTATTTTCAACCATTTGTTTTATATTCTGCTGCTCCATGACATATTTTATTACAAACACAGATCTCCATTCACAGAATGCTCAGCCGTCAAGGCGGCTTTTCAGGTCCAGATTTATAAACTAATTAAACTTGTAATGAATCATGAAAGTCACTGTACATGGGTGAGTGCATTAACTATATTGCAACTTCAGTATATCTTCCTAAATATGACAGCAGCTGGTGTAGTTTGACATTGTTGGGCACATTTCCAAGAACAGCAAATCCTGTTATGGTATAGCTGTCCAGCATTAAGGACATACCTAATCACTACTTAATCCCCATACCCTAAACATTTATGCCAATCTGGCACCTCAGAATTTACAGTACATAAAGCTAATCCCATTGACATGCTTTCATGGCTCCGAGTGTAAACCAATCCATGGAATGTTATCGTCTTATTACTCTTCACCAATTAACTAAAGATACAATATATGGTATACTTATTTTCCTTCCTTTAATCCATTTTTGGCATAGGTCCCTTTTCATAATATATTTCATAGCCTACTTGATATATAGCTTGCCGATCTCCTCTAATACATCTAAAATAAAAATTTTAGAAATAGTCATGATTACAAATTTTCTTTATATTGTTTTGTATATAAAGCTCCCAAATGCAGTTCAATGTGTTTCCATGGCAACAGACTACAAACAAACCCATCGTAGTCTGTTACTCCACACTCCCAAATGGCTCACTTACATTTTATTCTTGTACAGTACATCCTGATGACTTGATACAGTCAAAGTAACGGAAGAGACAATCCTGGTAGACCTATCTAGACAGAGAAGACCCTTGTGGACCTATCTAGACAGAGAAGACCCTGGTGGACTTATCTAGGCAAAGAAGATCCTGGTGGACCTATCTAGGCAGAGAAGATCCTGGTGGACCTATCTAGAAAGAGAAGACCCTGGTGGACCTATCTAGGCAAAGAAGATCCTGGTGGACCTATCTAGGCAGAGAAGATCTTGGTGGACCTATCTAGACAGAGAAGACCCTGGTGAACCTATCTAGGTAGAGAAGACCCTGGGGAACCTATCTAGACAGAGAAGGCCCTGGTGAACCTATCTAGACAGAGAAGACCCTGGTGGAACTATCTAGGCAGAGAAGACCCTGGTGAACCTATCTAGACAAAGAAGACCCTGGTGAACCTATCTAGGTAGAGAAGACCCTGGTCGATCTATCTAGACAGAGAGACCCTGGTGGAACTATCTAGGCAGAGAAGACCCTGGTGAACCTATCTAGGTAGAGAAGACCCTGGTCGACCTATCTAGACAGAGAAGACCCTGGTGGAACTATCTAGGCAGAGAAGACCCTGGTGAACCTATCTAGACAGAAAAGACCCTGGTGAACCTATCTAGACAGACAAGACCCTGGTGGACCTATCTAAGCAGAGAAGACCCTGGTGGACCTATCTAGACTTGCACAAGATCAATCGTCCTACAGAGTGTTCATCCATCAAGTTGCCATGGCTCAAAATTGACCCAAAAGTTAAAAAAAAAAAAAAAAAGAAATTATAATTATTCCCATCATAGTGTTGGATCAGATTGTCTCCACTGTTTTTGGTTAGTGTCACGTTTTACCATCAGAGATTTTTTTGGATGAAATAAATAGACATATGAGGATTTTTCAAGCTTCTTTTATCAGATATGAAAATTGGGCAGCATTAAGATGCAGATATAACGTCTGACTTTTCCAAAGACTTGAATAAGCAATCTTTATCCGTGGTTCAGATCAAAATCGGAAATGTTTCACAAGATCCACAAAAATTCATGAGGCTATGAGCATCCACAGAATAAAAGGGACAAATGTTAGAGATGGGGCAAATAGATTCACAAGACCCGTTTCAGCGCCCTCATCAACGATCTGTCACTAAAGGATAGATAGTAAGCTTGAAAACTGTCCGCTACCTCCCAGACGTGACAATGGCATCATGTCAGACTGGGCAATCAAAAGAGGAGCCGAGGAAGCCATCAGGTAAGAGAGGGTTCACTGAGGTTACTGAATGGATTCACACCAGATTTACTACATTTTCTATCTGTGAAAAACATGGAAAGAACATGCAAGTCAAAGAAGGACGTCTGAGAGGCCTAATCTGAAGATGAGCAAGATGGACAGATAACAACAAGGAAACGATGCAACATCAATGACACTGACAGCACAAATGTGAACTCAACCTAATATAGATAGACAGACAGATAGATAGATAGATAGATAAATAGATAAATTAATAGATAGAGTGCTTTGCAAAAGTATTCATCCCCTTGAGATCTTTTGTGTTTTGCTACCTCACAACCTAGAATTTTACAGGTTGTTTTGAGGGTTTACATCAGTTCATGTAAAGAACATGCATACAACTGTGAACATTTGTTTTTCATTTTATTGTGAAGCAAACAACAAACAGGAGATGGTTTCCTCTGGTGAACAGCAATCTTCAAGTCTGACCACAGATTCTCCATTTTATTAAGGTCTGGGCTTTGACTCGGCCACTCCAATACATTTACACAATTCTTCTTAAACCACTTGAGTGTTTGTTTAGCAGTAGCTTTGGGGCATTGTCTTGTTGGAGGGTGAACCTCCGTCCTAGGATCAAATCCCTGACAGACTGAAAGACTCAAGACTATCCCTGTATTTCACACTATCCATCTTTCCCTTGATGCAGACCATTTTCCCTGCCCCTGCTGCTGAAAAAGATCCCCACAGCATGATGCTGCCACCACCATGTCTCACTGTGGGAATGCTGTTCTTGGAGTAATGAACTGTATTGGCTTGGTGCCAGACATAGCTTTTACCTTGGTGGCCAAATAGTTAAATTTTGTTCTCATCTGACCATAGTACCTTCCTCCATACATTTTGGGAATCTCAAATGTCTTTTAGCAAAATAAAAACAAGCCTCCAATTTTTGGTTGTAAGTAAAGGCTTTTTTTGTGGACACTCTTTCATAAAGGCCAGCATTTTAGCATGTACAGCTTATTGTGATCGTATGACCAGATACTTCAGTCTCTTGTTGAGAACTGTGCAGCTTCTTCATGATTACCTTTGGTCTCTGTGCTGCCTTTCCAATTAATGTCCTTCTTGCTAGGGCTGAAAGTTTTGGTGGTCGGCCCTCTCTTGGCAGGTTTGTTGTGTTACCATCTTTTTTCCATTTGATGTTAATAGATTTGATGGTGCTCTGAGGGATCATCAGAGATTGGGATATTATTTCGAACCCAACCATGATTTGTACTTCTCAACAACTTTGTCTAGTTTGGAGATCTCATTGGTCTTCATGGTGTTATTTGGAGATCTCCTTGGTCATCATAGCGTTATTTGGAGATCTCCTTGGTCTTCACAGTGTTGTTTGGGGATCTCCTTGGTCTTCATGGTGTTGTTTGGAAATCTCCTTGGTTTTCATAGAGTTGTTTGGTTAGTGGTGCCTCTTGCATAATGGTGTTTCAGCCTCTGTGGTCATACAGAAAAGGTGTGTATATACTGACAGCCCCTGGGACACTTAGATTGTAAACAGGTGGACTTCCTTTCACCAAGCATGTCACTTATGAAGATAATTACTTGCACCAGAAATTTTTAGGGTCTTCATACCAAAAGGCATGAATAATACATATGCACATGGTATTTATTTTTACCCACAAATTTAATTTTTGCCTATATTTTCTCACTTTGCTTCCTCAACTTAGACTATTTACTGCTGATGCATTACATACAAATCAGATTCCAAAAATATTTAATCCCAGGTTGTAATGTAACAAAATAGCTAAAAAGTCAAGGGGGGGTGAATATTTTCGCATGGCACTGTAGATAGATAGACAATCTGATACACAGACAAGACAGACAAATGGACTGATGTGAGAAAAAAGACAACATTGTCAAGAGGGGGTAAATACTTTTGCAAGGCACTGTAGATAGATAGACAATCGGACACACAGACAAGAGGACTAAAGGCCGCTCTACACGCTGCGACATTGCTAGCAATGTTGCTAACGATCGCACCCGTTGTGCGTGCGTCAAGGGCAAATCGCTGCCCGTGGCAAACAATATCGCAGGGACGCGTCACAAATACTTACCTTCCTAACGATGTCGCTGTGGCCGGCGAACAACCTCTTATTTAAGGGGGCGGTTCATGCGGCGTCACAGCGACGTTACACAGCGAGCCACCAATGGAAGCAGAGGGGCGGACAGCAGCCGCATTAATGTCACTCTTACCTCGTTGCTGGAGGACGCAGGAACGCTGTTGTTCGTCGTTCCCGGGGTGTCACACGTAGCGATGTGTGCTGCCTCAGGAACGACGAACAACCTGCGTCCAAAACAAGCAACGATATTTTGAAAATGAACGACGTGTCAACAATAAACAATTCGTGCCGCTTTTTGGATCGTTAGCGGTCGCTCGTAAGTGTCACACACAACGACGTCACTAACGAGGCCGGATGTGCGTCACAAATTTCGTGACCCAAGCAACATATCGTCAGATAAATCGTAGCGTGTAAAACGGCCTTAACTAAAGTGAGAAAAAAGGCAACATCAACCACTTTACAGCAACTTTTGCTGGATTTTTAAAGACACAGTACACTAATGTTTTTGCCCTTTGCGCGCCCTACTCCCCATCAGCGGGAATCCACGCAGCAGCTGCAGGCAGCCGTCTCTCTAATAGCAGTACAAAGTTTTAGGAGAAAGCTCTAAATGTGCACAACAATAAAACCTGCCCTCGACTACCTAACACACATCATCAACTTCTAAGGCGAATGCACATAATCCTTCAGCCGGAGTGGATCACATCTAGCAGGTATGTGTTTATTTTTCAAAACAGCGAGCTGCAAGCAGATAACCACTAATCTAAACATTTATTTAGAACTGGCAAAAGGGCACGCCATTAAAATACTGCGGCTATTTATATTACGGACAGCTTGTATGTTTCACCCCTTTATAATATTTATAGAGTGACCATGTGATCAAGTACTGGAGATGCCGGTGGCACGTCGCCATCTGTGGGCTACCCTGAAGTTACTCAGCAGATTATGTTCTTTTATTACTAAATATCTTATGGCTTCTACGGGAACTGGACAGATGTTCTTTTCGGCTTCCAGCGTGTAATTTATGTTCTTTTCTTTTTTTTTTCTTGTACGGATAAAAGGAACATATCAGGTGTGGGTTTAGGATCAAAACTATCTAGCATTTACTATAGTTTAAACATCCTAATTGGCTACAATTTACCATTTGGTGGGTTGACTAAGTTGCCTGTAGGCATAGTCAGATCCCGTTCCCATGTAATTAGGCAACATTTAGACAATATCTTAATGACACCATGAACTTGTGCTGAGGGACTCCAGCTGCAAACCACGGCAGATTTTCTGATTGCACAACCAAATGTGGAATTAAGACTTACAAAACCTATACTTTTACCTCCAAAGTTTTTGTCGCAGATGTTCATTAAAGACAAATTAGAGCACAGGGACGTACTGGAACATATATATATATATATAAACGTTTGTAACAGGGCCGAGCCTACACAACGCCGTCTGCAGACATGTTTAAGATCTGTAAACTCTTTGATCTTCTCAACATCACTAAAGCTGATTCACTAATTACTTGTATACAGACAATTACTGTACTGAATATCATTCACGTCTTAAAGTGTCATCCATCCAACATTTTGTATAACAATTCTTTTAGAATGTATGGCAGAAAAAGGATATAACATTTGCAGGTGTATCACGTCTTTGGGCCCTTGAAGTTCTTGTCTTCCATATCCTTGAGGCCCATATTTACCAAGAAGACACTTGAACCCCTCTAAGCCAAGTGAGCTTTGAGTGTATCAAGGTTTAATAGAAGCCCTGGAAAAGTATAGATACCCAGGTGTCTCACGTCTTTTGGCCCTTGGAGCTCTTGTCTTCCCCATCCTTGAGGAGCATATTTACCAAGAAGACATTTGGACCCACCAAGCCAAGTGGACCTTGAGTGTATCCAGGTTTAATTGAAGCCCTGGAAAAGTAAAGATACCCAGGTGTCTCAGGTCTTTGAGCCATTGGAGCTCTTGTCTTCCATATCCTTGAGGAGCATATTTACCAAGAAGACAATTGGACCCACCAAACCAAGTGAGCCTTCAGTGTATCTAGGTCTAATAGAAGCCCTGAAAAAGTAAAGATACCCAGGAGTCTCACGTCTTTTGGCCCTTGGAGCTCTTGTCTTCCCCATCCTTGAGGAGCATATTTACCAAGAAATGATTAGACCCACCAAGCCATTTGAGCCTTGAATGTGTACAGGTTTAATAGAGGTCCTTTACAAGTAAAGATACCCAGGTGTCTCACATCTTTCGGCCATTGGAGCTCTTGTCTTACCCATCCTTGCGGAGCATATTTACCAAGAAGACAACTGCCAATCCAAGTGAGCCTTGAATGTGTCCAGGTTTAATAGAAGCCCTGGAAAAGTAAAGATACCCATGCCAATAAGATCACTGGTGGGAGAATGCTTATTTGATTGACAGCTACCTCCCCCCAACCCCCATAAAATTGAACTTTATTCTTGGCTGTGTTTCTGGACAGAGAGGGGAGTATGACACAGTCAGACACCTTTACCAAGAAGACAATTAGAACCACCAAGCCAAGTGAGCCTTGAATGTGTCCAGGTTTAATAGAAGCTCTGGGAAAGTAAAGATACCCAGGTGTCTTATGTCTTTGAGCCCTTGGAGCTTTTGTCTTCCCTATTCTTGAGGAGGATATTTACCAAGAAGACAATTGGACCCACCAAACCAAGTGAGCCTTGAGTGTATCCAGGTTTTATAGAAGCCCTGGAAAAGTAAAGATACCCAGGTGTTTCACGTCTTTTGGCCCTTGGAGCTCTTGTTTTCCATATCCTTGAGGAGCATATTTACCAATAAGACAATTGGACCCACCAAACCAAGTGAGCCTTCAGTGTATCCAGGTTTAATAGAAGCCCAGGAAAAGTAAAGATACCCAGGTTCTCACGTCTTTAGGCCTTTGGAGTTCTTGTCTTCCCTATCATTGAGAAGCATAATTACCAAGAAGATAATTAGACCCACCAAGCCAAGTGAGCCTTGAATGTGTCCAGGTTTTATAGAACCCCTGGAAAAGTAAAAATACCCAGGTGTCTCATGTCTTTGGGCCCTTGAAGCTCTTGTCTTCCTCATCCTTGAGAAGCATATTTACCAAGAATACAATTGGACCCACCAAGCTAAGTGAGCCTTGAATGTGTCCAGGTTTAATAGAAGCCCTTGAAAACTAAAGATGCCCAGGTGTCTCACGTCTTTTGCCCATTGGAGCTCTTGTCTTCCCTATCCTTAAGGAGCATATTTACCAAAAAGACAATTAGACTCACCAAGTCAAGTGAGCCTTGAGTGTATCCAGGTAAAATGGAAGCCCTGGAAAAGTAAAGATACCCATGCCAATGAGATCACTGGTGGGAGAACGCTTGTTTGATCGACAGCAACCTCTCCGACCCCCCATAAAATTTAACGTTCTCCTTGGCTGTGTTTTCAGGACAGAGAGGGGAGTAAGACAATGCCAGACACCTTTGCTGGTGACATCCCCTTGGATAAACAACTCAATCCTTCTCTCCTCCTACATAATCTGTTGGGGTGCACTTTGCAGGCACATAAAAATATCACATGGTCATCCTCCTACAGCCAAAATCACTGGATATGGACAATTGTAATATAATGTATACGCAACCATAATCTTGTTACAGATTTCTAGTACAATGCCCCTTTTACCCCAAGGTGAAATTATAATTTCAAATAGGCCCTATGTGGTAAAATAATCAGGCTCCCCCTAGGCTCCCATTCCCTATCTAGTAACCTATTTTGTCCATTTTGGAGGAATGATGTTTTAGGGAGGCCATAAACATCATAATAATTCTGTGATTGTTAGAAATTGGAAAAGAATAATGTAATGTTTAAGGAAACCTCATTTTAGACCTATACCATATATCTGATGGAAGGGGACAAAATACTAATCAGGACCTGTTATTCCATGGTATTTCTATACTGGTATAATAGGGGCCATTTTTCAATTTTGAGCAGTGAGCTGTTAGACAATAGTAGGAAGAATACATGCTGCAAAGAGGTGGAAAAAAGCACTAGTGCTTATAGTGCTGGCAGAATGCTGATGTAGAAAAAGTGTAAATGGTAAGTTACAAAGTATGATAATTAGGACATTTCCTGAGGATATTAGACTGCCTTGTGAACCAAAAGATATTTTTGTGCCATATGGTGGATGAGGGCAGTAAAACAATGTTTTTCTATTGTTTTTTGGACAGGTGAGTAGCCGCATCCTGACAGGTGAGAGTGGACAGTTTATTAACTCAGTACATTTGATTCCTGATGGAGGTCAAGTTTCCTATCCAAAAAACAAATGTTTTTAAAACACAGCACAGAAAAAATATAAAAGATGTCAGAGATAGAAATGTAAACAAAACCTGTCTCTATCCTACAGCTCAATGTGGACAAAACTAAACTCATCATCCTTCCCCCATCTCCCTTACCGCCTCTACCTGATCTATCTACAGTTAGGTCCAGAAATCTTTGGACAGTGACACAATTTTCGCGAGTTGGGCTCTGCATGCCACCACATTGGATTTGAAATGAAACCTCTACAACAGAATTCAAGTGCAGATTGTAACGTTTAATTTGAAGGTTTGAACAAAAATATCTGATAGAAATTGTAGGAATTGTACACATTTCTTTACAAACACTCCACATTTTAGGAGGTCAAAAGTAATTGGACAAATAAACCAAACCCAAACAAAATATTTTTATTTTCAATATTTTGTTGCGAATCCTTTGGAGGCAATCACTGCCTTAAGTCTGGAACCCATGGACATCACCAAACGCTGGGTTTCCTCCTTCTTAATGCTTTGCCAGGCCTTTACAGCCGCAGCCTTCAGGCCTTGCTTGTTTGTGGGTCTTTCCGTCTTAAGTCTGGATTTGAGCAAGTGAAATGCATGCTCAATTGGGTTAAGATCTGGTGATTGACTTGACCATTGCAGAATGTTCCACTTTTTTGCACTCATGAACTCCTGGGTAGCTTTGGCTGTATGCTTGGGGTCATTGTCCATCTGTACTATGAAGCGCCGTCCGATCAACTTTGCGGCATTTGGCTGAATCTGGGCTGAAAGTATATCCCTGTACACTTCAGAATTCATCCGGCTACTCTTGTCTGCTGTTATGTCATCAATAAACACAAGTGACCCAGTGCCATTGAAAGCCATGCATGCCCATGCCATCACGTTGCCTCCACCATGTTTTACAGAGGATGTGGTGTGCCTTGGATCATGTGCCGTTCCCTTTCTTCTCCAAACTTTTTTCTTCCCATCATTCTGGTACAGGTTGATCTTTGTCTCATCTGTCCATAGAATACTTTTCCAGAACTGAGCTGGCTTCATGAGGTGTTTTTCAGCAAATTTAACTCTGGCCTGTCAATTTTTGGAATTGATGAATGGTTTGCATCTAGATGTGAACCCTTTGTATTTACTTTCATGGAGTCTTCTCTTTACTGTTGACTTAGAGACAGATACACCTACTTCACTGAGAGTGTTCTGGACTTCAGTTGATGTTGTGAACGGGTTCTTCTTCACCAAAGAAAGTATGCGGCGATCATCCACCACTGTTGTCATCCGTGGACGCCCAGGCCTTTTTGAGTTCCCAAGCTCACCAGTCAATTCCTTTTTTCTCAGAATGTACCCGACTGTTGATTTTGCTACTCCAAGCATGTCTGCTATCTCTCTGATGGATTTTTTCTTTTTTTTCAGCCTCAGGATGTTCTGCTTCACCTCAATTGAGAGTTCCTTAGACCGCATGTTGTCTGGTCACAGCAACAGCTTCCAAATGCAAAACCCCACACCCGTAATCAACCCCAGACCTTTTAACTACTTCATTGATTACAGGTTAACGAGGGAGACGCCTTCAGAGTTAATTGCAGCCCTTAGAGTCCCTTGTCCAATTACTTTTGGTCCCTTGAAAAAGAGGAGGCTATGCATTACAGAGCTATGATTCCTAAACCCTTTCTCCGATTTGGATGTGAAAACTCTCATATTGCAGCTGGGAGTGTGCACTTTCAGCCCATATTATATATATAATTGTATTTCTGAACATGTTTTTGTAAACAGCTAAAATAACAAAACTTGTGTCACTGTCCAAATATTTCTGGACCTAACTGTATTACAATAAATAACATCACGCTCTCCCCAGTATCTGAAGTCTGCCGCCTCGGAGTATCTCTTGATTCTGCCTTGTCCTTCATACCACACATCCAAGCTCTCACCACCTCCTGCCGTCTCCAAGTCAAAAATATTTTCAGGATCTGTCCCTTCCTTAGCTCCCAATCTATGAAAATGTTAGTGCATGCCCTCATCATCTCCCACCTTGACTACTGCAACATCCTCCTCTGTGGCCTCCCTGCTAACACTCTCGCACCTCTCCAGTTTGTCCATAACTCGCTACCCGACTAATCCAACTCTCTCCTCTCTAATTCACCCTTCTACCCTCTCTAAATCCCTTAATTCCCTCCCAATTCCCCAACATATTCCATTAAAACAACTAACAGTGACCTACAAAGCCGTCCATAATCTGTCTACTCCATATATATCAGAACTAATCTCCCGATATCTTTCCACACGGAATCCTCCCAAGACCTCCTTCTCTCCTCCACTCTTATCCATTCCTCATCCAACCACCAAGACTTCTCCAGAGCATCCACCAAATTCTGTATTCCAACACGCCCAATTATCTGCTACACTCGCAAGCTTCAAATGGAACTTGAAAACCCATCTCTTCAAGAAAGCAATGACCCCTCAACCGCATCACCACCACCAGAGCGTACACATCACCACCATCGGACCTGCACCTCACCACCACCAAAACTGCCACCTGACCACCACTGGAGCTACCACCAGAGCTACCACCTCACCACCACCGGAGCTGCCGCCTCACTACCACCGGAGCTGTCGCCTTACCACCACCAGAGCTGCCAGCTTACCACCACCAAAGCTGCCATCTCACCACAACTGGACCTGCCGCCTCACCACCACCGAAGATGCCACCTGACAACCACTGGAGCTGTCACCTCACTACCACCGGAGCTGCGCCTTACCACCACCGAAGCTGCCATCTCACCACAACTGGACCTGCCGTCTCACCACCATCGAAGATGCCACCTGACCACCACTGGAGCTGCCACCTCACCACCAACGGAGCTGCCACCTCACCACCACCGGAGCTGCCACCTCACCCTCACCACCACCGGAGCTACCGAAAAAACCCCAACCTACTGCAGACCCTCCCCAATATCTTGTACAATTTAAGCTCATGTGGGCAGGACCCTCTCCGTTCTGTTTTAGTCTGTCTACTGTAATTTAAATCCGTATTTTGTATATAACCCCTTCTCCTGGAATCAATGGTGCTCTATATAAAAATAATAATAATAATAATAATAATAACAACCCTATGCAGAGGTATTGTCCTGCTTAAGTAATACACAAAAATATGTAGCATCTTTTGCTCCAATTGGTCCACAAAACATTTTGTACTGTGTTGTTTATCGTGAGGGATTTGCATAAAGATTTTCTAGACATTTTATTACATTTTTCACATAGCTGAGACATTTCCTATTGGCGACCCCCTGCGCGTTTCAGTGATATGTTTGCTGGGTACGTGAAATACTAACAAGGTTACTGCGTCTACCAACTCTGTAAAGTGCTTTACCCGGCACAACTTACATTTAACCATGATTTTCGGGCATCGATGAAAGCAGATACCTATGCAAATAACACATGTTTGCTTTGGCAGGGTTAAAAAAAACAACAAAAAAAATAACAAGACATTAAGGATTAAAGTCAGGATGATCCTGGGAGATGGGATACACCCATTGACTCTACAAGACATAAAAGATAGAAACTTGCAGTGAGCTGCTAACCTATCAAAGGACAATCCTGAGACTCCGCAAACAAGAGGTGTAATAGCTACACTGGGTGTCTGGCTGCAGAACAATCTGCCTGGATTAACAAATGGGAACGGTAGCACGACAGTGACAACATCAAAGCCACCCGGCTTTATTGACTTGATTAAAGAGCAAGAAAAACGCTGCATGTGTAGCACCACAACACAATTACTAAAATGATGGATCATAAGAACTCGCTGTCAGGTTGATACAGCAACAACCAAACAAATAAAAAGCTGCAAACACGCCACACCGGACAGCCGAGGAGTAAACAACACACAAGATGTAATAGTAATAAACTGCAACAATAATAAAAAAATAATGAAGTCAATGAGAAAAAAAGAGAAAAAAGAGAAAAAAATTAGAAAGTAAGGAAAAGGGACAAAAAAAAAGAGGAATAAAAGGAGGAAAAAAGAGAAAAAAGGAGGGAAAAAAAGAGAAAAAAGAAAAAGAAAACAAGGAGAGAAAAGAAAAAAAAAGAGAGAGGGAGAAAAAACGGAGAAAAATAGAGAAAAAAGGAGGAAAAAGGAGAGAATAAAGGAGAAAAAAAGAGAAAAAAGGGGAAAAAAAGAAAAAAGGTGAAAAAAGAAAGAAAAAATGAGGAAAAAAAGAGAAAGAGGAGAAAAAAGAGAGAAAAGAAAAAAGGAGAGAAAAAAGGGAGAAAGAGGAAGAAAAAAGGAGAAAAAAGGGAAAAAAAGTAGAAAAAAAGTAAAAGAGGAGGAAAAACAGAAAAAAAGGATTAAAAAAAAGACAAAAAGGAGGAGAAAAGAGAGAAAAAGGGAAAACAAGAAAAAAAAGGAGAAGAAAAGAAAAAAAGAGAGAAAAAAGGAGGAAAAAAGAGAGAAAAGAGAAATAGTGAGAAAAGAGAAAAATAGAGAAAAAAAAGAAAGAGAAAACAAAGGAGAAAAAGAGAGAAATAAAAAGAGAAGAAAGGAGGGAAAAAAAAGAGAGAAAAAGAAGAAAAGAGGAGAAAAAAGGAGGGAAATAAAAGAGAGAAATAAGGAGAAAAAGGGTGCATATTTGTCTCAGCCAAGTAGCAGATGCAATGAGACGTCTCCTGATGTATGTCACACGCGGGACTACTTACACTTGCTATTTGCTGGGATACATTTACAACACTTTTGCGATTTCGAAAATGTTGCAAGATGTTTTATGCACATGTCACAAAATCCTCAAAGTTTTTGTCTCACTCACTTGGATAAGAACAGTATATACAGTGTCTCACTTGGCGATAATATTGATGGAGCATGTATAATCAGCAGTTAAAGAAAAAGAATTCCAGTACAGCATTTACTACAATATGACAACTACGGTTACTGTGGTCTGGTATACGGTATATACAATGCTGTGCAAAAGTGTTAGGCGGGTGTTGAAAAAATGCTACAAAATAAGGATGTATTCAAAAATAGAAGTAATGATAGTTTACTCTTAAAGTGAACCTGTCAGGTCCAATATGCACCCGGAACCACGAGCAGTTCTGGGTACATATTGCTAATCCCTGCCTATCTGTCCCAGCCTATAGTAGCATAGATAAAGGGATCTTTAGGAAAAGTATTTCTAAAGATTTTATATCTTGTACTAATAAGCGCAGGGACCAGTCCCAAGGACGTTATATCCCCCGACTAGTCTGCCCTCTTAGCATGTTAGTATGCCCACAGGGGTGTACTAACATGCTATTAAATGCAGCATCACCAGTGGTGCTGCGCGTACCTGTGTTCGCTGTGACCGCACTTCTGAATGCCCGGTACTTCTGGTCATGCGCAGTATATGAAGCCGGGTGTACAGGTCCCAGCTTCAGAGGGGTCTACCTGTAGTGCGCATGACCGGAAGTGTCGGGAATTGAGATGAGCATTCACAGCAAACACAGGTATGTGCGGCACCGCTGGTGACACTGCATTGAATAGCATGTTAGTACACCCCTGTGGGCGTGCTAACATGCTAAGAGGACGGACTAGTCAAGGGATATAACGCCCTTGGGACTAGTCCCTGTGTTCATTAGCATATGATAAAAGATCTTTAGAAATACTCTTTCTAAAGATCCCTTTATCTATGCTAGTGTATACAGGGACGGTTAGGCAGGGATTAGCAATATACACCTAGAACTGCTCGTGATTCGGGGTGCATACTGCAGCTGACAGGGTTCCTTTAACAATTAACGAATTGCAAAGTGAATGAATAAAGGAGAAATGTAACTTCAATATTTGGTGTATCCGCCCCTTGCCTTGAAACAGCCTCAATTCTTCTAGGTACACTTGTACAAACATTAATGAAAACATAATGTTCCAGATTAAAAATTCCATGAATATTTATTTTCCCAAAATTATCATTAAAATCCAGCAAGATATACGGTACTTGGAGGTGAGGAATAAAGACGATGCGTTTTGAACGCTAGCTGTGTTCTTTCTCAAAGCTCGATGAGAAAGAATGGAGATAAGGTTCGAAACGCGTCGTCTTTTTTTTTTCTCACGCCCCACATCTACGGTGTATTGCTGGATTTTACCAATGAAGCATTCATTGAATCTTTAATCTAAATCTTGGACTCAGGATGGTGCAGGAAGGGTTAATGCCGTGCTGCCATGAGAGGATACTCTAAGAAAAATTGATGGTTTTTCTCCTTCATTAGGTCAAAATCAGAATTTAATGTGATCTGGACCTTATGAAGGAGCAAGACATCTCCGAAACGTGTTGATAATAAAACCACCAGCAATTTTTATTGGAGTTTCCTCTCATTCACGGCAGTGCGGCATTGGGTGAGGAATAAACAAACTCTGCCATAATGGTGAGGTTGTGGAAGACAATGTCATGTCACAGGTCAAACAACATAAAAGGAATAAGCGCAGCAACAAGACACAAGGTAGTTACAGTATAGCTTCAGCAAGACCTCTCCCATGGATACTGGGTTTCAAAATGTGCTGTTCAAGTCTCATCAATAAATGGGCAAAATTGAGGACCGTAGACGCAGTGGTTGACCAAGGAAACTGCTTAGTGCAGTAAATAAGACACATCGTGGTTACTTCCCATCAAAAACATAAGATGTCCAGCAGTGTCATCAGCTCAGAAATGGCAGTAACCCATAGGACCCAGCTACACCAATACTTTTCAGAGAAGTCTGGCCAAAAGTGGTCCTCATGGAAGAATTGCAGCCAAAAAAGCCACAGATTAGATATGGAAACGGGATCAAGTGGCTCAACTATGAGCAAAAATCTAAAGCTGGGTTTACACACTGCAACATCTCAAACGACATCGCTGTAACGTCACCGGTTTTGTGACGCAATAGCGATGTTGTTTGCGATGTTGCAGTGTGTGAAACCTATCAGCGACCTGGCCCCTGCTGTGAAGTTGTAATCGTTACAAATCGTTCAGGACCATTCCTAGGTCCTTTGTTTCCCGCAGTGCAGCATGAAGTTTCAGTGTGTGAATCCTGTTCAGCGACTTTGTTAGCAACTTCCCTTTCAAAAGGCTGCTTATCAACGTCCCCAACAACCAGCTAAGTCGCTCTGCAGGTCCGGATCGCTGTTGAGTTGTTGGCCAGGTTTGCCTGTTTGAACGCTCACCAGAGACTTAGCAGAGACTTAGGGAAGTCGCAATTGCGTCACCAAACCGGTGACGTTACAGCGATGTCCTTTGCGATGTTGCAGCGTGTAAACCCAGCTTAAGAATGGCAGCAGGTGCTCTGGACTGATAAGTCACAGTGTAAAATATTTGACTGTAACTGAAAGAACTTTGCTCCCAGAGGGATGGAGAAGAGGAATAATGAAAGACGATGGAGGCTCTTTGTCAGTTTTTGGAATTACCGTACATAATAGGTCAGGATTAGTGGTGTCCTCCATGCTGAGAAATACAGACAGATACTTATCCATCATACAGGGAGTAGTGTTGAGCGGACGCGGATTGGCAAAATCCGGATCTGCGCGGTTTGAGCGGCAGATCTGAGTCCGACCTGGACGCGGGATTCCGGGTGCACGACCCGGATCCGTTTTTTGTTTTTTTTCCCCCTCTCTCTCTCTCTCTCCATCCCTCCCCGGATTCCGCTCCCCTTTAACTTCTATGGGGGCCGGATTCTGGATCGGATCCGGAATTCTTTATCAGCCCGCCGCGGATCCGCCGGACCCCGATTATTGCCAGTCCGCTCAACTCTATCAGGGAGCCATCTGAATGGCTACAAATATATTCTGCAGCAGAACAATGACCCCAAACATCCAGCCAATGTCAGTGAGAACTATCTAAAGTATAAAGAAGAACAAGGAGTCCTGGAAGTGATGATCCGGCCCCCACAGAGCCCTGACCTCAATATCATCCGGTCTGTGGGATTACATGGAGAGACAGCACGATCTGCAGAAGTCTCATACACACAAGATCTGGGGTCAGATCTCCAAGATGTTTATAAAAATCTCCCTGAGAGGTTCTCTTAAAAATTGTGTGGAAGTGTATCTAGAAGAGATGCTGTTCTGAAGGTAAAGGGCGGTCACACCAAATGCTGATTTGATTTAGATTTCTCATCCCTTCATTCATTTTTAATTGACAAGAATTAAATAGTATCACTTCTCTTTTTTCAGCGCTGGAGTGGTGCTTTAAATGTACCCCACTGCCCCCGGCTTATGTTACCCTCCAGCACCTTTATTTTTTTGTTTGGGCTGCTTTGGCCCCGCGATGCCTTCTTCTGCCTGTAACTTTTGACTGGTGAGAAGTCATAAGTTACGTCACAAGGTTTCAATGCAAGTCTATGAGAGCAAATACAAGGTTTTCATAGACTTGTATTAAGCCGTGACCTCTGGATGCTCTAGGATAGACAGATAAATAAATAGATAGACAGAGGGATAGATAGATGGATGGATGGATAGATAGAGGGATAGATAGATGGATGGATGGATAGATAGATAGAGGGATAGATAGATGGATGGATGGATAGATAGATAGAGGGATAGATAGATGGATGGATGGATGGATAGATAGATAGATAGATAGATAGATAGATAGATAGATAGATAGATAGATAGATAGATAGATAGATAGATAGATAGATAGATGGATGGATGGATGGATGGATAAATAGATAGATAGATAGATAGATAGATAGATAGATAGATAGATAGATAGATAGAGGGATAGATAGATGCATGGATGGATAGACAGATAAATAGATATTAGATATATAGAGGGATAGATAGATAGATAGATAGATAGATAATGGATAGATAGATAGAGGGATAGATAGATAGATAGATAGATAGAGGGATAGAGGGATAGATGGATAGATAGGGTACATTATATCATATTAGACCACATTTGAAAAAAAGTCAGATTCCAAATATGTGTTTGAAAAAAACATCAAAATCTAAAATACAAGCCCAAAAATGCAAACACCCTAAATACTGCCCATGACTATAACTTCCAATTCACTTACAGTCAACATCTGTCTACAGTGATTTTACTGCCCAAAACAATGCAAAAATCTGTATTTTTTGCAAGTTAGGATAATGTGGATCTATTATATTCACCATAACTAGTGGATCCAGCTAACACAATCTAAGGACCAGCTGGATCTAGGTGACCTGACAACCGACAAACCAAAACATTAGCCTACAGCAGAGGACAACCTGGTGCCTTTTGTCAATAGAAAGAACGTTTTAAACATTACACATCCGCCCAGTTAGGGATGCCATGCATTAGTCTGATCCATGTATATAGGCAGGTGGCCATAGAAGTTAGTTGTCGCCATTTTTCTATAGGTTCCACGTCCAATCTATTGTCTATGCAGGTTATGGAGCTTGCACTCAGTAAGCAGAAGTAGCTACAAGGATAAAGATTACAGGAGGAGGCAAGAAGAAAAACTTGGTAAAACGCTGTGTAGCCAAAATGTCCATATTTGGCCCAATTTTTTGCATGTACATAAAAGATCAAGCTGACTACTGATGAACCCTCTGGGTAAGCATTATCATAGGTTTTTGTTGACTTCTAGACTATCTGCTCTTTCGGACCCAAGAAGATCCCTCTAAGATCCAGAAATTATTAGAAAATATCTCTAGACTTTGGTTCTAGTAATGAAAGTCTGGATACTTTAGGCAACCTGGCTCCTGTATTAATTTGCCCAGGGGCGAATATATCATTGGTACAACTTTCCAAGACGTTGGGGGGCCATTTCTACCTCCAAAGTAGGTGGAATTGTGAATTTTGATCAGAGGGGCCCATATGCTGTTCTGGGATAGGGGCCCTTTTTTGTCTGTGTCCACCAGTGAACCGGCGACGTTCTACCAAACAGTCCATAGACACGGGTGCTGGAAGAAAAGTTGATACATTTTGGATCCAAAAGTTCAAAGAATATTCACATCTTGTCTATAAACTCCATTTTTGTAGCCCACAGTGGCACAATCTTGGCAGCCACACAGGGGCCCAAGAGATAAGGAGGCCACATCTACCTCCAAAGCAGGTGGGATTGTGCATTATGGTGAGCCACAGAACTACAAGGGTCCCATATATATCGTTCTTTACCATGGACACTCTCCTGTCTGTGTCCGTTCCTGCATATAAAGATAATTGTTAGTGATGAGAGAATACTAAAATGTTGGGGTTATGGTTACCGAATACCTAGTACTAGTTCAGTATTTGTCACGAATAACAAACTTAATGCAACTCAACATGGAACCTGAGCATTTTTCTGGGAAATCTTTAAGAAAAATGTTCGAGTTCCCGATTGACTTGCATTAGGTTCATCCTTCGTGAGTATTCGGTAACCATAACCCAAACGTTTTAGTATTGGCTCATCACTAATAATTATTCGATTGGTAACGGCCAAATTGAGATTTAGAGGTCAAATCCTGCCTGATCCACCAAAAGCTATTGAGGTTTCTGCAATGGCGTGTCAAGCCAACGAATATAGGAGCCTGCATGGTTATAATCCACTAATAGCTGGGCAGTGTTTAGTTTGACAGATGTAGCAGAGCTGAATATGTAAGGCTGAGCTCACACGTCCTGTAATCATCCATTAGAGCGGATCCTGCAGAGATCCATTAGGAAAAAAATAATACAAACACAACTTTTTTTCCCTTTTTTAAAGAATTGATTTCAGCCGCATCTATTTTTTACCATGGGAATCTATGGAGAATGGATCCGTTAATGAATTGCTATTTAGCCATCCGTTATTCTTGCATTTGTAAAGGATCCGTTACAAATGCAAAAGGATCCATTCTCCATAGACTCCAATGTTAAAAAACAGATCTGGCAGACATAAGTTTGCCAATGGATCTCTGCAGAATCTGTTACAAATAAAAAAGATAAATAGTAAGCCATTAACAGATCCGTTTTACATAGACTCTAGTGTTAAAAAAAACAAATCTGGCAGAAATCAGTTTGCCAATGGATCTCTGCAGGATCCATGACAAATGGAAGATAAGTAGTAATCCGTTAACGGATCCGTTCTCCGTAGACTCTAATATTAAAAACTGGAAACAGGCAGAAAGCAGTTGGCAAATGGATCTCTGCAGGATCCATTAGAAATGGAATATAAGTAGTAATTTGTTAATGGAGTCATTCTCCGTAGACTCCAATGTTAAAAAAGGGAACAGGCAGAAATCAGTTGGTCAAAGGATCTCTGCAGGATCCATTACAAATGGAAAGTAACTAGTAATCCGTTAACAGATCCATTCTCCATAGACTCCAATGTTGAAAAACGGATCCAGCAGACATCATTTTGCCAACGGATCTCTGCAAGATCCATTACAAATGGAAGATAAGTAGTAATCCATTAACTGATTAACTCCATAGACTCCAATACTAAAAAAAAACGGATTGGGCACAAATCAAGTTTGCCAATGAATCTCTGCAAGATCTGTTACAAATGGACGATAAGTAGTAATTCGTTAAAGGATCCTTTCTCCGTAGACTCCAATGTTAAAAAAGGGAACAGGCAGACATCATTTTGCCAACGGATCTCTGCAGGATCCATTACAGTAGAAGATAAGTAGTAATCTTTTAATGGATCCATTCTCTGTAGACTCCAATGTTAAAAAAGGGAACAGGCAGAAATTAGTTGGCCAATGGATCTTTGCAGGATGTTACAAATGGACGATAAGTAGCAATCCGTTAACGGATCTGTTCTCCATAGATTCCAATGTTAAAAATGGATCAAAATAATAATAATAATAATAATAATAATATAATATATTAAATAATAATAATAAATAATAATATATTAAAAATAGTAATATATTAAATAATAATAATATATATTAAATAATAATAATAATAATAATAATATTAATAAAATAATCAGGCAGAAATCAGTTTGCCAATGGATTTCTGCAGGATTCATTACAAATCGAGGATAAATAGAAATCCGTTAACGGATCTTGTCTTCAATGGTAAAAAAACATAATTTTCCCAATGGCTCAGTTCGGATGATTACAGGACGCGTGAGCTCAGCCTTACACAGCATAAAGTCAGCTCTGCTACACGCGTATATAAATTCCATGAGATGACTAGGAAAGGCTACGGGAAAAGCCTTCCTACGCAGTGGAATATATTGCCAAAGGTTAGGAACCCCAAAAAAGACCCCTATCCAGTCTTCATATGGACATATGCTGAGAAAAGGGGAGGTCAAACCCATTAGGTAACTCACACCATAGGGGTTTTGTATAAATCTAGATTTATGGGTCTCTTATGAATGTAAATCTGGTGCTCGCAGAAAGCATACGCAGCAAAAAAAAAAACAAAACGGAGACTATAATGCAAATGACAGGTCCAGGTCCAAAATCTAGCGACACAAATTGTACAGAAGAAACGTATAATCACCGCGAGAGAGCGAGGCATTCCAGCAATCATCCGCCATATGTAAGCGAGTTGTGATTGCATTTCGTCACAGAATTCAAATGTATCCAAACAAGGCAAGAAAACAGTGATGTAGTCATTATTATTGTTGTGTACTTGTAAGATTTGTACATAGTACAGTATATGATCCCTTACCCCGGCCCTGCACCCTAATCAGAACCAGAGCCGCGCTCCTAAGCACAAATCAACTCTTTCTCATTTAAGATCATATACACTCCTTAAATAATAAAGGATAATTACTCTCAGACTCGGAAGATTTACTCCTGCAGATCTCTATCATCCTGAGGTTCTTTTTTTTTCTGTTTATTTAGAAACAAATGGAACATTTACAAATAAACGTTCCACGGTGAAATGGATACATAGTTGCAAATGTATAGAGAGGACTGGGAAAGGGGGTGAGAGCCCATGGGTGTCCACAACACTATAAAATATGGTGGAAAAGAGCAAAATACCGAAAAAAAAGAAAGGAACGTCAACGATATATCCTCATCCGATAGAACGGATCCTGCAGAGATCCGATGGGAAAAACGTCTGCAAACACAACTTTTCTGCCGAATCCGTTTTTTAAGACTATAGAGGACGGATCCGTTAACAGATTGCTATTTAGTCATGTTATTCTTGTATTTGTAATGGATCCATTTTTTTAAGACTATAGAGGACGGATCCGTTAACAGATTGCTATTTAGTCATGTTATTCTTGCATTTGTAACGGATCCGTTTTTTTAAGACTATAGAGGATGGATCCGTTAACAGATTGCTATTTAGTCATCTTGTATTTGTAATGGATCCGTTTTTTTTCTTACAGGATCTGTTATAAATTGAAGATAAATAGCAATCCGTTAACAAATCCATCCTCCATAGACTCCAATGTTAAAAAAACGGATCCAGTGGACATCATTTTGCTAACGGATCTCTGAAGGATCTGTTACAAATGGAAGATAAGTAGTAATCCTTTAACGGATCCATTCTCCATAGACTTCAATATCCAAAAAAGCGGATCAGGCAGATATCAGTTTGCCAATGGATCTCTGAAGGATCTGTTACAAATGTAAGATAAGTAGTAATTCGTTAACGGATCTGTTCTCCGTAGACTCCAAAGTTAAACAAATGGATCCAGCAAACATCATTTTGCCAACGGATCTCTGCAGGATCCATTACAAATGGAAGAAAAGTAGTAATCCTTTAACGGATCCATTCTCCGTAGACTTCAATGTTAAAAAAAACGGATCAGTCAGAAATCAGTTTGCCAATGGATCTCTGCAGGATCCGTTACAAATGGAAGATAAATATTAATTTGTCAACAGATCTGTTCTCCGTAGAGTCCAATGTTAAAAAAATGGATCTGGCAGAAATCACTTTGCCAACGGATCTCTGCAGGATCTGTTCCGTGTGACCTCAGCCTTAGGCCCTGTGCGTACAGTGTAGTTTTTGATGCAGTTTTGGTGCAGTTTGTGGCCCTAAACTGCATGTGTTTCCTTCCCCAGCAAAGCCAATGAGAATTCAGAAAATCTGTGGGTGCGTTGCTTCTTTTTTGCCTGCAATTTTTCCATTGAATTTAGTGAAAAAAACGCATGGGCAAAAATGCACTGAAACGCGTCAAAAACAAACCAAAACGCAGCAAAAATGCACCGAAACGTGGCAAAAAAGCACCAAAACGCGGCAAAATGCACCAAAATGCACCAAAAACGCATGCTTCTTTATACGTTTTTCGGACAAAAGTGCGTTTTTTGCTAAAGAAACAAAACTGCAGTGTGCGCACATAGCCTTAGATTGCTTCATTTGGATGCATTTATATAATGGAGAATTAAACGTCCCAGCAGGTGAAAGCCGAGTAATGAGAATACATGGTTGTATTTCTATGTCACTCTTCCCTTTTAGGTGGGATTTTGGACACATTTGGATCCTTTATGACTGATCCCGACACTTTCTATATGTCTGCAGGGATAAGCAGGGGGCTTTACAAGGACAAATGTATGAGAAGTGTTCATTTCCTCTTGTCATAACGCTGGGGTACAAGTGATACAGCATGCACCTATATCATAAGCATCATAACAAAGTGAGCACATTACAGTAGGTTATGATTTCTTGCAGTCCTATGTAAAATTTCCGATAACAATGAACTGTGCACAGCTCTGCTGTATCTGTACTGTACGCTATGGAGGAAAAAGCAAGAGTTTACTCAAACTATTTAGTAAATAATAAAGGAATAAGTACACAAATGAAATATTAGTGGTAAAAGGCGAATTGCTGAAAGCAAGTATTACATAAACATCCACAGACTAATATAGACACAAGCACCAGATCTCTGCTCCTTCTTACAGCAAATAGTGCAGAGCTCGGCATTCTGCAGATCGTCAGCTGTTGTGCAAGCCAAACACACAGTATCCTGCTGGGACTTATAGTTCAACAACAGCTGACGAGCTGCATGATGCCCTCAGCAAAGCTAATGGCTGCAATGTCCAGTAAGGTTCCCAGGTCTGCGTGCCAGGGTTTATGACCCTAGTGGAGCCTTTCTGTCCCATCAGCATGCAGACAGGGTGTCAGGACTACAATCACAGCTCATTAACCCCCTAGGATTTACCGCCTGTAAAAGGACCATTTCCACCCCCCACACTCCTAGCACAGTCTGCACTCTCTTAGTCAGGGGCACACTCCATGATATAACCATCCACACTCCCAGCACAGTCTGCACCCTCTTAGTCAGGGGCACACTCCATGGTATCATCACCCACACTCCCAGAAGAGTCTGCACCCTCTTAGTCAGGGGCACACTCCATGATATAACCATCCACACTCCCTGCACAGTCTGCACCCTCTTAGTCAGTGGCACACTCCATGATATAACCATCCACACTCCCAGAAGAGTCTGCACCCTCTTAGTCAGGGGCACACTCCATGATATAACCATCCACACTCCCAGCACAGTCTGCACCCTCTTAGTCAGGGGCACACTCCATGGTATCATCACCCACACTCCCAGAAGAGTCTGCACCCTCTTAGTCAGGGGCACACTCCATGATATAACCATCCACACTCCCTGCACAGTCTGCACCCTCTTAGTCAGGGGCACACTCCATGATATAACCATCCACACTCCCAGAAGAGTCTGCACCCTCTTAGTCAGGGGCACACTCCATGATATAACCATCCACACTCCCAGCACAGTCTGCACCCTCTTAGTCAGGGGCACACTCCATGGTGTAGTCACCCACACTCCCAGCACAGTCTGCACCCTCTTACTCAGGGGCACACTCCATGGTATAGTCACCCACACTCCCAGCACAGTCTGCACCCTCTTAGTCAATGGCACACTCCATGGTATAGTCATCCACACTCCCAGCACAGTCTGCACCCTCTTAGTCAGGGGCACACTCCATGGTATAGTCACCCACACTCCCAGCACAGTCTGCACCCTCTTAGTCAGGGGCACACTCCATGGTATAGTCACCCACACTCCCAGCACAGTCTGCACCCTCTTAGTCAATGGCACACTCCATGGTATAGTCATCCACACTCCCAGCACAGTCTGCACCCTCTTAGTCAGGGGCACACTCCATGGTATAGTCACCCACACTCCCAGCACAGTCTGCACCCTCTTAGTCAGGGGCACACTCCATGGTATAGTCATCCACACTCCCAGCACAGTCTGCACCCTCTTAGTCAGGGGCACACTCCATGGTGTAGTCACCCACACTCCCAGCACAGTCTGCACCCTCTTAGTCAGGGGCACACTCCATGGTATAGTCATCCACACTCCCAGCACAGTCTGCACCCTCTTAGTCAGGGGCACACTCCATGGTATAGTCACCCACACTCCCAGCACAGTCTGCACCCTCTTAGTCAGGGGCACACTCCATGGTATAGTCATCCACACTCCCAGCACAGTCTGCACCCTCTTAGTCAGGGGCACACTCCATGGTGTAGTCACCCACACTCCCAGCACAGTCTGCACCCTCTTAGTCAGGGGCACACTCCATGGTATAGTCACCCACACTCCCAGCACAGTCTGCACCCTCTTAGTCAGGGGCACACTCCATGGTATAGTCACCCACACTCCCAGCACAGTCTGCACCCTCTTAGTCAGGGGCACACTCCATGGTATAGTCATCCACACTCCCAGCACAGTCTGCACCCTCTTAGTCAGGGGCACACTCCATGGTGTAGTCACCCACACTCCCAGCACAGTCTGCACCCTCTTAGTCAGGGGCACACTCCATGGTGTAGTCACCCACACTCCCAGCACAGTCTGCACCCTCTTAGTCTGGGGCACACTCCATGGTGTAGTCACCCACACTCCCAGCACAGTCTGCACCCTCTTAGTCAGGGGCACACTCCATGATATAACCATCCACACTCCAGCACAGTCTGCACCCTCTTAGTCAGGGGCACACTCCATGGTGTAGTCACCCACACTCCAGCACAATATGCACCCTCTTAGTCAGGGGTACACTCCATGGTGTAGTCACCCACACTCCCAGCAGACTCTGCACCCTCTTAGTCAGGGGCACACTCCATGGTGTAGTCACCCACACTCCCAGCAGACTCTGCACCCTCTTAGTCAGGGGCACACTCCCTGTAATCGCCACCCACCGTGTATGAAGAAGGCATTCAGGCTGGGCTCCATGACATGCACTATTCACCCAGCATATTTACTGGTTACCTGTCACTCACCCTCCCTGTACTGGTCATTGACAGTCACTGTACTAGTCATACAATGTCTGCAATAATAACCCATAGTATAAAGTTTCCATCCTTGTCACTTCTTAGCCATATTCCTTCTCAGCCATAGTACTGGGTAGAGTAGTCTCCGAGCTCCGGGTACTGTTATGTCTCTGCACCGAGCCACATTCCCTGTTCTGCTTACAGCATCTCCCGCATTGGTCACCACCATTCCTGACTACTAAGGTCCCCACTCCCTGCACTGTTCACCCACCTTCCTGCACTAGTCATCCTCCATCTCTGGATGGTTTCCCTTGCTTCCATGTACTAGCTTGTACACTACACTATCTGTACTTGTCATCCACAATCTATGTACTTGTTCGTTCCCCATACACTCTGTAGTAGTTAGTTGTCCACACGATCTGGGCTGGTCATCCAGATGTCATACACTAGTCATCCAGAATTAATGTACTAAATATCCACACTCTACGTAATAGTCATCTACATTTCATTTATTAGTTAGTTGCCCACACAGTATGGACTAATCATCAACATTTCGTGTTCCAGTTGTCCACACTATCTGTACTAGTCATCCAAAATCTACATACTAGTTAGTGGCCCACACAATCTGTGCGAATCATCCACAATCCATGCGCTGGTTGGCCACACTCTAAGTCACCCAAATGTCATGCAGTAGTTAGTTGCCCCCCACAATCTGTAATAGTCAACCACAATCGATTTACTGGTTAGTTGCCTACACCATCTTTATTAGTGATTCACAATCCATGTATTGGTTAACCACACTGTCTGTACTAGTCAGCCACATGTCATGTACTGGTTACATGACCACATATGTACTAGTTAGCTGACCACACCCTCTTTACTAGTCATCCACAATTCATGTATTAGTTAGCTGTTTTACTGCATTTTCTGTCATAGTCATCCACAATCCATGTACCAGTTAGTTATTCCCCAACAATCTCTGTCCTAGTCATCCACAATCTGTGTGCTAGTTAGTTGCTCCACAGCAATCTTTGTCCTAGTTATCCACATATCATGTACTAGTTGGTTGTTCCACAGTATTCTCTGTCCTTGTCATTCACAATCTATGTACTAGTTAGTTGCTCCACAGCATTCTCTGTCCTAGTCATCCACATGTCATATATACTAGTTAGTTGTTCCCCAACAATCTCTGTCCTAGTCATCCACAATCTATGTGCTAGTTAGTTGTTCCATAGCATTCTCTGTCCTAGTTATCCACATGTCATGTACTAGTTAGTTGTTCCACAGCATTCTCTGTCCTAGTCATCCACATTTAATGTACTAGGTAGTTGACCACACTCTCTGTCCTAGTCATCCACAATCTATGTGCTAGTTAGTTGTTCCATCACACTCTCTGTCCTAGTCATCCACAATCTATGTACTAGTTAGTTGTTCCACAGCATTCTCTGTCCTAGTCATCCACAATCTAAGTGCTTGTTAGTTGCCCAGGCACTTTGTGCCACTGGTTTGCCCCCTTGCCAGGGGTGCAGGTTACTCACTGTAGGGGCAGTCATTCTTCTTGGTCCCGCTGACCCTGCCGGTGTCATCGATCTTGAGGAAATACTTGTGGAAGGAGAAGAGCTTCCTGAAGCGAATATCTCCTTGAAGGTAGTTGTAACTTCGCACGTGTCTCCCAGAGGAATAGTTGGAATAGTTAGAGGAGATCTCCGGGGGGCGCACTGACCCTCTCCCCAAGACCTCATTACAGGTGACAGACAAGGAGTAAACCAAGAACAAGAGGAGCAAAGAGCGGGGCAGGTGACATAAGCCTGGGGCACCATGTGTCAGTATCCATTTCCACATTGTACTGAGGCTGAGGGCTTCAGAAGATGCCTCATGGAAAGACACATAATGAAAAGATACAATCCAAGGTGGGGTGATCTGGGACCTGGTGACCACTGACTCCCAGGACTCTGCTCTGTGCTGGAGACTTTAGGGCATCACCATCCATAACTCCTTAGGAGACCATCCACAGCTGAGGTTCCTCCTGGCGCCTGAAGACCCTCATCCAGAAGATGCTGCTGGCTTGCTCTGCCCTGTCTGCTCTACTTCATACACCCACTTTCCCGGCAGGCTCGCAGCATGTAAAAGTCTGCAGTGCCTGGAAAAAGAGAGATGACATGTTCACTTCCCCCCCAAAAAAAGTCTTAATCCACGGACAACCCCACTCCTCCGCCTCCGCCTGGAGATGAGCAGTCTGCTCTGCTGTAGACAAGTTGGAAGCTGAAGTGTAAATGACAGTGATTACAATGCAGAGGTGGGATGTCTCTTGGTGGGGTCAGGCAGAGGTGGTCATCTGAAACCCAGGAGTTAAGGGGGAGTCCCCGAGGAGGGGAGGGGGATGCTCCTGAAGGCTGGATACAGACAGAGATCACTGATCCCTTGCACTGATCTGGATGCTACTAATTGCTGCTAAACTCCCAACTTCTCTGAGCTGCTGCCCACCAGCACTGCACTCAGCCTGAGCACGGAAAGCAAGCCCCACCAGGGAGCCCCTGCCTGTGCTCTTGGCAGTGAAGTGCTCCACCTGGAGATTGTTTTACTCCCCTCTACTAGAGAAATGGTGCAGACAAGCACAGGACAGGGTGGATGGGAAAAGAAAAAGGGCTTCCTATTGTTAACCCTTAAGTGCCCCCAGACTGCAAGCATTAGTGTTACAACATCCCTCAGTGCTGGAGTCAGGAAATAATCATGCTTCAGAATAATCAAGATTAAAAGCCTGGAGACCCAGACCACCAAAGACTGATCTGCAGAGGGGCACAGGAGCCAAGACACAGGGGCACAGGAGCCAAGACAGAGGGGCACAGGAGCCAAGATAGAGGGGCACAGGAGCCAAGACAGAGGGGCACAGGACTAAGACAGAGAGGCACAGGAGCCAAGACAGAGGGGCACAGGAGCCAAGACAGAGGGGCACAGGAGCCAAGACAGAGGGGCACAGGACTTAAAACAGAGGGGCACAGGAGCCAAGACAGAGGGGCACAGGAGCCAAGGCAGAGGGGCACAGGAGCAAAGACCGAGGGGCACAGGAGCAAGACAGAGGGGCACAGGAGCCAAGACAGAGGGGCACAGGAGCCAAGACAGAGGGGCACAGGAGCCAAGACAGAGGGGCACAGGAGCCAAGACAGAGGGGCACAGGACTTAAGACAGAGGGGCACAGGAGCCAAGACAGAGGGGCACAGGAGCCAAGACAGAGGGGCACAGGACTAAGACAGAGGGGCACAGGAACCAATACAGGGGCACAGGAGCCAAGATAGAGGGGCACAGGAGCCAAGACAGAGGGGCACAGGACTAAGACAGAGGGGCACAGGAGCCAAGACAGAGAGGCACAGGAGCCAAGACAGAAGGGCACAGGACTAAGACAGAGAGGCACAGGAGCCAAGACAGAGGCACAGGAGCCAAGATAGAGGGGCACAGGAGCCAAGACAGAGGGGCACAGGACTAAGACAGAGAGGCACAGGAGCCAAGACAGAGAGGCACAGGAGCCAAGACAGAGGGGCACAGGACTAAGACAGAGGGGCACAGGAACCAAGACAGGGGCACAGGAGCCAAGATAGAGGGGCACAGGAGCCAAGACAGAGGGGCACAGGACTAAGACAGAGGGGCACAGAAGCCAAGACAGAGAGGCACAGGACTAAGACAGAGGGGCACAGGAGCCAAGACAGAGAGGCACAGGACTAAGACAGAGGGGCACAGGAGCTAAGACAGAGAGGCACAGGAGCCAAGACAGAGGGGCACAGGACTAAGACAGAGAGGCACAGGAGCCAAGACAGAGAGGCACAGGAGCCAAGACAGAGGGGCACAGGAGCCAAGACAGAGGGGCACAGGAGCCAAGACAGAGGGGCACAGGAGCAAGACAGAGGGGCACAGGAACCAAGACAGAAGGGCACAGGAGCCAAGACAGAGAGGCACAGGAGCCAAGACAGAGGGGCATAGGAGCAAGACAGAGGGGCACAGGAACCAAGACAGAGGGGCACAGGAGCCAAGACAGGAGCACAGGAGCCAAGACACAGGGACACAGGAGCCAAGACACAGGGGCACAGGAGCCAAGACAGAGGGGCACAGGAGCCAAAACACAGAGGCACAGGAGAAAAGACAGAGGGGCACAGGAGTCAAGACAGAGGGGCACAGGGCTAAGACAGAGAGGCACAGGAGCCAAGACAGAGAGGCACAGGAGCCAAGACAGAGGGGCACAGGAGCCAAGACAGAGAGGAACAGGAGCCAAGACAGAGGGGCACAGGAGCAAGACAGAGGGGCACAGGAACCAAGACAAAGGGGCACAGGAGCCAAGACAGAGAGGCACAGGAGCCAAGACAGAGGGGCACAGGAGCAAGACAGAGGGGCACAGGAACCAAGACAGAGGGGCACAGGAGCCAAGACAGGAGCACAGGAGCCAAGACACAGGGGCACAGGAGCCAAGACACAGGAGCCAAGACAGAGGGGCACAGGAGCCAAGACAGAGGGGCACAGGAGCCAAGACACAGAGGCACAGGAGAAAAGACAGAGGGGCACAGGAGCCAAGACAGAGGGGCACAGGAGCAAGACAGAGGGGCACAGGACTAAGACAGAGGGGCACAGGAACCAAGACAGGGGCACAGGAGCCAAGATAGAGGGGCACAGGAGCCAAGACAGAGGGGCACAGGACTAAGACAGAGGGGCACAGGAGCCAAGACAGAGAGGCACAGGAGCCAAGACAGAGGGGCACAGGACTAAGACAGAGAGGCACAGGAGCCAAGACAGAGAGGCACAGGAGCCAAGACAGAGGGGCACAGGAGCCAAGACAGAGGGGCACAGGAGCCAAGATAGAGGGGCACAGGAGCAAGACAGAGGGGCACAGGAACCAAGACAGAAGGGCATAGGAGCCAAGACAGAGAGGCACAGGAGCCAAGACAGAGGGGCATAGGAGCAAGACAGAGGGGCACAGGAACTAAGACAGGAGCACAGGAGCCAAGACACAGGGACACAGGAGCCAAGACACAGGGGCACAGGAGCCAAGACAGGGGGGCACAGGAGCCAAAACACAGAGGCACAGGAGAAAAGACATAGGGGCACAGGAGCCAAGACAGAGGGGCACATGAGCTAAGACAGAGGGGCACAGGAGCCAAGACATAGGGGCACAGGAGCCAAGACAGAGGGGCACAGGAGCCAAGACAGAGAGGTACAAGAGCCAAGACAGAGGGGCACAGGAGCCAAGACAGAGGGGCACATGAGCTAAGACAGAGGGGCACAGGAGCCAAGACATAGGGGCACAGGAGCCAAGACAGAGGGGCACATGAGCTAAGACAGAGGGGCACAGGAGCCAAGACATAGGGGCACAGGAGCCAAGACAGAGGGGCACAGGAGCCAAGACAGAGAGGCACAAGAGCCAAGACAGAGGGGCACAGGAGCCAAGACAGAGGGGCACAGGAGCCAAGACACAGGGGCACAGGAGCAAATACAGAGGGACACAGGAGCCAAGACAGAGGGGCACAAGAGCCAAGACAGAGGGGCACAGGACCAAGACAGAGGGGCACAGGAGCCAAGACAGAGGGACACAGGAGCCAAGACAGAGGGGCACAGGAGCCAAGACAGAGGGGCACAGGATCAAGACAGAGGGGCACAGGAGCAAAGAGAGAGGGGCACAGGAGCCAAGACAGAGGGGCACAGGAGCCAAGATAGAGGGGCACATGAGCAAAGACAGAGGGGCACAGGAGCCAAGACACAGGGGCACAGGACCAAAACAGAGGGGCACAGGAGCCAAGACAGAGGGGCACAGGACCAAGACAGTGGGGCACAGGAGCCAAGACAGAGGGGAACAAGAGCCAAGACACAGGGGCACAGGAGCCAAGACAGAGGGGCACAGGAGCCAAGATAGAGGGGCACAGGAGCCAAGACAGAGGGGCACAGGACTAAGACAGAGAGGCACAGGAGCCAAGACAGAGGGGCACAGGAGCCAAGACAGAGGGGCACAGGAGCCAAGACAGAGGGGCACAGGACTTAAAACAGAGGGGCACAGGAGCCAAGACAGAGGGGCACAGGAGCCAAGGCAGAGGGGCACAGGAGCAAAGACCGAGGGGCACAGGAGCAAGACAGAGGGGCACAGGAGCCAAGACAGAGGGGCACAGGAGCCAAGACAGAGGGGCACAGGAGCCAAGACAGAGGGGCACAGGAGCCAAGACAGAGGGGCACAGGACTTAAGACAGAGGGGCACAGGAGCCAAGACAGAGGGGCACAGGAGCCAAGACAGAGGGGCACAGGACTAAGACAGAGGGGCACAGGAACCAATACAGGGGCACAGGAGCCAAGATAGAGGGGCACAGGAGCCAAGACAGAGGGGCACAGGACTAAGACAGAGGGGCACAGGAGCCAAGACAGAGAGGCACAGGAGCCAAGACAGAAGGGCACAGGACTAAGACAGAGAGGCACAGGAGCCAAGACAGAGGCACAGGAGCCAAGATAGAGGGGCACAGGAGCCAAGACAGAGGGGCACAGGACTAAGACAGAGAGGCACAGGAGCCAAGACAGAGAGGCACAGGAGCCAAGACAGAGGGGCACAGGACTAAGACAGAGGGGCACAGGAACCAAGACAGGGGCACAGGAGCCAAGATAGAGGGGCACAGGAGCCAAGACAGAGGGGCACAGGACTAAGACAGAGGGGCACAGAAGCCAAGACAGAGAGGCACAGGACTAAGACAGAGGGGCACAGGAGCCAAGACAGAGAGGCACAGGACTAAGACAGAGGGGCACAGGAGCTAAGACAGAGAGGCACAGGAGCCAAGACAGAGGGGCACAGGACTAAGACAGAGAGGCACAGGAGCCAAGACAGAGAGGCACAGGAGCCAAGACAGAGGGGCACAGGAGCCAAGACAGAGGGGCACAGGAGCCAAGACAGAGGGGCACAGGAGCAAGACAGAGGGGCACAGGAACCAAGACAGAAGGGCACAGGAGCCAAGACAGAGAGGCACAGGAGCCAAGACAGAGGGGCATAGGAGCAAGACAGAGGGGCACAGGAACCAAGACAGAGGGGCACAGGAGCCAAGACAGGAGCACAGGAGCCAAGACACAGGGACACAGGAGCCAAGACACAGGGGCACAGGAGCCAAGACAGAGGGGCACAGGAGCCAAAACACAGAGGCACAGGAGAAAAGACAGAGGGGCACAGGAGTCAAGACAGAGGGGCACAGGGCTAAGACAGAGAGGCACAGGAGCCAAGACAGAGAGGCACAGGAGCCAAGACAGAGGGGCACAGGAGCCAAGACAGAGAGGAACAGGAGCCAAGACAGAGGGGCACAGGAGCAAGACAGAGGGGCACAGGAACCAAGACAAAGGGGCACAGGAGCCAAGACAGAGAGGCACAGGAGCCAAGACAGAGGGGCACAGGAGCAAGACAGAGGGGCACAGGAACCAAGACAGAGGGGCACAGGAGCCAAGACAGGAGCACAGGAGCCAAGACACAGGGGCACAGGAGCCAAGACACAGGAGCCAAGACAGAGGGGCACAGGAGCCAAGACAGAGGGGCACAGGAGCCAAGACACAGAGGCACAGGAGAAAAGACAGAGGGGCACAGGAGCCAAGACAGAGGGGCACAGGAGCAAGACAGAGGGGCACAGGACTAAGACAGAGGGGCACAGGAACCAAGACAGGGGCACAGGAGCCAAGATAGAGGGGCACAGGAGCCAAGACAGAGGGGCACAGGACTAAGACAGAGGGGCACAGGAGCCAAGACAGAGAGGCACAGGAGCCAAGACAGAGGGGCACAGGACTAAGACAGAGAGGCACAGGAGCCAAGACAGAGAGGCACAGGAGCCAAGACAGAGGGGCACAGGAGCCAAGACAGAGGGGCACAGGAGCCAAGATAGAGGGGCACAGGAGCAAGACAGAGGGGCACAGGAACCAAGACAGAAGGGCATAGGAGCCAAGACAGAGAGGCACAGGAGCCAAGACAGAGGGGCATAGGAGCAAGACAGAGGGGCACAGGAACTAAGACAGGAGCACAGGAGCCAAGACACAGGGACACAGGAGCCAAGACACAGGGGCACAGGAGCCAAGACAGGGGGGCACAGGAGCCAAAACACAGAGGCACAGGAGAAAAGACATAGGGGCACAGGAGCCAAGACAGAGGGGCACATGAGCTAAGACAGAGGGGCACAGGAGCCAAGACATAGGGGCACAGGAGCCAAGACAGAGGGGCACAGGAGCCAAGACAGAGAGGTACAAGAGCCAAGACAGAGGGGCACAGGAGCCAAGACAGAGGGGCACATGAGCAGACAGAGGGGCACAGGAGCCAAGACATAGGGGCACAGGAGCCAAGACAGAGGGGCACATGAGCTAAGACAGAGGGGCACAGGAGCCAAGACATAGGGGCACAGGAGCCAAGACAGAGGGGCACAGGAGCCAAGACAGAGAGGCACAAGAGCCAAGACAGAGGGGCACAGGAGCCAAGACAGAGGGGCACAGGAGCCAAGACACAGGGGCACAGGAGCAAATACAGAGGGACACAGGAGCCAAGACAGAGGGGCACAAGAGCCAAGACAGAGGGGCACAGGACCAAGACAGAGGGGCACAGGAGCCAAGACAGAGGGACACAGGAGCCAAGACAGAGGGGCACAGGAGCCAAGACAGAGGGGCACAGGATCAAGACAGAGGGGCACAGGAGCAAAGAGAGAGGGGCACAGGAGCCAAGACAGAGGGGCACAGGAGCCAAGATAGAGGGGCACATGAGCAAAGACAGAGGGGCACAGGAGCCAAGACACAGGGGCACAGGACCAAAACAGAGGGGCACAGGAGCCAAGACAGAGGGGCACAGGACCAAGACAGTGGGGCAGGCACAGGAGCCAAGACAGAGGGGAACAAGAGCCAAGACACAGGGGCACAGGAGCAAGACAGAGCGGCACAGAAGCCAAGACAGAGTGGCACAGGACCAAGACAGAGGGGCACAGGAGCCAAGGCAGAGGGGCACAGGAGCCAAGACAGAGGGGCACAGGAGCCAAGACAGAGGGGACACAGGAGCCAAGACAGAGGGGCACAGGAGTCAAGATAGAGGGGCACAGGAACCACGACACAGGGGCACAGGAGCCAAGGCAGAGGGGCACAGGAGCCAAGACAGAAGGGCACAGGAGCCAACACAGAGGGGCACAGGAGCAAGACAGAGGGGCACAGGAGCCAAGAACGAGGGGCACAGGAGCCAAGACAGAGGTGCACAGGAGCCAAGACAGAGGGGCACAAGAGCCAAGACAGAGGGGCACAGGAGCCAAGACAGAGGGGCACAGGAGCAAAGACAGAGGGACACAGGAGCCAAGACAGAGAGGCACAAGAGCAAGACAGAGGGGCACAGGAGCAAGACAAAGGTGCACAGGAGCAAGACAGAGGGGCACAGGCACCAAGACAGAGGGGCACAGGAGCCAAGACAGGGGCACAGAAGCCAAGACAGAGAGGCACAGGAGCCAAGACAGAGGGGCACAGGAGCCAAGACAGAGGGGCACAGGAGCCAAGACAGGGGCACAGGAGCCAAGACAGAGAGGCACAGGAGCCAAGGACAGAGGGGCACAGGAGCCAAGACAGAGGGGCACAGGAGCCAAGACAGAGGGGCACAGGAGCCAAGACAGAGGGGCACATGAGCTAAGACAGAGGGGGAACAGGAGCCAAGACATAGGGGCACAGGAGCCAAGAAAGAGGGGCACAGGAGCCAAGACAGAGGGGCACAAGAGCCAAGACAGAGGGGCACAGGAGATAAGACAGAGGGGCACAGGAGCCAAGACACAGGGGCACAGGAGCAAAGACAGAGGGACACAGGAGCCAAGACAGAGGGGCACAAGAGCCAAGACAGAGGGGCACAGGACCAAGACAGAGGGGCACAGGAGCAAAGAGAGAGGGGCACAGGAGCCAAGACACAGGGGCACATGAGCCAAGATAGAGGGGCACATGAGCAAAGACAGAGGGGCACAGGAGCCAAGACACAGGGGCACAGGACCAAAACAGAGGGGCACAGGAGCCAAGACAGAGGGGCACAGGACCAAGACAGTGGGGCACAGGAGCCAAGACAGAGGGGAACAAGAGCCAAGACACAGGTGCACAGGAGCAAGAAAAAGGGGCACAGAAGCCAAGACAGAGGGGCACAGGACCAAGACAGAGGGGCACAGGAGCCAAGGCAGAGGGGCACAGGAGCCAAGACAGAGGGGCACAGGAGCCAAGACAGAGGGACACAAGAGCCAAGACAGAGGGGCACAGGAGTCAAGATAGAGGGGCACAGGAGCCACGACACAGGGGCACAGGAGCCAAGGCAGAGGGGCACAGGAGCCAAGACAGAAGGGCACAGGAGCCAAGACAGAGGGGCACAGGAGCAAGACAGAGGGGCACAGGAGCCAAGAACGAGGGGCACAGGACTAAGACAGAGGGGCACAGGACCAAGACAGAGGGGCACAGGAGCCAAGACAGAGGGGCACAGGACCAAGACAGAGGGGCACAGGAGCAAGACAGAGGGGCACAGGAGCCAAGACAGAGGGGCACAGGAGCCAAGGCACAGGGGCACAGGATCCAAGACAGAGGGGCACAGGAGCCAAGATAGAGGGGCACAGGAGCAAAGACAGAGGGGCACAGGAACAACACAGAGGGGCACAGGAGCCAAGACAGAGGGGGCACAGGACCAAGATAGAGGGGCACAGGACCAAGACTGAGGGGCACAGGAGTCAAGACAGAGGGGCACAGGAGCCAAGAAAGAGGGGCACATGAGCCTAGACAGAGGGGCACAGGAGCCAAGACAGAGGGGAACAAGAGCCAAGACAGAGAGGCACAGGAGCCAACACACAGGGGCACAGGGTCCAAGACACAGGGGCACGAGAGCCAATACAGAGAGGCACAGGACCAAGACAGAGGGGCACAGGGTCCAAGACACAGGGGCACAAGAGCCAAGACAGAGAGGCACAGGACCAAGACAAAGGGGCACAGGAGCAAAGACAGAAGGGCACAGGAGCCAAGACACAGGGGCACAGGAGCCAAAACAGAGGGGCACAGGAGCCAAGTCAGAGGGGCACAGGGCCAAGACAGAGGGGCACAGGACTAAGACAGAGGGGCACAGGAGCCAAGACAGAGGGGCATAGCCAGTTATAGCTACATCCCAGACACAGATAGATAGATAGATAGATAGATAGATAGATAGAGGGATAGATAGATAAATAGATAGATACATAGATACACAGATAGAGGGATAGATAGATAGATAGATAGATAGATAGATAGATAGATAGATAGAGGGATAGATAGATAAATAGATAGATACATAGATACATAGATAGAGGGATAGATGTGTGCTGTATGTAGTGATATCTACCATCTATCTATCTATCTATCTATCTACCATCTATCTATCTATCTATCTATCTACCATCTATCTATATATTATTCTATTCTATCTATCTATCTACCATCTATCTATCTATCTATCTATCTACCATCTATCTATCTATCTATCTACCTATCTATCTATCTATCTAGCTACCATCTATCTATATATTATTCTATTCTATCTATCTATCCCTCTATCTATCTATCTATCTATCCCTCTATCTATCTATCTATCTATCTATCTATCTATCTATCTATCTATCCCTCTATCTATCTATCTATCTATCCCTCTATCTATCTATCTATCTATCTATCTATCTACCATCTATCTATCTATCTATCTATCTATCTATCTATCTATATATTATTCTATTCTATCTATCTATTTATTTATTTAATCATCAGAACAAAAAAGGTAGCATTCCAATAATCCAGTACAAAAAGTGTATTTGTAGTTTATAATTCTATTATGGAAGCATTTTGAATTGAATTATGGGAGTGCTGCTGTTAAGAAGTTTTATTTTTTATTCGAAGATCCTAGGATTTGACCCTATGACCATTATGGTGTTTCCTCTGTTTTCTTTTTTATGTGGGGGAATTATCTATCTATCTATCTATCTACCTACCTATCCATCCATCCATCCATCCATCCATCCATCCATCCATCCATCCATCCATCCATCCATCTATCCATTATCTATCTATCTATCTACAGTGGTGCGAAAATATGTTTGTCTCCTTCCTGATAACACAAGTAAACACAAAATGCAGTTAATAAATGTAGGTCATTATTATTATTAAGGGAAAAAGAAATCCAAAGCTATGGTAGAGCACCATATGTGAAAAAGTGATTGCCCCATAAACCTAATAACTGCTTGGGCCACCCTTAGCAGCAACAACTGCAAACAAGTGTTTGTGATAATTGGAAATGAGTCTTTGACAACACTCTAGAGAAATTTTGGCCCACTAATCTTTGCAGAATTGTTGTATTTGAGCCACATTGGACGGTTTCCGAGCATGAACCCCCTTTGCAAGGTCATGCTACAACACCTCAACTGGGTTAAGGTCAGGACTTTGACTAGGAACTCCAAAGTCTTAATTTTGTTTTTCTTAAAGGGAAGGTGTCACGTTTTTTATTTTTGTATTAATAATAGTGATTATGAAATCAAGTATTTTTAATACAAAATTAAACTCACTGTTTATTTCGTTTTTATTTAATTCTAGTTTTACTGAAGCACTGGGGGCTGCCATCTTGGATCTGCTGTGAGTAACGATAGTTACCTTATTTATGGCAGCCCCCAGTGCATTCACTCTGAGAGTCGGACTCTGACCCTATACTTAATACAGGACAACTCCCTGCTGTGACCTGGATGCTCCCCCTGGGCTGTCCAGATCACAGCAGAGGGAGGAAATCAGCGCCATCTTTGTGCAGCTCACAGCGTATGCTGTGTGCTGCACTTTCCCCCTGTCATCCGTTTGTCCTGACTGAGTACCAGCGCCCCTCCCCCCGCTGCCGCTGCTACCGTCTCCAATGACACCCCCCACTCTCCCTCCCCGCGCCGCTGCTTCCCTCCCCCCACCCTCTTTGCCACAGCAGCTGCGGGCGTGCATGCAGAGCATTTCTTGCAGGTGTGTGCATGCAGAGCATTTCTTGCAGGTGTGTGCATGCAGAGCATTGCATGCAGGTGTGCATGCATGCAGAGCATTACTTACGGGCATGCATGCAGAGCATTGCATGCGGGCGTGCATGCATGCAGAGCATTGTGCGTGCATGCAGAGCATTGCATGTGTGCGGGCATGCAGAGTACTGCGGGCGGGCATGCCTGCATGAAGAGCATTGTATGCGGGCGTGCATGCATGCAGAGTATTGCGTGTGGGCGTGCGTGAAGGCAGAGCATTGCGTGCGTGCGTGCATGCAGAGCATTGCAGGCGGGAATGCGTGTGGCAGAGCATTGCAGGTGTGCATGTGGCAGAGCATTGTGTGCGTGCGTGGGGCAGAGCATTGTGGGTGTGCATGTGGCAGAGCATTGTGTGCATGTGTGGTGCCCCTGCGGTTCCAGTCACCACAGAGTATTGCACCCTATTTAAGGTGTGGCATTACCTCGTATAAAGAGGGGGTTAATCACCGGTGTTCCACATTCACACTTTACATACAGTTTAGGAGCCTTCTCACTGGGGAGCTGGACTAGGGTAGGCAGGGGGGTTGGCTAACACGAAGCTTGGGACTTCCCGGTCACTAGGACAACCACCTGGGGGGTCGGTTCCACTTGGGGTAGAAGTAGGAGCAACTTTACACAATCTTCAGTTAGTCTAGAAGGGACTTCAGTTCTAGCGACATGACACCACCACCTTCGTCCTTTTTCCTGTCACGGGGCCTGTGGCTTGGAGCGGAACACTCAGCCCAGGTTCCTCACTATTGGAGGGGCAACTCTTAGAAAGGACATTTTCCAAACACCGGTGGCTTCTTCCAACTTATCCGAGGTCAATGGGTCCCATCAGAGTGGGTGACCGGTACTACCCGGGCGCGCGGCATAACAGTGAGTAAAAACAACCTGGAACTGCAGTAGCCAACTTGGACTCTTATTACCAGCAGCGGTGCCCCACGCCCCAGTGCCAATGGCCCCCGCCACCACTACTACATGCTCATCATCCTCCCCGGGGCCCGCTTCACCTGTGGGGAGTGAAACCATCTTGGCTGCTACTACCATCCGCCCCGGAGGACAGCAACAGTAGCGGCGGCTAATCCCTGGCCGCGTACCACAGGTGGCGTCACGACAATAACCCCCATCATCACCTCCTAACCCCCCTTTTTATTGTGAACACCTCGGGGCACGAAACCGGGTGGGCCACTGCGACATTCCAGACCTCCACACCGGCCCGGTGACGAATAATAGGTACCAGACTGGACCTGCTCCCCCCTGCCCCCCTGGATTCCACACATGTATGTGGCAGAGCATTGCATGCTGGCGTGCATGCATGCAGGGCATTGCAGGCGGGCGTGCGTGTGGCAAAGCATTGCGTGCGTGCATGTGGCACAGCATTGTGTGCGTGTGTGGGGCAGAGCATTGCAGGCGTGCATGTGGCAGAGCATTATGTGCATGTATGTGGCAGAGCATTGCGTGCAGGCATGTGTGCATGCAGAACATTGCATATGGGCATGCGTGCATGCAGAGCATTGCGTGCGGGCATGCATGCATGCAGAGCATTGCAGGTGGGTGTGCATGTGGCAGAGCATTGTGTGCATGCGTGTGGCAGAGCATTGTGTGCGTGTGTGGGGCAGAACATTGCGGGCGTGCATTTGGCAGAGCATTGTGTGCATGTATGTGGCAGAGCATTGCGTGCAGACGTGCGTGAATGCAGAACATTGCGGGGATGCGTGCGTGTGGCATAGGATTGCGGGCATGCATAAGGCAGAGCATTGTGTGCATGTATGTGGCAGAGCATTGCGTGCATACAGAGCATTGCGTGCGGGCGTGCGTGCATGCAGAGCATTGCAGGCCTGCGGACGTGTTTCAGATCATTGCAGGAAGGCGTGCATGTGGCAGAGCATTGTGTGCGTGCGTGGGGCAGAGCTTTGCAGGCGTGCATAGGGCAGAGCATTGCTGGACACCGGGGCATGCAGAGCGCTATGTGGGGAGCACTATGCAGCTGTCCTTGGTGACACTTTAGACATTTGTGATTACCAACAAAATGGCTCCGCACTGTGATCCTAAACTTCATCTTCAATTATCCTTTTGGAAAAGGGAAAGCTGTGACATCACACACAGGAGAGCAGATTCTGCCCACTTTTACTGCAGTTGTAATGTGAGCTAGTTCTACAGTAGCTCTGCAGCAGGATTTCAGCAGCTGCTCCCCCTAGTGTTTAAGAGTGGAAAATATAAAACTTTTTATTTTTTTATATTTTGCTCTATTAAAAACAAATAATGTTTAAACAAAACATTAAAACATTAATACTTTACATTTTTTCAGCTATTGAAATTGTTTTTTTGGACCGCACCTACCCTTTAAGCCATTCAGGGGTGGACTTGCCGGTGTGTTTTGGATTATTGTCCTGCTGCATAACCCAAGTGCACATCAGCTTCAGGTCACGAACAGATGGCCAGACATTCTCCTTCAGGATTTTTTGGTAGACAGCAGAATTCTTGGCTCCATTTACTACAGCAAGTCTTCCAGGTCCTGAAGCAGCAAAACAGCTCCAGACCATCACATTACCACCACCATATTTTACTGTTGGTATGATATTCCTTTCCTTTAATGCTGTGTTACTTCTATGCCAGATGTAATGGGATATGCATAGGGATGATCGAATACCTAGCGGCGCGGTGGCTCAGTGGCTAGCGCTGGGGTCCTGGGTTCAAATCCCACCAAGGACACCATCTGCAAGGAGTTTGTATGTTCTCCCCGTGTTTGCGTGGGTTTCCTCCGGGTACTCCGGTTTCCTCCCACATTCCAAAGACATACAGATAGGGACTCTAGATTGTGAGCCCCAATGGGGACAGTGTTGCCAATGTATGTAAAGTGCTATGGAATTAATAGCGCTATATAAATGAATAAAATTATTATTATTATTATTACCTCAAATATTCGGCTTTGCAAATATTTTCCGAATACCTTGCCGTTATTTGGCTATTCGATGCGCAAGGTAAGTCTATGGGAAGCCTGAATGACTCGCCCACCCCAGGGCTATGGGACACCCGGTGCCGGGCCGGACTAGTCCGGTGGTAGTCAGTGGTGGCTGGGCCCGGCTCCGTGGCCCTGGTGGGTGTCAGTAGAATATGTGGCTGGCTGAATAATGGTTGTGTTCGTGACGCAACCTGTGGGTTTTGGGTTCCTGGAGAATTGGGACGACTTTTCAGTTGGCTACAGATTCTATGCTAGGGATGGGCTGCATCTTAATGGGGAAGGTGCAGCTCTGCTGGGGCAGAAAATGGCTAGAAGGTTGGAGGAGTGTTTAAACTAGGAATGGGGGGCGAGGGTATTCACTTTATAGAAGGGGAATGTAGTGCAGATAGTGACCAGGGCACAAGTAATGAAATTGGGGGTGGTACGGGGGGAAGGGTTAGGACAGTTAATACAGTAAGCAGAAATACAGGTACAGAGTCATACGTAACGTGCATGTACGCTAATGCCCGAAGCCTCACAAATAAGGTGGAGGAATTAGAATTAATATTGTTGGAAGAAAATTATGATATAGTGGGCATATCAGAGACATGGCTGGATGACAGCTATGACTGATCTGTTAATTTACAGGGTTATAGCCTATTCAGGAATGACCGTACAAATAAGCGAGGGGGAGGTGTGTGTCTATATGTAAAATCATCCTTGAAACCCATCCTGCGTGACAACATATGTGAGGGTACTGAGAATGTAGAGTCCCTATGGGTGGAGATAAGGGGGGGGAGAATGAATAATAAAATACTGATAGGGGTGTGTTATAAGACGCCGAATATTATGGAAGAGGTAGAGAATCTCCTCATAAAGCAAATTGATAAAGCAGCGAGTCTCGGAGAGGTAATTATTATGGGGGACTTTAACTATCCTGATATAAATTGGGGAACAGAAACTTGCAGTTCCAGCAAAGGAAATAGATTTTTGATAACAATGAAAGATAATTACCTTTCACAAATGGTACAGGACCCCACAAGAGGGGGAGCACTACTAGACCTTGTACTAACCAATAGGCCAGACAGCATATCAAATATACAAGTTGGGGGTTACTTGGGGAATAGTGATCACAAAATAATAAGTTTTCATGTATTCTTTAGTAAGATGTCTAGTAGAGGGGCTACAAGGACACTAAACTTCAGGAAAGCAAATTTTAAACGGTTGAGAGATGATCTTAGTGCAATAAACTGGGATGATGTACTAAGTAATATAAGTACACAAAGCAAATGGGAGACTTTTATGAGCATCCTGAATAGGGCTTGTGCAGAAAATATACCCTATGGGAACAAACATGCTAGAAATAGGAGGAAACCCCTATGGCTAAATAGAGCTGTAAGGGAAGCAATAAAAGAAAAACAGAAAGCCTTAAAAGAATTAAAGAGGGTAGGTAGTGATGAGGCATTATATAATTATAGAAAATTAAATAAAATATGTAAAAAGCAAATTAAGTTAGCTAAGTTTGAGACAGAGAGACTCATTGCGAGAGAAAGTAAAAATAATCCTAAAATATTCTTTAACTACATAAACAGTAAAAAACTGAAAAGCGATAGTGTTGGCCCCCTTAAAAATAGTCTTGGTGAAATGGTGGAAGGGGATGAGGGTAAAGCCAACCTGCTGAATGACTTTTTTTCTACGGTTTTTATACAAGAAAATGCCATGGCAGATGACATGACCAGTGATACCATAAATTCACCCTTGAATATTACCTGCTTAACCCAGCGGGAAGTACGCCGCCGCCTCGAAATCACTAAGGTTGACAAATCTCCGGGCCCGGATGGCATACACCCCAGAGTACTACAGGAATTGAGTTCTGTGATAGATAGACCATTATTTTTAATCTTCTCAGATTCCTTAATAACAGGGTCGGTACCGCAGGACTGGCGCATAGCAAATGTGGTGCCAATATTCAAAAAGGGGACAAAAACTGAGCCGGGAAATTATAGGCCGGTAAGTTTAACCTCTACGGTTGGTACAATCCTTGAGGGTTTCTTGAGAGATGCTATACTGGAGTATCTCAAGAAAAATAACCTTATGACAGAGTATCAACATGGGTTTATGAGGGATCGATCCTGTCAAACTAATTTGATCAGCTTCTATGAAGAGGTAAGTTCAAGTCTGGACCAGGGAAATGCAGTGGATGTTGTGTATATGGACTTTTCAAAAGCTTTTGATACGGTGCCACACAAAAGGTTGGTACATAAAATGAGAATAATGGGGATAGGGGAAAATATGTGTAACTGGGTTAAAAACTGTCTCAGTGATAGGAAACAAAGGGTGGTTATTAATGGTACGTACTCGGACTGGGTCTCAGTTCATAGTGGGGTACCACAGGGGTCAGTATTGGGCCCGCTTCTTTTCAACATATTTATAAATGACCTTGTTGGGGGCATGCGGAGTAGAATTTCAATATTTGCAGATGATACTAAACTCTGCAGGGTAATCAATACAGAGGAGGATAATTTTATATTACAGGGAGATTTATGTAAATTGGAGGATTGGGCTGAGAAGTGGCAATTGAAGTTTAATGTAGATAAATGTAAGGTCATGCACTTGGGTAGAGGAAATAACATTTATGATTATGTACTTAATTGTAGAACACTGGGTAAAACAGACACAGAAAAAGACTTGGGTGTATGGGTGGATGGTAAACTTCACTTTAGTGGACAGTGTCAGGCAACTGCTGCCAGGGCTAATAAAATAATGGGATGTATTAAAAGAGGTATAAGTGTTCATGAAAAAAATATAGTTCTACCTCTGTACAAGTCACTAGTGCGACCGCACTTAGAATACTGTGTACAATTCTGGTCACCGATATATAAGAAGGACATAGCTGAACTGGAGAGGGTGCAGAGAAGAGCGACCAAGATTATTAGAGGAATGGGTGGGCTGCAATACCAAGATAGGTTATTAAACTTGGGGTTATTTAGTTTGGAAAAACGAAGGCTTAGGGGGGATCTAATCACAATGTATAAATATATGAGGGGACAGTACAGAGACCTTTCCAAAGATCTTTTTACACCTAGGCCTGCGACTGGAACACGGGGGCATCCGCTACGTCTTGAGGAAAGAAGGTTTAATCATAATCACAGACGAGGATTCTTTACTGTACGAGCAGTGAGACTATGGAACTCTCTGCCGCATGATGTTGTAATGAGTGATTCACTACTAACATTTAAGCAGAGCCTGGATGCCTTTCTTGAAAAATTTAATATTACCAGTTATGTATATTAGATTTTATGACAGGGTATTGATCCAGGGAACTAGTCTGATTGCCGGATGTGGAGTCAGGAAGGAAATTTTTCCCCATTGGAACTTGTTTGCCACATTGGGGTTTTTTTTGCCTTCCTCTGGATCAACATGTTAGGCTACGGGTTGAACTAGATGGACTTAGAGTCTCCCTTCAACCTTAAAAACTATGATACTATGATACTATGATACTATGGTATGCGGCTATTAAGCCGCCGCTGCTGTGTGAGGCCTCCGGGATGGTGTTAAGGCAGCAATGGTGGTACTGCTCCCCACAGGTGGAGCAATGCCCGGGGCACAGTTGGTGCTTGTGAATGTCTATGCAGCTGAAATAACAGAGACCACTTCAAGGGTGCAGTTCAAGTTCTTTACTCACAGTTCTTGTCACGGCCGGCAGGAACCCTTGGACTGCTGGGACCACTGTCAGGGACCTCCGCCGTTTCTGGGTGGTTCAGAGAGTAAAAGTCGGTGCCCTTCTCTTAGTGTCTCTTTCTCCTGCTGTCTTCCTTAGCCTTGCCTTTGTTAGGATGAACCTGGCTTGGCCTCCACTACAGCCTCCAGGCTGGGGGGTCACCTGTCGGCTGATTACCCCTTTTCTGGAAGTCTGCTATGGGTTCTGGCCCTGGGAGTCTACAACCTTCCCTGGGCCTCGGTTTTTACTGTTTGGAGATGATTTTGCACTCCTCCAGTCTCTAGGGACCGTCCCCTGTCGCAGCTTGATCCCTCCACCGATGTTATTGTGGAACAGGCCACCGTAGCTCTAAACTGCCCCGACAGCTATACAGACTACCCGTGGCCCTGCGACTCCTTCTGTTTCCTACGTGGTGTCACCTGGACCTCTGGGCCCCAGGATCTTCACCAGGAAGCGTCTCCTTCTGTTTCTCTGCTCCTGACTGACTTGGAGCCTTTCTTTCCTTCTTTCTTCCTTTTCTCCTCCTTGCCTGCCTCCAGCAGGCCTCCTCCTCCCTCCTTTCTTTCGTTCTTCTTCTCCAACTACATGCTCACTTTCTCACTCCCTGAGGTAGACTGACTAAACTTGACCTTCCTCTCTGTGTCTGCTCTCAGATGGCTCCTCCCACCTCCCCAGTTGCTAAGCTGGAACCTATAGGAGCAGGGATGGGTCTTACGGCCCCTCCCAGCATGCAGCATGGGGGGTAACTGCCACTTTCCCTGGTCCCAGTATGTACCTAACAATGGGTGTAGTGTGGATTTACCAGGGGACCGGAGTTCACTCTCTTCCTCTCCCAGAATGGGGCATCACACCGCTGGATGGGGTGCAATGACCTGTGGCGACGGAAGCCTCAGGGGCGCCACACTCCCCCACAGCAAATCCCAGCACGTCCTTGGGCTGAAAAACAACAAAAACATGTGGAAGAACTGCAAAACATTTTTGTTATGAACAATATAAAACAATAAAACATTTCTTCCCTTTATGGGAGGCATAGGTACTTAAACGTTGCAAACTTCTTATAAAGAAACTATGTGTGCACTTCCAGTTCATTGCACGGTTTGGGCACATCCCCCATAATTCTGGTAGGGGGCACAACGGGTGCAACTATATACATTTCTTGGCTACCACAAGTCCAGTAGCCTGGCAGTTCGTTTCCTTTCAAACAACAATGGGACAATCAACCAGCCACTAAGTCCAATGGCCTGGTTACATAAGACATCACATTCACCGGGGCCCACATTCCAGTTCCGTGGCCCGGTACACATAAACATGGGGGTGACATCTTCGAAAAGCATGCGGGGCAGTACAGCAGGAAAGGGTGTCATCTTCGAAAAGAACATTGGGGCAAAACACAAGGGACATCTTCAAAAAGAATGAGGGGCAGACAGGGGCTATTTACAGTTCAGCTGCTTCTTACTTCTTACTCTTCATTGCTGGGGTCCTTCTTTGGCAGGGCCCTGGGCAGCATGTAGGCCATGGAGATCCGGGTCTGTGTCTCCTGAGTGGCTGTCGCAGGACCTCTGCTCAGTGTTGTGGCCTGGGTCTGCCTTGAGGTAGTGCTGCTAGGGGAGAGGCTGCGCGCTTGCATTGTGCGGCACCACTCCAGTTCTTCTGGGGCCGCTTCGTCCTTCAGGATTCGCACATGCAGCACATACCACCCACGGTTCCCCATCAGCCGTGTGTACTCGACCACATCACCCAGCTTCGCATCTCTCCCTGGGTGGCCTCTGGGCAGGTGCTCCTCGATGTCTCTTCGGGCCACGAACACGTCCTTGCCCAGACCGGGCTCCCTGATGAAGCCCCAGCCACCAGCTTGTCGGAAGTCCACTACTAGGCCCCGTCGCACTGGGCCCTTGGATCCCTTCAGGGCCTTCCTGACCTCTTCTTTGGAGGCCAGATTAGCGGCTTCTCTGGCCCTGCGTTTCTCCTCCCGGAGTTCCCGCTCCCTCTGGTACTCCACTACCAGCCTCCGGCACGTTAACTCGCTGGCCAGGGGAGTCTCCTTGGGGAGCAGCGGCCGCTGCAGCCCCCTACTTTCAATGGGCGCTGCGTCCCAATTCACTCCCGGGGATGCCATTCCCAGGAGGCTCACAGGGGGACTCGGCAGGGGACCCGCTAGCTGTTCATGATCCACCCCTCCCCAAGCTCCGTCTGTGGGGGTCTCAGGCAGGCCTCCGGTGCCCCACCGGGCGTCCGCGGGGTAGGCTGGGAAGGCCAGGGGGTCAGTGAAGGGGCTAAGCGGGGGCTCGTGGCGGGACCCTGGGTCCGGACTGGTCGGGGTTTCTGGTTGCTCACCCTGCTTCCGCTCCGCGGCATCCATCCACGGCTCCAGATCCTCCGGCACCCTCGGCGCTTCTTTCTGCCACTCCGCTTCCACTTCCACGCTGCTCAGCCTCCGGGCCAGGACTCGCATCTCCTCCCGGAGCAAGTTCAGCTCAGAATCCTCTCTTCCGGTCCCTGGTGCACCTTGCTGCAGCTCCTCCGCCATGCTACCGACTTGGGGAATGCTGACTGGAACACTGCTCGGGTGCTCGACCACGCCACTCGGCTGCACCCTTTCCCTTCTTGGAGGCGGGGCCGGAGGCTGCACTAGCATCTGGCGCCAGACTGGCGCCCAGCCCATCACGACCGGCATCACTCCGTTTGCTATCAGGTACATTTTCTTTATCTGCTGGTCTGGCATTTAGACTCTTCCTGCCAGCCGGCCAGCTTGTCTATTCGCCATTTCTTCTTCTTCCTCCGCCTTCCATGGCGGGCACTGCTTCGCGCTCTTTTCTTGGACAAGGGGGCAGGGCTTCTCTTCGCGCCCTTTCTTCTTGCACGCCCCCCTTCTTCCCGCGCTCAGTGGCTTCAATGGCGGCAGTTTCTCACAGTAAACACAGGCTATTTCACGATTCTTCAGGCGCACAGTACCCGGTGTGACCGGGCACGAAATCCTGTTCACAGCGCCAAAGTTGACTCGCCCACCCCAGGGCTATGGGACACCCGGTGCCGGGCCGGACTAGTCCGGTGGTAGTCAGTGGTGGCTGGGCCCGGCTCCGTGGCCCTGGTGGGTGTCAGTAGAATATGTGGCTGGCTGAATAATGGTTGTGTTCGTGACGCCACCTGTGGTATGCGGCTATTAAGCCGCCGCTGCTGTGTGAGGCCTCCGGGATGGTGTTAAGGCAGCAATGGTGGTACTGCTCCCCACAGGTGGAGCAATGCCCGGGGCACAGTTGGTGCTTGTGAATGTCTATGCAGCTGAAATAACAGAGACCACTTCAAGGGTGCAGTTCAAGTTCTTTACTCACAGTTCTTGTCACGGCCGGCAGGAACCCTTGGACTGCTGGGACCACTGTCAGGGACCTCCGCCGTTTCTGGGTGGTTCAGAGAGTAAAAGTCGGTGCCCTTCTCTTAGTGTCTCTTTCTCCTGCTGTCTTCCTTAGCCTTGCCTTTGTTAGGATGAACCTGGCTTGGCCTCCACTACAGCCTCCAGGCTGGGGGGTCACCTGTCGGCTGATTACCCCTTTTCTGGAAGTCTGCTATGGGTTCTGGCCCTGGGAGTCTACAACCTTCCCTGGGCCTCGGTTTTTACTGTTTGGAGATGATTTTGCACTCCTCCAGTCTCTAGGGACCGTCCCCTGTCGCAGCTTGATCCCTCCACCGATGTTATTGTGGAACAGGCCACCGTAGCTCTAAACTGCCCCGACAGCTATACAGACTACCCGTGGCCCTGCGACTCCTTCTGTTTCCTACGTGGTGTCACCTGGACCTCTGAGTCCCAGGATCTTCACCAGGAAGCGTCTCTTTCTGTTTCTCTGCTCCTGACTGACTTGGAGCCTTTCTTTCCTTCTTTCTTCCTTTTCTCCTCCTTGCCTGCCTCCAGCAGGCCTCCTCCTCCCTCCTTTCTCTCGTTCTTCTTCTCCAACTACATGCTCACTCTCTCACTCCCTGAGGTAGACTGACTAAACTTGACCTTCCTCTCTGTGTCTGCTCTCAGATGGCTCCTCCCACCTCCCCAGTTGCTAAGCTGGAACCTATAGGAGCAGGGATGGGTCTTACGGCCCCTCCCAGCATGAAGCATGGGGGGGTAACTGCCACTTTCCCTGGTCCCAGTATGTACCTAACAATGGGTGTAGTGTGGATTTACCAGGGGACCGAAGTTCACTCTCTTCCTCTCCCAGAATGGGGCATCACACCGCTGGATGGGGTGCAATGACCTGTCGCGACGGAAGCCTCAGGGGCGCCACATGAATAGTACCGAATAGTTGTTATTCGGGTTTCCCATAGACTTACATTGTGCATCGAATATTCGCAAATAGTCGAATAGCGGCGAGGTATTCGGAAAATATTCGTGAAGCCGAATAATCGAAGTATTCAATCATCCCTAGATATACACTTTCCAAAAAGTTCAATTTTTGTCTCGTCCGTCCACAGAGTATTCTCCAAAAAATCTTGGTGATCATCAGGATGTTTTCTGGCAAAACGGAGACAAACCTTTATGTTCTTTTTACTCAGCAGTAGTCACTTTCCCTTGCAGTGGTTCCAGATTTAGCCTCCTTATATGAGTAATGATTAGGGGGTCACATCAAAATGGTCAGAGGAGTTCTTAAAGGTACCGTCACACATAACGAGATCGCTAGCGAGATCGCAGCTGAGTCACGGTTTCCGTGACGCAGTAGCTATCCCGTTAGCGATCTTGTTGTGTGTGACACCTACCAGCGATCAGGCCCCTGCTGTGAGATCTCTAGTCGTTGCAGAATGGTCCAGGCCATTTTCTTCAAAGGCTGGGCAGGACACATCGCTGTATTTGACACTGTGTGACATCTCACCTGCGACCTCCCAGCAACTTACCAGCGATCCCTATCAGGTCGCATCATTTTCGGGATCGCTGGTAAGTCGTTGTGTGTGACTGGGCCTTTACACTCCCAGACGCTTGGGAAGAATCTGCTAGGATAAGCCAACTATTGCATGATTAAGATTATCCCGTCTCTAGTCTTCACATTGTTCTTGTTCCGTGTCTCGGTCAACACTCAAGGATGATGCTATCTCGTCTCCAGTGTCCTTTGTTTCCTTTGCTGTATGCCACCTTCACAACCTACAGACTATCCGTCCATAACTTGCTCATTAGGTCTTCACTGACTCTTCCAAAATGAACTGTCTCTTTTCCTAAACCTCTCCTATTGTGGCCTAGTCCCAATACTTAGCTATTACTTACCCTTTGCTTTGGTAGCTTCCTATATAAGTGCTATGCCACACATTACTTACTGTACATTACACTACGTATCACATTATCAACATTACCAGAGGAACACATTACAATACAGCACATTATATGACAATCCCATGACACAATATTTACCGAAGATGGAAGACATTGTTCACATTACACTACAAAACACGATTGGTGTCTTCAGGGGCAGGAACGTGACAGTGACAGTCCACCACTCTTACATATCACAGACACAGACACCGTGGCAGTTCAGCCTTTCCTACTTTTAGTATTTTTTATACACTAATGAATCATATTTTGCAAAATAAAATTTCAGTTTCAATTTTCTTTTTTGGCTATTTTTTTGCCTATACTTTTTTTTACTTAAACGGAACCAAACATCAGGATTTTGGTATATAAGGTGCAGCCAGTGCAGTACTGGCACCATCAGGCACAGTGTGTACATACCATCAGAGGGCAGCTCGGATGTTTAGGCTGTGAAATCCATGTTTATGAAGTTTGAAAATTCATCCACTTTTTGATTGACGTGTGCACCTCTCCAGATAATATCCGGGTGGGTTATGCACATGATTCCCGCCCCCCCCCGCCGCCTGTTCCTCCCCTTCTCTGGCTGTATGCAAATTTCTAATGTTCAGTTACACAGCGTCGGAGTTGGCGCCTGCGCATAGCGCTTATCTCCGGCGCCATGTTTTTGAAGTTTGCATACAGTGTTTGGTGTCTGAGAGGGCGGCGCATGCACCCTCGCTTCTTCATATCTCGTTGTGACAGCGGGAGTGCGCGCAGTGTCACAACAGGACTGGAGAACAGCTGATCTTACCGATTAGCTGCAGCAGATGATATCGTAGTAGACGTCTACTGCAGCTAATCGGTAAGATCAGCTGATCTCCAGTCCTGTTGTGACACCACACGCGCTCCCGCTGTCACAACGAGATGTGAAGAAGCGAGGGCGCATGCGCGGCCCTCTCATGCACAATACTAGGTACTGCGGGCTTTAGAAACATGGCGCTATGCGCAGGCGCCAACTCCGACGTCGTGTAACTGAAGATTAGAAATTTGCATACAGCCAGAGAGAGGGAGGAACAGGCGGCGGGGGGTGGGGGGGGAATCATGTGCATAACCCACCCGGATATTATCTGGAGAGGTGCACACGTCAATCAAAAAGTGGATGAATTTTCAAACTTCATAAACATGGATTTCACAGCCTAAACATCCGAGCTGCCCACTAATGGTATGTACAGCCTGTGCCTGATAGTGCCAGTACTGCACTGGCTTTATCTTACATACCAAAATCCTGATATTTAGTTCCCTTTAATTACCAGTGCTTGATTCAGAGTTGTCCAGACTCTGGCTAAAAGCCTTGTTCACACTTTGATACTGATGTTCTAAGTGATGAAAACCATTGAAATAAATCCTGCAAAGTGAATTAAAAGCAAAACATTTTAAATTTAACTTTACTAAAATAGTAGCATGGGCATAGAAAAATAACTGATGCGTTTCAAGTCTGGCTAATCATCAATAACATCTATTTGTTTTTAAACTTTATCTATAATGGAGGGTCAGCCAGACTTGAAACACGTCAGTTATTTTTGTATACCCAATTTATTATTTTAATGAAGTCACAATACATTTTTTTTTACTTTTAACCCACTTTGATGAACTGAAAAACCTTTTTCATCATTTCATGGAATCATAGAATGGTAGAGTTGGAATGGGCCTCCTGGGTCTTCTAGTCCAACCCCCTGCTCAAAGCAGGATTCACTAAATCATCCCAGACAGATGTCCGTCCAACCTCTTTTTAGAGACTTCCATTGAAGGAGAACTCAACCTCTCGTGGTAACCTGTTCCACTCATTGATCACCCTCACTGTCAAAAAGTTTTTTCTAATATCTAATCTGTGTCTCCATCCCATCAGTTTCTTCCCATTGCTTCTAGTCTTTCCTTGTGAAAATGAGAATAAAACTGATCCCTCTACAGTGTGACAGCCTTTAAGATATTTGTAGACAGCTATTAGGACTCCTCTCAGTCTTCTCTTTTGCAAGCTAAACAATCCTAAATCCTGTAACTGTTCCTCATAGGACATGGTTTGCAGACCAGTCACCATTCTGGTCACTCTTCTCTGAACTTGCTCCAGTTTGTTGATGTCTTTTTTAAAATGTGGTGCCCAGAACTGGACACAATATTCCAGATGAGGTCTGACCAAAGAGGAGTAAAGAGGGATAATGACTTCACGTGTTCTAGACTGTATGCTTCTGTTAATACATCCTAGAATGGTGTTTGTCTTTTTTTTCTGCTGCATTACACTGTTGACTCATGTTCAGTCTGTGATCTATTAGTATAGCTAAGTCTTTTTCACACATTCTGTTGGATAGCTCTATTCCTCCCATGCTGTATATGCTCTTTTCATTATTCTTGCCAAGATGTATGACTTTGCATTTTTGACTGTTAAAAAAACATTCCGTTAGTTGCTGCCCACTGTTCCAGCTTGTTTAGATCTTATTGAATCCTCTCTCTCTTCTCTAGTATTAGCTATTCCTCCTAGCTTTATGTCATCAGCAAATTTAATCAGTTGACCCTTAATTCCTTCATCTATATCATTGATAAAGATGTTGAATAACACGGGGCCCAGGACAGAGCCCTGTGGTACTCCATTTGAGATAGTCTTCCAACTGGATGTGCAGTCATTTATGACCACTCTTTGACTCCGATCACTAATCAGTTATGAATCCATCTAACAGTTGCCTTGTCCATTCCACACCTGATCATTTTTTTCAATAGGGATTCCATGAGATACTTTGTCAAATGCTTTGCTGAAGTCAAGATATACTATATCTACTGCATTTACCTGATCCACCCAGTCAGTGATTCTGTCATAGAAGGAAATTAAATTAGTCTGACATGACTTATTAGTCACAAACCCATGCTGGCTCTGGTTAATCACTTCATTCTCATCCAGGTACTTGCATAAATATTGTTTAATAATTTGTTCAAATAACTTTCCTGGTATGGAAGTCAGGCTCACAGGCCTGTAGTTCCCTGGGTCCACCTTCTTCCCCTTTTTGAAGATAGGGACAACATTTGCTCTTCTCCAGTCCTCTGGAACGTCTCCTGTTTTCCAAGAATTTTCAAAAATTATGAAGAGTGGTTCTAATATTTCCTCCTTCAGTACTCTGGGGTGTAATTCATCTGGACCTGGGGACTTGAATTCATTTATGTTAGCTAAGTATTCCCTCACTATCTCTTTGTTTATAGATGGCCTGGATTCTTCTAATCCTTCAATAGAATGGTGAAGATCAGTTGATTTTACATTTACTTTTTCAGAGAAAACAGATGCAAAATCGGAATTTACTAGTTCGGCCTTCTCAACATCATTTTACAACTTCACCATTTTCATCCTGTAAAAGTCCTATAACATCTTTGACTTTCCTTTTATTTTTGACATAACTCCAAAATCCTTTTTTATTGCTTTTGACATCTCTTGCAAGCCTTATTTCATTATCAGCTTTGGCTAATCTGATGTGTGCCGTGCAGGTTTTGCAGACGGTGTTATATTCTTCTTTAGAGATGCCTCCCTCTTTCCATTTGTTAAACATTTCTTTCTTCCTTTTTAACATGTGTTTAAGTTCTGTGTTCATCCATCCTGATTTCCTTAAATCTTTCTTATTCTTCCCTCTTATAGGGATTGTTAACGATTGCACTTTGGGAATCTCATTTTTAAAGATGTCCCATCCTTCCTGGACATTTCTGTCCTTAAGGACACACGGCCATTGAATACCTGCGATCCTCTTTCTGAGTCCCTTAAAATCTGCCTTTCTGAAATCCAGCCTTGAAGTCTGCGTTTTCACCGGTCTTCCTCCTCTAGTTATCCAAAACTCTATGGTAGCATGGTCACTGCTTCCCAGGGTTCCAGTCACCCTTACCTCCTCAACCATTTCCTCCCTGTTTGTAAGGATTAGATCCAAGGTAGCAGATCCCCTTGTTTTCTCCTCTATCTTGTGGAAGATAAAGTTGTCAGCAACAGAGGATAAGAATTTGTTGGAACTGTTACTTTTGCCTGAGAGAGATTCCCAACAAATGTCTGGATAGTTGAACTCTCTCATGATCACTACATAATTTTATTTAAGAAGTTGGTCATCTGATGTATAAAGAGTTTATCCATATCCTCCGCTTGTTGATGCGGCCTGTAGTACACACCTACAATGGTGTTCTGTCCATTGTTTACTCCTTGTATTCTTACCCAAAAAACGTCCACAGAACTTCCAGTCTCGTGTAAAGTTGCTTGATATCTCACAAACCATATCCATGCACAGTGGAGTGTATTTCCCAGGAACCAGATTGAACAAAATACATACACTGGAGATCAAAATTAGAGAACAACACAATTTTCTAAATGTTGCGATCATTGTGTAGTCCTATGTGATTATATCCTAACATGCGTAAAATAGCAGTATTTTAAGCCTATTTCATAAACTGAATTTACATCAAAGCACATATTAAAATTGTAAATGACATAAATTAAAAAGAATACTGATCAAAATTAGAGAACACTTTCAGATACCTGCACGTTATTGGTGTTAATTTGCCACCTGGTGCTAATTTTCTTAATTATCTGACAAACCCTATGTAACTGGCAGCCTAACATTCCAGTTTGCACTGACTTTGCAAAGATGGTGCGCCGTTCCAAAGTGACTGAAGCCATAGGAAGAGAAGTTGGTCATTCCAAGTCTGTGATTTTGAGAATATTGCAGCTTTACAAGATCTCAAACTCTTTCAAGTCCCCCAAGAAGGCTGGTCGCCCTCGAGAAACAAATGCAAGAGAGAACAGGATAATGTGGAGAATCTCCATGGGTAATTGTTTCATCACTGCAGCTGGAATTGCTCACCAGTTCAGCATTGAACAGGGTAAGGATCTGTCTCGTCATACAGTGTCATGACATTTAAGAGCATTTGGACTGAAAACCTACTCTGCAGTGATCAAACCTCTCATTAGCAGAAAGAATCAAAACGCTAGACTCCCCTTTGGTGAGGATCATGTTTTTTGGAAGGAGGAGAAGTGTGCACAGTTAATTTTAGTGATGAAACAAAGTTTCATTTATTTGGGTCTGATGGGAAATATTATGTTCGTTGACAAACTGGGGAAGGACTGAACCCAAAGTGTGTTAAGAAGTCAGTGAAAGATGGTGGAGGAAATGTCATGGTTTGGGGAATGTTTTCTGCAGCAGGAGTTGGACCTCTCATACAGCTACACGGCAGAGTGAATGCAAGTGTGTATCAGAACTCTCTTCAACAACACGTGGCTCCTTACTTGCGTTCATCATTCAATCAGACAGCAATTCTTATGCAGGACAATGCCACCTGTCACATAGCAAAACGGATAAAGCCATTCCTTAAAAAAGAAAACATTGAAACAATGAAATGGCCAGAGTCCTGATCTAAACCCAATAGAAAACCTCTGGAAAATCCTTTATGACAAAGTTATGGCCAAGAAACTGTGGAAAGGACTGGAAAGAGTGGTCCAAAATCCCACCAGAGCAGTGTGAGAGATTAGTGATGTCCTGTGGCGGCAGATGTGCTGAAGTCATTCAAAGTAAAAGCCTATACATGTCCTACTGATTGGTGACTGTTGTTACCTTCAGAAAATTTACTTATAATCTTTGTCTGTGCTACAGTCATTGCTGCTCTGTAATTATGATCATCACGTTTTGGGCAAAATAAAGGTTTTATGTTGATAAACTTTGGATCTTTTGTAAAACTCTTTTCTAGTGGCATGGTTTTCTCCTTACAAAATAACCTTCAAATGTTGACCAATGTAGATTTCATTATTTCTGAAAAAAGCAATGGATCATTCATTGTTCTCTAATTTTGATCTCCATTGCATATTGGAAAGGTTAATGACCTAGCCTTGGAATACAGATCCGGAAAAGGTTACCTTAATGACTTAGTCATAGTGGAGTATAATAGGGAAGAGTGCAATGTGAGAAAATTTCACCTTGTACTTGGACCATCTTAATTAATGTTGCAGGTCAGATCTGTGAGTTTTTCCTTAGCTCTGATTGGATTGAGGAAAAAAATTGGATCATGTGCATCCATACAAGTCTATGGGTTAGTGTGAAACACCGGACTGCACTCGCAGCTCATCCAGTACAGTCCAATATACGATGGGACAGGCAACGGAGAAGATGGAGAGATTAATCTCTACTTCTTCTCCTCATCTGTGCTCCTATTCTTTTTTCCTTTTCTCTTCTTGGCTTCTCTTGATACCCTTTACCTTATAGAAGTCTGCAGATCTTCTCTGCCTCCAGCAGTTGTCCCCCATCATGTTCATCTTCCATCTTCCTTGGTATTGTCGTTCCATCTTCTTCATATCCTGATGAAATCTTTCTCGTTGCTCTTCGCTAACAGTACTAAGGTTTTCAGGAAAGCAATCCAACTGGGAATGTAAAAAATGTAACTTCAAATTCACCCTACAACGTAAGCCTTTGAGACGTTTCAGCACGTTCTGCACGATGGACTTTAATTTTGGATCTCTGGCACCAAAACCGTCCATCAAAGTTCTTACAAAGGGGTCAATGTATGGTTCAAGAAAAAGCCTATGGAGTCAGTCTTTGTGAAAAAACAACTCGATAGAATTTTTTCGATATTGTTACTGACCTCAGCGGTGGAAAATAAAAATAATTTCTTACTTTTCAAGCAATTTTACCCTACCAGATTTGTATTATATATATTTTGGTGTATATTGGGAGGCACAGTGAATGATTGCAGTATATACAGTGTGTCCACCCATATCCTGTCAAACAAGGCAAATGGGTGCACCGCCAGATATAACCAATGTATTAAGAACCTGAATGCTCAACCATGCAGCAAAACTGACATTAGAATACAAGAGAAAAAGTACTGCACATGAAGAGAGCACAACAGGAATAATGATAAAAGGCAACCTTTATTGTGACAATTATTAAAACCATTTAAAATACAAAAACCCACCTAATCAACACGGCATGCCACCACCGCCCAACCCCTCAGTCACCATACAGTATATATGAATCAAGAGGGGAATAAACCCAATTACATATAACAGCAAACAATACAACATATACATAGGTAGTGATGCCCAGACTTAAATGACACTCCACCTATACCCCTATATCAGCACAAAGGGATAAGAGGGCCCAACCATCCCAATTTGTGCATGCAGAGCAGATAGTAAATGCGGATAAGGGCAAGACCGTCCAATCTTACCAAATAACTGCCACTGCATATAACCATCAATTGGTTTAAGGTAAAGGGGGTAGGTTAGAGAGGGCATAAAGAGGAGGAGGACGGTGGGCATGAGATCCCGTGAACAGGACCAAAGGTGGGATAATGACTTCACGTGATCTAGACTGTATGCTTCTGTTAATACATCCTAGAATGGTGTTTGCCTTTTTTTCTGCTGCATCACACTGTTGACTCATGTTCAGTCTGTGATCTATTAGTATATCTAAGTTATTTTCACACATGCTGTTGGATAGCTCTATTCCTCCCATGCTGTATATGCTCTTTTCATTATTCTTGCCAAGATGTATGACTTTGCATTTTTGACTGTTAAAAACCATTGTATTATGTTGTTGAATCCTCTCTCTCTTCTCTAGTATTAGCTATTCCTCCTAGCTTTATGTCATCAGCAAATTCTATCAGTTGACCCTTAATTCCTTCATCTAAATCATTGATAAAGATGTTGAACAACACGAGGCCCAGGACAGAGCCCTGTGGTACTCCATTTGAGACAGTCTTCCAACTGGATGTGCAGTCATTTATAACCACTCTTTGACTCCGATCACTAATCAGTTACGAATCTATCTAACAGTTGCCTTGTCCATTCCACACCTGATCATTTTTTCAATAAGGATTCTATGAGATACTTTGTCAAAAGCTTTACTGAAGTCAAGATATACTATATCTACTGCATTTCCCTGATCCACCCAGTCAGTGATTCTGTCATAGAAGGAAATTAAATTAGTCTGACATGACTTATTAGTTACAAACTCATGCTGGCTCTGGTTAATCACTTCATTCTCATCCAGGTACTTGCATAAATATTGTTTAATAATTTGTTCAAAGAACTTTCCTGGAAGTCAGGCTCACAGGCCTGTAGTTCCCTGGGTCCACCTTCTTCCCCTTTTTGAAGATAGGGACAACATTTGCTCTTCTCCAGTCTTCTGGAACTTCTCCTGTTCTCCAAGAATTTTCAAAAATTATGAAGAGTGGTTCTAATATTTCCTCCTTCAGTACTCTGGGGTGTAATTCATCTGGACCTGGGGACTTGAATTAATTTATGTTAGCTAAGTATTCCCTCACTATCTCTTTGTTTATAGATGGCCTGGATTCTTCTAATCTTTCAATAGAATGGTGAAGATCAGTTGATTTTACATTTACTTTTTCAGAGAAAACAGATGCAAAATAGGAATTTACTAGTTCGGCCTTCTCAACATCAATTTTTACAACTTCACCATTTTCATCCTGTAAAATTCCTATAACATCTTTGACTTTTCTTTTCTTTTTGACATAACTCCAAAATCCTTTTTTATTGCTTTTGACATCTCTTGCAAGCCTTATTTCATTATCAGCTTTGGCTAATCTGATGTGTGCCATGCAGATTTTGCAGTCAGTGTTAAGGTGGCTTTACACACTGCAACATCGCAAACGACATCGCTGTAACGTCACCGGTTTTGTGACGTTACAGCGACCTCCCCAGCGACATTGCAGTGTGTAAAACCTATCAGCGACCTGGCCCCTGCTGTGAAGTTGTGATCGCTACAAATCGTTCAGGACCATTCCTAGGTCCTTTATTTCCCGCTGTGCAGCATGCATCGCTAGAAAGTTTCAGTGTGTAAAGGGGACTTTACAGCGACTTCCCTTTCAAATAGCAGCTTTGACACGTCCCCAACAACCAGCTAGGTCGCTCTGCAGGTCCGGATCGCTGTTGCGTCGTTGGCCAGGTTTGCCTGTTTGACAGCTCACTTATATTCTTCTTTAGATATGCCTCCCTCTTTCCATTTGATAAACATTTCTTTCTTCCTTTTTAACATGTGTTTAAGTTCTGTGTTCATCTATCCTGATTTCCTTAAATGTTTCTTATTCTTCCCTCTTATAAGGATTGTTAACGATTGCACTTTGGGAATCTCATTTTTCAAGATGTCCCATCCTTCCTGGACATTTCTGTCCTTAAGAACATATGGCCATTGAATACCTGCGATCCTCTTTCTGAGGCCCTTAAAATCTGCCTTTCTGAAATCCAGCCTTGAAGTCTGTGTTTTCACCGGTCTTCCTCCTCTAGTTATCCAAAACTCTATGGTAGCATGGTCACTGCTTCCCAGGGTTTCAGCCACCCTTACCTCCTCAACCATTTCCTCCCTGTTTGTAAGGATTAGATCCAAGGTAGCAGATCCCCTTGTTTTCTCCTCTATCTTGTGGAAGATAAAGTTGTCAGCAAAGGTCCTGTTCACGGGATTTCATGCCCACCGTCCTCCTCCTCTTTATGCCCTCTCTAACCTACCCCCTTTACCTTAAACCAATTGATGGTTATATGCAGTGGCAGTTATTTGGTAAGATTGGAGGGTCTTGCCCTTATCCCCATTTACTATCTGCTCTGCATGCACAAATTGGGATGGTTGGGCCCTCTTATCCCTTTGTGCTGATATAGGGGTATAGGTGGAGTGTCATTTAAGTCTGCATCACTACCTATGTATATGTTGTATTGTTTGCTGTTATATGTAATTGGGTTTATTCCCCTCTTGATTCATATATACTGTATGGTGACTGAGGGGTTGGGCGGTGGTGGCATGCCGTGTTGATTAGGTGTGTTTTTGTATTTTAAATGGTTTTAATAATTGTCACAATAAAGGTTGCCTTTTATCATTATTCCTGTTGTGCTCCCTTCATGTGCAGTACTTTTTCTCTTGTACACCCATATCCTGTCCACCAACATTAACTTGAGAATGGCGGCAGCTATAGGCATAGAAGTGGTGTCTAGGTATATTAAAGTAGCCATGCGCTACGCAATGAAACCACCTATAGCGCCACCTGGGGGAAAACAATGGAGTTAGCATTTTTATCTCAAAAATAGAACGAGATAGAGAAAAAAAGTAAATTATAAAGTTGTTGGACATCATCAATTCAATACATAATATCTTGCATACAGAAATGCTATGATTAGAACGTGTAAAGGCTGCGGACGTGAGGCGATACCTCATGGAGACCTTCCTACAAGTCATTAGGTATACTGTCTGTGTTGAGTGGCCTCCATGCTCACCTGACCTGACCCCATTGGACTTCTTTCTGTGAGGTCACATCAAACAGCAGGTGTATGCGACCCCTCCACCAACATTGCAGGACCTACGACGACGTATCACAGATGCTTGTGCCAACGTGTCACCTACCATATTGCACAATGTGCAGCAAGATACAGTATGCTGTCCAGAGCCCAGATGTGCATTGCAGCTGACGGGGGCCACTTTGAGCATCAAAGTTAAATGAGCGCCATATGCGTGACCAGCATTCAATGTTTTGGGGGGTCATGGGTTTCATATCATAGCATTTATGTATACAAGGTGTCGATTCGTATTGAATTGATGATGCCCTACAACTTTGTAATTCACTTTCTTTCTCTATCTCATTCCGTTTTCGAGATAAAAATGCTAACTCCGTTGTTTTCCACCAGGTGGCGCTATAGGTGATTTCATTGTATAGCGCATGGCTACTTTACTATACCTCGACACCACTTCTATGCCTATAGCTGCCGCCATTCTCAAGTTAATGACGGTGGACAGGATACGGGTGGACACACTGTATACAAGTTAGTTATGGGATGCAGTCGATGCATTTATATTCAGGGAAATATTGGCTAATTAAATGTATTTAGGAGGCAAAATGGCTATTTATATATCTACATAGGGGGTACCGTGGCTAATCATTATGTTAGACACCACATTATGGGACACGTTTGAAGGGCGTATGTATTTTCAGAGGCACCTGGGCATATATATGTAAGGTGAAAAAAGTATTGATCATTTCACCAATTTTTTAAGTAAATGTATTTCTAAAGTTGCTATTGACATTAATTTCTCACCAAATGTCATTAGCAACCCATCCAATCCCCACAGACAAAGAAATCAAACCATAGATGTACATAAGTTAAGTTATCTATATATATAATTGCCTTATTCTGTCTGTCTGTCTGTCTGTCTATCTGTCTGTCTATCTGTCTGTCTGTCATGCTCCAAAATTGTGTCCTTACGGTGACACAAAGCTGATTGGCCGCTGGGCTCGCCATGGCCCCGCCCCACCACACGGATTGGCCGCTCGCCCAGGCTGCGCCCCCACACGGATTGGCCAGCCGCTCGCCCAGGCTCCGCCCCCCCCACACATTGGCCTCTTGCCCCGGCACCCTGCAGGCATTGGCAATTCGGCCACGCCACGCCCCGCCCCCCTCACGCAATGCACGCGAGCTCTGGCCCCGCCCCCTCCCTCCCCCCGCGCATTCCCCGAACTGACACGGCTGTCACGGAGGTGAGTACTGTACTCCCCCTCCCCCCCCCCACCCCCCCACCCCCGGCCCCCGCTCGCACGGGAGTGGTGTGGATACGTTGGTAACCATGCTCGCATGGTTACAAGCGCATCAAGGTCCTGCTGCGGCGGAAGATCCACACGCACACACATAACAGCACACACACAAACATACACACACATCAGATCACACTCACTCTCACACTCACTCTCACACACACCTCACACACACCTCACACACACCTCACATGGCATCCACACACTCACAGCATCCGGCGATATCGCTTGCTTCTCGGCCTCGATACTGTGCTGTTGTGACCTTCCAGGACCTGACGGAGGATCACATGGCCAGAGGCATGTGGTATCTCCGGATGTTGTGACTGTGAGCGCGTATGTGCGATATCGTCAGTGTCTGTGTGTGTGAGTGGATGCGATCGGGTGTGTGTGAGTGGATGCGATCGGGTGTGTGTGAGTGGATGCGATCGGGTGTGTGTGAGTGGATGCGATCGGGTGTGTGAGTGTCGGCAGAGGAGCACGGCGTGCTGGAGGAGGCTGGGAGCAGAGAGGCTGATCATGGGGAAGGCTGGGAGGGGGAGGCTGATGCTGGGGGAGACTGGGAGGGGAAGGCTGATGCTGAAGGAGGCTGGGAGGGGGAGGCTGGGAGGAAGGAGGCTGGGAGGAGAGAGGCTGATCCTGGGGAAGGCTGGGAAGGGGAGGCTGATGCTGAGGGAGGCTGGAAGGAGAGAGGCTGATGCTGGGGGAGGCTGAAAGGAGAGAGGCTGAGGCTGGGAGTAGAGAGGCTGATGCTGGGGAAGGCTGATGCTGAGGGAGGCTGGGAGGGGAAAGCTGATGCTGGGGAAGGCTGGGAGGACGGAGGCTGGGAGGAGAGAGGCTGATCCTGGGGAAGGCTGGGAGAGGGAGGCTGATGCTGGGGGAGGCTGGAAGGAGAGAGGCTGATGCTGGGGCAGGCTGGAAGAAGAGAGGCTGATGCTGGGGGAGGCTGATGCTGGGGGAGGCTGGGAGGAGAGAGGCTGATGCTGGGGAAGGCTGGGAGGAGAGAGGCTGATGCTGGGGACAGAGAGGAGAGGCTGATGCTGGGAGGAGAGAGGCTGATGCTGGGATGAGAGAGGCTGATGCTGGGAGGAGAGAGGCTGATGCTGGGGGAGGCTGGGAGGGGGAGGCTGATGCTGGGGGAGGCTGGGACGAGGGAGGCTGATGCTGGTGGAGGCTGATGCTTGGGGAGGCTCATGCTGGGGGAGGCTGGAAGGAGAGAGGCTGATGCTGGTGGAGGCTGATGCTTGGGGAGGCTGATGCTGGGGGAGACTGGGAGGGGAAGGCTGATGCTGAGGGAGGCTGGGAGGGGGAGGCTGGGAGGAAGGAGGCTGGGAGGAGAGAGGCTGATCCTGGGGAAGGCTGGCAACGGGAGGCTGATGCTGAGGGAGGCTGGAAGGAGAGAGGCTGATGCTGGGGGAGGCTGGAAGGAGAGAGGCTGATTCTGGTGGAGGCTGATGCTTGGGGAGGCTGATGCTGGGGGAGACTGGGAGCGGAAGGCTGATGCTGAGGGAGGCTGGGAGGGGGAGGCTGGGAGGAAGGAGGCTGGGAGGAGAGAGGCTGATCCTGGGGAAGGCTGGGAAGGGGAGGCTGATGCTGAGGGAGGCTGGAAGGAGAGAGGCTGATGCTGGGGGAGGCTGGAAGGAGAGAGGCTGAGGCTGGGAGGAGAGAGGCTGATGCTGGGGAAGGCTGATGCTGAGGGAGGCTGGGAGGGGAAAGCTGATGCTGGGGAAGGCTGGGAGGACGGAGGCTGGGAGTAGAGAGGCTGATCCTGGGGAAGGCTGGGAGAGGGAGGCTGATGCTGGAGGAGGCTGGAAGGAGAGAGGCTGATGCTGGCGGAGGCTGATGCTGGGGGAGGCTGGAAGGAGAGAGGCTGATGCTGGTGGAGGCTGATGCTTGGGGAGGCTGGGAGAGGGAGGCTGATGCTCAGGGAGGCTGGGAGGAGGGAGGCTGGGAGAGGTAGGCTGAGAGAAGAGAGGCTGATGCTGGGGGAGGCTGATGCTGGGGGAGGCTGGGAGAGGGAGGCTGATGCTGGGGGAGGGTGGGAGGAGGGAGGCTGGGAGGAGAGAGGCTGATGCTGGGGAAGGCTGGGAGGAGAGAGGCTGATGCTGGGGACAGAGAGGAGAGGCTGATGCTGGGAGGAGAGAGGCTGATGCTAGGATGAGAGAGGCTGATGCTGGGAGGAGAGAGGCTGATGTTGGGAGGAGAGAGGCTGATGCTGGGGGCAGAGAAGCTGATGCTGGGGGCAGAGAGGCTGATGCTGGTGCAGCATGGGGGATGGAGCACGATGGGGGGGTGCGCAGCATCGGGGATGGAGCATGATGGGGGGGTGCGCAGCATCGGGGATGGAGCACGATGGGGAGTGCGGAGTATGGCGGATGGAGCACGTTTGGGAGTGCGCAGCATGGCGGATGGAGCACGTTTGGGAGTGCGCAGCATGGCGGATGGAGCACGTTTGGGAGTGCGCAGCATGGGAGATGGAGCACGATGGGGGGTGCGCAGCATAGGGGATGGAGCACGATGGGGAGTGCGCTGCATGGGGGATGGAGCACGTTTGGGAGTGCGCACCTCCCCCCAACACACACACACACACACACGCGCGCGCACTGCACAACACACCACACACCACACACACACACACACTGGGAACCACAAACAACTGCCCTACACAGACACCCACACACACAGACAACGCTGCACACACACAACACCCAACACACAAACACCGCGGCACACACAAATATACGCACATACCGCACAACACACACATTGCACAAAACATACCTCCCCCCAAAACACACCACACACACACAAACCGCGCAACACACACACAACGCTACAGACACACAGCGCTCCACAAACAACGCAACACACGCAACACACATACAACACCGCTCTCACCCCCCGTCACACCCAGACAACACCCAGAACATGTACAGCCCCTACACAAACACTTGGTAACTACACACACCAACATCTATATATATATATATATATATAACAAAAATCATACATGAACTACACAATATGTAAATTCTAGAATACCCGATGCGTAGAATCGGGCCACCTTCTAGTGTCTAATAATGAGATATGACACACGGAAAAATTATTGAACACACTTACTGCAATGTATTTAATACTATGTACAAAAGCCTATGTTAGTGATGACAGCTTCAAGAGTTAAGACACCTCATGTATGGAGAAACTAGTGGCATGCATTGCTCCAGTGTGATTTTGGTCCATTCTTCCACACAAACACTCTTCACATCCTGAAGGTCCTGTGTGCTCCTTTAATGAACTCTGAGCTTTAGTTCTGTTATAGCTGTTCTGTTTTGTCAGAAGTCAGCTTATGGGATCACCAGTGAGGTCCTGTTGACGTAGGCCTCTTTGCCTACGTCAATATCGAGCGCTCGGAGAAAAGACCTGCATTCAAGTGAGCATGGTCAGTTTTCTGTTTATTCTGCCAAGGTATAGATTATTTATACCATTTACAGATCAATGTGATATTGCAAAAAAGGCTTCTAGCTGGAAATTTAAAAGTTCATCATATGACCTTTAAGTTTGAGGAAAACAAAAATGTAGAGTCATGCATATGAGATAAGAAGAACATTTAGCAGACAATAATAATCCTTGAGCTTATTTCTTATTCTGAAGACTACACAATAACTGTGAACTTACACCAGATATACTAATGGAACAATGAGATATTTAAAATGAAGAAATATAGAAACTATTAACCCTTCTATATCATTTCCTTCCATAAATTTTCTATGAGATTCAGGTTTGGTGATTGCCATTTTAGCAGCTTTATTTTCTCTTCTCAGAAAGCAAATTCCTTAGCTGTGTGTTTGGGATCATTGTCTTGTTCAAATGTCCACCCTCATTTCATATTCAACATCCTGGTAGGTGGCAACAGATTTTTATTAAGAATGCCTCAGCACATTTGTCCTTTCATCCTACCTTCAATTTGCTAGTTCCATATTGTCACACTAGATATGGGGAAGTACCAAGCGATTGGTGACAGGGAAGGGAGACCCTGTGTCTAGGGAAGGGGGAGATAGTGACCTCTGACCAAACCTACTGCTGGTCCCTGGGGTTCCTGCCCACCCTAGATAGGTTCTGCACCTCTGCGCTGAGATGGATACCTGACCCTAGGAATCTCTAGCGCTGGACCCTAAATAGGGAACGGGTGGGATGAGCTCTTCTTCAACCCCACTAAACACTAGAAAAGACACAAGCGAGACATACAAGGGGAAAAGCATGAACTACGTATCCACAGATGACTCAGGTAGAAGTTCAGAAAGGTTTCAGCAATGATACCACAGATGAGTACAAATCTGCTTACAACCACAGCTTGATTGAACTAAATATTATCACCAGCACCAGTCCAGGGAAGATGGGAATATTTAAGCACATGGAGAATACTGATAATCATCAGCTGGATGAAAGGTGGGCTCCATTGAGTACAAAAAGGGAAGAGATGAACAACCGTCAGGAAAGCTACCTATACCGATGAATACGGACAGCAGGAACAATAGAAGGTGAGGGAGCATTTTAGGATATTCAAAATTTTTCACCAGATGCTGAAAGCTCTCTTTTTTTTCTAGCCAAATAAGTTCTTGTGTGATTCCATTAAACACAATTAAGGTTTGGCCAGGCAAGAAAATATTATTCTAATGTAGAATTGTATTTTTAATGGATCCAGCTGTGCCTTATACTTCATCTTCGCTCCATCTTTTGACTCTTAATTTTTGCCAAATTTGTATTGCCAGAAACCACATGACTGTCACCTGTGACACATATGCAGAGAAACAGCACCATATTATGATGTTCCCACCTCCAAACTTCACTATTGGTATGGTGCTTTTGGGATAATATGCAGTGACTCTTGGGCTCCAAAAATCTGACCAGACTACAGTTAGGTCCAGAAATCTTTGGACAGTGACACAATTTTCGCGAGTTGGGCTCTGCATGCCACCACATTGGATTTGAAATGAAACCTCTACAACAGAATTCAAGTGCAGATTGTAACGTTTAATTTGAAGGTTTGAACAAAAATATCTGATAGAAATTGTAGGAATTGTACACATTTCTTTACAAACACTCCACATTTTAGGAGGTCAAAAGTAATTGGACAAATAAACCAAACCCAAACAAAATATTTTTATTTTCAATATTTTGTTGCGAATCCTTTGGAGGCAATCACTGCCTTAAGTCTGGAACCCATGGACATCACCAAACGCTGGGTTTCCTCCTTCTTAATGCTTTGCCAGGCCTTTACAGCCGCAGCCTTCAGGTCTTGCTTGTTTGTGGGTCTTTCCGTCTTAAAGGGAACCAAACATCAGGATTTTCGTGTATAAGCTGCAGCCAGTGCAGTACTGGCACTATCATGCACAGTGTGTACATGCCATCAGGGGGCAGCTCGGGTGTTTAGTTAGTGAAATACAACTTTATAAAGTTTGAAATTTTGTGCACTTTTTGATTGACGTGTGCACCTCTGCAGATAATGTCCGGGCGGGTTATGCAGGAGTTCCCCGCCCCCCCACCAGCCTGTTCCTCCCTCTCCTAATGTCCTGGCGGGTTATGCACGTGTTCCCCGCCCCCCCGCGCCGCCTGTTCCTCCCTCCCTCCCTCTGGCTGTATGTAAATATCTAATCTTCAGAAACATGGCGCCGGAGTGGGCTTCTGCGCATAGCGCTTATCTCCGGCGCCATGTTTCTGAAGCCCCCGCATTACACAACTTGGTGTCTGAGAGGGCGGCGCATGCGCCCTCGTTTCTTCACAGCCCGTTGTGACCACGGGAGCGCGCGCGATTAGAACAGGACAGAACAGGTGACCGGAGGACGCAATTACCTGCTGCTCCTGTATCGTGCCGCCCCAGGACACCGGGCCAACACACCAGCCGGTGTGACATCGCTGTGGCGCCGCCCTCTCAGACACCAAGGTGTGTAATGCGGGGGCTTCAGAAACATGGCGCCGGAGATAAGCGCTATGCGCAGAGGCCCACTCCGGCGCCATGTGTCTGAAGATTAGATATTTACATACAGCCAGAGGGAGGGAGGGAGGAACAGGCGGCGCGGGGGGGCGGGGAACACGTGCATAACCCGCCCGGACATCAGGAGAGAGGGAGGAACAGGCTGGTGGGGGGGCGGGGAACTCCTGCATAACCCGCCCGGACATTATCTGCAGAGGTGCACACGTCAATCAAAAAGTGCACGAAATTTCAAACTTTATAAAGTTGTATTTCACTGCCTAAACACCCGAGCTGCCCCCTGATGGCATGTACACACTGTGCATGATAGTGCCAGTGCAGCATCCGCTGCAGCTTATACACGAAAATCCTGATGTTTGGTTCACTTTAAGTCTGGATTTGAGCAAGTGAAATGCATGCTCAATTGGGTTAAGATCTGGTGATTGACTTGGCCATTGCAGAATGTTCCACTTTTTTGCACTCATGAACTCCTGGGTAGCTTTGGCTATATGCTTGGGGTCATTGTCCATCTGTACTATGAAGCGCCGTCCGATCAACTTTGCGGCATTTGGCTGAATCTGGGCTGAAAGTATATCCCGGTACACTTCAGAATTCATCCGGCTACTCTTGTCTGCTGTTATGTCATCAATAAACACAAGTGACCCAGTGCCATTGAAAGCCATGCATGCCCATGCCATCACGTTGCCTCCACCATGTTTTACAGAGGATGTGGTGTGCCTTGGATCATGTGCCGTTCCCTTTCTTCTCCAAACTTTTTTCTTCCCATCATTCTGGTACAGGTTGATCTTGGTCTCATCTGTCCATAGAATACTTTTCCAGAACTGAGCTGGCTTCATAAGGTGTTTTTCAGCAAATTTAACTCTGGCCTGTCTATTTTTGGAATTGATGAATGGTTTGCATCTAGATGTGAACCCTTTGTATTTACTTTCATGGAGTCTTCTCTTTACTGTTGACTTAGAGACAGATACACCTACTTCACTGAGAGTGTTCTGGACTTCAGTTGATGTTGTGAACGGGTTCTTCTTCACCAAAGAAAGTATGCGGCGATCATCCACCACTGTTGTCATCCGTGGACGCCCAGGCCTTTTTGAGTTCCCAAGCTCACCAGTCAATTCCTTTTTTCTCAGAATGTACCTGACTGTTGATTTTGCTACTCCAAGCATGTCTGCTATCTCTCTGATGGATTTTTTCTTTTTTTTCAGCCTCAAGATGTTCTGCTTCACCTCAATTGAGAGTTCCTTAAACCGCATGTTGTCTGGTCACAGCAACAGCTTCCAAATGCAAAATCACACACCTGTAATCAACCCCAGACCTTTTAACTACTTCATTGATTACAGGTTAACGAGGGAGACGCCTTCAGAGTTAATTGCAGCCCTTAGAGTCCCTTGTCCAATTACTTTTGGTCCCTTGAAAAAGAGGAGGCTATGCATTACAGAGCTATGATTCCTAAACCCTTTCTCCGATTTGGATGTGAAAACTCTCATATTGCAGCTGGGAGTGTGCACTTTCAGCCCATATTATATATATAATTGTATTTCTGAACATGTTTTTGTAAACAGCTAAAATAACAAAACTTGTGTCACTGTCCAAATATTTCTGGACCTAACTGTATATCCTCCTAGTATTTCCCATTATTTTATTATGTTGTTGCACAAACTTTAAATGCTCTTGAACATGCTTTTTGTTCAGCAATGGAGTCTTGTGTGGTGAGTGTACATACAGGCCATGGAGATTGAGTGCATTAGTTATAGTTTTCTTTCAAACAATTGTTCCTGCGCTAATTCCAGGTCTTTCTGTAGCTCACCACAGGTGGTCCTTGGATCTTGGACAATTCTTTTGATAATTCTTTTCCATTCTCTGTCTGATCTCTTGCGAAGAGCACACTATTGTGGCAGGTTTCTGGTGAAGTTATGTTTTTTCCACTTCTGGATTATGGCATCAACAAAGCTCACTGGAACCTTCAGTAGTTTGGGAATTTTTCTGTAACCAAGCCATCAATATTGCTTGCAACAATAAGGTTGCGATGCCTTTAAGGCAGCTCACTGGTTTTACCCATCATGAGATGTTTCTTGTGTGGCATCTTGTAATGAGACTTTTTTTTTATACCCCATCAGTTCAACCAGCTGATATTATCTTTCAATAAGAAGGAGATTGCTTTCTAATTACTGATAGATTTCAGCTGGCGATGTCCTTCCTTCCTTCCTATTTCACCCACTGTACAGTACACATATAAATATATACATATACATATATAAATCATTTTTTAAAGCATTGTTATTTTCAGGGGCATGATGAATGGATCTGCTGCTGAGGTGAGGAACCAAAGTCATCAGGGCAGTGACCTCTGCAGAGACAAGTCGAGGCCAGGTAGAGCATTATAAAGAATAAGAGCAGGTGGAGAAGAAAATAAAGAGAGCGGCTCCAGAGCAGACGTCACCTGATTGTAAATATTGTAAATGTTTATTCTGCCTCTAATCACTGTTTGGTCGGCAAAGTGATGATTAGTGCTAACATTCTTATTTGTGAAACAACAACTCCCAGCAAACCCTTACTATTATAGGAGAAAGCAGTGGAAAATCCAGCTGGACTCCAAAGGGATAAATAAAAATGCTTCTTTATTTATATCAACTCGATTAAAATATATATCCATTTCTCAAGTAAAGACACCGGCTTGTTCACACTGATGCATGGCAGATGTATACTACTACGCGTTTCGGCGGAACGCCTTCCTCAGGTCATTTTTCCACTGCTTTCTTCTATTATCTTCTCGGCTTGCTGCCGTAATCCGTGCTGGACCAAAGGGGACTAACAGGAGGATATATTCAGGCTTGTCTCTGCAGTGGTGAGCGGTTTTGTTTCTTTTTTGTACTTACTATTGTAGGGAATCATAATGGGAGGTGTATTTTCACACGGTCAAATCTTGCATGAAAGGTATATACAGGTCTATTGAAATTTTGGGTGGTCCGCTCAGACATGTTTTTCCCCATCCTTTTCCCCTTATTACATGCAGTATCCTCCCTTTTATTATATACAGTGAGTATATACAGTGAGGAAAATAAGTATTTTGATACACTGCAGAGTTTTCAAGTTTTCCCACCTACACAGAATGGAGATGTCTGAAATTTTTATCATAGGTACACTTCAACTGTGACAGATACAATCCCCCATCCAGAAAAATCCAGAAAATCACATTGTATGATTTTTAAATAATTAATTTGCATTTTTGGCATGAAATAAGTATTTCATCACCTACCAACCAGCAAGAATTCTGGCTCTCACAGACCTGTTATATTTCCTTTAAGAAGCTCCTACTCTGCATTCATTACCTGTATTAATTTCACCCGTTGGAACTTGTTACCTATATAAAAGACACCTGTCCACACACACACTCCAACCTTTTCACCATGGTGAAGACGAAAGAGCTATCTAAGGACACCAGGGACAAAATTGAAGACTGGCAAAAGGCTGGGATGGGCTACAGGAAAATAGGCAAGCAGCTTGGTGAGAAGGCAACAACCGCTGCCGCAATTATTATAAAAAGGAGCAAACACAAGATTTCTGTGAATTATTGATGACAAACCTGGACAGTAAAAGTCAGGATCCACGCAGGTAACCTAGTACCCGTACACCTATCCTGGACCTGGAGTTCTCAGGGAACTCCGGGTAACTATCCAAATCCGGACACCTGGGTAATTAGACAAAAAAAAGAAAAATGAAAAGAAAAAGAAAAGAAGAATGTTATACTTGCTAATCTCCGCATGGCTATAACACTATTTCTGGGACCCCTCATTAACCTCATGCATATACACTGCTTCTCCTGACCACCGGCAGTCCTGATGTCAGTGATTGCAGTCAGACCATGCACCCACCCTGTGTTCATTTTTTTTTTTTAATTATGTAAATAAATTATTTAAAAAAACAGCATGTGGTCCCCCCAATTTTGATACCCAGCCATGATTAAGCCGGCAACTGGGGGCTGGAATTCTTAGTTTAGGTATACCCACGCTTATTGGGGGCCCCATAGACTAAAAAGAGCAGGACAGATAAAGTATAAGGCTACAGGCTGCAGCCCCCAGCTGTGTGCTTTTCTTGGCTGTGTATCAAAATAAGAGAGGCCCCGTGCAGCTGCAGCTTTTTTTTTTAAATGATTTAAATAAACAATTTTTAAAAACCGGAATGTGGTCCCCTTCAATTGCAATAGGAAAGGGTGGGAGCAATTGAGGTTTCACAGGACTTAACTAGTAATTCATAGGACATACACAACAGTTCAAAACTTGAGGGTCACTTAGATATTTCCTTATTTTTGAAAGAAAAGCACATTTTTTTTCAATGAACCTAACATTAAATTAAAATTAAACAGAAATACACTCTATACATTGTTAATGTGGTAAATAACTATTCTAGCTGCAAATGTCTAGTTTGAATGCAATATCTACATAGGTGTATAGATGCCCATTTCCAACAACCACCGCTCCAGTGTTCTAATGGTACATTGTGTTTGCTAACTGTGTTAGAAGGCTAATAGATGTTTAGAAATCCCTTGAAAATCTTTGTGCTAGTATGTTAGCACAACTGAAAACAGTTTTTCTGATTATAGAAGCTATAAAACTGAGCTTCCTTTGAGCTAGTTGAGAATCTGGATCATTACATTTGTTGGTTCCATTAAACTCGCAATATGGCCAGAAAAAGAGAACTTTCACGTGAAACTCGACAGTCTATTCTTGTTCTTAGAAATGAAGGATATCCATGCGAGAAATTGCCAAGAAACTGAAGATTTCCTACAACGGTGTGTACTACTCCCTTCAGAGGAGAGCACAAACAGGCTCTAACAAGAGTAGAAAGAAAAGTGGGAGGCCCCGCTGCACAACTGAGCAACAAGACAAGTACATTAGAGTCTCTAGTTTGAGAAATTGACACCTGACAGGTCCTCAACTGGCAGCTTCTTTAAATAGTATCCGCAAAACGCCAGTGTCAACGTCTACAGTGAAGAGGCGACTCCGGGATGCTGGCCTTCAGGGCAGAGTGGCAAAGAAAAAAACATATCTGAGACTGGTTAATAAAAGGAAAAGATTAATATGGGCAAAAGAACACAGACATTGGACAGAGGAAGACTGGAAAAAAGATCACCAGATCTCAACCCTATAGAGCTGTTGTGGGAGCAGCTTGACCGTATGGTATGCAAAAAGTGCCCATAAAGGCAATCCAACTTGTTGAAGTGGCTTCTGGAAGCATGGGGTGAAATATCTCCAGATTACCTCAGCAAATTAACAGCTAGAATGCCAAAGGTCTGCAAAGCTGTAATTGCTGCAAAGGGAGCATTCTTTGACAAAAACAAAGTTTGAAGGAGAAAATTATTATTTCAAGTAAAAATCATTACTTCTAACCTAGTCAATGTCTGGACGATATTTTCTATTCATTATGCAACTCATTTGATAAATAAAAGTGTGATGTTTCATGGAAAAGACAAAATTGTATGGGTGACACCAAACTTTTGAACTGTAGTGTATGTAATGGCTTCCTAGGACCGGATTGTTCCCTATGCACTTCAGGAAATAAGCTTTAAAGTTTTATATTCTTACATATTGCTGATTTATCATTTAATGGCAGTGGCAGCATCAGAAGGTATAACATTAAGAGGTTCAGGCAAGGAGATATCTTGCAGTGTTATGCGTTTTGAATGTTAATGTTCTTGCCCGAAAAAACATCTAAAGAAGCCAGTCCAGTTCTGGAAAAGCAGGAGAGGACAGATGAAATAAGGATGATGGGAAGAAAAATGTATGGAGAAGGCTTGATCCAAAGCACAGCACATCCTCTGTAACACATGGTGGAGGCAGTGTGGTGGCCGGGCATGCAGGGCTTCCAGTGGCCCTGTGTCACTAGTGTTTATTGATGATTTGATGAAGACAAAAGCAGTCGGATGAATTCTGAAGTTTACAGTGCGATACATTCTGCTCATATTCAACCAAATGCAGCAAGGCTGATTGAACGTCGCTTCACAGGACTGATGGACAATTATCCAAACCTTACTGCAAAAGCAACCCAGAAGTATTTAAAAGCAAAGAAGTGGAATATTCTACAACGTCCGAGTCCTCACCCGATCTCAACCCCATTGAGCTGCATTTCACATGATTAAGACAAAACTTAAGACAGAAAGACCCACAAACAAGTCAAAAATGAAGTCAGCTGCAGTAAAGACCGACAAAGCACCACAAAGGAGGAAACCCAGCTTTTGGTGACGTCCAAACTTCACACCATCATGGTCTGCAAAGGATTCTCTACAAAGTATTAACAATGAACATTTTATTTATGGGAAAGTAAATTTGTCCAATTACTTTTGAGTCTCTGAAATCAGGAGGCTTTGGAGAACAATGCTTACAATCCCTAAATGTTTCACAGGATATTTTTCTTCAACATTTTTAATTAAATGTGAAAGTCTACACTTTGCAAAGCCCAAATCACAAAGATTCAGTCACTCTCTAAATATTTCTAGACCTAACTGTATTTATTGATATATCTTTTCAACAACAGTCAAGAGCAAGTCAAAAGTATACAAGTAAAATTAAGTAACGGTAATTTATTTTATTCGCTTATATAGCGCCATGAATTCCACTTTACAGACATTATCCTCATTTTCCCCATTGGGGCTCACAATCTACATTCCCTATCAGTATGTCTTTGGAGTATGGGATAAACCAGAGAACCTAGAGGAAATCCGTGCAAACACAGGTTGAACATATAAAGTTCTTGCAGATGTTGGCAAGGCTACAGTGCTAACCATTGAGCCATCGGGCCATTGTCCATCTGTATTTTGAAACGCCGACCAATCAGTTTGGCTGTATTTGAGCACACAGTATGTCTCTGAAAACCCCTCCTTGCAGAGACTGACAAACCAATCTGGCTGTCAGTGGTGGGGAGTCTTATAGCTGCATCGCTCCTCTGGATAATATTCAAATTGTCTCTTCAGGGAGGAAGGAGACGAACTCTAGTGCCACCTATTGAAAGTAGAGTTGTGCCGTGCCACCCCTGCAGCGGTCGATCCGCTCGGATCTGGGGTTTGCTGTGGCTCGAGGGTCTCCGGATCCGGGGACTCACGGCCACTTCAAATGTAAAGGGGGTATTTACAGAGGATAACAGTTTGTGGCGCCACTCGTGGTTCACGGTAAGGGGAGTGCCACCACTGCCGATGGGAGCACCTGGAGAAGATGGAGTGGGGCAGCCAGATGACGTTCCCTCCACGGGTAAGGGGAAGCCTCGGGACTCTGGGTGAATGTAGGTGTAGGGGAGCGTGGTGCAGATTGGAAGCAGGGGAGGACAGCGTACTCACTCAGGCAGTGTTGGTAGTGATGCAACCACAAAGCAGACTCTGACACAGAAGTAAACCAAGTCTCTGGGTGTCGCTGCCACTTCAAGGGAGCCTGTCCATGAGTCCGCTCCCATTGGTATTGCTGATAGTCTGTACCTGGCCTCCATGAACTGTATTTTAGATTTTCTGAGTGACCCCTCTGCTTGAAGCTGTCGGGGTCTCACTCCCCACTGTTAAGTAGGAACGCTGTGCTCTCAATGGCTGACACTTGGGATTTCAGTGGGCACATAAGCTGGAAAGCCCTATCCCCTTCTTTGTGTTGATGCCTTTGATCTCTGAACTCTTGGGGAAAATTCATAAAGAGACTATCCTCCACAGGTTAATTATCAGGTTGTATGAAGCTTCTCCTTGATCTAGGGTCCAGTTCCCCGGCGTGCTCAGTCCCGGTTCGGTTACTAGGTACTCCGGTGCCGACCGTTCCCCCAAACTAAGCCTGACACCTTTCTCCAATACCCTGCGACCGGGTCTCTGACTGCTTCAGTCCCAGACCACCGTATGTGACCTAGCCAAAATTCCCCAGGGAGCTCCAACTTCCAGCTCCTCACTCTTTGAGAGCTATCACTGATCTGACTATAATCCCACCCACCAGTCTGCCTGACCCCTAGGCAAATGGCCCTGTTCCAGCTAGACCACCCACTGGTGTGCCTGACAGGGTGTGGTGTGAGGTGTGACTAGGATTTGCATGCTGATGGAGCAATACCAAAGATCAGGATCCCAGAACCATGAAGGGTTGAGTCCTGCACCAAAAGAGAAAGAAGTGCAGTACCCTGGGACACCCTGATTAGTTCAGGGGCATCACAAAATGTTTTCCCCTTAGACCCCAGTAGAGCTTCTCATATAGCCAGATCAGACCTCATACTTTGCACTGACAAGGGACAACCATCCCGAAATACCGTGTCTTCAAATTGAGGTTCTGATCTGGCATAAATACTAGGTCATATGAAAAGGCTCAATAAAGGGCCACTTTTGACTTTTAGGATTGCTACTTCCAATAGGTGGCACTAGAGTTCGTCTTCTTTCTCCCTGAAGAGACAATCTGAAAACCCCAGAATTCATCTGGCTGCTTCTGTCCTGTTTCACATTATCAATAAACACTAATGACCCAGTGCCACTAGCAACCATGCATGCCCGGTGATCACACTGCCTCCGCCGTGTTTTACAGATGAGGTGGTATGCTTTGGATTATGAGCTGTGCCATGTCTTCACCCTACTTTTTCCTTTCCATCATTCTGGTAGACGTTAATCTTGGTTTCATATGTCCAAAGAATATTCTTCCAGAAATGTTTTTTTTTAATACAGTCCAATCTAGCCTTCTTATTCTTGTGTCTTATGAGTGGCTTGCACCGTACAATGAATCCTCTGTATTTTTTTTCATGCAGTCTTCTCTTTATGGTAGGTTTGTATATTGATACGCCTACATCCTGGAGACTGTTGGTCACTTGGTTGTATATTGTGAAGGGGTTTCTCTTCACCATGGTAAATATTCTGTGATCATCCACCACTGTTGTCTTCTATGGGCGTCCAGGTCTTTTTGCATTGTTGAGGTCACCAGTGCTTTCTTTCTTTCTCATGATGTACCAAACTGTAGATTTAGCCTTTTCTAACATTGTAGCAATTTCTCTGATTTTTTTTTTCTGTTTTCGCAGATGAAGGATGGCTTGTTTTTCCTGCATGGAGAGCTCCTTTAACTGCAGGCTTTTTATGTGCTTAATTGAGAATGAAATAGCTAAGGAATTACCCACACCTGCCCATGAAAGTCAATAGTTCAATTACTTTTGGGCCCTTTAAAACCAAGGTGGCCCATGTGAAGAAGCTGAAACTCTAAAATCTTTCATCAGATTTTAAAGTGGATGCCCTCAAATGAAAGCTAAAAGTCTGAACTTTAAGTCAATGTCCATTATATAACTATATCTTGAATATGTTTCAGTAAAAAGGTAAAAAAAAATAAAAATTGGTCAGCGTTCAAATATATATGGAACTAACTGTATTTCTTGAACAACAGTAAAAATTTAAAACTAAAAAATATACATAAAATAATATGAAGGTGAAAGGAGGAAGAACAGAGGGAATGTCTCCAGCAGCTGAGACCGGTGTCCTATGCTTAGGTCTGTATTGATGATTTGACATAATTAATATACGTCTTTGCGGTGTTTTCTTTTTCGCAGTCGTTGAGGTTCAGTAGAGGTAATTCCGGGTCTCATCTGACATACATTTCTTTATGTTGCATTAATGTGTATGGTCATTTACTGATCATTACCCAGAAGAGGTCTGACAATTAGCTAGACGGTGAAGCGTGACAGAGCTACCTCTTATTTTCCACGGCTCATGTCTAGCCAGGTCATCCAGATCTGAGCGCTGCAAACCGTGCGGTCACCAGTGAGGGATTACATGACTTGCGGACATGTTTTCTAATGATGGGGCTGTGAATGGAGGCAGTTATCACTGCGGTATGATTCATTAGGCCCCTGTGCTCATCCCTGCATGGAGCTGTAACACGAAGCTCCTGGGCCTTGATGCAAAATCTGTGACAAGCCCCCCACCCGCCTCATCCTATTTGTAACACTGCCACTTTCTTATTTGGCAGATGGGTTCAGGTGCCATCACATTATCTCTGTAGCTGGACCTTTATGCTGCTATTCTGTCTCAAAATAATGGATTTCCTAAAAAATTGCATATTTTCTAAAAGGAAAAAGACTCTACCATTCTATGATTCTAGATGGAAATCTTCAAGCGGAAACTGGATAAACATATAGCTGGGATGATTTAGGAAAACCTGCACTCGCAGGGGGTTGGACCTGATGGCCCTTGAGGTCCCTTCCAACTCTACCATTCTATGACTCGATAAGTATATAGTACCCACATATTATGTAGATTTGTACACATAATGGCTGGTATCGGTTCCTATCTTTGGTTTGGGAACATAGCATATTCTGTTACACAAGTTAGGACCAATCTCAACACCAACTTCTACAAAACTTAGGCGGGCTTTGCACGTTGCGACATCGCAAGCCGATGCTGCGATGTTGCACGCCATAGTCCCCGCCCCCGTCGCAAGTACGATATATTGTGATAGCTGGCGTAGCAAAAATTATCGCTACGCCAGCTTCACATGCACTCACATGCCCTGCGACGGTCGCTCTGGCCAGCGACCCGCCTCCTTGTTAAGGGGGCGGGTCGTGCGGCATCACTGCAACGTCACACGGCAGGCGGCCAATCGGAGAGGAGGGGCGGAGATGAGTGGGATGTAAACATCCCGCCCACCTCCTTCCTTCCGCATATTCTACGGAAGCCGCGGTGATGCCGGTAGGAGATGTTCCTCGCTCCTGCGGCTTCACACACAGCGATGTGTGCTGCCCCAGGAGCGAGGAACTACATCGGACCGTCGCGTCAGCGTAATTATGGATTACGCCGACGCTGCACCGATGATACGATTACGACGCTTTTGCGCTCGTTAATCGTATCATCGAGCCTTTACACACTACGATGCCGCATGCGATGCCGGAAGTACGTCATTTTCAATTTGACCCCACCGACATCGCACCTGCGAAGTCGTAGTGTGCAAAGCCCGCCTTAGACTTTTTGATGGTCAGGATTGGGGAGCAGGACGTCCTGGCTGAATAACATGAATGGACTCCATTACCCTCAACGTAGACATCAACGTCCATCTAGAGGAGAAATATAAGACCGGCTTCCTGTTCTTACAAATACCATTTGATTGCAATTTATCATATAAAAATATTGTTTATTTGCTTTTAAGCTCTTGGCATCACAGCCAATTTTGGCCATTATGTTTTTTTTCGATAGCCCTAACATTTTATTTTTACTTTTTTTTAGCAAGAGTTGTGTTTTGCAGTTGCATCATTTGGCGTTTCAAAGCACTTATTAGCAAATTTTTACTTATTTGAAGAAATATAAACAAAACAACATTTCTGCCATTGTATTTTTGATTACACATCATACGCTATTTGCCGTACTACATAAATAGATGGTTAACTTTTACTCAATGGGTAAGTACAAATATAGCGATACTAAATTTATATAGTTTTATATATTTTTATTGCTTTTATACAATTAATATACTCTTTAAAAAAAATTGTTTTAGGATCGCCATATTGTAAGAACCATAAATTTCACAATTTTCCATCAGCGGAGCTGTATCTTGGCTTATTTTTCTGGGATTAGCTGTAGTTTTCATTACTGCCATCTTGTAATTCATGTGGCTTTTTTTAACACCTTTTGTTAACTGTTTTGGAGTCAAAAAGAATAAAAAAACAGCTTTTGTTTATTTTGTTTTAAAAATCAATCACTGTTCAATATAATTGACGTTATCTTTATTCTGTGCTTTGATACGATCATGTTAATACCTTGATTATTACGTTTTTTATTTCATGTCTTGCTACTTTTGCACAAGTCACTTAGGCATAGTTTTTCATATTTTTTTTCTACAGAATTCATTGCATAGGATGAAAATTAATACGGTTTTATGGTACAGGTTGTTACGAACTATGCTACATTTTTGTTGCAGATAAAAACATAGTGTAATATTAAAACTGAATAATTCTGCTCAATATTATTACATTGTTATTGTGCATTATTATTATTATTATTACTATTATTATTATTATTATTATATTGTTAATGTATGTTATGGTAGGACTTATTGTAACATGTATTCTTACCTGTAGTAGCTAATCAACACCTTATACTTTACTAATTGTTATGAAGTTTATAAATCATAATACTACTGTTATTCATCCATTGTACCTTGATCAACAGCTCCCAACACAGTATGATGACCCCGGACACCCCCTCAAACAGTATATTTCCTCACACAGTAGATCAATATACACAGTACTTTTTTTGCGGCGGTACGGGCCGGTACGGCGTACCGGAAAATCTGAAGAGCACCTCTGGCTCTGTCCACATGGCTAATTTGTAAACTATACAAATTTTCCATGTGGAGCGGAGGCATAAGCCAGAGGCGTCTCTAGGGGGGAGCTGGCGGGGCGCTGGCGGGCTGCCTGATGCTGCGGTGTGGAAGTCTGCCGGTTTGGGAGCCGCCTATTCTCCGAGCGTGGCTGTCACTGCTCAATTGTCCTTGTATCTGTCAGATGCGAGGACAATTGAAGCGGTGATCCCTGGTGCTGACTTCCGGGTCAGCGTGATGGCTTTCATGTGATCAGGTCAGCTGATCACTGCTGACCCAGAAGACAGCGCCGCAGCGTGGAGGCGGCAGAGAAACGCTGATAAGTGCTCCACTGTGGAGCTGAAGAAGACACGGAGGAGGAACATTATGGGGTGAGAGGGGAGTATTTATGAAACAGTATGGGGGGAGAGAGGGTGGGGGAGGGAACTATCTGTGGACACACTATAGGGGGGAAAGAGGGTGAGGAATGGGAACCATCTGTGGACACACTTTGGGGAACAGAGGGTGGGGAGGGGGAAATATCTATATACACAGTGTGGGTGGGGGAGGGAACTATCTGTGGACACACTATTGGGGGGACAGAGGGTGGGGAATGGGAACCATCTGTGGACACACTTTGGGGGGACAGAGGGTGGGGAGGGGGCAATATCTATATACATAGTATGGGTGGGGGAGGGAAATTTCTGTGCACAGAGTTTGGTGGGAAGAGAGGATGGGAAAGTATCTTTGGACACAGTATAGGGAGAGAGAGGATGAGGTTTCATGCATGGGGAGAGAGAGGATGAGGTTTCATGCATGGGGAGAGAGAGGATGAGGTTTCATGCATGGGGAGAGAGGATGAGGTTTCATGTATGGGGAGAGAGAGATGAGGTTTCATGCATGGGGACAGAGAGGATGAGGGGTGATGCATGGGGACAGAGAGGATGAGAGGTGATGCATGGGGACAAAGAGGATTAGGAGTGATGCATGGGGACAGAGAGGATATGGGGTGATGCATAGGGACAGAGAGGATGAGGGGTGATGCATGGGGACAGAGAGGATGAGGGGTGATGCATGGGGACAGAGAGGATGAGGGGTGATGCATGGGGTCAGAGAGGATGTGGAGTGAACTGGAAAGAAATTTTGAGGACACAGAACAAAGAGTGACATGGTATGAGGAGCAAGTGGGCAGGATGGGGAGGGAAGGGGAAAAGTATATGGACACATAGGAGGTAGTGAGGAGACAGTAAGGGATGAGAAGAATGTGAGGGGGCACAGAATAGAGACTGGGTAGTGGAGGGGGTGGTATGGAGAGGGGGCAGAATGGGAGGACAGTGTGAGGTTATAGCAAGCAGGGGGAGTGTGATGAAGGCACAGCATAAAGACTGGGCAGTATAAGGGGACACAGTGTAAAGGATACTGTAAACAGTAGGCTTAGTATTGAAAGAGAGGGAATGTGGATGGACATGTACCATAAGAGGGACAGTTTGGGTCATATTTTGTGCAGGGAATACTGTGAGGGGCCATTATTTATACTGGGGCACAGAGTAGGGCAGATATTTCTAAGTAGAAGTATTATAATCATTCTGCTACTTTTAGGGGCATCGTGTCGGGATGTGTTATTGAAGACCGGAGAAGATGGAAATCTTCAGAGACGAGCTGTGAATGTGAAAAGTCATCATTGCGTAAGGACAAGATGAAGAATAGAAAGAAATGACTAGAGACAACATCATCTATAAGGTACCTGAATGTAAATATTTATTTGTGATACTGACAATGTCTTATCAGGTGGCCGGAAATGTTTATTTCTGGATCTGCTCCGTCCTCTGATGGTGTCCGCGGCCAGGTACTGCACATCCACCTCATTGATTTTAATAGGAGACTGCTGACACTATCAGAAGACGGAGCAGATCCAGAACTGAGCACTTCCGGCCACCTGCCACCACCGACACCTAGAGTAGGGAATTGGCGGGGTTGCCAGGTGCCGGACCCCGACCAGTCAGACATTGATGATCTATCCTAAGGAAAGGTCAATAATGTTAAAGTAGTGGGCAATCTCTTTAATAAAGTCTTGTGCCGTCTGACAAGTTAAGGGTTACTATGTTTTTATTTACGTTGTTAGGAGCATTAAAGGGGTTGTCCAAATTTGTGATGAGTCTGCAGTCACTCCTTGTGTCACTCTGTGACTGCAGCCTTCTCACAGTGCGCACACTGCACCCGGTCAGAATTCTCTGGTGCCGGCGGTGAGAGTGGGAGGTTATGATGATGCTGCAAGTATGCGATTTACATAGACGTGGTCATGTGCTGATCACACACGCTCAATGAAAATTAATTGACTGAGGCTAGAACATCAAATCAGAATGTGGCCAGAAGAGTACAAATCTCATACTTGTGCTGACATGATCTCTCCACTGGCACCGGCAATGCCCCCCCCACTCCTCAATGTGCCTGACAGCACACATCCCCCTCACCTCGCCTCAGAGATGCGTACCGGCAAAAAATGTTTTTAAAAAAAGCACCGACCATACATATTATGATGTCCCCTACAGCCCCCTTACAGAGTATAACATCCTCACACAAAACCCCCTATACAATATAATGTCTCCATGCAGTATGATGTCCCCTCACATAATCTGTCACCACAAAGCCCCTCACAGTCTCCTTGCGCAGATTTATGTCCCCACACAGCCCCCTTGCACAGTATGATTTCCCCTCACATAGTATGATACCACAAAGCCCATCACAGGCCTGTAACTCAGTATTATGTCCCCACACAGCTCCCATGCACAGTATGATGTCCCTTCACATAGTATGTCACCATAAAGCCCACAATAGGCCTATCACACAGTAAACCATCCCCACACAGCCAGTTTGCACATTATGTCCCCACACAGCCCCCTTGCACAGTATTGTGTCCCCACACAGCCCCCTAAACATTATTGTGTCCCCGCACAGCCCCCTAAGCAGTATTATGTCCTCATACAGCCCCCTAAACAGTATTGGGTCCACACACAGCCCCCTTGAACAGTATTATGTCCCTACACAGACCCCTTGCTTAGTATTATGTGCTCACATAGTGCACCTGCCCAGTTTTATGTTCCCACACAGCCCCCTTGCACCGTATTTGTCCCCACATAGCTCCCCTTCACAGTATTATGTCCTCACACAGCCCCCTTTCACAGTAGTATGTCCTCCCATAGTCCGTATGCCCAGTTTTATGTCCTCACACAGCCCCATGTACAGTATTATGCACCACGCAGCCCACATCCACAAAATTATGTCCTCACATAGTCCATATCCCCAGTTTTATGTATTCACACAGCCCCCTTGCATTGTATTATGTCCTCGCACAGTCCCCCTGCACAGTTTTATGTCCTCACGCAGTCAAACTGGGCTGTTTACATAGCCCCCTTGTACAGTATTATGTCCACACACAGCGCTCTTGCATAGTATTTGTCCTTGTGCATCCCCGTTGCATGACATTATGACACCACACAGCCACCTGCACAGTATTATGCCCCATGCAACCCCCTTGCACTATATTTTTACCCACACAGCCCCTTTGCACAGTATTTTGTGCAGGTCTGTAAATCGATGGGGAATTCAGTGGCGCTATATGTAACGGAGTAGAATAAATACATAAATACATTTTGCAACCATCCATAGACAGTGCTACACAGAGGCTATAGAAGGCAAGTTGTGTAACATTTTTAATTAACCCAATTACAAAAATACATGCATTTTAGTGAAAAGAAATGTCTTCAAAGATGGGCAGCCCCTTTACAAAGGGAAAGCTCTCATTTTGGATCCTCACCTATTACTTATTGCAAAAAGACTAAATAAAATATCTCTGACTCTGGACTATATTGAATTCAAAATTGTGGAGATAATGAGAAATTGGGCAAGACTATATATTTTTAGAATTTAAATTATTCCACTGTGTCGATGAGATTTGATATTTTAAGGGTTAAAAAGATTACGGAATGACAGGTACGGGACACAAATTCATAGACAGATTTTTCCTTTTTTTCCATATTGTGTGATGACAGGGAGGGCATTTTGGAAACAGAGACCAAACGAAAAGCTGACATAGCTCTTTAGATTATATCTCAGGCTTTTTTTCTTCTTTCTGTATAGCCTTTTCTTTTACAGCACAGTCAAATCTCTAAATACCCCACTACTCGGCATTGTTTGTCCACCATTTGGTTTAGCCTGAGAAAGCCTGAGAAAGGTTCCTTAGGAAAGATGCACTATTTAACGGAATTCAATCTGTCCCAATAGATTTGAATCACTAACATAAATGTATGAATGTAGATTATATCTCTGTAATGAGGCCTGAATCATTCTCAGTTACTTCAAAGGAATGAAACTTAACCTCCCTTTTTAGCAGCGATAATCAGAGCTTAATGGGTTTCTTTATTAATTGTTTCACTGGTAGGTTTGGAAAAGACACGCAGCCTTGCAGGTCTCACAGAAAGGTAGCTCCGTCATCGCTTTTTCCACTTTTCAAACTTGAGTTAAGTTTTATCACACAGTGGCAACCCCCACCCTGCCAAAATGTATTCTAATAAGGGTAAAGGTTCTGTTCTAGCTACTGTAAAGCTGTTGATATATCTACAAATATATATATATATATCTACAAACATATATATATATATATATATATATATATATATATATATATATATACACATTATCTAAAAAGACACATCTGCATGTTTTTCTCACTATCTGACTTGAAATGAGAATAAACCTTCCCCGTATTAGGTCAATTAGGAACCAAGATTATTTTATTTGCCAAATGCCAGAATAATGAGAGAGAGAGAATGTTTTAAGTTTACATACACTAAGGCGGGCTTTACACGTTGCGACATCGGTAACGATATATCGTCGGGGTCACGTCGTTAGTGAAGCACATCCGGCGCCGTTACCGACATCGCAGCATGTAAACCCTAGGAGCGACAATCACCGATCGCAAAAACGTCAAAAATCGTTGATCGGTGACACGTCGCTCCTTTTCATAATATCGTTACTGCTGTTGGTACGATGTTGTTTGTCGTTCCTGCAGCATCACACATCGCTGTGTGTGACACCGCAGGAATGACGAACATCTCCTTACCTGCCTCCACCGACAATGCGGAAGGAAGGAGGTGGGTGGGATGTTATGTCCCGCTCATCTCCGCCCCTCCGCTTCTATTGGACGGGCCGCTTAATGACGTCGTGGTGATGTCGCTGTGACGCCGAACGCACCTCCCCCTTGAAGGAGGGATTGTTCGGCGGTCACAGCGACGTCACCGACCAGGTATGTGCGTGTGAAGCTGCCGTAGCGATAATGTTCGCTACAGCAGCAATCTCCACATATCGCATATGCGACAGGAGCGGGTGCTATCGCGCTCGACATCGCTAGCAATTGCTAGTGATGTCGCAGCGTGTGAAGCCCGCCTAAGAGTACTATGCCTTTAAACAATATTGGGCAGCCCATATGATGATGTCATGTCTTTGGAAGCTTCTGATAGGTTTATTGACAACATCCTAGTTAAAATGTTAGTTAGAGAAATACCTGTGGATGTATTTTAATGCACACCTGAAACACACTGCTTCTTTGTGTAGCATCATGAGAAAGTCAAAAGTAACCAGGCAAGATCTCAGGAAGAGAATTGTCGACTTATTCATCCTTGGGTGCAATTTCCAGATACCTGAAGGTGCCTCGTTCATCTGTACAAACAATCATATGCAAGTAAAAAGAAGATAGGAATATCCAGCCATCATACTGCTCAGGAAGGAGATGGGTTCTGTGTACCAGAGATGACCATGCTTTCGTCAGACATGTGCATATCAACCAAAGAACAAAAGCAAAATACCTTGTGAAGATGCTGGTGGAAGCTGGTAAGATTGTGTCATTATCCACAGTGAAACGAGTACTGTATCAACATGGGCTGAAAGACCACTCTGCCAGAGAGACGCTATTACTCCAAAAGACACATAAAAAAAGCCAGAATAATGTTTGTAGATGCACACAGGAACAAATACATTCATTTTTGGAGACATGTTCAGTGGTCTGATGAAACTAAAATTTAACTGTTTGGCCATAATGACCATCATTACATTTGGAGGAAAAAGGGAGAAGCTTTGAAGACTAAGAACACCATCCCAACTGTGAAACACGGATGTGGCAGCATCATGTTGTGGAGTTGTTTTGCTGTAGGAGGGACTGGTGCACTTCACAAAATAGATGGCATCATGAGGAATGAAGATTATGTGGCAATACTGAAGCAACATCTCAAGACATCAGCCAGGAACTTAAAGCTTGGGTGGAAATGGGTCTTCCAAATGGACAATGATCATACTGCCAAACTGGTTACAAAGTGGCTGAAGGATACTAAAAGTCAATGTTTTGGAGTGGCCATCAGAAAATTCTGATCGCAATCCTATTGAAAATTTATAGACAAAGCTGAAAAGGCCGATGCAACCAAGGCGACCTACAAATATGGCTCAGTTACACCAGTTCTGTCATTATGAATGGGCCCAAATTCCTACCAACTATTGTGAGAAGCTTGGGGAAGGATATCCAAAATGTTTCACCCAAGTCATACAGTTTAAGGGCAATGGTACCAAATACTAATGAAATGTATGTAAACTTTTGACTTTGCAGAAAGTAATAAAAATGCTTTAAAACATTCTCTCCTTCATTATTCTGGTATTTGTCAAATATATAATTTTGGTTCCTAATTGACCTAAAATGAGAAAGGTTTTTTCTGACTCCATGTCAGATAGTGAAAAAGACCTGCAGATGTGACTTGTTAGATAGTGTATGGAAACGTATGGCTTCAAAAATATATCTATACATATAATTGCCTTATTCTGTCTGTCTGTCTGTCTGTCTTGCTCCAAAATTGTGTCCTTACGGTGACACAAAGCTGATTGGCCGCTGGGCTCGCCATGGCCCCGCACCCCCGCACGGATTGGCCGCTCGCCCAGGCTGCGCCCCCACGCGGATTGGCCAGCCGCTCGCCCTGGCTCCGCCTCCCCCACAGATTGGCCTCTCGCCCCGGCACCCTGCAGGCATTGGCAACTCGGCCACGCCCCGCCCCCCTCACGCAATGCACGCTAGCTCTGGCCCCGCCCCCCCATGCATTACCCGAACCAACACGGTCACGGAGCCACGACTCCCAGGTGAGTACTGTACCCCCGGGAGCTCACATCAGCGTACGCCGCCAACCCAGCCGACACATACCCTCGCATTGCTGGGGTTGCCGCCGTATGCTGGTGTGGGCTCCCGTGCGAGCGGGGGACGAGATACGCTGGTAACCATGGTAGCATAGTTACCAGCGCATCAAGGTCCTGCAGCGGCGGAACATACACACACGCACACACATAACAACACACACACACATACACACACACACACACATCAGATCACACTCACTCTCACACACACCTCACACACATATCACATCGCATCCACACACTCACAACATCCTGGGAGATCGCTTGCTTCTCGGCGGCGATACTGTGCAGTGAGCTTCCAGGACCTGCCGGAGGATCACATGGCCAGAAGCATGTGGTATCTCCGGATGTTGTGAGTGTGAGCGTGTATGTGTAATATCGTCAATGTGTGTGTGCGTGAGTGTATGCGATCGTGTGTGTGTGTGTGTGAGTGTGTACGATCGGGTGTGTGTGTGTGTGTGCGATCGGATCTGTGAGTGTCGGCAGAGGAGCACGGCGTGCTGGAGGAGGCTGGGAGGAGAGAGGCTGAGCCTGGGGAAGGCTGGGATGGGGAGGCTGGGAGGGGGGAGGCTGAGAGAAGAGAGGCTGATGCTGGGGGAGGCTGAGGCTGGGGTAGGCTGGGAGGAGAGAGGCTGATGCTGGGGTCCGAAAAGGCTGATGCTGGGAGGAGAGAGGCTGATGCTAGGAGGAGAGAGGCTGATGCTGGGGGAGGCTGAGGCTGGGGTAGGCTGGGAGGAGAGAGGCTGATGCTGGGAGGAGAGAGGCTGATGCTGGGAGGAGAGAGGCTGATGCTGGGGGAGGCTGAGGCTGGGGTAGGCTGGGAGGAGAGAGGCTTATGCTGGGAGGAGAGAGGCTGATGCTGGGAGGAGAGAGGCTGATGCTGGGGGAGGCTGATCCTGGGGGAGGCTGAGGCTGGGGTAGGCTGGGAGGAAAGAGGCTGATGCTGGGGACAGAAAAGGCTGATGCTGGGAGGAGAGAGGCTGATGCTGGGTGGAGAGAGGCTGATGCTGGGAGGAGAGAGGCTGATGCTGGGGGAGGATGAGGCTGGGGTAGGCTGGGAGGAGAGAGGCTGATGCTAGGGACAGAAAAGGCTGATGCTGGGAGAAGAGAGGCTGATGCTGGGAGGAGAGAGGCTGATGCTGGGAGGAGAGAGGCTGATGCTGGGATGAGAGAGGCTGATGCTGGGAGGAGAGAGGCTGATGCTGGGAGGAGAGAGGCTGATGCTGCGGGCAGAGAGGCTGATGCTGCGGGTAGAGAGGCTGATGCTGGTGCAGCATGGGGGATGGAGCACGATGGGAGGTGCGCAGCATGGGGGATGGAGCACAATGGGGAGTGCGCAGCATGAGGGATGGAGCACGTTTGGGAGTGCGCAGCATAGCGGATGGAGCACGTTTGGGAGTGCGCAGCATGGCGGATGGAGCACGTTTGGGAGTGCGCAGCATGGCGGATGGAGCACGTTTGGGAGTGCGCAGCATGGGGGATGCAGCACGATGGGGAGTGCGCAGTATGGCGGATGGAGCACGTTTGGGAGTGCGCAGTATGGCGGATGGAGCACGTTTGGGAGTGCGCAGCATGGCGGATGGAGCACGTTTGGGAGTGAGCAGCATGGCGGATGGACCACGTTTGGGAGTGCGCAGCATGGCGGATGGAGCACGTTTGGGAGTGCGCAGCATGGCGGATGGAGCACGTTTGGGAGTGCGCAGCATGGCGGATGGACCACGTTTGGGAGTGCGCAGCATGGCGGATGGAGCACGTTTGGGAGTGCGCAGCATGGCGGATGGAGCACGTTTGGGAGTGCGCAGCATGGCGGATGGAGCACGTTTGGGAGTGCGCAGCATGGGGGATGCAGCACGATGGGGAGTGCGGAGTATGGCGGATGGAGCACGTTTGGGAGTGCGCAGCATGGCGGATGGACCACGTTTGGGAGTGCGCAGCATGGTGGATGGAGCACGTTTGGGAGTGCGCAGCATGGCGGATGGAGCACGTTTGGGAGTGCGCAGCATGGGAGATGGAGCACGATTGGGAGTGCGCAGCAGAGGGGATGGAGCACGTTGGGGAGTGCGCTGCATGGGGGATGGAGCATGATGGGGGGTGTGCAGCATGGGGGATGGAGCACGATGGGAAGTGCACACCTCCCCCCAACACACACACGCACACGCGCGCGCGCACTGCACAACACACCACACACACACACTGGGAACCACAAACAACTGTCCTACACAGACACCCACACACACAGACAACGCTGCACACACACAACACCCAACACACAAACACCGCAGCATACATAAATATACGCACATACCGCACAACACACACATTGCACAAAACATACCTCCCCCCAAAACACACGACACACACACAAACCGCGCAACACACACAAACACAACGCTACAGACACACAGCGCTCCACATACAACACAACACACGCAACACACATACAACACCGCTCTCACCCCCCGCCACACCCAGACAACACCCAGAACATGTACAGCACCCTACACAAACACTTGGTAACTACACACAACAACATCTATATATATATATATATATATATATATATATAAATATCACAAAAATCATACATGAACTACACAATACGTAAATTCTAGAATACCCGATGCGTAGAATCGGGCCACCTTCTAGTATATATATATATATATATATATATATATATATATATAATTAGTTTAATGGTGAGCAGGCATGCTCGGCACAGCTCGATACTCGATTGGTCATCTGGCTACTCAAGACTCTCGGTATTTTCTCGGGTATCCTGTGAGTGGTTGACTCCCCTGAGAGAGAGTTTTTCTGGCTTCCGGAAAAATCCTCGAGTTTCCCAATGAATGCTAATATGCTCAAGACTTTAGTACTCAAGTACCGAGCACTTGAGCATTTTAGTGCTCACTCATTACTAATATGAGGTGTACGGGGAGGTGTAAATCTACCTTAGCCCGCACTCTGATGCTTCAACAGTGTTGGAAATGGTACCGGGCAAATTTTCTTTATTTTTTTATGCATCTTAATATGTTCAAATTGATATGAAACTGCGAATTTAATCCTCTGCGGATTGATCTATTCATCTCTACTCATGACCATCTACCCTGTTTGATTACTGTATGTTCAGTGTTCCATGCATCAGGTGAAATTCATTTGTCCTAAAAAAAAAACTACAGGTGTATGTTGAATTATATTTCTTAGAAAAATGTTATGATACAACTAATTTTAGTTTAAAATAGCCAATTTATAGGGAAAGCAAAAGGGTCAGTGTTAAAACCTAGGGGCCTCCACCATTTACTGTCCTACACACTCACCACATGAGTATAAATACCATAGAAGCACCACAGATACTATACATTTCATAATATAATAGGTTTAGAAGATTCAATCTCTCATCATCAAGCCTGACTGACAGCTCCTCAGTGTGGCTGGATGAAGAAGTATTCACGACAGTCTAGGTAAGATGGAAAACATGGAAAAAGTGAATGATTCCAAGAAGAGATAACATCACCTGTGAGTTCATACGCTGTGTACTACATTCGTATTTCATATCTGTCTTCTTTCAAAAAACTAATGCAAGCATCAATAATAATGTTAGAAATGACGGTCAGGAGGAATCCAAGTTGACAATAAGCAAAGGATTGGCTAAAGAACACTTGGCCAAGTTAAAGGAAACCAAGTCCCCAGGACAAGTTGATTTACACCCTAGAGTCTTGAAAGAGATAGCGGAGGAAATAATAGTACCACGTGCCGTAATCTTCAATAAGTCATGGGGAACAGGAGTAGTCCCTCCAGATTGGAATAGGGCAAATGTGGTTCCTATCTACAAAAAGGGGGAAAAGGAGGATCCAGGGAATTACAGGCCAGTAAGCCTGACCTCCATATCAGGAAGAAAACTTTGAGAAAATTGTCAAGGAACATTTACTTAGGTACCTGGATGGGAAGGCATTAATTAACCAGAGCTAGCACAGCTTTATGACCAATGAATCTTGTCAGACCAACCTGATTTCCTTCTACAACAAAGTCACTGAACGGTTGAACCAGGGGAATGCTGTGGATATAGTGTACCTTGACTTCAGTATGGCATTTGATAAAGTATCACATGACATCCTCATTGGAAAAGTACGGAATCCACAAAAAAAACAGATGGATTTGTGACGCCCTGGGCAAGCCAGGGGTCACAGGTCACAACATCACATGCACCCCACATTCCCGGCAGGTACATCTTGGCTAACCTAAAATACTTGTTGCCTTCCTCCAGGGGCTGATGTTCACACCAGGGGGTGGGCCAGGAGGTTGGCTCCGCCCACCGAGGAGCTCACAGCCCTGGAGGCGGGAGAACCAGGCAGTCAAGTAAGAGGAGTCAAGTGAGGGAGGTGAAGTGGTAGAGGAGCAAAGGAGAGGAGCTTGAGTGAAGAAGTAAAAAGGAACAGTTAAGAAAGCCTGAAGTTGGTCCGGGTGTGTGCCCCGGACTGAGACAGCAAGGTCAGCAGACGGCGGTGATAGTCTGCAGGGGGACTGCTTGGAGGTTGCTGGAAGGACCGCGGACGGGTGGTGACCCGGCGGTACCGGAGCAGTATACAAAGAACAGTCAGCACCAGGGCAGGGGCCTTTCGGATCCCGGCAAAGCTAGGAGTCGCCATAATTTGCCAAATCCGTCAGTGAAGGGGACCTCTGTCTCCTAACAACCAAATCCCGGTTGAAGGCAACAGTCCGACCGTTAAGGGGAGACACCGCCACCGCCAAGGCACCAGTTTCCCAGGGCCAGCGCCTGCGGGCAAGAGAGGGGCTCCTCCGGCCCATATCCAAGCCGGGGAGCGGGTAACCGGTCGGTGGGAACCCATCGCTACCAAAAAGAATTTACATAGGTGCAGGGAAGAGACCGTCACCGTTAACTGCAGGGAACATCAGCACCGTAACCGTCCGAGGGACCCGTCCAACTAGCCGTTTGTTTACCGAGAACTGTGTCGTGTTTACTGGCTGAGTGAGTACCTCCGTGCCGTGCGGCACAGCGCTGCCCCTGCGCCCCTGCACCTCCACAGGCCCCATACCCGCCTGTCCACCATACCAACCCCATCACTGGGCCCCGGGAGCACCAAAACCCCTACCCACGGAGGGGCAAATCAACAACTGGCTGCTCCGTACCATCCCTTCCGGGCTCCCCAGACAGAGCAGCGGTGGTGTCCACTTAATCACCACAACCGTGGGTGGCGTCACGGACAATAAACTATCTCAAATCCCAATCCCCTTTCACTCACGGGCGAGGAGCGCCGCTCGAGTCCCCGGGATCCGGCCCATCGCTGGAGCCACCGAGCAGCTGCAGCAGCCGCAGCGGCAGCCGGACCCGAGCAGTGGGAGAGCTCGGCGTCCCCTCCTCTGCCCGCGACAACTTGGAGTCACGAACAGGATCTTACCGCTCTGCCGTTGGGTAGAGGTGCGCCTTGTAACCGCCGGAGGTATCCGGCCGGAAAATTTCAGAAGTCGCCATCTTTGGCGAGAAAAGTTCCCGCTCGAGCGTCTTCTCGAGTAGTAGAGGCGCGAAGGCCAAAACCCTGCCCCGATAGAGGAGGGGCCGGAAAGAGGATAAGGGGGACGGAAACAAGATGTCTGCGCCCGACGGAGCCGCTGGAGGAGCGGTGGTCGCAGCCGCAGGGGCACCCGTGGATGGGAATGGGCCTGCCCAGGTCCCGGCCACGCTGCGCTCGCTCAGGTGATGCCGTTCTCCTTGCCCTATGCGCCCGGAGCTACCTGGCTACCGCAGTATGACAGGAAACCTGATGTTTTAAAGGTCTTCCGGAAAAAGCTTAACCCGTTGCTAGAACTGTACCCCCTGACCGATAAGCAACGTGCAGCGGTAGTGCTGGGCCAGTTAACCGGTGCGGCTGAGCAGGAGACGGAGACCTGGGCCGAGGGGGACCGGCTCTCTGTAGCCACCATCTTTGAGAAGCTACAGACTGCCTTTGAGACCCGGACTGAAGCTGAGCTGAGGATGCAGTTTTACCATTCGGGACTATGCTTTACGTCTGCAAACCGCCCTCCGCACGCTAAAGCGGGTGAATCCTATCAGTGAGGCGGACAGCAACAAGATGTTAGTAGAGCAATTTGTGCAGGGGATGAGATCCCCTGAGGATCGCAAACAACTCCGGCTGTGGGCCTTAGAACACCCTGATGTGGACTTTGCCGTGTTAAAGGAACGGGCCATTAAAGCACTGCAGCCCCCAGCTTCAGAAATCTTGGAGCCAGCCCCGTGGCCCATTGAGACGGCCCCCGTTGTGGTGGCCCCTGCCCTACCAACCTCTCCAATACCTACAGCCCCAAGCAGCACGATGGAGGAACTGGCAGCCCAGGTCGTTCGCATGGACGGAGACCTCGCCAAGATTCTTGCTGCACTCCAACCTTTGACTAGATCTCAGCCTCCAGCACAGATACAGCTTGCCGACAGCCCTGAGGATGTCCCCTGGATGCAGCGGAGAAGTGCTAACAACCCGCGGAGCAGACCTCCAACCTGCTACAAGTGCCGTAAGCCTGGGCATTACTTCCGACAGTGCCCGTTAAACGAGCAACCCCTGGGGCCCCGGGCCAATCATCAGGAGTAGAACCCCGTGGCCCCCCAGACTGGCGGGACCGGTATATCGGGGCCCGGCCCATCATCCCCGTGGCTGTGGACGGCATACCGGTGATGGCTCTCTTGGACACTGGATCACAGGTAACCACCATACCATACACATTGTACCAGCGGTATTGGGGGATAGACGAGCTGGCACCCCCAGATACTAGTATAACGCTAATTGCTGCTAATGGACTCCCATTGACCCAAGTGGGGTATAAACAGGTGGCTATGACAGTGGGGCAAGCTGAACTGCAACACCAGGGTATGATTGTGATCATGAATGAACCCAGTGATCATAACCCGAAGATAGTGCTAGGAACCAATGTGATGGAGCACTGTATGGGTGATGTGTTGGCCCTACTGCAACAGCTGGCCGCCACGGCGGCGGGGAGCCGACAGAGAGCTGTGCAGCGTGAGATCCGAGCCTTGATGTACTGCCAGCATGTAAACTCAACAGGAGGAGAGATTGGTGGAGTGAGAGTGATGGATGTTGCTCCGTTGATTGTGCCCCCTAGGAGTGAGATGATGATTTGGTGTAGGGCAGCAGTAGGGCCTCAGGGGCGTGACTACCCTGCCATGATGGAGCCCATACCCTCCGAGCACTGGCCCACTGTAATGGCCGCCCGAGGGGTGGTAGACGTAAAGAATGGGAGAGTGCCCGTGAGGGTACTGAACTGTGGGGAGGAAGAAGTCAGGCTTCCCCGGTATGCCACCATTGCCAAGCTGCTCACCCTGGATCCCCACACCATCCACGAGGCCACTCCCTCAGTTTCCCCACCTACTACTAGCACTCCCCCGCTTCAAGGGGAGGTAAATGAGTGGCACCAACAGCTACATGTGGGCACTGATGATACCCCTACACATCACAAAGCAGGGGTATACAGGGTGGTGCGGGAGTATGAACAAGTTTTCAGCAAACATCCACTAGACTTTGGGCAGATCAAAGGGGTCCAACACCACATCCCCACCGGTGAACACCCCCCTATCAAGGAGAGGTACAGGCCTATTCCCCCTGCACATTACCAGTGTGCCAAAGATATGTTGAGGAACATGAAGAAGGCAGGGGTTATCCGGGACAGCTGTAGTCCCTGGGCCGCTCCGTTGGTACTGGTCAAGAAGAAGGATGGTACCATGCGGATGTGTGTGGACTACCGGAAGATTAATCAGATAACGCATAAAGATGCCTACCCACTGCCCCGTATTGAAGAGTCTTTGGCCGCACTGAGAACCGCAAATTACTTCTCTACCCTTGACCTCACCAGTGGGTACTGGCAAGTGGCAGTGGCCCCGGAAGACCGGGAGAAAACCGCCTTCACCACCCCAATGGGGCTCTGTGAATTCAATAGCATGCCGTTTGGGCTGTGCAATGCCCCTGGAACCTTCCAACGGCTGATGGAGTGCTGTCTGGGACATCTAAACTTCGAGACCGTCCTGTTATACCTGGATGATGTGATTGTGTACTCTCAGACGTATGAAGCCCATCTGGAGCACCTAGCCGAGGTGTTCGCGTCCCTTGCCAAATACGGGATGAAGTTGAAGCCCTCCAAGTGCCACCTGCTGAAACCCAGAGTGCAGTACCTGGGGCATGTGGTGAGTGCGGAAGGTGTCGCCCCCGACCCTGAAAAGATCACTGCCATCCGGGACTGGCCAAGACCAACCACCGTGAGGGAAGTAAGGCAGTTTTTGGGTCTGGTGGGGTACTACCGGCGCTTCATCAAGGGGTACACGAAGATGGCTGCTCCCATGCAAGACCTCCTCGTGGGACAGACCAAAGGTGGTAGACCCATCGGGGCCCCACTGGTGTGGGAGGACAGGCATGAGGAATCCTTCCGTCAGCTGAAAGCGGCCTTAACTGGAGAAGAGGTCCTAGTGTACCCTGACTACGGCTGCCCATTCATCCTCTACACAGACGCCAGCAATGTGGGTTTGGGGGCAGTCCTGTCCCAGGTCCAGGAAGGAAAGGAGAAGGTGATTGCCTATGCTAGCCGAAAACTCCGGCCGACTGAAAGGAACCCTGAGAACTACAGCTCCTTCAAGCTCGAGCTCCTGGCACTGGTGTGGGCTATCACCAAGCGGTTCCGCCACTACTTGGCCGCAGCAAAATTCACCACTTTCACGGATAACAATCCGTTGACTCACCTGGACACGGCCAAGCTGGGCGCGTTGGAGCAGCGGTGGGTGGCCAGACTAGCCAACTATGACTTCACCATCAAATATAGGGCCGGTCGTGTCAACATTAATGCTGATGCCCTCTCTCGGATGCCCCACTTGTCAGAAGGTGGGTGCGAGGATGATGACCTCGAGGAGATCGAGTTGCCTGCATTCCACCGCCCACCAACTGAGAAGGTACATGTCCACCAACAACGGGTGAACCTGGATCCGCTGCCCAGTCAGGAGTGGCAGGAAGCTCAAAATCAGGCGCCCGCTGTCCGCCTAGTCAAGACCCTGGTGGAGCAAGGCGCTGCTGGGATGGACCCTGCCGCCCCAGCTGAAGCCCAACGCTTGTGGAAGGAATGGACCCGGCTGTGCCTACATCAGGGGAGGTTGTACCGTGAGCTGATCAACCCGAAGACCCATGAGAAGATCCGCCAGTTGGTTATTCCCCAAGCTGATGTACCCACTGTTCTGCAGGCGTACCATGATGGTGCCGGCCACTTCGGATGGAAGAAGCTGGAGATGCTGATGAGGGAGCGGTTCTATTGGAGTGGGATGCGGGAGTCTGTGGAGGCCTGGTGTCGAGAGTGCGGTCCTTGTACGTTGAGGAGGAAGGATGAAGCCAGCCAGAAGGCTCCCCTACGCCCAATCATTACACACCAATCGCTGGAGCTGGTCGCCTTGGACCATGTAAAGCTCACCCCCAGCCGAAGTGGGTACACTTACGCTCTGACCATAGTAGATCATTACTCCCGGTTCATGGTGGTTGTCCCGGTCAAGGACTTAACTGGCCGTACCGCCGCTAGAGCGTTCCAAGCTTACTTCTGTCGACCCCATGGATACCCTGAGAAGGTGCTTACCGACCAAGGTCCAGCCTTTGAGGCGGAGGTGTTCCATGAGTTCTGTCAGCTGTACGGCTGCAAGAAGATCCGGACCACACCTTACCATGCCCAGACCAACGGTATGTGTGAGAAGATGAACCATCTGGTCCTTGGCCTCCTCAAAACGTTGCCGTTGGAGGAGCGGAACCTGTGGCCGGAGAAGCTGCCTGACTTGGTCGATATGTACAACAATATCCCGTCTAGCTCAACGAAGTGCACCCCAGCGTATCTGATGAGGGCTTGGCCTGGCCGACTGCCGGTGGACCTGGAAATGGGACTGAAAGCCCCAGAGACACTCCCCTCAACGGCTGAATGGGACACCCGGCGGAGGGTGCAGTACCGACAGATTCAGGAGTATGTGGAGAAGAACCTAAGTCGGAGTCGAGAACAACAGGAGCAGCGCTTCAATCAGAAAGCGTCTGCGGGCCCTTTCCAGCCTGGAGATGTGGTGTTAAAGCGGAAGAGGAAGACCCACAAGCTGGATGATCAATGGGAACAAATCCCATATGTCATACAACCCACAGGATGGGAAGATGGAAAGGCCTACCAGATCAGTCGTGACCAAGGGGTCACTTTGGCCACGGTTTCCCGGGACCATCTGAAAAGGTGCCCACCAGCATTGAGGGCGACGGCTGAAGTACCAGTTCCTCCACCAGCAGAGAAGGCAAAAGAGGTGATCCACACTGTGATGGGTGACTTCCCAGCAGACTGTCCTACACAGAACGGCGCGGTGATTCTTCCAGTGATACTGTTCCCACAACCTGTGGATGAAGAAGTGGTGGAAGCGGTCAACCGTGAGCCAGAACCAGTGCCAGTGCCAAGGGATGAACCTGTGCCCAGCTCCCCTATGCCTCCGCCTGCCCCACACGATAGCAGGGAGGAGGAACCGATTGTTCCCTCTGCCCCACTGCCTAGCCCCACTGACACCGGACCCCGGAGGTCCACCCGTCCCAACCTAGGTAGGCCCCCACTTAGGTACAGGGAAACCGTTCTTTAAAAGGGGGAGGGGGAAGAAAACAGGTGTGTTTTAAGTGTGTTTGAGAAGTTTTTATCAAAAATGAGAAATTGATAACCGAAAAGTCATCTGATTCGTCTGTGATTTGAAACCGGCCGTTGCCGGCACCGTTGTCCCCGTGGGGACCGTTTGAAAAATTTGCATAGAGAACTTTCTATGGACAAGCCTGTGAACTTGCAGGGCAACCACAGACACTAATGGCTTGTAAATAAGTTGTGTTACCGTTACCGTTTCCGCATTTACCGCCTCCGGAGAGGCAGGTTGGAGGGAGGGACCACAGCAGAGCAGGCTGGGGCCCAGCCACCACAGGAACCGGTGGCTACCCTCTGGAGGGGAAGGACAGATCCCGCTCGGGTAACTTGTGCTGGACTGGGGTCAAGGGGTGCTGCCTGGGTTTTAGGGGCAGCATCAGGGCCAGGTTACTTGGGTGGGAGAGAGCGGAGACCGTAACCGTTAACCGTTTTAATGTTTTGCAACGTTTAAGAACCGAACCTCCCGATGTGGGATGATGTCATAACTTGTATATATGTTACCGTTTTTTATCTTACAGAAAAACAAAAGGAAAATAAAACCGGTGTTGGACGGGCAGCCCGATCCCACTGCTCGGGTCTGGCTGCCGCTGCGGCTGCTGCAGCTGCTCGGTGTCTCGAGCGATGGGCCGGATCCCGGGGACTCGAGCGGCACTCCTCGCCCGTGAGTGAAAGGGGATTGGGATTTGGGATAGTTTATTGTCCGTGACGCCACCCACGGTTGTGGTGATTAAGTGGACACCACCGCTGCTCTATCTGGGGAGCCCGGGAGGGATGGTACGGAGCAGCCAGTTGTTGATTTGCCCCTCCGTGGGTAGGGGTTTTGGTGCTCCCGGGGCCCAGTGATGGGGTTGGTATGGTGGACAGGCGGGTATGGGGCCTGTGGAGGTGCAGGGGCGCAGAGGCAGCGCTGTGCCGCACGGCACGGAGGTACTCACTCAGCCAGTAAACACGACACAGTTCTCGGTAAACAAACGGCTGGTTGGACGGGTCCCTCGGACGGTTACGGTGCTGATGTTCCCTGCAGTTAACGGTGACGGTCTCTTCCCTGCACCTATGTAAATTCTTTTTGGTAGCGATGGGTTCCCACCGGTTACCCGCTCCCCGGCTTGGATATGGGCCGGAGGAGCCCCTCTCTTGCCCGCAGGCGCTGGCCCTGGGAAACTGGTGCCTTGGCGGTGGCGGTGTGTCCCCTTAACGGTCGGACTGTTGCCTTCAATCGGGACTTGGTTGTTAGGAGACAGAGGTCCCCTTCACTGACGGATTTGGCAAATTATGGCGACCCCTAACCTTGCCGGGATCCGAAAGGCCCCTGCCCTGGTGCTGACTGTTCTTCGTATACTGCTCCGGTACCACCGGGTCACCACCCGTCCACGGTCCTTCCAGCAACCTCCAAGCAGTCCCCCTGCAGACTATCACCGCTGTCTGCTGACCTTGCTGTCTCAGTCCGGGGCACACACCCGGACCAACTTCAGACTTTCTTAACTGTTCCTTTTTACTTCTTCACTCAAGCTCCTCTCCTTTGCTCCTCTACCACTTCACCTCCCTTACTTGACTCCTCTTACTTGACTGCCTGGTTCTCCCGCCTCCAGGGCTGTGAACTCCTCGGTGGGCGGAGCCATTCGCCTGGCCCACCCCCTGGTGTGGACATCAGCCCCTGGAGGAAGGCAACAAGTATTTTAGGTTAGCCTAGATGTACCTGCCGGGAATGTGGGGTGCATGTGATGTTGTGACCTGTGACCCCTGGCTTGCCCAGGGCGTCACAGATTCACAACTGGCTTAATGATCGGGCACGAGTAATTGAAAATGGCTGAACATCGAACTGGAGAAAGTCAAAAGCGGGTGCCGCAAGGCTCTGTCCTGGACCCAGTGCTGTTTAATATCTATAAATGATCTAGACAGCGGAATTTTTGGGGAACTCATAAAATTCACAGATGATACTAAGACAGGAGGAGTAGCAAACACTAGAGAGGAAAGAGAGGGGATTCAAAAGGATCTGGACACATTCGAACAATATGCCAAAGCAAACAGAATGGTGTTTAACAGGGACAAATGCAAAGTCCTACATCTGAGTAAAAGAAATGTAAAAAGCATATATAGTATGGGAGGAATAGAACTAGGGTATAGCACAATGCTGCAGCTAAAAAATTCTAGGATGTATGAAGACAAGCATTCAATCTAGATCAAGAGGTCATTATTTATACTTAAATCTTTATTTTTATATAGCGCTAACATATTCCGCAGCGCTTTACATACATCAGGACTTATACTTTTTACTCTGCTCTTGTGGTCATACCCCACCTGGAGTACTCTATGCAGTTCTGGGAGCCCGAATTCAAGAAAGACATTGATATATATTGGAGCAAGTCCAGAGAAGAGCAACCAAGATGGTAGAAGGTCTGCAAACCATGTCATATGAAGAATGGCTAAAAGAACTAAGAATGTTTGGTTTGCAAAAGAGAAGGCTGAGAGGAGACTTAATAGTGATCTACAAATCTCTGAAAGGTAGTCACAGTGCAGAGGGAACCACCGTATTCTCATTAGAACAAGGAAGTACAAGGAACTATGGGATGATACTAAAAGGAAGGAGATTCAAATTAGACATTAGGAAAAACCTTCTAACAGTGATGGCAGTCAGGGAGTAGAACAGGCGACCACAGGAGGTGGTGAGCTCTCCATCAATAGAAATCTTCAAGAGGAAACTGGATAAACATATAGCTGGGATGATTTAGGAAAATTTGCACTCACAAGGGGTTGGACCAGATGGCCCTTGACGTCCCTTCCAACTCTACCATTCTATGATTCTGTGAATGTGAAACATTTTAGGCGTGTGTGCAAAAAATTATGTGAAGTAAGAACACTTTCATAAATAGAAATGTTAATAGTTTACTTTTATCAAAAAGCTAAGGGAAGGAACTAAAGAGAAATTTAAATCACATCCATATTTGCTTTCAAAACAGCACCAGGTACGGTTATAACTCGGCATAGAGGATATGCCAAACATCTCGGAGAACTAACCACAGATCGGTGGATGTAGAGTTGTGCAAATCCTCCTGTCTCCTAATGTAATCATAGAGTGTCTTGATCAAGTTCAGATCATGGTTCTGTAGGGGCCATGTCATTACTCCGAAAGATTCAGTGTTCTTCTTTATACTGAACATAGTTCTTAATGATGTTGGCTGAAAGTTTGAGGTTGTCCTTCTGCAGAATGAATTTGGAGCTGATCAGATGCTTCCCTGATGGTATAGCATGATGGATAAGTATCTGGCTGTGTTTGCTTACATATGCCACTGGTCAACAAATAGTGTTAGGAGAGATGAATTAAAATGCCTGATCATTATTTTTACCAAGATCTGAGCCACCACCAGAAGCAGTCTCCTTCTTGTTCCCTATATTAAAACTTTACTGAGCTGAATGTTGCTCTATATTTAAAGGCTTAGCTCCCAAAATACATGTTTTTTCCTGGTCACTGACGGTCTGACCACGGGGACCCTCAACAGTCCAGAGAACAGGGCCCTGCAACCCCATCTTGAATTGAGTGTAGATGTGCATACCACTGTACTTGACTTTCTCTAATGGTCCCATTAATAATGAATGCAGCGGAGGCCGTTGATGAAACTTCTCTGCTTGTCTCCATCTGACTAATAAGAGGTGTAAATTTGGCAGTGGTGTTGGTAAAATTTTTCAGCCCAACAATGTCAAAACTCATAAGATTTACTAATTTAGTAGATATGTGCTTGTAAAACAGGTGTCAGGAATGCAACACACAATAAAGGTGACTCAGTAGTGACTTCAACAGGTTTTTATTGTGCGGGAAAAGGGAGATGGAAAGTAATGGGAAAGCAAATTGCAGCACAGAAATTCAAAGTGACTAAATCAAATCAGAGTTGGCAATATTCACAGTTACAATCAAATGAGCATTATGATGAACAAATTCCAATAATAAAAAGTCAATCCTGATCATTCCATCAGGGGAGCGTCAGTGTTGCCTTACCTGTAGTCACAATATACAATTAAGCAAGAAAACTTAAGCTCTATATAAGTATTTCTACGTTAACAGTTTGCTAAACTGGGCGCAGTTGCATTGCAATTCACTACGACAGTCAAACTCTGGTAGGTGGCCATTCCCTTTTACTATCATACATCAAATTGGGAATCAACAGCCCGGCTCACTTAGACGCTGCACTGGAGCAAATGTTAATTTTCCCATTCTACGGTTCTCTATATTTGATCTTTGGTGTTTGATCACGTTGTCTGATCCTTCTCCTGAGAGGGTGCTCGGTGTTCTGGCTTTGATGCTTGATGGTATAGTCAGGTCCTCTTCTAGCAACAGTATTAGGTCTTCAGGTTTCCCTGGTGCCAGTATTCGGTCTTCGGGTTCCCATGGCAGCAGTATTCAGTGTTTAGTCTTTGGGTTCCTCTGCTGGTGGTGTTGAGTATTCGGTCTTTGAGTTCCTCTGGTGACGATAGGGCTTAAGTTTTCTTGGGACTCAATACACTTACTGATGCTTTCACTACAATTGACCCCGCCCTGCTCTGCTCTGTACACGTCCATTTTCCTAGTAGTCATAGTGCCAAATCTGACTCCTTGCTGCCGGCCCAGTCTTTTATATTTTGTAACTTTGCCATAGCTGTCACCTGATCAAACGCCCCCTTTTAATTTTTCCTTCAAGGAAACACATACCTTACAGTTTGGTTCCTGGTGATTTTACTTCACCTGTAGATGGTGATGTTGGTCTACAAATGCTGTGGAGTATTGAATAGGGTCATCTTCTGTCGGCCGCCCCTTACATGTACATAATAGAGCTTTCTGTGCTATTATAATTTCTCATACACTTGCCACTATATTGATATTGCACTCTGTACACACATGGTCAAAATTGTTGGTATCCCTCCTTTAATAAAGGAAAAACTTGAATCTGACAAAAGTAACAATAAAAATCTTTGAAAATGAACAAATGAAAGTTAGACATTGATTTTCAACCATGCTTCCACAGAATTTAAAAAAAATAAAACTCATGAAATAGGCCTGGACAGAAATGATGGCATCCTCCTCCTCCTACTCCTCTTCCTTCTCCTTAACTTAATATTTTGTTGCACAACCTTTTGAGGCAATCACTCCAATTAAACGGTTCCTGTAACTGTCAATGAAACTTCTGCACCTCTTGACAGGTATTTTGGTCTACTCCTCAAGAGCAAACTGATCCAGTTGTCTCGTGTTTGAAGGTTGCCTTTTCCAGATGACATATTTCAGCTCCAGCGTCCAGGGAGGTTGGCTACAGTCCCATGGATCTTAAATTTCTGAATAATATGTTCAACGGTAGTCACAGGAACATCAAGCTGCTTGTAGATGGTATTATAACCTTAACCTTTAACATGCTTGTCTAGAATTTTCTTTCTAATCTCCTGAGACAACTCTTTCCTTTGCTTCCTCTGGTCCATGTTGAGTGTGGCACACACCATGTCACCAAACAACACAGAGAGTAACTGTAGCCCTATATACAGGCCCACTGACTGATTACAAGATTGTAGACACCTGTGATGCTAATTAGTGGACACACATTGATTTAACATGCCCATTTGTCACATTTACAGGGGTACCATCATTTCTGTCCAGGCCTATTTCATGAGTTTGTTTTTTTAAATTTTGTGGAAGCATGGTTGAAAAGCAATGTCTGACTTTCATTTGTTATTTTCATAGAGTTTGTATGTATTATTACTTTTGTCAGATTCAAGTTACTTCTGTGACCATTGTGGGTTTTCTTTCATTAAATGAGGGGTACTAACAATTTTGAACTTGTGTGTATTTCAGCCCAATCTTGTTTGATCTGAAGGGTGAACTATCTAATTCAGAAGCCTTCCAACTGTAGTCACGTTCAAGTCAGTAGAAGTCATTCATGGAACATTCTTTGTATCCTGCTGAGAGAGTTCCATGCATCTTGAATTTAAAAGAAGCTCATTACCTAGGACTAGTGATGAGCGAGCATGCTTGTCACTACTCGGTACTCGCACGAGTATCACTGTACTCGGGCTGCTCGGCGGGGACCGAGTAATCTCGCGATACTCGTGCTTTACTCGTGGTCTTCATTTCTGCATGTTGGCGCTCTTTTGAGAGCCAGCCCTCATGCAGGGATTGGCTGGCAGACCACTGCAATGCCACAGCCCTGTTAGTTGTGGAATTGCAGTGATTGGCCGGCCTGCACAGCGTCACCGAGCCTTTATATAGGCCGGCGCGCTGTGCTCTGCTCACAGCTATTCTGACAGTGAGTGTAGGGAGAGTGTCGCTGATTCAGGGAAAGCTTTGCGGCCCTTTATAGTTAGTTCCGGAGCAGGGCTGCAAACAGTGTGACCAGAAGTCCTTCTCAGGACTATTCTAGTTGTATACAGGCAGGCAGGGTATAGCCAGGTCGGAGTACAGTAGCAGAGTCCTTCTCAGGACTATTGTTGCTATATACAGGCAGGGTATAGCCAGGTCGGAGTACAGTAGCAGAGTCCTTCTCAGGACTATTGTTGCTATATACAGGCAGGGTATAGCCAGGTCGGAATACAGGCTAGTGACCAGAAGAGTCCTTGTCAGGACTATTGTAGCAGTATACAGGCAGGCAGGCAGGGTATATATAGCCATTCCTAGTGGTGACCGTATACCAGCCTTCATCATATCTGGGGCTGGTGTACACAGTGTAAAACAGTCCAGATAGTGTCAGACTTCTCAGTAATTGTCGCTCCTAAAAACCAGTTAGGTTCTTATTGCGTCCGTGCTTGCATTTAAAAACAGCACGTGTGTGGCAGTCGGTGGCAGGGTACAGGTGCGCGTTTTGCACAAACTATTATATAACGCACAAGTCTAGTGTATAATACACGTCAGTCAGCAGTGTCTGATAGTGTCAGACTTCTCAGTAATTGTCGCTCCTAAAAACCAGTTAGGTTCTTATTGCGTCCGTGCTTGCATTTAAAAACAGCACGTGTGTGGCAGTCGGTGGCAGCGTACAGGTGCGCGTTTTGCACAAACTATTATATAACGCACAAGTCTAGTGTATAATACACGTCAGTCAGCAGTGTCTGATAGTGTCAGACTTCTCAGTAATTGTCGCTCCTAAAAACCAGTTAGGTTCTTATTGCGTCCGTGCTTGCATTTAAAAACAGCACGTGTGTGGCAGTCGGTGGCAGGGTACAGGTGCGCGTTTTGCACAAACTATTATATAACGCACAAGTCTAGTGTATAATACACGTCAGTCAGCAGTGTCTGATAGTGTCAGACTTCTCAGTAATTGTCGCTCCTAAAAACCAGTTAGGTTCTTATTGCGTCCGTGCTTGCATTTAAAAACAGCACGTGTGTGGCAGTCGGTGGCAGCGTACAGGTGCGCGTTTTGCACAAACTATTATATAACGCACAAGTCTAGTGTATAATACACGTCAGTCAGCAGTGTCTGATAGTGTCAGACTTCTCAGTAATTGTCGCTCCTAAAAACCAGTTAGGTTCTTATTGCGTCCGTGCTTGCATTTAAAAACAGCACGTGTGTGGCAGTCGGTGGCAGGGTACAGGTGCGCGTTTTGCACAAACTATTATATAACGCACAAGTCTAGTGTATAATACACGTCAGTCAGCAGTGTCTGATAGTGTCAGACTTCTCAGTAATTGTCGCTCCTAAAAACCAGTTAGGTTCTTATTGCGTCCGTGCTTGCATTTAAAAACAGCACGTGTGTGGCAGTCGGTGGCAGGGTACAGGTGCGCGTTTTGCACAAACTATTATATAACGCACAAGTCTAGTGTATAATACACGTCAGTCAGCAGTGTCTGATAGTGTCAGACTTCTCAGTAATTGTCGCTCCTAAAAACCAGTTAGGTTCTTATTGCGTCCGTGCTTGCATTTAAAAACAGCACGTGTGTGGCAGTCGGTGGCAGCGTCAGGCTCCACGTTGTCCCTGGATAGAGACGTGCATGAGGGCCTCAAAACATTGTTCCCATTGCAAAGGAGTGGGTCTCCTGTCGTTGTAATGTCCATTCTGCAAAGAATGGGCGAAAAAATTTACCACTGGGGGTATACCTGAAACAAAGGCCTAAGTATTGCAATTTGTAACGGTCATCATCATGGTGGCGCATGAGGAGAAGGAGGAGCAGTCCAGCGATTAGCCAAACTCCAGAAGTGTGTACCCATGGGTGAGTGGAGGTACATGGCAAACTTTAAATTCCGCTCTCATTTGCTGGTGGTGTGGTGAAGTCTGGCCCAATCCAACCCTTGTTCATCTTGATCAGAGTCAGCTTGTCAGCATTTTCAGTTGACAGGCGGGTGCGTTTATCTGTAATGATTCCACCTGCGGCACTAAAAACACGCTCTGACAAAACGCTAGCAGCAGGGCAGGCCAGGCCTTCCAAGGCGTAGAGAGCCAATTCATGCCACGTGTCCAGCTTGGATACCCAATAATTGTAAGGCACAGAGGAATGTCGGAGTACAGTTGTTCGATCTGCAAGGTACTCCTTCAGCATCTGGGCAAACTTAGGATTTCTTGTGGCACTACCCCGCACCTCAGGGGCTGTGGTACGTGAGGGGCTGAGAAAACTGTCACACATCTTAAAGACTGTTCCCCTACCTCTGGCGGATTGGACTTGTGCCTCTCTCGGCTGTACGCCTCGGTTGTCCACTGATTCATGACCTATGCCGCTAGCGTTTTGTGAGGGGAATGCTTTGCCTACTTCCGTGACTATGGCCTTCTGGAACTGCTGCATTTTGCCTGACCTCTCCGCCTCGGGAATAAGAGACATAAAGTTCTCCTTTTAGCGTGGGTCTAACAGTGTTACCAACCAGTAATGATTGTCGGCCAAGATGTTCTTAACGCGAGGGTCACGAGACAGGCAGCTTACCATAAAGTCAGCCATGTGTGCCAGACTCTTAACAGCCATCACTTCAGTATCCTGACCGACACGATGACTGAACATGCTGTCCTCCTCCTCCTCATCATCTACCCTGTCCTCTGGCCAGCCACGCTGAACCGAGGATATGACTGCATGTCATATCCTCAATTTGGCCAGAGAGTTGCTCCATGTCTTCATCCTCCTCCTCGTCATAGTCCTCCACTGCACGTTGTGATGAGACGAGGCTGGGCTGTGTGTTATCATCACCCACACCCACTACTGTTTCTTGCTGAAACTCATCGCGCTCCGCCTGCAATGCATCATGTTTGTTTTCTGAGCAGAGACCATTTTAGAAGGCAGAGAAGCGGTATGGTGACGCTAATAATGTCGTCATCGCCGCTCACCATCTTGTTGTAGTCCTCAAAGTTTTGGCGGATGGTGCATAGGTCGGACATCCATCTCCACTCCTCAGGTGTTATGTGTGGAGTTTGACCCATTTCCCGACGGCTTAGGTGATGCAGGTACTCAACAACTGCCCTCTTCTGCTCACATATCCTGACCAACATGTGCAGAGTTGAATTCCAACGCGTGGGGACATCACACACCAGTCTGTGTGCCGGAAGATGCAAACGGCGTCTTAAGGCGGCAAGGCCGGCTGAAGCAGTAGGTGACTTTCGAAAATGTGCAGACAGGCGGCGAACTTTTACCAGCAGATCAGACAGCTCTGACTATGACTTTAGAAACCGCTGAACCTCGAGGTTGAGCACATGGGCCACGCATGGAACATGTGTCAGCTGGCCTCGCCTCAAAGCCGCCACCAGGTTCCGGCCATTGTCACACACCACCTTTCCTGGCTTTAGGTTCAGAGTTGTGAGCCAGTGATCTGCCTGCTGTTTCAGAGCTGTCCACACCTCTTCTGCATTGTGGGGTTTGTCACCTATGCAGATTAGCTTCAGCACTGCCTGTTGCCGCTTCGCCGAGGCAGTGCTGCAGTGCTTCTGTGTCGCCCTGGACAAGCCAGGGGCCACAGAGCACAACACTTAAACACCCCACACTCCCTGCAGGCATATCATAGTCAAAACACAAAATCCTTGTTGCCTTCCCCAGGGGCTGTTGTCCACACCAGGGTGTGGAGCCAGGCGGTTGGTCTCCACCCACCGAGGAGGAGGGAAAACACAGGCAGTGAGAGTTAAGCTAAGGAAGTGGAAGGAGGAAAGTAGTAGAGAGGAGAAAAGTGACAGCAAAGAGCCTGAAGTTGGTCCGGGTGTGTGGCCTGGACAGGACAGCAAGGTTGGCAGGATGTGGTGACCGTCTGCAGTGGAGGCCGATTGGAGTCTGCCGTAAGGACCGTGGACGGGTGGTGACCCGGCCGTACCGGACCGGTATACAAAGCGAAGCCAGCACCATTGGCAGAGGACTTTCGGATCCCGGCAAGGCTTGGTGTCGCCGTGAATTTGCCAAATCCGTTATTGAAGGGGACCTCAGGGTTTCCAAACAGCCAAGTCCAGATAGAAGGCAACCGTACAACCGTGAAGGGGAGACACAGCCACCGCCAAGGGCAACCGTCTCCCAGGGCCAGCGCCTGTGGGCAAAAGGGGCTCCTCCGGCCCATATCCAGGTCAGGGAGCGGGTTACCGTTGGGAAACCATCACTACCAACACTTAACTTCGGTGCAGGGAGAGACAGTCATCACTAACCTGCAGGGAGGAACAACCGCAGCCGTCCGAGTGACCCGTCCATCCAGCCACTTGTTTTACCCTGAACTGTGTCATCATCATTGGGCTGAGTGAGTACCTCCGTGCCGTGCGGCACAGCGCTGCCCCTGCGACCATGCACTTCATCAGGCCCCGCAACCCGCCTGTCATCCATCTCTACCCCATCACCAGGCCCCGGGACAACCAACCCCCCTACCCACGTAGGGGAGAAATAACAACAAAGCTGCTCCCTGTCACAGGCTCCCGGGATCCCCGTCCAGAGCAGCGGTGGTGTCCACACAATCACCACAACCGTGGGTGGCGTCACGGACAATATCCCCAAAACCCAAACCACCCCTTTTCACTCACGGGCGAGTAGCGCCGCTCGAGTCCCCGGGATCCGGCCATCGCTCGAGCCAACGAGCAGCAGCAGCCGTAGAGCTGCGTCAGCCGGACCCGAGCAGTGGGAGAGCGCACCGTCCCCTCCTCCGCCAGCGACACTTACAGCTTGGGACTGGTGTGGAGGGTAAAGTGGATCAGGATGCGCAGGAGGAGGAGGAGGCTGAGGAGCATGACATTCCGGAGCTGTAGAGTGTGTGTGAAACCCTGACTGAGGTAGGGCCTGCAAAACTTGGTGTGTGAAGGACGTATTCCGTCCCTCGCTCAGACTGGGTCCCAGCTTGCACAATATTAACCCAGTGTGACGTCAACGAGATGTAGCGGCCTTGCCCACATGCACTTGTCCACGTGTCTGTGGTTAGGTGGACTTTGGCTGAAACAGCGTTGTTCCGGGCACGTGTGATGTTTTGTGACACGTGGTTAGTTATGCAATGCGGGGACGGCACACAGGGAGAAATAGTGGCGGCTGTGGACCGAGTAACGTGGGACAGCTGCCACCATCAGTTCGCGGAATGCTTCTGTCTCAACCAGCCTAAAAGGCAACATTTCCAGCGCAAGCAGTCGCGAAATGTTAGCATTTAGAACTGTGGCATGTGGGGTGTTGGCAGTGTATTTGCGCCTGCGCTCAAAGGTTTGCTGAATGGATAACTGAACGTTGCGCTGGGACAAGGACGTGCTTGATGATGGTGTTCTTTCTGCGTAGGCAACTGCAGGTGCAGGAGTGGAGGAGGCTTGTTCGCAGGCAGCATGGACAGGGGATTGGCTCGCATGCACAACCAGCGAAGACGTAGCAGTGACATCAGCAAGCACTGCTCCTCGACTCTGTTGTACTTCCCACAAAGTCGGGTGCTTGGCTGACATGTGCCTGATCATGCTGGTGGTGGTCAGGCTGCTAGTTTTGGTACCCCTGCTGATGCTGGCATGGCAGGTGTTGCAAATGGCCTTTTTAGAATCATCTGGAGCCAACTTAAAAAACTGCCAGTGTCAGAGTTCCTGGTTTTCCAGTTTTCTTTTGAAAGAGCTTGCCCTTTGTTAACATGGAGTTTTCTGTTATGTTGCCCTACTTCCTGTCCATCTGTTTAAAAGCCGCCCCTAAAGCTTAGTCCAGTGCCTGAGTATACTGCTTCCTGTGTGCTCCTGCCCTGCTGCTTTTGGTTCCTGATTGTTATTCGGATCCTCTTGGAAAACAACCGACACCGACTCTGGACTTCATCTGGTATCATCTAGCTGTACCTGGACTCCGTTTGCCGTCTTTGGTCGGAACTTCTGCCCGGTTCCTTCCGTTTAATACCACTCTGGACTCACATCACGTACAGACATTTTTCGACTTACCTATTGCCCTTTTGTGTCCCGGCTGCTGCGCATTTAGGGCTTCTGGGGTGATTGCCAGACAGTCCCTGTATAGGGGTTTGCTGTTGGTGGTCTCCCTGGGGGAGTCCGGTGCGCGGTACCGGGAATTCCCTTTCGCTCAGTCCCTGGAAGGTATTTCCTGTATTTATGTTCTACTGTGTTTTTGTTCCGTTTATGTACATATTTGCTGGTTGCATATTATAAATGTCTTGCACCAAGAACTCGTCTCTGGTTGTCATTGCCCTAACGCAATCGAAATCCTCAATACATACAATAGTATTACAGCCAGACTCGGGAAGACCTAACATTTGTACAGGCACCTTGTGTCGTGTTGTTCCGGGGAACAGTTGACTGACGTCTGCCTGGGGCCACCACTCTGCTTCTTACTGCCTGTTGTGATGCTACGCCTCCCTCCCCCTGTGCACTGCTGTCCTCGCTCTGCATATCCTCCTGCCAGGTTGGGTCAGTTACTGGATCATCCACCACGTCGTCTTCCTCTTCCGCACCCTGCTCCTCCTCCTGACTTCCTGACAATTGTGTCTCATCATCGTCCACCCCTTGTTGAGACACGTTGCCAACTTCGTGAGAACGTGGCTGCTCAAATATTTGTGCATCTGTACATACAATCTCGTCATGGCCCACTTCAACAGGAGCTGGCGAGAGGCCAGAATTTGTGAATGGAAACGTGAACGAACAGCTATTCCGAGTGTCCAAGTGTGGGATCAGTAATGTCCGTGGACGTGTACTCGGCCTGGTGGTAGGAAGGAGGATCAGGTTCTGAAATGTGCGGTGCAGTATCACGGCTACTGACACTTGACCGTGTGGAAGACAGAGTGTTTGTGGTGGTGCCAATCTGACTGGAAGCATTATCCGCTATCCAACTAACAACCTGTTGACACTGGTCTTGGTTCAAGAGGGGTGTACTGCTGCGGTCCCCAAGAATTTGGGACAGGACGTGCGAGCGACTAGATGTGGCCCTTTGTTGTGGCGAAATTAGAGCTTGCACACAACCTCGGTGTCTGCCTGCACCACCATCACGTCCACTTCCTTGTTCGTTGACAACGCCCTTGCGCATTTTGCAATGCTGTGCTGATGTGTATTCACTAGACTTGTGTGTTATATCCAAGTTTGTGCAAAACTCACACAAATGCAGCGGAAAGCTGCCACCAACAGGCACACACGTGCGGTTTTTAAATGCAAGCACGGAGGCACTAAGAACCTAACAGGTCTCTATCCAGGGACAACGTAGAGCCTCCCAATGTTTGGCTTCCCTGCCTAAGGGCTATACTATAATACACCCACTTCCTTCCAATGGGCACTTCAGGTTTACAGGCCTTCATGCACGTCTCTATCCAGGGACAACGTGGAGCCTCCCAATGTTTGGCTTCCCTGCCTAAGGGCTATACTATAATACACCCACTTCCTTCCAATGGGCACTTCAGGTTTACAGGCCTTCATGCACGTCTCTATCCAGGGACAACGTGGAGCCTCCCAATGTTTGGCTTCCCTGCCTAAGGGCTATACTATAATACACCCACTTCCTTCCAATGGGCACTTCAGGTTTACAGGCCTTCATGCACGTCTCTATCCAGGGACAACGTGGAGCCTCCCAATGTTTGGCTTCCCTGCCTAAGGGCTATACTATAATACACCCACTTCCTTCCAATGGGCACTTCAGGTTTACAGGCCTTCATGCACGTCTCTATCCAGGGACAACGTGGAGCCTCCCAATGTTTGGCTTCCCTGCCTAAGGGCTATACTATAATACACCCACTTCCTTCCAATGGGCACTTCAGGTTTACAGGCCTTCATGCACGTCTCTATCCAGGGACAACGTGGAGCCTCCCAATGTTTGGCTTCCCTGCCTAAGGGCTATACTATAATACACCCACTTCCTTCCAATGGGCACTTCAGGTTTACAGGCCTTCATGCACGTCTCTATCCAGGGACAACGTGGAGCCTCCCAATGTTTGGCTTCCCTGCCTAAGGGCTATACTATAATACACCCACTTCCTTCCAATGGGCACTTCAGGTTTACAGGCCTTCATGCACGTCTCTATCCAGGGACAACGTGGAGCCTCCCAATGTTTGGCTTCCCTGCCTAAGGGCTATACTATAATACACCCACTTCCTTCCAATGGGCACTTCAGGTTTACAGGCCTTCATGCACGTCTCTATCCAGGGACAACGTGGAGCCTCCCAATGTTTGGCTTCCCTGCCTAAGGGCTATACTATAATACACCCACTTCCTTCCAATGGGCACTTCAGGTTTACAGGCCTTCATGCACGTCTCTATCCAGGGACAACGTGGAGCCTCCCAATGTTTGGCTTCCCTGCCTAAGGGCTATACTATAATACACCCACTTCCTTCCAATGGGCACTTCAGGTTTACAGGCCTTCATGCACGTCTCTATCCAGGGACAACGTGGAGCCTCCCAATGTTTGGCTTCCCTGCCTAAGGGCTATACTATAATACACCCACTTCCTTCCAATGGGCACTTCAGGTTTACAGGCCTTCATGCACGTCTCTATCCAGGGACAACGTGGAGCCTCCCAATGTTTGGCTTCCCTGCCTAAGGGCTATACTATAATACACCCACTTCCTTCCAATGGGCACTTCAGGTTTACAGGCCTTCATGCACGTCTCTATCCAGGGACAACGTGGAGCCTCCCAATGTTTGGCTTCCCTGCCTAAGGGCTATACTATAATACACCCACTTCCTTCCAATGGGCACTTCAGGTTTACAGGCCTTCATGCACGTCTCTATCCAGGGACAACGTGGAGCCTCCCAATGTTTGGCTTCCCTGCCTAAGGGCTATACTATAATACACCCACTTCCTTCCAATGGGCACTTCAGGTTTACAGGCCTTCATGCACGTCTCTATCCAGGGACAACGTGGAGCCTCCCAATGTTTGGCTTCCCTGCCTAAGGGCTATACTATAATACACCCACTTCCTTCCAATGGGCACTTCAGGTTTACAGGCCTTCATGCACGTCTCTATCCAGGGACAACGTGGAGCCTCCCAATGTTTGGCTTCCCTGCCTAAGGGCTATACTATAATACACCCACTTCCTTCCAATGGGCACTTCAGGTTTACAGGCCCTCATGCACGTCTGTATGCAGGGGCATTGGTGAACCTCACAATTTAGGACTGCCCTGGCTAAGGAAAATACTACAAAGACTCACTTCCTCAAAATGGGCACATTAGACTCAAGAGGCCTTCATGTACGTCTCTTCTCAGGGACATCGGAGTGCCACACAATGTTTTCACGTAAAATCTTTCATGTATTGATCTCAAAAAGTAACATACACCAGCTCTATCTCACTATTGGGTATGTGCCCTTAACATTTCCGCCATGAAAAATCATTTTGGGGTCATTTTGGAAGGTTTTCTGGTGAGTCCGTAAAAATGGCGTAAAACGCGGACAAAATTGTTCACAGCTGTGACTTTTGAGTGATAAATGCTTCAAGGGGTCTTCCCCATGCTGTTGCCATGTCATTTGAGCACTCTTCTGAGACTTTTGTGACATTTTTAGGGTTTCTCCATGCTGCCGGGAGGTCATTTCACAAAAATACTCGGGTCTCCCATAGGATAACATTGGGCTCGTTGCTCGGGCCGAGTACACGAGTATCTTGGGAGGCTCGGCCCGAGCTTCGAGCACCCGAGCTTTTTAGTACTCGCTCATCACTACCTAGGACCTTTTTTAGATTTTATTTTACATGATGGGCTTTTCAGATTTTTTAAATAAATGAAATCAGTTTTCATATTTTGAGAAAATGTTTTAACTAAAGTTGCAAAACAATCAATTTTATAATATTCTTGCATTTCATACTCATTGTTGACCATAGTGATGTCTCTTCCTGTAACAAATCCAGCTTATCCCATTCATAGAACTGCAGGGGAAAGATCATTATGAATGAATGAAGATCATTTAGAATAACAGACCACAATTACTATACCACTTATTCCTCATATGCTTATTTTAACAGGTAAAAATAGCCACCCCCCAAAAACGTTGTCTCCGCTCCCCCCAAGTTCATTGGTGCACGACATATCAGCAGAAATCGGATGGTTTGGCCATACCTTTGACTGATAGCTGTCTCACTCGACTCCCACACACCTGATTACTCCCTCGCTCCTCTCTATTTTTATCTGACAAATGGGAAAATACCCCTAAATACATAATAAGCTCTAGACAATAAAATATTCCAATCTGTATTAACGAATGGAGGCCCATTTTCTTGCATTATTTATTATTTTATTAAAATAATGAATATTTAATACTTATAAATGCCTGGTACAACCGGACTGAGGCATATATCATGGGTAGACCTGCTGCTTTTTGCTAAATTCAATTGTAAATTTGGTATTTTAACCCCTTCACGACCATGGACGGATTTTCCGTCATGGATCGTGTCCCGGTAAGCCCCACCCCCTGCCGCGGGCAGGCGGCGTGGATCGTCACACATATCAGCTGTTTTCAACAGCTGACATGTGTGCCTACATGTTCCGAGTGGAATCGCATTCCACCCGGAACATTAACCCCTTAGATCTCGCTGCCAAGGTCTGGCAGCGAGATCTATATGCGCGCGGCCATCTTTTTTACTTACCGCCGCCCCCTCCGGACGTCACGTGAGTGATCACGTGACTTTCGGTGGTTGCCATCGTAGCACAGGGTCATGTGATGACGCCTGGTGCTACGAAGTTTCACTTTCATTCTTCCTCGGCACGGAGCAGAGGAAGAAAGAAAGTGACTATTTCTGCTGTTTACAGCGGTATAGCTGTGATCAGCAGATAGCGATCAGCAATCGGATTGCTGATCGCTATATCCCCCTAGGGGGACTAGTAAAATAAAATAAAAAAAGTAAAAAAAAAGTTTTAAAAAATTAAAAAAAAAACAAAAAACCTAAAAGTTCAAATCACCCCCCTTTCCCCCCATTGAAAATTAAAGGGTTAAAAAATAAATAAATATACACATATTTGGTATCGCCGCGTTCAGAAATGCCCGATCTATCAAAATATAAAATCAATTAATCTGATTGGTAAACGGCGTAGTGGCAAAAAAATTCCAAATGCCAAAATTATGTTTTTTGGTCGCCGCAAGTTTTACGCAAAATGCAATAATAGGAGATCAAAACGTAGCATCTGCGCAAAAATGGTACCATTAGAAACATCAGCTCGAGACGCAAAAAATAAGCTGTCACTGAGCCATAGATCCCAAAAAATAAGAACGCTATGTGTTTCGGAAAATGGCGCAAAACGTGCGCCACTTTTATTGGACAAACTTGTGAATTTTTTTTAACCCCTTAGATACAAGTAAACCTATACATGTTTGGTGTCTACAAACTCGCACTGACCTCAGGTATCACACCCACACATCAGTTTTACCATATAGTGAACACCGTGAATAAAACATCCCAAAAACTATTGTGCCATCACACTTTTTTTGCAATTTTTCCACACTTGGAATTTTTTTCCTGCTTTCCAGTACACCATATGGTAAAACTTATGGTTTCATTTAAAAGTACAACTTGTCCCGCAAAAAACAAGCCCTCAAATGGCAAGATTGACGGAAAAATAAAAAGTTACGGCTCTCGGAAGAAGGGGAGCAAAAAACAAAAACGCAAAAACGGAAAGTGCCCCGGGGCTGAAGGGGTTAAAACCCCAAAAAGTTAGAATGTTCCTTTATAGTCTTTTTTTCAATAGCACTGACGTTATTACCCTATGTGGCACTTTGCTTTTTTTGTATCAGCTGTATACACCAGGGTTCCCTAATTTTTGGCTCGCAGGTCTATATTATATTTATCACGGCTCTCTGTCAGCTTGGATCATGTTAAATAGGAGGATCTGGATGTGGCCCATGACTATTTCTCAGAGCTAAATTTGGCTCCTAAGGCAAAACAGATTGGAGACCATTGCTATATACCTATCATGCTTCGGATTTGATCTGGCAGCCTCCTGTGCTGTAGTTTCCCTCTCAACTGAGCCACAGTCAGGTTCAATCGCTGTCTTAGTTCTGAACACCTTGCCTCTGTGTGGACACTGTGTGTTCATTGCTTTTCTGCCAACAAGTGTTTCCTATGTGGCTCAATGGTTAGTACTGTAGTCTTGCAGCACTGCTGTCCTGGGTTCAAATCCCACCAAGGACTACATCTGCAATGAGTTTGTATTTTCTCCCTGTGTTTATGTGGGTTTCCTCCAGGTACTCCAGCTTCCTCCCACACTCCAAAGACATACTGATCTGTCTTAGATTGTGAGCCCCAATGGGGACAGTGTTGTTGATGTATGTAAAGCGCTGTGGGATTAATAGCGCTTTATAAGTGAATAAATATTATTATTATACTGTAGTTTAGTCTGCCCTTCCACCCAATGGGTGTAACTATTTAAAGATTCCCCGTGCTTCCATTTTTTTGATATTTCTGAAGTGGACTCTGCATGGAACTATAACCTGTTTGTCTTGAGTTTCTCTTGGCAGAGTATAACTTTTGGTTTACCTTATTTTACTCTGCACCTTAGCCCAGATTCTTAAGGAGGCACGTGAAACCCTCAATGGCCGCTTAGGAAGAAAAGGTCCGAGTGAGCTTCTGAGTAATCCAGTTAGGGTTTTTTCAGTCTGAGCAGGGATCTTTAGGGACTGTGCAGCTAGACCTCTAGCCTGTACAAGAACTGGGCGGATCCGGTGTAGTAGTTTTAAGTAAGACCTTATTTTATGTTATTTACCACATGTGTACTTTAGTGCACATAATAATGCTATAGTTGATCCACCAGTCTTAAACCTAGAAGGCATGTTCTCTTTGACCAATTTTTTGGCTAGTGTTCATTATTTTGTCACAGACTTGTTCCACATTTATAAAAAGGATGTGACATTTTACAAAAATTGCATTGATTCACCAATACATTTGCAGGTCCAGTAAAGCTGGACTTGCAGCCATAAAGGACCGCTGATTAGATAATTGTTTGTTGATCAGCAGTCAATTTTATGCCTGTTCAGACCGACCGACCAGAACATTCACACAGAATGATGCATAATAGATCGTTCAGTATGCCTAGGCTGACATTGTGCTTGGCAGCACATCCACTGATCATCGAGTGCCAATGTGTTGCCATGTTTGCGCGGGGTAAGCTAATGAACCCTAATGATACCATGACGAACTGTCTGTGAGAGCCAACAGAGCGCCGGCACTCACAGGAAAGCAGTATTTCTGCTCATTAGAGCGATGCTGCTCTGATCAGCAGAAATAAACAGGTGTTTAGACTGCTGATCCATAAAGTCTCCTAGGGGGACTAGTAAAATAGATAAAAAATGTAAAAAGAAAAGTTCTTTAAAAATATGAAAAAATAATGAAAACCTAAAAGTTCAAATCCCCTCTCATTCACTCCATTGAGAAAAGACAAAATATACACATATTTGGTATTGCTGCGTTCAGAAATGCCCAATCTATCAAAATATAAAATCAACTAATCTGATCGGTACATGGCGTGGCGAGAAAAAAATTCCAAAGTCAATTTTTTTTTAAAATGCAATAACAGGCGATCAAAATGTAGCATCCACACAAAAGTGGTATAATTTAAAAAGTCAGCTCCAGACACAAAAAATAAGCTGTCACTGAACCGTGGATCTCGAAAAATGAGAACTCTATGGGTCTCAGAAAATGGAGATCAAGTTCTTTTTTGGGACAAATTTCGGAATTTTTTTAACCCTCTATATAAAAGTAAAAGTACACGTTTGGTATCTACAAACTCAAACTGAAGTGAGACATCATACAGACACATCAGTTTTACCATATAGTGAACATTGTGAATAAAAAAACGATCATGCAATTGCACTTTTTATTGCAATTTCACTGCACTTGGTAAAACTAATGAGTTCTTTCAAAAGTACAACTCGTCCTGCAAAAAACAAGCCCTCAAATGGCAATATTGACGAAGAAATAAGAACGTTACGGCTCTCGGAAGACGGGGAGGAAAAAACGAAAATGAAAAATGGAAAATCACCTGGGGGTGAAGGGGATAAAATTTAGCATTTTGACGAAAATTTTCACATCTAGTCAGATCTACTATTTATTTTTTCCAAGGCATTTAAAGATAGAGTGACTGTCAGTGTCACAATTAGGTGACATCAGAATGACACCAGATTTCCTTTTCTTTTGTCTTTGGTGTCAAAGGCTTTGTTGTTCTTAACTGGGACACATCCTCCTCACCAGAGTGAATGTACCTAGATGTAAGAAGATAACCCAACCCTGCTCTAATAGATAACACAGCAGTGGAGCTGGTGCATAATATTACCAGCAGAGGCTATAAAAGGAACTATACAGCTCTAACATTATGTCTAAAGCTGGGGTCACACTAAGCGACAGCGACAACGACGTCGCTGTTACGTCACCATTTTCTGTGACGTAACAGCGACCTTGTAAGTCGCTGTTATGATCGCTGCTTAGCTGTCAAACACAGCAGAAGCAGCGATCATAACGTCGCTGTGCTACATGTGCAGAGAGCAGGGAGCCGCGCTTAGCGCTGGCTCCTTGCTCTCCTAGGTACAGTACACATCGGGTTAATTACCCGATGTGTGCTGCAGCTACATGTCACAGTGCAGAGAGCAGGGAGCCGCGCACACTGCTTAGCGCTGGCTTCCTGCTCTCCTTGCTACAGTATACATCGGGTTAATTACCCGATGCGTATTGCAGCCACATGTGCACAGAGCAGGAGCCGGCACTGGTAGCAAGAGCGGAGGCTTGTAACGAAGGTAAATATCGGGTAACCAGGGAAAGGGCTTCCCTTGGTTACCCGATGTTTACGCTGGTTACAGCTTACCGCAGGCTGCCAGATGCCGGCTCCTGCTCGCTGCTCGCTTCATTTCGTCGCTCTCTCACTGTCATACACAGCGATGTGTGTGTCACAGCGGGAGAGTGACGACCAAAAAATGAAGCTGGACATTCAGCAACGACCGGCGACCTCACAGCAGGGGCTAGGTCGTTGCTGGATGTCACACACAGCGACAGCGACGGGACGTCGCTGCAACGTCACAGAAAATGGTGACGTAGCAGCGACGTCGTTGTCGTTGTGGCTGTGTGTGATTTTTTTACCTCAGTATCTGTAAGACCACTTGCACACAATGATTATTTGGTGAGTTTTTTACCTCAATATTTGTAGCCAAAACCAGGAGTGGGTAATAAATACAGGAGCAGTGCCCGTGTTTCTATTATACTTTTCCTCTGATTGTTCCTCTCCTGGTTTTGGCTAAACATACTGAGGCCTTATAAATACTGAGGTAAAAAACTCACCAAATACTCAATGTGTGCACGTGACCTTATAGATACAGTACTGAGGTAAAAAACTCCTCAACGTGTGCATGTGACCTTATAGATACAGTACTGAGGTAAAAAACTCCTCAACGTGTGCACGTGACCTTATAGATACAGTACTGAGGTAAAAAAACTCCTCAACGTGTGCATGTGACCTTATATATATTGAAGTAAAAAACTCAACAAATATTCAACATGTGCACGTGTCCTTATAGATACAGTACTGAGGTAAAAAAAACTCAACAAATACTCAACGTGTGCACGTGACCTTATCTACATACTGAGGTAAAAAACTCACCAAATACTCAACGTGTGCACATGGTCTAAATATAATGTTCTGGGGTGTAACTTATTGTCACTGTCCCATCTATATAATGATTTAATATAAAAAGTGACTTTATTCACTCTTTTATCATCACTCCAATGAAGTTAAAAAGTCACCCTAGTCTCCATGTAGGTCAAGTCTTTATGTGACTGTAATACTGATGGTTTATTATGATGATTAATCAATATTTCATCATTAGGTTTGAATGATATTGAGCTATAGTACCAAGCACAGCCACAACTAAAAAATGTTTTGCTATGTATGGGTGAACAGTGAAGTAGATGCTCACTCAATTAGCCCCATACTGATGAAATATCCTATCCTAATGATCCGATGGAACAGTCTTCACCCATAACAATTTAATTATAAAAAAGTAGAGTGCCAAGCAGAGTTAACAGGAACCTGTCACCAGTTTTTTCGATATTAAGCCAAAAATATCACCTTCTGCAGCTCCTGGGCTGCATTCTATGAAGGTGCACTTTGTTGCTGACTCCCCTTGCAGACATCAGAAATAACTTTATAAAATCTGACCGCCACGTATGATAATGACCTGTTCGGGTCAGATGGGCGTGCTAATTTTCCGCTCCTGTTCCTCCTTCTGGCCTTGTTCACCGTCATCCTTTCATGCTTGACGATGGTCATGCACATTGCCGACCATAATCTCGCGCCTGTGCAAAGACCTCACTGGTTCGCAAGAGGGCAACTATGTTTTCGGCTCGGCCCACGATGGGGCAGAGCAAACTGCACCTGTGTGATCCAGGAATGTACAGGCGCGAGATTTGGCAGAGCAACATGGATGATGACGGAGGCGTCACCCACGTCAATCATGAAAGGAGGACGGTGAACAAGGCCAGAAGGAGGGACAGGAGCCGAAAATGAGCACACCCATCTGACCCGAACAGGTCATTAGCATACGTGGCGGTCAGATTTTATAAATGTATTTCTGGGGTCTGCAAGCGAAGTCAGCAACAAGGTGCACCTTCATAGAATGCAGCCCAGGAGCTGCAGAAGGTGATACTTTTGGTTTAATACTGAAAAAACTGGTGACAGGTTCCCTTTAAGCAAAAAAAAGATCCTGATCCAGCAGCCATTTTGATAGTCTTTGAGAGCCAGGCTAGAGTCCCTGCAAACCTCCGCCCACCTGCTGGCATCCCATTCGCTTCTTCAGCTCTGGTGTCACGCTCCTTATCCTGCCCCAATTCTGACACTTTTGTTGTGAAAACAGTTGTGAAAAGGCCAAAAGCTTCAACATTCTGGCGCTATGCAATTTTTTGTCACTTTTCAAAGTGATTTATGCAAGAATTTTGGCACTTTGATGAATTGTGGCTACAAAACTGTACGTAAACGGTGACCATACACCTTTGATAGCTGTTGGTTTAAGTCTTGTTCAGGTGACTGCTATTTCTCCTAACCCCACCCCTCCATACACATGTGCATTTAGTTGAGTGTGCTTGTGATTTTAATGGAGGGGATGAGTGTGGACTGCTGCAAGAAAGACCTAGGTGAGGCATAACTGTTGAGAAAGTCAAGGACTTGGCATCTTAAAATCCAAGATTCTTTTTACCCATTACATCTGTCGGCTGGGCAAAGTCAGGCACATTAGCAGAAGAAAAAAATTGTTGTATCAGTTCACCACCAACAGTGTATCAGATCACCAAGAAACGTCCATCAGTGACTTATGCAGGTGAACTGATCTTCATGACTGGTGTCCATGAGTTTCATGGCAAGCAAGTAGAAAAAGTTTAATCCAGCACCAGCGTGATTAAAATCTCAAATTATTTACAATCATTAAAATGGTTGATTGATTGCTCAGGTGTTTCATCTTTCTGGTAATTGATCTGCTTCTTTACTGAGCATGCTCCCACAGAACCTTGCCAGTTGTACATTTTGGTTCTCTTGTTGTGCTGTTGGCCTGTGTTTCTGCTAGTGTTCCTATCTTTGTTTTTTGACCCTGGACTGTTGTTTGACTCCTCTCTGCCTGCTCCCTGTTCCTGTCATGACCTCCTGGATTAGACCTTAGGGGTACTTTGCACACTACGATATCACAGCTGCGATGTAAGTGGGGTCAAATCGAAAGTGACGCACATCCGGCGTCGCTGTCGATATCGTAGTGTCTAAATCCTTTATGATACGATTAACGAGCGCAAAAGCGTCGTAATCGTATCATCGGTGTAGTGTCCGACATTTCTATCATTTCGCTGCAGCGATGGTACGATGTTGTTTCTCGTTCCTGCGGCAACACACATCGCTGTGTGAGAAGCCGCAGGAGCAAGGAACATCTCCTACCTGCATCACCGCGGCTAACGCCGGCTATGCGGAAGGGAGGAGGTGGGCGGGATGTTTATGTCCCGCTCATCTCTGCCCCTCTGCTTCTATTGGCCGCCTGCCGTGTGACGTCGCTGTGACGCCGCACGACCCGCCCCCTTAGTAAGGAGGCGGTTCGCGGGCCAGAGCGACGTCGCAGGGCAGGTAAGTGCATGTGAAGCTGGTGTAGCGATAATCTTCGCTACGGCAGCTATCACAAGATATCGCTGCTGCGACGGGGGCGGGGACTATCGCGCTCGGCATCGCAAGCATCGGCTTGCGATGTCGCATACCTCCCAACCGTCCCGGATACAGCGGGACAGCCCCGATTTTATAGTCCAGTCCCGTTCTCACGCCCGGGAGCTCCGTAATCCCGCAGTGTAGTGAGAGGCAGCTGCCACGCCCCCGCACTCTGCCGACCACGCCCCCTCCGGATGCAGGCCACACTCTCTGGATGCCTTCCATGGCATCTATGCTGCTGGGCACGCCGCTTTGCTGTCGTCCACGCCCCCTCTGAATGCTGGACACATACACTCCTCGGGATGTCTTCCTTGTCCTCTCCTGCTGCTCGCTCTATGCTGGCCACGCCCCCTTTGCCTGCCTCTTCTGCCCAGGATTCTCACATGTGACCAGCTCTCCACAGCGCCTGCTTCGTTTGTTCTGCAACTGAGGTAAGAGCAGCAGCAGGGAGAGAGCAGAGTGAGTGCAGGAGGGGAGAGCAGAGTGAGTGCAGGAGGACAGAGCAGAGTGAGTGCAGGAGGACAGAGCAGAGTGAGTGCAGGAGGACAGAGCAGAGTGAGTGCAGGAGGACAGTGCAGAGTGAGTGCAGGAGGACAGTGCAGAGTAAGTGCAGGAGGACAGTGCAGAGTGAGTGCAGGAGGACAGTGCAGAGTGAGTGCAGGAGGACAGTGCAGAGTGAGTGCAGGAGGACAGTGCAGGAGGATAGTGCAGAGTGAGTGCAGGAGGACAGTGCAGAGTGAGTGCGGGAGGACAGTGCAGAGTGAGTGCGGGAGGACAGTGCAGAGTGAGTGCAGGAGGACAGAGCAGAGTGAGTGCAGGAGGACAGAGCAGAGTGAGTGCAGGAGGACAGAGCAGAGTGAGTGCAGGAGGACAGTGCAGAGTGAGTGCAGGAGGACAGTGCAGAGTGAGGGCAGGAGGACAGTGCAGAGTGAGTGCAGGAGGACAGTGCAGAGTGAGTGCAGGAGGACAGTGCAGAGTGAGTGCAGGAGGACAGTGCAGGAGGATAGTGCAGAGTGAGTGCAGGAGGACAGTGCAGAGTGAGTGCGTGAGGACAGTGCAGAGTGAGTGCGGGAGGACAGTGCAGAGTGAGTGCGGGAGGACAGTGCAGAGTGAGTGCGGGAGGACAGTGCAGAGTGAGTGCGGGAGGACAGTGCAGAGTGAGTGCGGGAGGACAGTGCAGAGTGAGTGCGGGAGGACAGTGCAGAGTGAGTGCAGAAGGATAGTGCAGAGTGAGTGCAGGAGGGGGAGCAGTGTGCCTGCAGGAGGACAGTGCAGAGTGAGTGCAGGAGGGGGAGCAGTGTGCCTGCAGGAGGACAGTGCAGAGTGAGTGCAGAAGGGGGGAGCAGGGGAGAGTACAGCACTTGTCTTCTCAGGTCCCCCTGTACCTGCAATAGAAAAAGCAGAAACAGAGGGGACTCAGAGAAAGCAGCCAGAGGAGCCCTCAGTGCCCCCCCAGTGCTGCCATCCTGTGCCCTCAGTGCCCCCCAGTACTGCCAGCCTGTGCCCTCAGCGCCCCGCCACAGTGCTGCCAGCCTGTGCCCTTAGCGCCCTCCCCGCAGTGCTGACAGCTTATGCCCTCAGCACCCTCCAGTGCTCCCAGCTTGGGCCCTGAGCGTCTTCCAGCCTGTGCCCTAAGCATCCCTAGGGCCAGTATGTATGCCCCACAGGCCACCACTGTCAGTATGTAGGCTCCACAGGCCCTAGTAATGTGTATGCCCCCCCACTGACCCCAGTAATGTTTATGCCCCTGGTAATGTGTATGCCCCCCCCACGGACCCCAATAATGTGTATGCCCCCCCCCACTGACCCCAGTAATGTTTATGCCCCTAGTAATGTGTATGCCCCCTCCACTGACCCCAGTAATGTTTATGCCCCTAGTAATGTGTATGCCCCCCCCCACGGACCCAAGTAATGTGTATGCCCCCCCCACTGACCCCAGTAATGTGTATGCCACCCGAGTAACATGGATGCCCCCAGTGATGTCTATGCACCCCCAGTAATATGTATACCCCCTGGTGACCCCAGTAACATATATGTACACCTAGTGCTGTCTATGCCCCGGTGCTGTATTTGCCCCCAGCCATCACACAGTGCGGCCTGCACAGCCACATACCCTTGAGGAGCTGGACGAAGACAAGCGGAGGAGGTGAGTAAGGCTGCTGCCGACTTCCCCATATTAATACCTCTAATGTGTCTGTGTGTATGATGTGTGTATGACTGTGTGTAGATTTACGTCTATTTATGTGAATTTTGTGAATTTTTCTTCAAATATATGTGTGTACTAGCTGTACTATCGTCGGTCGGTCTCTCTCTCTCTCTCTCTGTCGGTCGGTCTCCCCCCCTCTCTCATACTCACAGCTCACTGGCGTCTCGCTGCACAGCACAGCGTTCACACTGCTCCGGCGGCTTTTCCTCTTATGAAAATGACGGCCGCTCATTATTCCATCTCATATTCCCTGCTTTGCCCGCCCACCAGCACCTATGATTGGTTACAGTCAGACACGCCCTCGCGCTGAGTGACAGCTGTCTCACTGCAACCAATTACAGCTGCCGGTGGGCAGGTCTATATTGTGGAGTAAAATAAATAATTAAAAAAAAACGACGTGCGGTTTCCCCCCCCAATTTTCATACCAGCCAGGGTAAAGCCACACGGCTGAAGGCTGGAATTCTCAGGATGGGGAGCTCCACGTTATGGGGAGCCCCCCAGCCTAACTATCAGCCAGCAGCTGCGCGGAATTGCCGAATCCATTAGATGTGCCAGTCCCGGGACTCTACCCGGCTCATCCCGAATTGACCTGGTGCGATGGCAATCGGGGTAATAAGGAGTTAATGGCAGCCCATAGCTGCCACTAAGTCCTAGGTTAATCATGGCAGGAGTCTCCCTGAGATACCTTCCATGATTAACCTGTAAGTTAAAGAAAATAAACACACACATCCAAAAAATCCTTTATTTGGAATAAAAGACAAAAAAACCCCACCCTCTTTCACCAATTTATTAATCCCCAAATACCCCTCCAGGTCCGACGTAATCCACATGAGGTTCCGCGACGCATCCAGCTCTGCTACATGAAGCTGACAGGAGCGGTCACAGACCAGACCGCTCTCTATCAGCTCCACGCAGCAACTCTAGTGAGCCGAACGATCAGCGATGACGTCACTCAGGTTACCCGCGGCCACCGCTGGATCCTCCAACTGTTACAGCAAGTTGCCCGAGTGACTGAAGTGAGCAGCGTGATCAGCGATGACATCACAGGTGAGTTGCGGTCTCAGATGGAGGACTCCAGCTGGCCGCGGGTAACTTGAGTGATGGCACCGCTGATCGCACTGCTCACTTCAGTCACTCAGGGGATTTGCGGTCACCGGTGAGTCCTTCACCGGTTGACCGCTAACCAGGACGCAACAGACAGAGCCGCGGGGTGACAATGAAGTCGGGTGAAGTTCATCCGAGTTCATTCTCATCGCGCGACTCTGTCTGTGTCTGCTGTCAGCGGGCATGTAGCAGAGCTGAATCGACGGGGGAACGCACTGCCAAAAATGCATGCAAAACACATGCGTTTTGGATGCATTTTTTTTTTTACAAACACAGTGTTTACATTTCTCCAGTCTGCCAGAGGGTGCGTTCTTTTCTGCACTGCGCACATACCAAGCTGAGGTCACATTGGCATATCACATGTGATGCGATATGCTAATGACCCTCGGCTCCTGCTGTGCTATGAGCGTGAGCCATTACACTGTGATCTGATCCTGCGATTGGATCACAGCTGAGGAGGAGAGGGAGGGATTAAGGATGTCAGGCGTTCAGTTGGGATGAGCCCTGGGCCTTGCTGTCTTTTTAAAGGCGACGGGATCAGCGGACGAGAGCACCCACTGACCCCTGTGTCTCTGCAATTGGAACAATCAGAACAGTAAGTCGCCCGTATTCACTAATTCCTCCCATTAACCAAAAGCACAGTATTACAGATATTTTATCTAATAGAGCGGATCTGTCATGAAGTCTGCAGTTTTGTACACGGGGCAGATTTAGGTGAAAGATCTGCTTTAAAACAGAATTTTGTGGTCTAAAATATTCTAGTTTAAATGTAACACGGCCAAGTTTGCATTTATATTTTAATTTACTACTTAGAAATAAATCTCTGTATATTTTTTTAATTATTGTTTCTAAAACAATGATTGTCATTGCTAACTGGGCGTGGTTAGAGGCGTGGCCATGGGCGTGGCCTAAAAATTTGCCGCGACGCGCTCTGCGCGCCGCATACTTTGTCCCTCTTTCCATTCTTTCAAAGTTGGGAGGTATGATGTCGTAGTGTGCAAAGTACCCCTTAGACCGTTACCTGATCATGTCTCAGTTTATTCCTTGGATCTATTACATGCCTTCCTTCAATTCTGACCCCTGGATTGTGACCTGACTATGCTTCTGTGTACTCTCTGTATCCATACATGTCCTCCTATTCCCAGATCGTTTCCTGACTACTCTTCTGTTTGTACAAACTATAAGTAGTGACTGCATTACATTAAATGAGTTAATCACGGGATGACTCTCTTCTACCTCTTCTACCACTGATCAGCTATTATATGTGCCTGATTTCCCCTACGCATCTCCACTGTAGGAATGAAATATCAAAAATTGTTCACTGAAATCTGCAGACAGTCCAAGTACTGTACAGACATGTTAGGACCTCTTGTCTACACCTACTTTTGAGTCCTTTCTAAACATGGAGGGACCCCATTTGTTAACTCAAAATTCCTTAACAGAGTGTTTGAAAATGGATTCTTTAAACTAAATAAACTCTTTAAAGGGCGTCTGACAGGAGGACCGATCCTCCTAAGCCATCTATATGGGCATGCAGGTCATAGAAAATTTAATCAAATAATACCTTGATATCTGAAATTGAAATAATGAGTCCCGAGAAATCAACATTTTTCTTAAATGCAAATGAGCTGAAAAGATCTCTGTGCCAGATTAATTTGGAGCAGATATCTTACCAGCCATTTGCTTTTATAATGAAAACATGAATTTCTTGGGAACCATCCATCAGATTGCAGATATCAAAGTATCATTTTATTCAGCTTCCTATGACCTACATGTCCATATAGACGACTTAGTAGGGTTGGTTCTACTGGTAGATGCCCTTTAAGGAATGGCTTTCACTTGCAACGTCTGACTCTGAATTAATAATGCAGTATCAGTTTTGCATTATTAAAAATCTAGACTTAAGCAATCTTTACACGCTATGACATCGCTCAAGTGATCTCGTTGGGGTCACGGAATTTGTGACGCACATCCGGTTGCTTTAGCGATGCCGTTGCGTGTGACACCTATGAGCGATTTTGCATCGTCGCAAAATCGCTCATCGGTGACATGGGGGTCCATTCTCAAATATCGTTACTGCAGCAGTAACGAGGTTGTTCCTGATTCCTGCGGCAGCACACATCGCTCCGTGTGACACCGCAGGAACGAGGAAGCTCTCCTTACCTGCCTCCCGGCCACAATGCGGAAGGAAGGAAGTGGACGGATGTTCGTCCCCGCTCATCTCCGCCCCTCTGCTTCTATTGGGCGGCGGTTCAGTGATGCTGATATGACGTTGCTGTGATGCTGAACGAACCGCCCTCTTAGAAAGGAGGCGGTTCGCCGGTCACAGCGACGTTGCAGGGGAAGGTAAGTCCATGTGACGGGTCCGGGCGATGTTGTGCGACATGGGCAGAGATTTGCCCGTGTCGCACAACCGATGGGGGAGGGTACGCACGCTGGCGATATCGGTTACCGATACTGCAGTGTGTAAAGCGGCCTTTAGTTCATTTTTGTTAGGATACAGATTTATTTACCGATGAGATATTTATCTCTGTTTCCATTTCTTGTTTATTTCAACATCTGAAGTGTAACCTTGCTGATTTCAGACACTGGATGTGGCAGAACATTGTAATTAGTGTCATCTCTGAGATACCAGGTTCACACCCTCACATTTAGTTTAGGGTCTAGGAAAAAGGCTTCACATCAGGTCTAGACTTCTTTCTTCAAGCAGCTTCCTCAGTAGTCTTTGATCTCCAAATGTCAATACATTTAAAATGATAAAAAATGACCTCTTGGCCTCTTAATGTGTTTTTCTTTTCAAGAGAAGACCATGCACCCAGAATAGCATCTCTGTTTACATAACCCACCATCTAGTTGGCAGTAATTTATTGATACTCACCACAACCAATATAACAGCTGTTTTACCTGTTGTATGCAGTGTAGACATCCCTGGGTATGCAGGGTGCATTCATTTCAATAACATGGCTGCTATCATCTAAAAAGAGGAAAGGCCACTATCTTGTGCATATTTTGCATTATTTAAAGGGGTTGTCTGGGATTAGAGAAATGGGTATCTGCTTTGCTCCCAGAATATAGTAAATGGATCTTGCTAAGCAGCAGTTAAAAGGAGCTTCTAAAGGAGCACGAAGTGAGCAATGAAATAGCACTGTAAAATAAGCTAACAATTGAGTTTACAATAAAAATGGATAACTTTGCAAAAGGTTCTAAAGGTTAATTAGTAATAATAAATAGGTTTTGTTACTCTTTAAGCAATAAGCAGAGTCGTCAGCGCAAGAAGACATGGAAGACACAAGAGAATTGAGATGGCAATTTTAAGAAAAAGTAAAAATAAACATTGAAGATGATTAAAAAAAATCACTCCAGTTATTACTGGTAAATATGGCAGAACGGTTAGTATAAGCAGGCAGTTACAGTACATCTTCATATCAAAGAAGTAGTCTTTGGATCATTTTGGATCTTCCTTCAGGCTTTATTATCTTATATACATATAGCAAAAATGGAGGCAGAAAGTCTTTCTAAACACTTAGAAAAATATTTATCCCATGCCAAAGGTATGCAACATTTCAGCTCTAAGGGCTCACTCACTCCACCGTATATCAGATAGTACTCGAACCTATATTACTATGATATACTATAGGGTAGTGCCGATCAGTGTCTTTTTTCTAATGCGATTCGGCATGAGAAAAAAGTGCATTTACAGCACAAAAAGAATGGCGCGCACCCATTGAAGTCTATGGGTGTGTGGAAATCATGGGACTGCACTCGGGACATCCGAGTGCAGTCCGATTTCTGCAGAATCACAGAATGGAAAAAATTGGGACAGTATGAGGGAGTGTGAGAGCGATAACACAAAATTTAACACCCCTGCTCCACATTCACACCTGAGACCCTGTAACAGTAATGGGTCACATGACACGGGGGAGGGAAAATGGTGGCCTCACAAAATATTGACACTTTGTTACAATTTGGCCATTTTCACTTAGGGGCAGGGCTGTATTTTGCCTTCGTGCTGCCCTAGGCACTTTAAGTGGTCGCGCCCCTTAGTGACAACGTATCACTGAGTTTTCGCACACGACATCTGTTTAAGGCAGATCTACTCTGTAAAACACTTGAAAAAGTATCAATGAGAAACGAAGGGCACTAACCCCCCCCCCAATGGGGATCACCACAGGCACATCAAAACATAGCATGAGTATAAAATATTCCCACCACACCGTCCCCACTTATATACTGTGACTGTCACACTGCCCCTAATAAACTACACACTGCCCTCCCTTATAAATTATACCCACCACACCTTCCTCAATTATGAAATATGATCTGCACATTGACCTTACATCATGCTGCCCCCTCCTCACAATGTCCCATGCATGTTGCCCCCTCCTCGCAATGTCCCATGCATGCTGCCCCCTCCTCACAATGTCCCATGCATGCTGCCCCCTCCTCACAATGTCCCATGCATGCTGCCCCCTCCTCACAATGTGCCATGCATGCTGCCCCCTCCTCACAATGTCCCATGCATGCTGCCCCCTCCTCACAATGTCCCATGCATGCTGCCCCTTCCTCACAGTGTCCCATGCATGCTGCCCCCTCCTCACAATGTCCCATGCATGCTGCCCCCTCCTCACAATGTCCCATGCATGCTGCCCCCTCCTCACAATGTCCCATGCATGCTGCCCCCTCCTCACAATGTCCCATGCATGCTGCCCCCTTCTCACAATGTCCCATGCATTCTGCCCCCTCCTCCCAATGTCCCATGCATGCTGCCCCCTCCTCAGTGTCCCATGCATGCTGCTCCCTCCTCACAATGTCCCATGCATGCTGCCCCCTCCTCACAGTGTCCCATGCATGCTGCTCCCTCCTCACAATGTCCCATGCATGCTGTCCCCCCTCACAATGTCCCATGCGTGTGCTGCCCCTCCTCCCAATGTCCCATGCATGCTGTCCCCCATCACAATGTCCCATGCATGTTGCCCCTCCTCCCAATGTCCCATGCATGCTGCTCCCTCCTCACAATGTCTCATGCATGCTGTCCCCCCTCACAATGTCCCATGCATGGTGCCCCTCCTCCCAATGTCCCATGCATGCTGCTCCCTCCTCACAGTTTCCCATGCATGCTGCCCCCTCCTCACAATGTCCCATGCGTGCTGCCCCCTCCTCACAATGTCCCATGCATGCTGCCCCCTCCTCACAATGTCCCATGCATGCTTCCCCCTCCTCACAATGTCCCATGCATGCTTCTCCGTCCTCACAATGTCCCATGCATGCTGCCCCCTCCTCACAATGTCCCATGCATGCTGCCACCTCCTCACAATGTCCCATGCATGCTTCCCCCTCCTCACAATGTCCCATGCATGCTTCTCCGTCCACACAATGTCCCATGCATGCTTCTCCCTCCTCACAGTTTCCCATGCATGCTGTTCCCTCCTCACAATGTCCCATGCATGCTGCCCCTCTCCATGAGCTCCTAATGCTGCCTTCCTCTTTTCCATAATGACACCTCCATGCTGCCCCATTCATCATACTAAGACCACCACACTAACGCTTATGCTGAGACACCCCCCCACACACACACTACCCCACTCTTGATATTGACTCCCCTACATTGCTCCACTCCATACTGAGCCCACACATGCTGCCCCTTCTCCATAATGTGCTCCCAATGCTGCCCCCCCTCATTCTGAGTCCTTACACTTCCCCCCCATCGATTTTGTCATTTGACTATCCCTCAACCCTTGTCCTCTGTCTCTAGGATTGGCCCCTCTCTCCCATTCCCCCAGCAGCAGCCGCTCTCCCCCGCCTTCACCAGCAGCCTCTCCCCCAGCATCAGCCTCTCTCCTCCCAGCCTCCCCCAGCATCAGCCTCCCTCAGCATCAGCCTCTCTCCTCCGAGCCTCCCGAAGCATCAGCTTCTCCCAGCATCAGCCTCCCTCCTCCCAGCCTCCCCCAGCATCAGCCTCTCTCCTCCCAGCCTCCCCCCTCCCAGCCTCCCTCAGCATCAGCCTCCCTCCTCCCACCCTCCCCCAGCATCAGCCTCCCTCAGCATCAGCCTCTCTCCTCTGAGCCTCCCGAAGCATCAGTCTCTCCCAGCATCTGCCTCCCTCCTCCCAGCCTCCCCCAGCATCAGCCTCTCATCTCCAAGCCTCCCCCCTCCCAGCCTCCCTCAGCATCAGCCTCCCTCCTCCCAGCCTCCCCCAGCATCAGCCTCCCTCCTCCCAGCCTCCCCAAGCACCAGCCTCTCTCCTCCCAGCCTCCCCAGCATCAGCCTCTCTCCTCCCAAACTCTCCCAGCATCAGCCTCCCCCAGTATCAGCTTCTCTCCTCCCAGCCTCCCCCTCTCTCCTCCCAGCCTCCCCCAGAATCAGCCTCCCTCAGCATCAGCCTCTCTCCTCCGAGCCTCCCGCAGCATCAGCCTCTCTCCTCCCAGCCTCTCCCAGCATCAGCCTCTATCCTCCCAGCCTCCCCCAGCATCAGCCTCCCTCAGCATCAGCCTCCCTCCTCCCAGCCTCCCCCAGCATCAGCCCCTCTCCTCCCAGCCTCCCCCCTCTCAGCCTCCCTCAGCATCAGCCTCCCTCCTCCCAGCCTCCCCCAGCATCAGCCTCCCTCCTCCCAGCCTCCCCCAGCATCAGCCTCCCCCAGCACCAGCCTCTCTCCTGCCAGCCTCCCCCAGCATCAGCCTCTCTCCTCCCAAACTCTCCCAGCATCAGCCTCCCCCAGCATCAGCTTCTCTCCTCCCAGCCTCCCCCTCTCTCATCCCAGCCTCCCCCAGCATCAGCCTCCCTCAGCATCAGCCTCTCTCCTCCCAGCCTCCCCCAGCATCAGCCTCCCTCAGCATCAGCCTCCCTCCTCCCAGCCTCCCCCAGCATCAGCCTCCCCCAGCATCAGCTTCTCTCCTCCCAGCCTCCCCCTCTCTCCTCCCAGCCTCCCCCAGCATCAGCCTCCCTCAGCATCAGCCTCTCTCCTCCCAGCCTCCCCCAGCATCAGCCTCTCTCCTCCCAGCCTCCCCCAGCATCAGCCTCTCTCCTCCCAGCCTCCCCCAGCATCAGCCTCTCTCCTCCCAGCCTCCCCCAGCATCAGCCTCCCTCCTCCCAGCCTCCCCCAGCATCAGCCTCCCTCAGCATCAGCCTCCCTCCTCCCAGCCTCCCCCAGCGTCAGCCTCCCCCCATCCCAGCCTTCTGCAACATCAGTCTCCCCCCTCCCAGCCTCCCCCAGCATCAGACTCTCTCCTCCCAGCCTCCCCCAGTATCAGCTTCTCTTCCCCCAAGTCTCCCCCAGTATCAGCCTCTCTCCTCCCACCCCATACGCAGATCTCCAGTCTGCATTAGAGACACCCCCACGCTCCTTATGAATCTTCAGCTCTACGAGCACTTACCTGCTCCAGGGCCCGCCGTCATCTTCCTGGCTCACGTGAGTATCCTCTTCTGACACCGGCTTCCATCGCGGCGTCCTGCTGTGAGCTCTGCATGTGAAATCCACACAGCATTGGACGCAGCACAGAGGAAGGAGCTGATTGGCGCGCCTGTGACACCGGAAGTGCAGGCGCCGCCAGTTCCGGGGTCAATCAGCTCTCTGTGCCCGGCCGCCGCAGTTTGTCTGCATTCACGTCTTAATTGACGCGGATGCAAATAACAAATAAATAAAGGTGCGCCTCTCCCCCCTCCCCCCTCCGAAAATACAGCGGATTTAATGAATGTGTAAAAAAAAAATTTTTTTTTTTTTACTGCTAGAAGGTGCCGCCCCCTGCATCCTGCCGCCCTAGGCACGGGACCACGGGTGCCTAATGGTAAATACGGCCCTGCTTAGGGGTGTACTCACCTTTGTTGCCAGCGATTGAGACATTAATTGCTGTGTGTTTTTATTTAGAGAGCACCAAATTTACACTGTTAATGCCACGTTACACACAACGAGATCGCTAACGAGATCGTTGCTGAGTCACAGTTTCTGTGACGCAGCAACAATCTCGCCAGCGATCTCGTTATGTGTGACACCTACCAGCAATCAGGCCCCTGCTATGAGATCGCTAATCGTTGCTGAATGATCCGGACCATTTTCTTCAAAGGCGATGTCCTGCTGGGCAGGACACATCGCTGTGTTTGATGTTGTGTGACAGGGTCCCAGTGACCGCCGAGATCGTTATACAGTATCATTACTGTGTCGTTGGTAAGATCTGACTGTGTGACATCTCACCAGCGACCTCCTAGCGACTTACTAGCGATCCTTATAAGGTCGTATCATTGTCGGGATCACTTGTAAGTCGTTGTGTGTAGTGATGAGCGAGTACTAAAAAGCTCGAGTGCTCGAAGCTCGGGCCGAGCCTCCCAAGATACTCGTGTACTCGGGCCGAGCAACGAGCCCAATGTTATCCTATGGGAGACCCGAGTATTTTTGTGAAATGACCCCCCGGCAGCATGGAGAAACCCTAAAAATGTCACAAAAGTCTCAGAAGAGTGCTCAAATGACATGGCAACAGCATGGGGAAGACCCCTTGAAGCATTTATCACTGAAAAGTCACAGCTGTGAACAATTTTGTACGCGTTTTACGCCATTTTTACGGACTCACCAGAAAACCTTCCAAAATGACCCCAAAATGATTTTTCATGGCGGAAATGTTAAGGGCACATACCCAATAGTGAGATAGAGCTGGTGTATGTTACTTTTTGAGATTAATACATGAAAGATTTTACGTGAAAACATTGTGTGGCACTCCGATGTCCCTGAGAAGAGACGTACATGAAGGCCTCTTGAGTCTAATGTGCCCATTTTGAGGAAGTGAGTCTTTGTAGTATTTTCCTTTGCCAGGGCAGTCCAAAATTGTGAGGTTCACCAATGCCCCTGCATACAGACGTGCATGAGGGCCTGTAAACCTGAAGTGCCCATTGTAAGGAAGTGGGTCTATTGTAGTATAGCCCTTAGGCAGGGCAGCCAAAAATTGGGAGGCTCCACATTGTCCCTGGGTAGAGACGTGCATGAGGGCCTCAAAACATTAAGTGTCCATTGTCAGGAAGTGGGTGTATTATAGTATAGCCCTTAGGCAGGGCAGCCAAAAATTGGGAGGCTCCACATTGTCCCTGGATAGAGACGTGCATGATGGCCTGTAAACCTGAAGTGCCCATTGTAAGGAAGTGGGTCTATTGTAGTATAGCCCTTAGGCAGGGCAGCCAAAAATTGGGAGGCTCCACATTGTCCCTGGATAGAGACGTGCATGATGGCCTGTAAACCTGAAGTGCCCATTGTAAGGAAGTGGGTCTATTTTAGTATAGCCCTTTGCCAGGGCAGCCAAAAATTGGGAGGCTCCACGTTGTCCCTGGATAGAGACGTGCATGATGGCCTGTAAACCTGAAGTGCCCATTGTAAGGAAGTGGGTCTATTGTAGTATAGCCCTTAGGCAGGGCAGCCAAAAATTGGGAGGCTCCACATTGTCCCTGGATAGAGACGTGCATGATGGCCTGTAAACCTGAAGTGCCCATTGTAAGGAAGTGGGTCTATTTTAGTATAGCCCTTTGCCAGGGCAGCCAAAAATTGTGAGGCTCCACGTTGTCCCTGGATAGAGACGTGCATGATGGCCTGTAAACCTGAAGTGCCCATTGTAAGGAAGTGGGTGTATTATAGTATAGTCCTTAGGCAGGGCAGCCAAAAATTGGGAGGCTCCACGTTGTCCCTGGGTAGAGACGTGCATGAGGGCCTCAAAACATTCAGTGTCCATTGTCAGGAAGTGGGTGTATTATAGTATAGCCCTTAGGCAGGGCAGCCAAAAATTGGGAGGCTCCACATTGTCCCTGGATAGAGACGTGCATGATGGCCTGTAAACCTGAAGTGCCCATTGTAAGGAAGTGGGTCTATTGTAGTATAGCCCTTAGGCAGGGCAGCCAAAAATTGGGAGGCTCCACATTGTCCCTGGATAGAGACGTGCATGATGGCCTGTAAACCTGAAGTGCCCATTGTAAGGAAGTGGGTCTATTGTAGTATAGCCCTTAGGCAGGGCAGCCAAAAATTGGGAGGCTCCACATTGTCCCTGGATAGAGACGTGCATGATGGCCTGTAAACCTGAAGTGCCCATTGTAAGGAAGTGGGTCTATTGTAGTATAGCCCTTAGGCAGGGCAGCCAAAAATTGGGAGGCTCCACATTGTCCCTGGATAGAGACGTGCATGATGGCCTGTAAACCTGAAGTGCCCATTGTAAGGAAGTGGGTCTATTGTAGTATAGCCCTTAGGCAGGGCAGCCAAAAATTGGGAGGCTCCACGTTGTCCCTGGGTAGAGACGTGCATGAGGGCCTCAAAACATTAAGTGTTCATTGTCAGGAAGTGGGTGTATTATAGTATAGCCCTTAGGCAGGGCAGCCAAAAATTGGGAGGCTCCACGTTGTCCCTGGGTAGAGACGTGCATGAGGGCCTCAAAACATTGTTCCCATTGCAAAGGAGCGGGTCTCCTGTCGTTGTAATGTCCATTCTGCAAAGAATGGGCGAAAAAATTTACCACTGGGGGTATACCTGAAACAAAGGCCTAAGTATTGCAATTTGTAACGGTCATCATCATGGTGGCGCATGAGGAGAAGGAGGAGCAGTCCAGCGATTATCCAAAGTCCAGAAGTGTGTACCCATGGGTGAGTGGAGGTACATGGCAAACTTTAAATTCCTCTCTCATTTGCTGGTGGTGTGGTGAAGTCTGGCCCAATCCAACCCTTGTTCATCTTGATCAGAGTCAGCCTGTCAGCATTTTCAGTTGACAGGCGGGTGCGTTTATCTGTAATGATTCCACCTGCGGCACTAAAAACACGCTCTGACAAAACGCTAGCAGCAGGGCAGGCCAGGACTTCTAAGGCGTAGAGAGCCAATTCATGCCACGTGTCCAGCTTGGATACCCAATAATTGTAAGGCACAGAGGAATGTCGGAGTACAGTTGTTCGATCTGCAAGGTACTCCTTCAGCATCTGGGCAAACTTAGGATTTCTTGTGGCACTACCCCGCACCTCAGGGGCTGTGGTACGTGAGGGGCTGAGAAAACTGTCCCACATCTTAAAGACTGTTCCCCTACCTCTGGCGGATTGGACTTGTGCCTCTCTCGGCTGTACGCCTCGGTTGTCCACTGATTCCTGACCTATGCCGCTAGCGTTTTGTGAGGGGAATGCTTTGCCTACTTCCGTGACTATGGCCTTCCGGAACTGCTGCATTTTGGTTGACCTCTCCTCCACGGGAATAAGAGACAAAAAGTTCTCCTTGTAGCGTGGGTCTAACAGTGTTACCAACCAGTAATGATTGTCGGCCAAGATGTTCTTAACGCGAGGGTCACGAGACAGGCAGCTTACCATAAAGTCAGCCATGTGCGCCAGACTCTTAACAGCCAGGACTTCAGTAGCCTGACCAACAAGATGACTGAACATGCTGTCCTCCTCCTCCTCCTCCTCCTCATCTACCCTGTCCTCTGGCCAGCCACACTGAACCGAGGATATGACTGGTGTGCATGTCAAATCCTCAATTTGGCCGGAGAGTTGCTCCATGTCTTCATCCTCCTCCTCGTCATAGTCCTCCACTGCACGTTGTGATGAGACGAGGCTGGGCTGTGTGTTATCATCACCCACACCCACTACTGTTTCTTGCTGCAACTCATCGCGCTCCGCCTGCAATGCATCATGTTTGTTTTTCAGCAGAGACCGTTTTAGAAGGCAGAGTAGCGGTATGGTGACGCTAATAATGGCGTCATCACCACTCACCATCTTGGTGGAGTCCTCAAAGTTTTGGAGGATGGTACATAGGTCTGACATCCATCTCCACTCCTCAGGTGTTATGTGTGGAGTTTGACCCATTTCCCGACGGCTTAGGTGATGCAGGTACTCAACAACTGCCCTCTTCTGCTCACATATCCTGACCAACATGTGCAGAGTTGAATTCCAACGCGTGGGGACATCACACACCAGTCTGTGAGCCGGAAGATGCAAACTGCGCTGAAAGCCGGCAAGGCCGGCTGAAGCAGTAGGTGACTTTCGAAAATGTGCAGACAGGCGGCGAACTTTTACCAGCAGATCAGACAGCTCTGGGTATGACTTTAGAAACCGCTGAACCACGAGGTTGAGCACATGGGCCACGCATGGAACATGTGTCAGCTGGCCTCGCCTCAAAGCCGCCACCAGGTTCCGGCCATTGTCACACACCTTTCCTGGCTTTAGGTTCAGAGGTGTGAGCCAGTGATCTGCCTGCTGTTTCAGAACTGTCCACAGCTCTTCTGCATTGTGGGGTTTGTCACCTATGCAGATTAGCTTCAGCACAGCCTGTTTCCGCTTCGCCGAGGCAGTGCTGCAGTGCTTCCAGCTTGTGACTGGTGTGGAGGGTACAGTGGATGAGGATGCGCAGGAGGAGGAGGAGGCTGAAGAGCATGACATTCCGGAGCTGTAGAGTGTGGGTGAAACACTGACTGAGGTAGGGCCTGCAAACCTTGGTGTGGGAAGGACGTGTTCCGTCCCTCGCTCAGACTGGGTCCCAGCTTCCACAATATTAACCCAGTGTGCCGTCAACGAGATGTAGCGGCCTTGCCCACAAGCACTTGACCACGTGTCTGTGGTTAGGTGGACCTTGGGTGAAACAGCGTTGTTCAGGGCACGTGTGATGTTTTGTGACACGTGGTTATGCAACGCGGGGACGGCACACCGGGAGAAATAGTGGCGGCTGGGGACCGAGTAACGTGGGACAGCTGCCGCCATCAGGTCACGGAATGCTTCTGTCTCCACCAGCCTAAAAGGCAACATTTCCAGCGCAAGCAGTCGCGAAATGTTAGCATTTAGAACTGTGGCATGTGGGGTGTTGGCAGTGTATTTGCGCCTGCGTTCAAAGGTTTGCTGAATGGATAACTGAACGCTGCGCTGGGACAAGGACGTGCTTGATGATGGTGTTCTTTCTGCGTAGGCAACTGCAGGTGCAGGAGTGGAGGAGGCTTGTTCGCAGGCAGCATGGACAGGGGATTGGCTCGCATGCACAACCAGCGAAGACGTAGCAGTGACATCAGCAAGCACTGCTCCTCGACTCTGTTGTACTTCCCACAAAGTCGGGTGCTTGGCTGACATGTGCCTGATCATGCTGGTGGTGGTCAGGCTGCTAGTTTTGGTACCCCTGCTGATGCTGGCACGGCAGGTGTTGCAAATGGCCTTTTTTGAATCATCTGGATCCAACTTAAAAAACTGCCAGACTCGGGAAGACCTAACATTTGTACAGGCACCTTGTGTCGTCGTGTTGTTCCGGGGAACGGTTGCCTGACTTCTGCCTGGGGCCACCACCCTGCTTCTTACTGCCTGTTGTGATGCTACGCCTCCCTCCCCCTGTGCACTGCTGTCCTCGCTCTGCATATCCTCCTGCCAGGTTGGGTCAGTTACTGGATCATCCACCACGTCGTCTTCCTCTTCCGCACCCTGCTCCTCCTCCTGACTTCCTGACAATTGTGTCTCATCATCGTCCACCACTTGTTGAGACACGTTGCCAACTTCGTGAGAACGTGGCTGCTCAAATATTTGGCCATCTGTACAGACGATCTCCTCATGACCCACTTCAATATGAGCTGGCGAGAGGCCAGAATGTGTGAATGGAAACGTGAACAGCTCTTCCGAGTGTCCAAGTGTGGGATCATTAATGTCCGAGGAGGACGTGTACTCAGCCTGGTGGTAGGAAGGAGGATCAGGTTCAGAAATGTGCGGTGCAGTATCACGGCTACTGACACTTGACCGTGTGGAAGACAGAGTGTTTGTGGTGGTGCCAATCTGACTGGAAGCATTATCTGCTATCCAACTAACAACCTGTTGACACTGGTCTTGGTTCAAGAGCGGTGTACTGCTGCGGTCCCCAAGAATTTGGGACAGGACGTGCGAGCGACTAGATGTGGCCCTTTGTTGTGGCGAAATTAGAGCTTGCCCACGACCTCGGCCTCTGCCTGCACCACCATCACGTCCACTTCCTTGTTCCTTGCCAATGCCCTTGCGCATTTTGCAATGCTGTGCACTGCTGACGTGTATATTCACTACTTGTGCGTTATATCAAAGTTTGTGGAAATTGCACACAAGTGCACCTGTACGCTGCCACCAACAGGCACACACGTGCGGTTTTAAAAACCAAGCACGGACGCAATAAGAACCTAACAGGTTTTTTTGGGGAGCGACAATTACAGACAAGTCAGACACTATCTGGACTGTTTTACACTGTGTACACCAGCCCCAGATATGATGAAGGCTGGTATACGGTCACCACTACCCTGCCTGCCTGCCTGCCTGTATACTGGTACAATAGTCCTGACAAGGACTCTTCTGGTCACTAGCCTGTATTCAGACCTGGCTATACCCTGCCTGTATATAGCAACAATAGTCCTGAGAAGGACTCTGCTACTGTACTCCGACCTGGCTATACCCTGCCTGCCTGTATACAACTAGAATAGTCCTGAGAAGGACTTTTGGTCACACTGTTTGCAGCCCTGCAACTGAAAAAGCTATAAAGGGCCGCAAAGCTTTCCCTGAATCAGCGACACTCTCCCTGCACTGACTGTCTGGATAGCTGTGAGCAGAGCACAGCGCGCCGGCCGGTATAAAGGCTCGGTCACGCTGTGCAGGCCGGCCAATCACTGCAATTCCACAACTAACAGGGCTGTGGCATTGCAGTGGTCTGCCAGCCAATCCCTGCATGAGGGCTGGCTCTCAAAAGAGCGCCAACATGCAGAAATGAAGACCACGAGTACAGCACGAGTATCGCGAGATTACTCGGTCCCCGCCGAGCAGCCCGAGTACAGCGATACTCGTGCGAGTACCGAGTAGTTACAAGCATGCTCGCTCATCACTAGTTGTGTGTGACTGGGACTTTATACAAGCTGTACACTGACTACTGTACATTGTATCACAGGGTCATATCTTCAGTGCTGTCCCATGACCATGAATACAAGTAGTAAAGTATTTCCAAAAATGGAGGGGTGTACTCACTTTTGTGATAGATATATATATATATATATATATATATATATATATATATATATACAGCGCCTTGCGAAAGTTTCCGGCCCCTTTGATTCGGGCCAAACTTTTCCCACATTTTAGGCTTAAGAAAAAATAAAGATACAAAAAATAAAATTTTATGGTGAAGAATCAACAACAAGTGGGACACAATTGTGAAGGTGAACGATATTTATTGTATATTTTAAATTTTTGTAAAAAATAAAAAAAATAAAAATTGGTGTGCAATATAATTGGGCCCCTTTACTTTCAGTGCAACAAACTCACTCCAGAAGTTCATTGAGGATCTCTGAATGATCCTATGTTGTCCTAAATAACTGATGATGATAAATATAATCCACCTGTGTATAATCAAGTCTCCGTATAAATGCACCTGCTCTGTGATAGTCTCAGTGTTCTGTTTAAAGCACAGAGAGCATCATGAAGACCAAGGAACACAACAGGCAGGTCCGTGATACTGTTGTGGAGACGGTTAAAGCTGGATTTGGTTACAAAATAATTTCCAAAACTTTAAACATCCCATGGAGCACTGTGCAAGCGATCATATTGAAATGGAAGGAGTAATATACCACTGCAAATCTACCAAGATTGATCAGAGATGCAGCCAAGAGGCCCATGATCACTCTGGATGAACTGCAGAGATCTACAGCTGAGGTGGGAGAGTCTGTCCATAGGACAACAATCAGTCATACACTGCACAAATCTGGCCTTAATGGAAGAGTGGCAAGGAGAAAGCCATTTCTCAAAGATATTCATAAAAAGTGTTGTTTAAAGTTTGCCACAAGCCACCTGGGAAACACACCAAACATGTGGAAGAAGGTGCTCTGGTCTGATGAAAACATAATCAAACTATTTGGGCACAATGCCAAATGATATGTTTGGCTTAAAAGCAACACAGCTCATCACCCTGAACACACCATCCCCACTGTCAAACATGGTGGTGGCAGCGTCATGGTTTATGCCTGCTTTGCTTCATCAGGGACAGGGAAGATGGTTAAAATTGATGGGAAGATAGATGGAGCCAAATGCAGGACCATTCTTGAAGAAAACCTGTTGGAGTCAAAGTCCAGACCTCAATCAAATCAAGAATCTGTGGAAAGAGCTGAAAACTGCTGTTCACAAACACTCTCCATCCAACCTCACTCAGTTGCAGCTGTTTGCAAAGGAAGAATGGGCAAGAATTTCAGTCTCTCGACGTGCAAAACTGATAGAGACATACCCCAAATGACTTGCAGCTGTAATCGCAGCAAAAGGTGGGGCTACAAAGTATTAACTTAAAGGGGCTGAATAATATTGCATGCCCCAATTTTCAGTTTATTTTTTTTCCAAAAAATTTAAAATAAGCAATAAATTTCATTCACCTTCACAATTGTGTCCCACTTGTTGTTGATTCTTCACTATAAAATTATTTTTTTGTGTGTTTATGTTTGAAGCCTGAAATGTGGGAAAAGGTTGAAAAATTCAAGGGGGGCAAATACTTTTGCAAGGCACTGTATATATACAGTATAGATATACTATATATATGTATATATATGTGTCTAGCTATCGCCTCATATCACTTCTCCCCTATGCCGCAAAACTACTGGAACAGCATGTCCATTTTGAACTGTCCTCCCACTTCTCCATCTATTCTCTCTTTGACACGCTACATTCTGGCATCCGACTGCATCATTCCACTGAAACTGCCCCAACTAAAGTCACCAATGACTTACTAACCTTCAAAGCCAGGCGACACTACTTTGTCCTCCTCCTCCTCCTGGACCTGTCCTCTTCCTTTGACACAGTAGACTAGTGATGGGTAAAATGCGATTTTTTGGTGAGCCGGCTCTTTTGGATCGGCTCATCAAAAAGAGTCGGCTCTTTTGGCTCCGAAAACGGCTCTTCATTTCCTATTACCTTTGGCTTTAAATTTGAAGCCCAATTCTGGTATGTTTTAACCCATGATTGTATACCTTTTAGTAAAAATCTACACATGTGCCAATTTATGACATAAAACAGAATAGTTTCCAGAATAACCATTTGATAAAAAAAAAGTGCAGAAATCAAACAAGTGCAATTCAATTAGCTCAACACTACTGGCAATTGTATGCAAAATCGGATGTGATGTGAGAGTGCTGCACTGCCTTGTATAGGACTAGTTCTGTGCATGAAGTTGGTCCCTCAGATTGGCACTGCTATCATGTAACAGGGGCTGCTGGGAGGTTATTCACATACCAGAAACAACAGAACCATTCCAAGCTGCACTAGCTAATGGTGCATTTACACAGTCGATGCAGCACCCGAGCCTGCGATCCAGTGATGCTCAATCCAGCATCGCGGATCATTTGTTCTCTTCCATTCAAGTGAATGGGAGAGAACAAGGGACGCACATTTACATCCGCTGTTTCTCCCTCGCTCAGCGAGGATTTACAAGCTGGCGGTAAATAACTATAATCAGGCTAAATCCAGATGTCAGTGTTCCTTTAATAAAGTGCCTGACTGCTGCTTGCTTGTCACAGATTGGAGGGGGGCGGGGCTGTGAGTCAGTGCTATGTGCGGTAGCAGGAGGAGCATGCATTCTCAGTCTCCTGGATAAGATCAGAGTGACTACTGCCGGGAGGGAGGGGCCGAGAGGGGCAGGGCAAGAGGGGAGGGGCGGGGCAAGAGGGGACTGACTGTGGAACGGAACTGGCAAAGAGCCGTTTACATTTCAATTGGCTCCCTGCCAGGAGCCGACTCATATGATTCACTATGAAGAGCCGGCTCTTAGAGCCGGCTCATTCAGGAGCTACCCATCACTACAGTAGACCATTCCCTCCTACTACAGATTCTCTCATCTCTGGGCATTCCAGAGTTGGCCTATCTTGGATCTCTTCATACCTAACAGACTGGACATTCAGTGTCTCCCACTCTAACACCACTTCCTCATCTTGTTCCCTATCTGTCGCTGTCCCCCAATGTTCCATTCTTGAACCTTTTCTCTTTTCCATCTACACCTTTGGCGTCGGACAGCTCATGGAGTCACACAGTTTTCAGTATCACCCCTACGCTGATGATACCACTCTACCACTCTGGACCTGACATCACCACCTTACTATCCAAAATCCCACAATGTCTGTCTGTTTCATCCTTTTTCTTTGCTTGATTTCTAAAACTTAACATGGACAAAACAGAATTCATCATCTTCCTCCTCCTTTCAACTTCCCCAACAAACCTATCCATCAAAGTCAATGGCTGCTTACTCTCCTCAGTCACATAAGCTGATTGCCTAGGGGTAATTCTAAACTCTGCTCTATCCTTGAAGCCACACATCCACCCTCTTCACCTCCAACCAACTACAACTCAAAAATATCTCCCAGATTCGTGCATTTCTTAACCAAGAATTAGGAAGAAGACTAGTGCATGTCCTCTTCATCTCCATCCTCGACTACTGCAACCTCCTACTCTTTGGCCTGCCTTCTAACACTTTTGCATCCCTCCAATCCATCCTAAACTCTGCCACCTGATTAATCCACCTCTCCCCTCACTATTTCCTGGTCTCGCCACTCTGCCATTTCCTTCACTGGCTTTCCATTGCCCAAAAGATTCCAGTTCAAAACACTAATCATAACATACAAAGCCATCCACAACCTGTCTCCTCCATACATCTGTGACCTAGTCTCCCGATACCTACCTGCACGCAACCTCTGATCCTCAAAGGATCTCCTTCTCTACTCCCTTCTTATCTCCTCTTCCCACAATAGCATGCAAGATTTCTCCTGTGACTCACCTATACTCTTGAACTCTCTTCCCCAGCATATCAGACTCTCACCTACCATGGAAACCTTTAAAAGGAACCTGAAGACCCACCTCTTCCGACAAACCTACATCCTACAATAACAGTACACTACACCGCTGTGCAAGCAGCTCTGCCCATCTAATGTATCCTCACCGATCTCCTGTAGACTGTGAGCCCTCACGGGCAGGGTTCTCTCTTATCCTGTTCTCGTCTGTGCCTTGTATTATCACACTTATTTTTTTATTTATACCCTTTTGTAACATTCTGTTAAGGTTGATGATTATAGCTTACAGCCGATGAAAACCTAAAAGTCATTATCTCAGATAATTAGAATATTACATAAGATCAACTGAAAAAAAATATTTTAAACTCAGAAATGTTGGTGTCTACTGAAAAGTCTGTACAATAAATGCACTCAGTACTTGGTTGGGGCTCCTTTTGCATGAATTACTGTATCAATGCGGCGTGGCATGGAGGCGATCAGCCTGTGGCACTGCTGAGGTGTTATGGAAGCCCAGGCTGCTTTGATAGCAGCCTTCAGTTTGTCTGCATTGTTGGGTTAGGTGTCTCTGATCTTCCTTTTGACAATACCCCATAGATTCTCTAAGGGGTTTAGGTCAGGTGAGTTTTCTGACCAATCAAGCACAGTGATACAGTGGTTATTACACCAGGTATTAGTACTTTTGGCAGTGTGGACAGGGACCGAGTCCTACTAGAAAATGAAATTTTGATCTCGAAAAAGCTTGTTGGCAGAGGGAAGCATGAAGTGAAGTGCTCTAATATTTCCTGGTAAACGGCTGCGCTGACTTTGGTCTTCATAAAACACAGTGGACCTACACCAGCAGATGACATGGCTCCCCGAACTATCACTGATTGTGGAAATGTCACATTAGATCTCAAGCAGCTTGGATTATGGCCTCTCCACTCTTCCTCCAGATGCTGGGACCTTGATTTCCAAATGAAATTAAACATTTACTTTCATCTGAAAACAACACATTGGACCACTGAGCAACAGCCCACTTTTTTTTCTCATTAGCCCAGGTAAGACTCTTCTTGCGTTGTCTATTGGTCATGAGTGGCTTGACACAAGGAATGTGAACATTGTAGCCCATGTCCTGGATACGTCTGTGTGTGGTGGCTCTTGACGCACTGACTCCAGCAGCAGTCCACTCCTTGTGAATCTCCCCCAAATTTTTATATGGCCTTTTTTATCAATCCTATCAAGACTGTGGTTATCCCGGTTGCTTGTGCACTTTTTTCTACCACATTTTTTCCTTCCACTCAACTTTCCATTATAATGCTTGGATACAACACTCTGTGAACAGCCAGCTTCTTTAGCATTGACCTTTGTGGCTTACCCTCCTTGTGAAGTGTATCAATGACTGCCTTCTGGACATATGTCAAGTCAGCAGTCTTCCCCATGATTGTGTAGTCTACTGAACCAGACTAAGGGACCATTTTAAATACTTAGGAAGCCTTTGCAGGTGTTTTGTGGTTATTATTCTAATTTTCTGAGATAATGACTTTTGAGTTTTTATTATCTGTAAGCCATAATCATCAATATTATCAGAAATAAACACTTGAAATAGATCAACCTCAGTGTAATAACTATGTAATATATGTTTCCCTTTTTGTATTGAATTACTGAAATAAATGAACTTTTTGATGATATTCTAATTTTTTGTGATGCATTTCTATATATACTGTATATATATTGTAATCATTACTTTTTTAAGATTAGAAATTATTAAATCTAATACACATATACATACAATAGTTTTATGGGAGTCACCTGGAAATCCTTTTTTTTATCTCTATATTACCTTGCTACATTGATTTGTGGAGCCTTTTCCACGTCTCTGTTATATATCATTAATATACTCTGGTAATTGTTCCCTTAAGTCTATTTTACCTCTCACTTTACAATGTTCTTTAACTTTTCACATAGTAAATTCTAATCCTCAGGGGGTAGACAGCTGATTGCTCCTGTCTTTCCTGGTCTGGACAAAGATAAAGTAATGAACAAGTTCACCCTGCATGATTTATTGCACATACATTGACACACTGACACTCAGGGTCCTGACATCTTCTTAAGAGCCAATAAAAGTGAAGTGGAGCCACAATTTCCAGCAAAGACAGACAGAGATTTTGCTGCGGATGGAAGCAGAGCATCACTTAAATAGCTGCATATTGTTACTTTTAATCCTAATGCAAGGTACTGTGCATGGTATGATGGTGCTATATAAGCAATGCATAATAAAAAATAATAAAGACATAATTTGAAGTGATATAAAGTTGTTAATATTGACTCAGTGGTTAATATTGTTGACCCGCAGTGCTGGAGTCCCATGTTTCAATCCAAGTGTAGAGTGTCGTGGGGTGATAATCATGGGTGAGGGATTGACTCCAAATACCCCAACACGCTACATGGAAGAGCCGGTCCTGGATGAGTGTGTGGACATGTGTCGTGTGGGCTGTGAATACGTGCAGTCAGCATGGTGCCGCCGCCGTCGGCTGGCCAGCACCAAATGACGACTCGTTTCCACAAGGAGACCACCAGTTCATTTCAAACAAAAGTACTCAACTATTCATCTTCATCAACAGCTCTATGCATCAAATAGCATATCTTTCAGCACGTTTTAATTGTAAAAGGCATGCTCAGATACATTCTCCGCTCCCTCTGGGTTGTTTTCCGATCTTACTGGTCCTATGAGTCCTAGTCCGACCCAGCCTAAAGCTACAGTCCAATTTTTGATAGTCACTTTCCCTTCCTGCAATTCCACATCCAATCTCCTCATAGAGGAAGGGTCAGTAGTTTTTTTTTCACTATGGCCAGAGGAGAGCCTTGTGCTCCCAAATGCTTCCGTATCCACGTGTCTTCTCCTTGTTGAGTAGGAGGGGGGGTAAGGGGTAGTCGGAAGGGCCAGAGAAGAGTCTTGCATTCTCGGACGATTGGGGAGACTCCACCCGGAAAGCCGACTACGCTCATGTACTAGTCCATTTCCGCCCGTTATGTTTGAGGCTTGGAGTTTTCTTGCTAGAGTCCCGACCTCCGGAACCTACTACCTGAGACCACTTTGTTAGTAGGTCGGTCTCTAGCCTCAGCATTATCTCATGTTCTGTGTCTCATTCAACACTTCAGGATCTCACTATCTCCAATATGATCTCTTTTTTCCTTTCCTCCTTCCACAGATCACCCACTTTATGCTGCCTCAAGGACCTACAGACTGTATGTCTGTTTCTGTCACGCACGTTTCTGTCTTCACTAACTTTCTAGAATGAACTGTCTCTTTCCCTATCAACTAATCCCTCCCATTTTGGGCTAGTTCCAATACTTAACTACTTCTGACCCTGCTCACTGTCTATTGCTGGGCAGAACTCAACTCCCTAAAGGCCTCGTTACACACAACGATGTATTTAACGATATATCGCCGGGGTCACGGATTCCATGACGCACATGCGGCATCGCTAGCGACGTTGTTGCGTGTGATACCAACGAGCGTCCGTTAACGAAGGAAAATACTCACCAAATCGTCCATCATTGACACGTCGTTCATTTTCTAAAAATCGTTGATTGTTGAGGACGCAGGTTGTTCGTCGTTCCCGAGGCAGCACACATCGCTATGTGTGACACCTCGGGAACGACGAACTACAGCTTGCCTGCGGCCGCCGGCAATGAGGAAGGAAGGAGGTGGGCGGGATGTTACAGCCGCTCATCTCCGCCCCTCCGCTTCTATTGGGCAGCCACTTAGTGACGCCGCTGTGACGCTGCACAAACCGCCACCTTAGAAAGGAGGCGGTTCGCCGGCCACAGCGACGTCGCTAGTCAGGTAAGTCCGTGTGACAGCTCCTAACGATGTTGTGCGCCACGGGCAGCGATTTGCCCGTGGCATACAAACAACGGGGGCGGGTACACTTGCTAGCGATATCGCTGCATGTAAAGCCCCCTTAACAGGACAGTGCACATCATCATACATGAACACATTATAACATTACACATATACTGCTATACATTATACATGAAACATTACCACTAGGGATAATCGAATACCTCAAATATTCGGCTTTGCGAATATTTGCCGAATAAATCGCCGCTATTCGACTATTTGCGAATATTCGATACGCAATGTAAATCTATGGGAAACCCCGAATAACAACTATTCGGAACTATTCGGGCTTCCCATAGACTTACATTGCGCATCGAATATTTGCATAGCGGCGACCTATTCGGAAAATATTCGCGAAGCCGAATATTTGAGGTATTCAATCATCCCTAATTACCACATATAACCTCGCTGTGCATTATACAGGGTCATATGCCATTATTATCACAGTTCACATAAAACAATATTTACCAAAGATGCAGGACACAATTCACATTACACTACATGACACTGCAATAACACAATTGGTTTCTTCAATGGAAGGAAGGTGAAAATGATTCGCCGACCCCAGGGCTTTGGGTGACCCGGTGTCAGGCCGGACTAGTCCTGGGTAGTCAGCGGTGGCAGGGCCAGACTCCGTGACCCTGGCAGGGTCAATTAATATGGCGGCTGTGGGGGTGATGATTATAATAAAGTTTATGAAAGATTCGTGACGCCACCTGTGGTAAATTGCAGCTCTTTAGGGCCGCAGCTGCTGGAAGGGACCTCCGGGGCTGATGTTATAGCAGCTGAGATGTTGCTTGCTCTCCACAGGTAGAGCGGATACCCCGGGGCAACCTTTGGTACTTTGTAGGTTCTATGGTGTTGTAGATGCAGTGCAGGATAAAGCAGATGACACAGGGCTTGCAGTTAAGATCTTTACTCACTGTTTTGGTCTTGGTGCTGCAGCGAACCGGTTGCCCACAGTATGCTGGGATCCCCTGTCAGGGACCTCCGCCGATCCCGGGTATTTCAAGGCCCAGTACCGGTACACCCCTCTTTGTGTCCTTTCCTGACTAACTTCTTAGCCTTGACTGTTTTAGCTGAGCTGGTCTTGGCCTCCACCACGGGGCCTGTACAAAGGGGGCTAACCGCAGTTGTATCTTGCCCCCTTCATCGGGGATCTGTGGTGGGTAAGTGGCCCTGGGCGCTTTCAACCACCCCCGGGCCTTCGGTGTTACTTTTGAGGAATTTTCTTTCTTCCCTCTGTCTGAGGACCGTCCCCGAATGCAGCCAGATTCCTCCACTCGATCTTTCAGTGGAACAGGCCACGAGCCAATATGCCCTTCCGTGGCCCTGGGATCCTTTCTTTCTCGGTGTCACCTGAGCCTAACTAGACCTCAGGATCTCCACCAGGAACTTTCTTCTGTCACTTATCTTCAGACTTTACTCCTTCCCTCTCCTCAGGTAACTATCTCCCTCCCCTTCTCCCACTGTCTCCTTGTCTAACTCAACTACTCTGCTCCTCCTGTCAGACTGACTTTGAACTTCCTGTTTCCCTTCTTTACTCTCACTTTCGGACTCCTCCCACACACCCACTGACTAGGCCCCACCCACACTGTTGGGACCAGGAATGGGACTTACCGCCCCATGAATACATCTATGGGGGTTGCTGCCACTATCTCTGACCCAGTGTATGCCTACCAATTGGTGTGTGCAAGTTTAATCTGTGAAACAGTATGTGACCCCATTCTTACCCAGGATGGGATATCACACCTCTGGCTGAGGTGCAATATCTCTGTGGCGACGGAAGCCTCAGGGGCGCCACAATAGCATCCAGTCCACTTCCTAAAACAAGCACAACAAATGCATACAGCCTGTATGTTCTTCCGATTTAAAGAGTAATTCCCATCTCTAAGATCCTATCCTAATATGTAGTAGGTGGAATAATAGTAATAATATTAGCAAATACCTCCAATTAGAAATGTAGTATAGTTCTTCTGATTCACTATGTCTCTTACCTCATGTTTAGGGCATCACAGGACTTAAGGTATCCATAGTTATGACCACACATATAGTCACAGCTTGTTAGTTAGCTAGATAGTTGCTAGTGGTCCCAACCATGGATACCTAAGGTCCTGCAATGCCCTGCACATGAGGTAAGAGACATGGCTATATCAGGAGAACTATACTACATTTCTAAATGGAGGTATTTGCTAATATTATTATTATTACACCTACTACATATTGGGATAGGATCTTGTAGATGAGAATATCTCTCTAAGTAGGTTTTCTCTCAACTCCAAAAGCATAATAAGAGATTTATTGGTGTCCTATTACATTGACCTTAGGGGGTGCATTTAAAAATGGGAACAAGTAGATTCTGAGCCCCATCGGGATGTGATGTGACTACAAGAACATACTCCCCAGCAACGTAGAGAAAATGTCACCATTAGTGGTTAGCACTGTATGGTGGCTCAGTGGTTAGCACTGGAACATTACCCATATGGGGTCTTGAATTCAGATCCCACCAAGATTGCAAACCCCAATGGGAACAGTGATTATCAAGTCTATAAAGCGCTGTGGAATGTGTTGGCGCTATATAAGCAACCAGAATAAATAAGTTCCCTTCAGTACTTGTCTCCTATGCTTACAATATGTTTCGGAGGCTCGGTTGTGAATACACAGTGGTCTGTTGTTTATGCAATGCCATTTTTCCCATCAAAACGAACAGATCTCATGATAATTCAGCAGTGTCCATTATGCAATGGATATCGCAGGGTGTTGTGGCTTTGGTATAATTAGAAGCCCCAATACAAAAAGGAACATCACCCAACACCATTGCTTAGTCAATGAAAGGCATAATAGTACCAACCATCTAGATGGAAGTCCAGACTAGACAACTCTTTCTCAGAAGTTACTCTCCTGGCCATCAGGTCCTTGGCCATCAGCTGTTGGAGGTCACTGCTCCCTTCATTATGGCTAATTGGGAGGTGTCTCGAGTGATGGACAGTCTTCAATTATGACCATTTGTCTTATTGTCTAGCTGAAAGAATCACTTTAAACAGTTTTCTTCTGTGCATGAAACATTCCAATCACTTTCCCAAATTTTTTATTAATTTTGTTTTGAAGGGAAGTATATGAGGAACAACTAGCAATAAATCTCATGTCTTGGATTTAGGCAGTGACAAGATTTCCTTTGCACGTTATTGTATTGTTATTTGTCATATTTTTTCCTAAGGCTATGTGCGCACTAGGCGTTTTTGCCGCGTTTTTAGCGGCGTTTTTTACCGCGTTTTTGTGCTGAAAACGCAGTGACATTGCTTCCCCAGCAATGTCAATGGGTTTTCAGAAGTGCTGTCCTCACACAGCGTTTTTTTTTAGCTGCGTTTTTGTGGTGACCACAAAAACGCAGCATGTCAATTATTTCTGCGTTTTCCACTGCGTTTTTCACTCATTGAATTCAATGAGATGTTAAAAACGCAATGAATAACGCATATAGCCGCGTTTCTATGACTAAAAACGCAGCTATACACGCAAGGGGTGGGCACTACAGTGACGTGTACAGGAAGAGGATTCCTTCTGTTGGTAAACACAGAAGCAGGAATCCTCCCGGTACCGTCACCGCTGCCTCCACCTCCCGTCCTGTGCATGTCAGCTCCGTGCTGCGCCATGTCTGGGCGGGAGGTGGAGGCAGCGGCGAAAAACAAAGTGAACAGTAGAAAAAAAAAAATGTCATATACTCACCTGTCCGCAGGGTCCCGGTGACATGCCCGCTCCCATCTCCTCCCGGTCCCGCCGCTCTGGCTGTGTGCAGTCTCCCCGGGGCAGGACCTTGCTTGCAGGACCTGGCGCTGATCACCTGATGCAGTCACCTGACGCATCAGCTGATCGTAGTCTCGCCGGCTTTTTCGCGCCCGGCCGGCTATCAGCTGATCCTGCCGTCAGGGGACTTCATCAGCTGATCACCGGCAGCTCTTGCAGCGATCGTATAGGATCAGACTCCTGTCCAATCGATCGCTGCAGGAGCTGCCGGTAATTCAGCACATAAGTGAGTATGTATTTTTTTTTTTTTTTTTTCTACTGATGCATCAGCTGATTGTATAATCGGCTTTTATACAATCAGCTGATGTATGATGGGATTCAGGCACTTGATCCTGACACATCATCTGATCGCTTTGCCTTCCAGCAAACCGATCAGATGATATTGGATCCTGATTGGACGGCGCGGGACCCTGACCCAGGATTACTGCGGAGGGGGGTTCTTTATTTCAATAAAGATGGAGTCACTAATTGTGTTGTGTTTTATTTCTAATAAAAATATTTTTCTCTGTGTTGTGTTTTTTTTTATCATTACTAGAAATTCATGGTGGCCATGTCTAATATTGGCGTGACACCATGAATTTCGGGCTTAGGGCTAGCTGATAATATACAGCTAGCCCTAACTCCATTATTACCTAGCTCGCCACCCGTCACCAGGGCAGCTAGAAGAGTTGGATACAGCGCCAGAAGATGGCGCTTCTATGAAAGCGCCATTTTCTGGGGTGGCTGCGGACTGCAATTCGCAGTGGGGGTGCCCAGAAAGCATGGGCACCCTGCACTGTGGATTCCAATCCCCAGCTGCCTAGTTGTACCCGGCTGGACTCAAAAATTAGGCGAAGCCCACGTCATTTTTTTTTTTTAATTATTTCATGAAATAATTAAAAAAAAAAGGGCTTCTCTATATTTTTGGTTCCCAGCCGGGTACAAATAGGCAGCTGGGGGTTGGGGGCAGCCCGTACCTGCCTGCTGTACCCGGCTAGCATACAAAAATATGGCGAAGCCCATGTCATTTTTTTTTTCTTTTTGGGCAAAAAACTGCATACAGTCCTGGATGGAGGATGCTGAGACTTGTAGTTCTGCAGCTGCTGTCTGCTCTCCTGCATACACTAGTGAATGGAGGATGCTGAGACTTGTAGTTCTGCAGCTGCTGTCTGCTCTCCTCCATACACTAGTGAATGGAGGATGCTGAGACTTGTAGTTCTGCAGCTGCTGTCTGCTCTCCTGCATACACTAGTGAATGGAGGATACTGAGACTTGTAGTTCTGCAGCTGCTGTCTGCTCTCCTGCTTAGGCTATGTGCGCACTAGGCGTTTTTGCCGCGTTTTTAGCGGCGTTTTTTACCGCGTTTTTGTGCTGAAAACGCAGTGACATTGCTTCCCCAGCAATGTCAATGGGTTTTCAGAAGTGCTGTCCTCACACAGCGTTTTTTTTTAGCTGCGTTTTTGTGGTGACCACAAAAACGCAGCATGTCAATTATTTCTGCGTTTTCCACTGCGTTTTTCACTCATTGAATTCAATGAGATGTTAAAAACGCAATGAATAACGCATATAGCCGCGTTTCTATGACTAAAAACGCAGCTATACACGCAAGGGGTGGGCACTACAGTGACGTGTACAGGAAGAGGATTCCTTCTGTTGGTAAACACAGAAGCAGGAATCCTCCCGGTACCGTCACCGCTGCCTCCACCTCCCGTCCTGTGCATGTCAGCTCCGTGCTGCGCCATGTCTGGGCGGGAGGTGGAGGCAGCGGCGAAAAACAAAGTGAACAGTAGAAAAAAAAAATGTCATATACTCACCTGTCCGCAGGGTCCCGGTGCCATGCCCGCTCCCATCTCCTCCCGGTCCCGCCGCTCTGGCTGTGTACAGTCTCCCCGGGGCAGGACCTTGCTTGCAGGACCTGGCTGTGGATCACCTGATGCAGTCACCTGACGCATCAGCTGATCGTAGTCTCGCCGGCTTTTTCGCGCCCGGCCGGCTATCAGCTGATCCTGCCGTCAGGGGACTTCATCAGCTGATCACCGGCAGCTCTTGCAGCGATCGTATAGGATCAGACTCCTGTCCAATCGATCGCTGCAGGAGCTGCCGGTAATTCAGCACATAAGTGAGTATGTATTTTTTTTTTTTTTTTTCTACTGATGCATCAGCTGATTGTATAATCGGCTTTTATACAATCAGCTGATGTGTGATGGGATTCAGGCACTTGATCCTGACACATCATCTGATCGCTTTGCCTTCCAGCAAACCGATCAGATGATATTGGATCCTGATTGGACGGCGCGGGACCCTGACCCAGGATTACTGCGGAGGGGGGCTCTTTATTTCAATAAAGATGGAGTCACTAATTGTGTTGTGTTTTATTTCTAATAAAAATATTTTTCTCTGTGTTGTGTTTTTTTTTATCATTACTAGAAATTCATGGTGGCCATGTCTAATATTGGCGTGACACCATGAATTTCGGGCTTAGGGCTAGCTGATAATATACAGCTAGCCCTAACTCCATTATTACCCAGTGAGCCACCCGTCACCAGGGCAGCTAGAAGAGTTGGATACAGCGCCAGAAGATGGCGCTTCTATGAAAGCGCCATTTTCTGGGGTGGCTGCGGACTGCAATTCGCAGTGGGGGTGCCCAGAAAGCATGGGCACCCTGCACTGTGGATTCCAATCCCCAGCTGCCTAGTTGTACCCGGCTGGACTCAAAAATTAGGCGAAGCCCACGTCATTTTTTTTTTTTAATTATTTCATGAAATAATTAAAAAAAAAAGGGCTTCTCTATATTTTTGGTTCCCAGCCGGGTACAAATAGGCAGCTGGGGGTTGGGGGCAGCCCGTACCTGCCTGCTGTACCCGGCTAGCATACAAAAATATGGCGAAGCCCATGTCATTTTTTTTTTCTTTTTGGGCAAAAAACTGCATACAGTCCTGGATGGAGGATGCTGAGACTTGTAGTTCTGCAGCTGCTGTCTGCTCTCTTGCATACACTAGTGAATGGAGGATGCTGAGACTTGTAGTTCTGCAGCTGCTGTCTGCTCTCCTCCATACACTAGTGAATGGAGGATGCTGAGACTTGTAGTTCTGCAGCTGCTGTCTGCTCTCCTGCATACACTAGTGAATGGAGGATGCTGAGACTTGTAGTTCTGCAGCTGCTGTCTGCTCTCCTCCATACACTAGTGAATGGAGGATGCTGAGACTTGTAGTTCTGCAGCTGCTGTCTGCTCTCCTGCATACACTAGTGAATGGAGGATACTGAGACTTGTAGTTCTGCAGCTGCTGTCTGCTCTCCTGCTTACACTAGTGAATGGAGGATGCTGAGACTTGTAGTTCTGCAGCTGCTGTCTGCTCTCCTGCATACACTAGTTCTGCAGCTGTCTGCTCTCCTGCATACAATGAACATTTTGAAGAAGGAAATGACATCAGACCTTTTTTTTTTTTTTTTTTTTCATCAACAATCTTTAATGGCATTGTGCACTGATTAAAAACGCAGTGAGCAAAAACGCAGCAAAAAAACGCACCAAATCGCGGCAAAAACGCATGCGTTTTTGCCGCGGTTTTTTAGCCGCGGGTGCGTTTTTTAGACAAAAACGCACATAAAAACGCAGCGTGAAAAAAACGCCTAGTGCGCACAGTATATTATGTATATATATATGAAGGATTTTTTTTTGGGGGGTGGGGGGTGTGACACTAAAACAAGGCTCATACTGATGCTGTAACATAGTGGCATAAAGTTGGGTTCTGTCTCACCAGAATATGAAGAAAGTCTCCAATGTAGTAGACTTCTTTCAGATAAGGACATGTTGTGACATCAGGGACACAGATGTGACATTTGTTAAACATTGTGAGATATGCGAAAGAGATTAGGCTGAGAAAGCTGGGGCAGAAAGCTGACTTCACAGGAAGAGGTTATCACTATCTGAAGTACAAAAACACCATTCAGAAGTGGTCATAACAGAGGGAAGGCACATTACACATGGGAACAAGGACTGGGAAGTGCATGAAGATACAGATCAAGTTTTTGTTATCTTTATTTATCAAATTTTCTTAGATTTTTTTATTTAACTTTATCAATTTATGTAGCTCTAGATCAAATTTAAAGAATTGGGTAAATCTTCAACAAATTTTTATGTTCTCAATGTTGAAATCATCAGTTTTGCATTTTTTTGCAAATAGAAGCATTTTCACCATTATTCTGCTTTTCACCAACCAATTGAATCGTGAGCAGAAGACAAGTGATCTATATTACAAGAAGGAGATAGGATCTCTCTGTATCACTGCCTTTCTTCTAAAGGGGTTGTCCACTACTAGGAAAACCCCCTTCTGATTCCTCATGTTTCCCCAGGCAAAAAAAGCCTATGCTCACCTCTGTGGCTGGCATGGTTTCAGCTGTGCCGGGGTTTGCGTTCTCGGGGCTCGCGTGAGGTTGTGACATCACATGAGCCCCAGTCTAATCAGCACTGACTTCTGTCTCCCCGCCTTCAGACAAAGGAACAATCAACAGGAAGTGAACGACAGCAGTAGCGCTCACTTCCTGTTGATTAACTTGTTTGTCCCAAGGCGGGAGACAGAAGTTGGCGCCGATTGGACTCAGGGCTTTCATGACATCACAACCTCACGTGAGCCCCGGCAACACGAACCACGGCATTGCTGCATCCGTGCCTGTACAGGAGGTGAGCATAGACTTTTTTATCTGGGATAAACATGTGGAATCACAAATGGTTGTGCTAGAAGTGGACAACCTCTTTAAGGTCTATTTACACTGTTCGATCATCATGAATGGACATTACTAGGAACAATAAATTTGCCATAATTGTGTAGGCAAAAAAGGCTGCCAATTACCAAGGGAACACGCAAAAACAGGGCCGCCATCAGGGCATTACTACTGTGACTGGTGTACCGGGCCCCGTGAAGAGAGGGGGCCCAGCCAAGCCCGGGGTAAATACTTATCTTTAGCCCCAGGCAGGACAGGCCCCTTCTCTTCACCAGGCCCCAGTCACAGAAGCAGCACAGGGGCCTGCAGTGTCGCTTCACTATCAGACATGACTAATTTGCATGCAAAGGGTAAGAGTATGCAAATTAGCCTTGTGCTGTAGTGGAGGCAGGGTCATTGGAGCAGAGCACTGTGCCAGCGCGTCATCGCTGGACCGTGCAGCAGGGTGGTGAGGTCATCACTCTGAGACCTCAAAAATCTTGCTCCTTGTGTGAAATGCTCTTTGGTTTGCACAAAAGACCATCCTTTTCAGCAATGTAAGTCCTATGGAAACAGTACTCATGCTGCCGAGAATAATGGCATCCTCCAAACAAAAAGTGAAAGAAGATGCTCAATTAAATGGATAAAAAGTTAAATTTTATTATTAAAATTACAATTTGTACAAATTTTACAATTACAGTTGTTATTATATACTCAAAACAATTTATTGAAGAGTAGTCTGAAGAGTAGTCTGCTATTAAATGACTGTCAACATAGAAGCATGTTGTCGATAGGAGGCGATTTAACAATCTTCATGGTACAATGTAAAGGAGCCTTTAGAAAGGCCGATATGGTTATTTTGTATATAAACCACTTTAACAAAACATGAATTGAAGCTAGACTGGATCATTTTCTGATATAATATACTCATAAAAAAGCTAATAAGGATTCAACATGTGCTGAACAATGAATATTTGGCAAATCATTTATTTATTAATTGCCTGTGACATGCAATTCAGACATCAGTAGAGAAAGGATTCTTTGCACTAAAAGTAGGTAAAATATACAATATACTACAACAAAAGATAGTAATGGCAGACACTATATTAACATTCACTTAAGGGCTTTACACTTACCTTATGCTCAATAGTATTGAATTAGGATGTAATTAATTTAACAATTATTATGTACTAGCTGTAGTGTCCAGCATTGCACCAGATAGTAACTAAAGCGGGCTTTACACGCTACGATATTGTTAATGAATTATCGTCGGGGTCACATTGTTTGTGACGCACATTCGGCTCCATTAACGATATCGCAGTGTGTGACACTTTTGAGCGACCTTAAATGATCGCAAAAGCAGTCAAAATCGTTTGCTACGGAGAGGTCGTCCTGAAACAAAAAAATTGTTTAATGGTTATTAGCGATGTTGTTCCTCGTTCCTGCGGCACCACACATCGCTGTGTATGACACCGCAGGAGAGAAGAACATCTCCTTACCTGCCTCCACCGGCAATGCGGAAGGAAGGAGGTGGGCGGGATGTTACGTCCTGCACATCTCCACCCCTCCGCTTCTATTGGACGCTTGCCGTGTGATGTCGCTATGACGCCGAATGCACCACCCCCTTAGAAAGGAGGCGGTTCGCCCGCCAGAGCGATGTCGCAGAGTAGGTATGTGCGTGTGACGCTGCTGTAGCAATAATGTTCGCTACGGCAGCGATCACACAATATCGCACGTACGACGGGGGTGGGTGCTATCGCGCACAACATCGCTAGCTGATGCTAATGATGTCGCAGCGTGTAAAACCCGCTAAAGTCTCTCTCTGTCCCACTCTGCCAATCTCCCTCTCTCCATCTTTCCCACTCCCCTCTTTCCATCTTTCCCACTCTCCCACTCTCTCTCTGTCTCTGTCCCACTCTGCCAATCTCCCTCTCCATCTTTCCCACTCTCCCTCTCTTCATCTTTCCCACTCTCCCTCTCTCCCACTTTCTTACTCTCTCTCTGTCTTTGTCTCCCACCCTCCCTCTCTTCATCTTTCCCACTCTCCCTCTCTCCCACTCTCTTACTCTCTCTCTGTCTCTGTCTCCCACTCTCCCTCTCTCCATCTTTCCCACTCTCCCACACACACACTCTCCCACTATGCTTCTCATCACTGAAATCATATTAACTGACACATAAGCTTCTTATACTAAGAATGCCCTTCGTTGCCTATAGCAACCGATCAGAACTCCTATTAATGACCTGTAGCAAAATAGAAGCAGAGCTGTGATTGGTTGCTATAGGCCATCTGATAAATGTCCAGGCTAACAGTCAAAACGTCCAATATATTACTTCACACATCCAAACAGTAAGTGGTTTTTTTTTGGCGAATAACTGTAAAGCGCTGGTTTAAAATCCCCTCTAAACATAGTGTATCATGTTCCCTGAGACAAATAAAGTGGCTGTGCAAGATTTTGTGATTGTAAATAAGACTATCTTTAGGATAGTTCATCAATATCAGACAGGTGGGGGTCTGACACCCAAAACATAGTGATTTCAAAATTTGAATTCACTATTATTTGTGGGGCATTGACTTGCTACAAACTGGAAATACTGCAAAACCTCCAGTTTCCCCAAAAAAATCTCTATGACACTATTCTCTTTACTTCATGCATAAATGTTTACTTAGGGCTGTGACACACAATTTGTCCAATTTTTCAGTGTTTTATCTCTATGGCTAACTATGACGTCATGTCACTATCCAGATTCACCATAAATTGGCTGCTGCATTTCCTGCTTTTGCTTTTATACAGGTTATGATGGTCTCTCTGATTTGCTGGATTATTTCATGAGATTATGGGAAAGCCCACCAGGCAGCACAATGTCATCAACGTTTCAGTCTTGGACATCCTCCTCAATATAGGGATCCAATTGCTGTAAGGCAAAGATGGGAAAACTGGGCTAAGGCATTTACAATCCCCCAGGTTGAACGGCTACGTATGAGAGAGGTTACATCAATAGGACATCTGTGTCGGCAATTTTTGTTACCTTTTCATCTTGTCTTTAGATATCCTGATATGAATGACTTATTAGCTTTAGATGGTCAGCTACGAAAAACAATGAGTTTGCGGTTATTCTATCAGGTGTTGTTTATACTATATGTGTCCGTGGGAGAGTGTATTAAATTTGTACTCCTTGAAGGGGTTGTCCAGAACTTTATATTGGTAGACTATGCTTAGGATAGGTCATCAAAATAGGTGATGGTTGACACCTGGTTCAACTGATCAACATGTTAGGTTAGGTCATGGGTTGAACTCGATGGACTTAAGTCTACCTTCAACCTTAAACACTATCAAACTATAATCGCTGTTCTCTGTGCCGTTGGTGTCAGGAAGTGATGAGTTGTGGATCGGAACTACACAGCTCCATCAACTGTATTGTACAGCTTCGGGGGTGCTGAGTGTCGCACCGACACCAGCCTAATATGTATGACTTCTCCTAGGGATAGACCATCAATATGGAGTACCGGATGACCCCTTCTGAAAACATGCATGGAAAGGAGGTGGTGTGTAGCCACTTTTAAACAAATATTTTTAATTGAAATCATTTCACCATGTGTTGCTGCCAAATATTTTTTTGTTTTTCTCTTTGAGTATTAGATTTAAACTCTAAAGATGATTGGAGAATTGTTCAGCGGTTCATCTAATTGGGCTATTTCTCCGACTCTGAAGAGATCATGTTTAATTTGTTGTGACTGTTCATCTATTAGAGACTGTTCAGGTTTCTTTCACTTTTTTACTATCGGAAAATCACAAAATATTTCAGGATCCTCTGGGGGTTATTAAATATGCTCCAAAAAATACAACTGCACCTAGATAAACTGGACGCTCTCACTGACTTTAATTGTGGTTTGATGGCTTGTTTCAAAGCACATCAAATTACTCTGTTAGTCTACCCATTAAAATGAAAGAGAACATTTCATGGTAAAGCAATACTCCAGAAGAAGGAATGTTTGTCACTCCAGGAACTTTTGCCAACTCGAAATATTCACAGGTCCAGCTTCTTCCAGGAAGAATAATGAAAGTTACAATAGACGCTGGTTTATGTTCAATAGTTAAAATTCCAATTTTTTTTTTTTGCTGAATTTGTTGATTTTTTTTGTTTAAAATAATAATGATATAAAAAGAGCAATTAGTACAAAAATAAAATCCACTTGGCAAATTAAGTTTTAAAGTAACATTACATTCTATTTACTATCCAAATCTGAGGATTATAGTTGTGATACAATGGGCACCTCTAATTCTCATGAGAATCAGAAAAAAGACTGACTGGAACACCTATGTGTGTGAATTAGGTGCCTAAAAATACATGACTGCAATACAGATAATAAGCTTCACACTAACCGCTATAAAAATATAAACATGAAAAATGATAAAGCAGTACTGCTATAGGGATATTATAAGCAATCAAAATTACATTTAGCTATCTGGAAAAAATGAAACACATGAAAAATGTTATTGCAAAAACTGCTATGAATATTTGAAAATAGTAGAGATGTTTAGCAAATGTATTGATCAATGCAAATGAGCCCAAAAACCAACGACAAGGTAATCTCTAATTTCTGGATTACCTTGTCGTTGGTTCGGGCTCATTTGCATTGATCAATACATTTGCTAAACATCTCTACTATTTTCAAATATTCATAGCAGTTTTTGCAATACCATTTTTCATGTATTTCATTTTTTCCAGATAACTAATTCTCATTAGAACACAAAGGGAGCAGTATTAATAGAATCATAGAATTATAGAATGGTAGAGTTGGAAGGGACCTCAAGGGCCATCGGGTCTAACCCCCTGCAAGGGCAGGTTTTCTTAAATCTTTCCAGCTATATATTTATCCAGTTTCTGCTTGAAGATTTCCATTGATGAAGAACTCACTACCTCCCGTGGTCGCCTGTTCCACTCTCACTGTCAGAAAGTTTCTCCTATTGTCTAATCTGAATCTCCTTCCTTTTAGTTTCACCCCATTGCTTCTTGTACTTCCTTGTGCTAATAAGAATAGGGTAGTTCCCGCTGCACTGTGACGATTTTTCAGATATTTGTAGACCGGTATTAAGTCTCCTCTCAGCCTTCTCTTTTGCAAACTAAACATTCGTAGTTCTTTTAGCCGGTGTGAGACTGTGACCGGGGTTATCTATGACGGCCGGTATGTCTCGCCCCGGTTGTGCTCACTCCATGATAGAAAGTAAATCCACTATAGGGTTAATGCTGTTTCCTTACAGGCTGAAGGAAGGGTTAAATAGAATCAGGAACAAGGGCAGGTGTGCCGGGTGTGAGGGAGTGAACAGAACTCCCTGAGTTTTCTGCTGGAGAGGCACATGTATTTTGTTATGGACTTTTGTTTGGACATTAAAACCGTGTGCTGTGAACCTTAATGCCTGGATCCTGTGTCTTCTGCTGCGCAGCCGACCGTGCTACCTCACATATGGTGGAGAATCGGCGGGCATGACAGCCGGTGAGGTGTAGCATCCAGCCCTGGTGACCCAGCTGCGCATGTCCTGGATTCGAGCGGCTATACTACAGCCCAAACCCGGCGACGCCATGGAGGACATACTAAAGCATTTGGCTCAGGCTAATGCACAGCAGCAACAGACCAATGCACACCTGCTCCAATCCTTGCAAGTGCAGGAAAAAAAACTCCAAGAACAGATGGATCAAGCCAATGCACGTCAGCAGCAAGCCTTGCAATTGCAGGAAAAAAGGCACCACGAACAGATGGTTCTCCTGGCCAAGTCGATCCGTGCCGGACCGGCAGCAACAACCCCGGGACCGGGTGATGACGGCAGCGTCCGGAAAGCGGTGAGACAAGCGTTGCAAAAGATGACCTCGGGTGATGATGTGGAAGCGTTCCTGGCGGTGTTTGAGCGGGTGGCCGAGCGGGAAAAGCTGCCGACCCCAGTGGGCTGAGGTATTGTCGCCCTATCTGACGGGGGAAGCCCAAAAAGCGTACCTGGACCTCTGTACCGAGGATGCCATTGACTATGTGACCCTGAAAGCCGAAATACTGGCTCGGTTGGGGGTGAATACCTATGTACGGGCTCAGCGGGTAAATCAGTGGTTCTATGAGGAGGCCAAACCCGTACGCTCCCAGGCCTATGACTTGTTGCATCTTGTAAAAAAGTGGTTGCAGCCTGACACTCTGAGCCCGGTGCAAATGGTGGAAAGGGTAGTAGTGGATCGTTTTGTGCGCACTTTACCCGTCACCGTTCAACGGTGGGTCAGACAGGGTGACCCGAGTACCCTGGACCAATTAGTGTCCCTGGTAGAGCGGCATGTGGCTACACAGGACTGATACGGGACACTGAGACTTTGCGTACCGCCCGTCGGTCCGGCCCCTCCAAGCCTAGGGCCAAGGACCCACCGCTGACAACGGTGCAGGAGTCCCCTACCGTCCCGTCTGAGACCGCGGCCGCCATTCCTGAGGTCCGGAAGGTTCTGTACCCTAAACGACAACCCGTCAAGGGGGTTTCCGTCCCCATTAGATGTTGGCGGTGCCAGAGGGTGGGACATATGGAAGCCCAGTGTCCACTCACAACGGAGCCCATGGATTGTGGGGTTACCCGGCGGGGTTCAATGTATGCTCAGGTGGTGTGTACCGCTGACCTGGTCTCCCCAGAGACGGAGCCCCACTTGTGCCAAATACAGGTGAATGGATGTCCGGTTACAGGATTGTTGGATTCCGGAAGCTTAGTGACCCTTGTGCGATCCACCTTGAGGGCTAAAGTAAAGGCCACAGGACGCACCGTGGGGGTGGTTTGCATACATGGGGACCGCCGCGACTATCCCACGGGGATTGTCACCATCACAGCATCTTGCGGTCAGGTGCAACATGAGGTGGGACTTCTTAACACTCTTCCTTATGACGTGATCCTAGGAAGGGATCTGCCCTATTTTTGGACTTTATGGAGGGGACCCCCTAAGTCCCCTCAGATATTGGTCGGTCCGGGACCTGAGCCCTACAATCCTGAATCCGGGACACCTGCCGTAGGGGTCACCATGATAGGGACAGAGTGTGAACCCGATAGGTCGCCCCTAGAGGTATTGGCAGGAGAGGCTGAGACGGTCGAGCCCATCCCGGAGTTGGAGGCGTCCCCGGATACGTTTGGGACAGCCCAACTGCAGGACCCTACGTTAATACATGCTCGGAGTCGGGTGACAGTAGTTGACGGGGTGGCACAGCTGCCCGGTGCCCAGGTAAGGTACCCCCATTTCGCTCTTAAACAGGATTTACTCTACCGGGTAGATGAAATAGGGGGCGTGGGGGTAGAACAGTTGGTGGTGCCCCAGCCGCATCGCCGGCGGGTCCTCGACTTGGCTCATAAACACCTGATGAGTGGCCACCTAGGGGTCAAGAAAACGCAGGAGAGAATATTGCAAAGGTTCTATTGGCCCGGGGTCTTTGGGGAGGTAAAACGGTTCTGCGAAACCTGCCCGGAGTGTCAGCTTACCGCACCCCTGACACATTTTCGCAGTCCGTTGGTACCGTTACCCATTATAGAAGTCCCTTTTGAACGGATAGGGATGGATCTGGTGGGGCCCCTCGTAAAGTCCGCTCGAGGGCACCAACACATCCTAGTGATCGTTGACTATGCCACCCGGTATCCCGAGGCGATACCTCTCAGACATACTGCAGCAAAGCTTATAGCTCGGGAGTTGTTTGCTGTGTTCTGCCGGGTGGGGTTGCCCAAGGAGATCCTTATGGATCAGGGGACCCCATTCATGTCTAAAGTGACCAAAGAGCTATGCCGGCTACTCCAGATCAAGCAGTTGCGTACGTCTGTGTATCATCCTCAAACGGACGGTTTAGTCGAGCGTTTCAATAAAACCCTGAAAACCATGCTAAGAAGGGTGATTTCAAAAGACGGGAAAGACTGGGATATGATGCTTCCCTATTTGATGTTTGCCATACGAGAGGTGCCACAGGCATCCACGGGGTTTTCGCCTTTTGAATTGTTATACGGGCGACATCCCCGGGGATTGTTGGACCTGGCAAAGGAAACATGGGAACAAGAGCCCACCCCCCATAAAAGTGTGATCGAACACATTTTAGGTATGCAGAACCGCATAAGCGCGGTCATGCCAATTGTGAAGGAGCATTTACAGGAGGCTCAGGCCGCGCAAAGCGGCCGCTACAATAGACAAGCCACCGTGCGGACCTTTAAACCCGGGGATCGGGTGTTGGTATTAATCCCCACGGCGGAGAGTAAATTCCTGGCTCAGTGGCAAGGCCCCTACGAGATAAAGGAAAGAGTCGGGGTGGTTAACTATAAAGTATTGCAGCCCGGTAGGCGGAAACCTGAACAAATATACCATGTCAACCTATTAAAACCTTGGCAGGAACGGGAAAGCCTGATGGCTGTTTTTTCCCCACCTCCCTCCTCTTCGGGTCGTTCACATCCGGCTCCAGCGACCTCCGGAGAGGACGAACCGGAAGTAAGGATTGGAGAAGCCCTCACCAAGCAACAGAGGCGAGAGGCCAGACGGTTGGTTCAGCAGAACCCCGATGTCTTCTCCGAGCTGCCCGGTAGGACCAGTCTGATACGACATGATATTGTCACCGAGCCCCACCTGAAGGTACGCCTGAAGTCATACCGGGTACCGGAGGCTCGACGACAAGCCATATCGGAGGAAGTAAAGACAATGTTACGCCTGGGGGTCATCGAAAAATCCCGGAGTGAATGGGCTAGTCCGATTGTCCTAATACCAAAACCCGATGGCTCCTTAAGGTTCTGCAATGACTTTAGGAGATTGAACGAAATATCCAAGTTCGATCTCTACCCCATGCCCCGGGTGGATGAGCTGATTGATAGGCTGGGACAGGCGCGATATTTTACCACGCTCGACCTGACCAAGGGGTACTGGCAGGTGCCACTAACGGAGTCCGCCAAGGAGAAAACCGCTTTTGTTACGCCGGAGGGTCTCTTCCACTATGTCGTCTTGCCTTTTGGGTTACATGGCGCTCCGGCCACGTTCCAGAGGTTGATGGACTTAGTGCTGGAACCCCACCAGGCGTATGCATCAGCGTACCTGGATGACATCATTATTTACAGCTCCGATTGGCAGACTCACTTGGAACAGGTACAAGCGGTGGTGGACGCGCTTCGAACAGCCGGATTGACAGCCAATCCCAAGAAATGTGCATTGGGACTCACAGAAGCCCGCTACTTGGGCTACGTGATAGGCCAAGGAGTGATTAAGCCCCAAGTTAACAAGGTTGAGGCGATCCAGAAGTGGCCTAGACCCCTGACCATGAAGCAGGTTAGGGTCTTCCTGGGTATCGTGGGGTACTACAGGAGGTTTGTAAAAGATTTTGCGGGACTATCAGCCCCCTTGACGGACCTTCTCAAAGGCAAGAAGTCCGTCATGGTGCGCTGGACTCCGCAGGCCGAGGACTCCTTCCGGGCCCTGAAGGAGGTCCTGTGCGGACAGCCCGTTCTGGTCAACCCTGATTTCCGGAAGGAGTTCATAGTACAGACTGACGCCTCGGAGGTCGGCCTGGGGGCAGTGCTGTCTCAGGTGGTTCAGGGGGAGGAACACCCCGTCACCTTCTTAAGTAGGAAGCTCACCCCTCCCGAGCGGAATTATAGCGTAGTGGAGAAGGAGTGCCTGGCGATCAAGTGGGCCTTGGAGTCCCTACGCTATTACCTGCTGGGACGGCAGTTTCGCTTGGTGACGGATCACTCTCCACTGGTCTGGATGAGGTCCGCCAAGGAACGGAATGCCCGGGTTACCCGGTGGTTCCTTTCTCTGCAGAACTTCCGGTTTACGGTTGAACATAGGGCCGGTGGGTTGCAGGGCAACGCTGATGCCTTGTCCCGCGGCCCGTGTTTGATGGCTGGAGTTCAACCCCGCACGCTTGAACTGAGGGGGGGGTGTGTGAGACTGTGACCGGGGTTATCTATGACGGCCGGTATGTCTCGCCCCGGTTGTGCTCACTCCATGATAGAAAGTAAATCCACTATAGGGTTAATGCTGTTTCCTTACAGGCTGAAGGAAGGGTTAAATAGAATCAGGAACAAGGGCAGGTGTGCCGGGTGTGAGGGAGTGAACAGAACTCCCTGAGTTTTCTGCTGGAGAGGCACATGTATTTTGTTATGGACTTTTGTTTGGACATTAAACCGTGTGCTGTGAACCTTAATGCCTGGATCCTGTGTCTTCTGCTGCGCAGCCGACCGTGCTACCTCACACATATGCCATGGTTTGCAGACTTTCTACCATCTTGGTTGCTCTTCTCTAGACTTGCTCCAATATATCGATGTCTTTTTTGAATTGGGGCACCCAGAACAATATTCCAGGTGTGGTGTGGTCTGACCAGGGCAGAGTATAGGGGAATAATGTCCTCTCTTGATCCAGATTCAATGCTTGTCTTGATACATCCAAGAATTTTGTTAGCCTTACAAGCTGCAGCACCACTGGGAGTATTAATTAAGTTGAATGGGGTTTATATTAAGCAATCTATTAAATGGAGGAAACTCCATAATATTCATCAAACTGTGTTATATGTTATTTTATATATATATATATATATATATATACATATATATATATATATCTTGTATACGTATTTTTTTCAGCTATATATATATATTTTTTTTTGTTAATTTAAATAACATTCAAATTTGCTAGTTTTGCCCGATTTTTCCCAAATATTTGTTTTGTCATGAATCAAAAATACTGCAAGGTCTCCAATAGTCTGAAATGACTCTACGGGCCCACCCTACTGTTATTATACATGGGAATATTACATGTCCACATAAAAGACTTGTGCGCATACTGTAGTCGAGAATTTTCGAAAACTGTGCAACATAGAACTGCATCAAAGTTAATTTTCCTTTAAAGGGGTTGCACAAAGTTATCCCTTATCTCAGAAAAAGCAGCAACAAATCCATTTTATTGTTAATACTTTTAAAAAAGTCACACACTGACCACATAACTAATACTATAGTATTACTTAGCAAAATCCCAAAAGACCAATATACCAATAATACCGTTATACATTGGCAAAATAATACCACCACACCATGATAATATAATACTACCACATAAAATCTGAATATAACCATCATCTTGTTACTGAAAAAAACTTTCTCTGTGCTACAGTCATTGCTGTTCTCTAATTATGATCCTCATGTTTTGGGCAAAATAAAGGTTTTATGTCGATAAACGTTGGATCTTTTGTAACATACTGTTCTAGTGGCATGGTGCACCCCTTACAAAATACCTCCAATACCTTCAAATGTTGATCAATGTAGATTACATTATTTCTGAAAAAAGCAAGTGTCATACATTGTTCTCTAATTTTGATCTTCAGTGTATATCTATTATATAAAGCTGAGTGTATGTATGTATGTAGAGTTTGTATATATGTGTGTATGTCCGCTAAAGGAATTTGCACCGTCGCATGCACAATCACGAAATTTTGCACAGACACTCCATTTGACTCAGGGAACGTCATAGACTATGTTTTCAGGGGAAATTGTAACCCTGCGCTTTACAGTTATTCGCCAAAAACCTGCCTCCATTAAAATCAATGGAGCTGTGAGCCATAGTGCAGTCAGAACTTCAGAAGCATGCGCAGCCACGCCCTTAAATTAAATATTGGCATCTCACAATGCAGCTAGGGAAAGAGACAGACAGACAGAGACAGGCAGGGAAGGCGACAGGGAGACAGACAGACAGGGAAAGAGACAGAAAGAAACAGACAGGGAAAAAGGCAGACAGAGGCAAACAGACAGAGGCAGATAGGGAAAAAGACAGATGGGGAAAGAGACAGATGGAGAAAGAGACAGATGGGGAAAGAGACACACAGAAAGAAAGGGAAATAGACAGACAGGGAAAGAGATAGACAGACAGGGAAATAGATAAACAGGGAAAGAGACAGACGGATCAACAAGGAAAGAGACAGACAGGAAAATATACAATCAAAAAGACAGACAGGGAAAGATAAAGAGACAGAGTGGGAAAGAGACAGACAGGGAAAGATACAGAAAGGTTAAGAGACAGACAGGGAAAGAGATAGACAGACAGAGACAGACAGTGACAGATGGGGAAAGAGACAGATGGGTAAAGAGACAGATGAGGAAAGAGATCGACATATAGATAGGAAAAGAGACAGACAAAAAGACAAACATGGAAAGATAAAAACAAAGAGACAGACAGGGAAAAAGGCAGACAGCTAGACAGGGAAAGAGACAGACAGATAGACAGAAAGAGACAGAGACAAGGAAAGAAACAGAGAAAGAGACAGACAGGGAAAGAAAAAAGACAAAAAGACAGACAGACAGACAGAGACAGAGAGAGACAGAGACAGACAGACACAGATAGACAGACGGGGAAAGAGAAATACAGAGGGACAGGCAGAGACAGATAGAGACAGACAGACAAAAATACAGAGACTGACAGGAAAAGAGACAGAGACAGAAAGACAAAGAGATACAGAGACTGACAGACAGAGATAGATAGACATACAGAGACTGGGAGAGAGGGAGAGAGACAGATACCATCCCGTGCAACGCTGGGTACTACAGCTAGTCCAATATATAAAGCTGAGTATATGTATTTGTGTGTGTGTGTGTCCGCTAAAGGATTGTATGTTTTTGGAGCCTCCTTTGAACTTGTCCAGAAAGGATGGTAGGTATATTGGATTGTTAATTCGCTGTCTCTGGCATCCAACACTCACCATAAAACTATACCAAATACAAGGGATTTTGATTTACTTAACATCGACCTTAGCACTGTGCATGAATACACTCTAAATTAGCCATTGTGATCCAACATGATTATGCCCCATTACCCAACTTAATGAGCCACCTGTTAATAATTTCCATAACTACTCACCCTATATAAAGCTAACTCTGTTCCCTTCACTGGTGCTGCTGCTTAGTCCCTTGCTATGTAGTTAGGCTTCATTAATATAGTCTGTATTGGCTTTGTGTTATGACTTTTCGAGGTCAACGACTGGGGACCTGTACATATTCTTTTCCAGTTTTGGTAACATCCTTGAACTGTCTCCTATAGCTGAAGGTCTATGCTTCTTGTGGTGCTATTGTGGGATAGTCTGATGTGAGTATCCAGTGCTGTATCAACCATAGGACAAATAGTGAAGCTGCAGGGAGGACTTTTTCCTTAACTCGATACAAAATTGTCCTTGCGTTTCAGAGCGCTGGATAAGTCCTGGCAAAATAATTGGTTAGAATTCTGGTGGTGCTCTGTGTTTTTTTTCCTCTGTAGCTGGGGATAGGGTGATATATTTTAAATGGGTCTCTGCAGATCATTTTTGGCTGGCTCTATAGGGTAGACCTCATGCTGCCATTTGGAGGCATTTGAAGCACTAGAGAGGGCATTTGGGGAATGTCAGCAACTCTGCTACTTACAGTTGTTATTATGCAAATGTTTCAAGGTATAAAATTGTGATGCCCTGGCAAAACCAGGTAGTCACAAATAGGCCCCTGCATAACACCTTCCCTCTCTAGGAAACACACAGCCAACTTAGAAACCCTAGTCACCCCCCCTTAGGGAAAAATAGACACACCAGTGGGTGACCAGGCGGTTGGGACACGCCCACCCAGGGGTCTAGACAGCCCGGGCGGGAAAACAATCAGTCTGAGTCAGATCAGTTGAGAGTTCAGTTTGGAGAGGAGTGTGGGCTGGAGCTAAGTGTAGCTCCAGCAGGAAAGCTCAAGTTGAACGGTACCAGGGTAGGAGCCCTGGTGCCACTGGCTAGGAGGCAGACGATGGTCTCCGTCAGCAGGAGACGGGAAGACGGCTCGGCAGAACCAAGGTGGACCGGGACAGGGTTGTAGCCTGCCGGTACCGACACGGGGAGCTGACCCGTAAACTGTAGCATAAAGGGGGTACTCGGACCCTGAATCCAGAATCGGAAACAAGCGGACTGGTTAGTCGACCGATTGAGGCCAGAACTAGAGGTTCTGTCCCACCCAAAGTCCCTCATAGAAGACAACGGCCCACCGATAGGGATAAGAGGTCACCGCCAGGGCCCATAGATCCCACGGGCCAGCGTCTGCGAGCACGGCTCCTTAGGCCACATCCAGCCGGGAGCAGACTCCTGAGTTTCATGCTAGGAAGTCCACCTTACACGAAACAGTGCAGAGAAAAGGATAGAGACCACCAGCCAGGCGGGGGACCCGAATACAACCGGCCGCAGCACTGGCCACCATCACCTTGGTTTACCCAAGACTTGTGTGGTTTATTAACTGTGAGAACACAAACACTCCCTGCGGTTGCTATACCCTGCACAGAGACACCAGTTCCAGGGGCCACCATCCCTACCCACGGAGGGGTTAACAACTAGCTTCCACTACATCTCCCCCGGGTGCCCTACAACAGCAGCGGTGGTGTCCCACTTCACCACACACCGTGGGTAGCATCATCAACTTATTACAGCTTAGCCTGTACATTTACGTCCCCTTTTTATTCGGCGTGTCCGCGAGACCCCTGGGTCCGGAGACCCTCGAGCCACCACCCCAGAAGGCTCGGACTCGAGCAGCGTCGGCTGCTGGTACGGGGGCGGCAGAAAATCATTCCAAAAGCAGAGGAGGTGCCTCATTAAAGTCTTTAAATTGGGCTAAACAATGTGTTGAAATAGCTCCATTTGAATCTAGCAGCCAAGTCTATAGATCTACCGGATGTTGTAGTTAATAGATACAAATTAAAGGAAGAAAAAAGAAGGTACTCTCTTGTGCCAGCTTTTTTGTCATCTGAAGGACAGTTAAGATTGACATGGTGGGGCTTGGTGGTTAGTATTGTTGATTTACTGTGCTTGGACAACAGCGATTGGTTGAATTCAACCAAGGTCAACATTTGGATGAAGTTTGTAAGTTTTCCCTGTGTTTGCAGGTGGCATAGGCTTCCTCTTACACTTGATAAATATATTATACGTTCACTTTGCTTCCTTAGCAGCATTGCATGTAACAATTCCAGCTGTATAATGTTCAGCTCACCGTGTATGAACCCACTCCTTTTAGCGTTTTCCCTGGAGCATGGACAGGCACTGCCTCGACCCACATCATCCAAGAAAACAAGAAAATGCAGGTCTTCAGGTAAAGACTTCAGGTTTATTTTAACATGCAGGCAAAACAGATAGCATGACCAGAACTATGCGTTTCAGGTGAAAGAATCACCCTTAATCATGATAGTTCATGATTAAGGGTGATTCTTTTCACCTGAAACGCATAGCTCTGGTCATGCTATCTGTACCTGCCCGCGCCTGCACACTACAATAATTTGATCTGCCCTGAGCAGGGTAGATCAAAGTGTGCCTGCACAGGACCGCAATGCCGGCTAGTGTGGATGACATAGGACGTGTCATGCACATGGGCCTCAGAAGAAGGAAAACGGTGATCACCGCAGAGAAGAGGCGCCGAACCAGACAACAGCAACACACATCTGACCAGACCACCCTATAGATGAGTATTATAAAAGTGGGGCTTTTTTAAATACAGCCAGTCCTGGGATCTTATATACAGAATTAGGGAATATACTGTAAGAGCTCACTGGTGGTGGGTGCAGCTCATAAGGGAAAAACCTGGTGACAGGTTCCCTTTAAAGGCAGTCAAATCCCTCTAATATTGGTGGGAATGGCTGATATTCTAAATGTATCAGGACACACAACGTTACCCCAACGGAAGGTATTGGGGGATTACTATTGAGCAGTTTAAACACCAGAACTTTTTGTTCGACAGGAGATAAGATGGTGCTAGAGCCGTCTGGCAGTGACTTCTTCCGCTAGTCACATGAACATTCAGCCAAGCCAAATTTTCATGTGTTTGGGCAAGTTGGCTGTATGTGCCTATCGGTCCAGACAGAGCCAAACTGACATTGTGTCTACTCGTATTCTTTTTTTTTTTCCATCCAAGTTTTATTTCCTTTTCAACTTTATTTTCTTCTGATAAACTGTAAGGCAACAAATTCCAGGCCAATGTCAATGCAGCAATTTACAAGGCCACGTTCCATGGTCCCGATTTTTACTGTACTAATGATGAATTCTGATGTAATTGTCAGGCTGATCAGTATCAGCAAGCAACCATAACCATTGATTAAAGTGGCTTTATCTTTCTCCGAAACATGAAAATTTTGATTGTTTGATTAAGGAAGGGGGTCCTAACACTGATGGTCCACCTTTGCAATCAGCTCCTCAGACAGAGGCCAACTATCTAAAATTGGGTTGTCTGTTTTCCTTTGTAACCAGCTTTGGTCATGGTTTTCATGTTTACTTATCCATAACATTAGTAAAGCTCAGATTACTTTTCCTGCTTTTTTCCTTCTTTGACGTGTATTGTTACTTATGGTTTGACATCATATGCAGTACTTTAGGCATATATGGCTTTTTCCATACAACCTACAGATAAGATATATTTGTTTAGACATTGTTCCACCTTGAACAGAACAATCTATGTTATTGACCAGGTTCAATATGGCTCTTAAGACTCAGAATACGACTTTGTTATCTTCTTAGGCTTTACAAATGATTCTATAGACACAGAGGAAAGAGGAGGCTTAGCGGTAAAATGTCTTCTTTTGAACTTGACTAAGATCTCATTTCTGAGCAATTATCTCATTCCCAACCACAAGACAATATTCAATGCTTTTAAAGCATATTGTATTGGTGGTGACATTGTCAGATTGTTCAGATTGTTACTGTGCAGGTTCCTATGTTCCTAGTGAAATGGGAGAAGGAAATGGTACAAGGTTTCCTTTGTATATGCTTGTTCTGTGTGTGTGCTGTGTCTGGTGTACTTCTGTGAACAGTAGCTCAGCCGATGTCACGAAAGCAGTAGAAGAACCTGCCGATGACTCGGAGGTAATGTTGAGGAGTATTACAGTATGGATGAGTTGACAGAAGGCCACATTAGAAGTTGGCAGGAAGTAAGGGTAGGCCAGGTCTAACCAAGCAAAGACTAGCTACGACTTTCTTGTGCAGAGAGTGCCATGCTACACATTTTCTGGACCAATCCATGTTTGCACTCTTTTTCGGAAAAAGTAGTAGAAGGGTTACACTGTCAAAACTGAATGAAATTTATATTTTACACATCAGATAAATGTCAGTCGTAGAGGTGGTCCACAGATTGCCTCGGCAATAGATGGGAACACTGAGAACTGACCCTTACCTTGTGGCCTCTGAAGCTCTTCTTTTAATTAGCTGGCCTGGTGCAAAGTTATTGATGCTGCTTGATGCACATGTGACGTCACACCAGACCATATAATTAATAGAAGAGCCACGAATGCCATTAAGTATCAGTTGGTTTTAAGGGCTCCCGTCCACCAAACAAAGATTACTGACATGTCTGATGGACTGGGTCCTGAGAATCCATTTTCACCAATTTAAGTCACTGGAGATCCTTGTTGACAACTGATTTGTGCTGTATTGCAATTTTATGGAAGCAAAGTTTCCCCACTAAAATTGTTATGTAACACTTGCAAATGAATGATATGGTAAACTCATGGGGTCCAAGTCTTCACCATACATGGTTCCATTGAATCAACTTTCTCTCCTCAGAGAAGTATAGGACATACAGTCATATGAAAAAGTTTGGGCACCCCTATTAATGTTAACCTTTTTTCTTTATAACAATTTGGGTTTTTGCAACAGCTATTTCAGTTTCACATATCTAATAACTGATGGACTGAGTAATATTTCTGGATTGAAATGAGGTTTATTGTAATAACAGAAAATGTGCAATCCGCATTTACACAAAATTTGACCGATGCAAAAGTACGGGCACCCTTATCAATTTCTTGATTTGAACACTCCTAACTACTTTTTACTGACTTACTAAACCACTAAATTGGTTTTGTAACCTCATTGAGCTTTGAACTTCATAGGCAGGTGTATCCAATCATGAGAAAAGGTATTTAAGGTGGCCACTTACAAGTTGTTCTCCTATTTGAATCTCCTATGAAGAGTGGCATCATGGGCTCCTCAAAACAACTCTCAAATGATCTGAAAACAAAGATTATTCAACATAGTTGTTCAGGGGGAGGTACAAAACGTTGTCTCAGAGATTTAAACTGTCAGTTTCCACTGTGAGGAACATAGTAAGGAAATGGAAAAACACAGGTACAGTACTTGTTAAGTCCAGAAGTGGCAGGCCAAGAAAAATATCAGAAAGGCAAAGAAGAAGAATGGTGAGAACAGTCAAGGACAATCCACAGACCACCTCCAAAGACCTGCAGCATCATCTTGCTGCAGATGGTGTCAATGTGCATCGGTCAACAATAACAATACAGCGCACTTTGCACAAGGAGAAGCTGTATGGGAGAGTGATGCGAAAGAAGCCGTTTCTGCAAGCACGCCACAAACAGAGTCGCCTGAGGTATGCAAAAGCACATTTGGACAAGCCAGTTACATTTTGGAAGAAGGTCCTGTGGACTGATGAAACAAAGATTGAGGTGTTTGGTCATACAAAAAGGCGTTATGCATGGAGGCAAAAAACCATGACATTCCAAGAAAAGCTCTTGCTACCCACAGTAAAATTTGGTGGAGGTTCCATCATGCTTTGGGGCTGTGTGGCCAATGCCAGCACCGGGAATCTTGTTAAAGTTGAGGGTCGCATGGATTCAACTCAGTATCAGCAGATTCTTGACAATAATGTGCAAGAATCAGTGACGAAGTTGAAGATACGCAGAGGATGGATATTTCAGCAAGACAATGATCCAAAACACCGCTCCAAATCTACTCAGGCATTCATGCAGAGGAACAATTACAATGTTCTGTAATGGCCATCCCAGTCCCCAGACCTGAATATCATTGAACATCTGTGGGATGATTTGCAGCGGCTGTCCATGCTCGGTGACCATCAAACTTAACTGAACTGGAATTGTTTTGTAAACAGGAATGGTCAAAAATACCTTCATCCAGGATCCAGGAACTCATTAAAAGCTACAGGAAGTGACTAGAGGCTGTTATTTTTGAAAAAGGAGGATCTACAAAATATTAATGTCACTTTTATGTTGAGGTGCCCATACTTCTGCATCGGTCAAATTTTGATAAATGCGGATTACACATTTTCTGTTAGTACAATAAACATCATTTCAATCCAGAAATATTACTCAGTCCATCAGTTATTAGATATATGAAACTGAAATAGCTGTTGCAAAAACCCAAATTGTTATAAAGAAAAAAGGTTAACATTAATAGGGGTGCCCAAACTTTTTCATATGACTGTATATTTTCCAGTCTCACATTTGTCCTAGTCTCTATCAATTTTTGTTTTTCTTTTAATATTTTCTATCTTTTAGTTCTTTAAAATCCTTCTTTCTCTTCCTGCCCCTAAGTGGTTTATCTTATGTTCATTGTTATTATTTTAATAAAATATTAACCCCTTAACGACCGCGAGCAGTAAAATTACATCCTAAGCGGTCATAGTATAATCCTACCCCTGTATCCCTTTCACAAACGTATTTAATCTCTGGATTCTGGTCCACATAGACTTATATGGGCACCGGAATCCGGAGAGGATCCAGATTTTTTTTTCAATTCGGCTGCCGGTCCGGATTTTGGCGGATTCAATCAGCCCTACTCAAGACGCAAAATGAGCCATAACTGAGCCATAGGTCCCGAAAAATAATAACACCACAGGTCATGGAAAACGGCGCAAAAAGTGTGCCACTTTTTTGGATTAAATTCTGATATTTTTTTAACCCCTTATATAAAAGTAAACATATACATGTTTGGTGTCTATGAACTCGCACCAACCTGAGACATCACAACACCAAAACACATCAGTTTTATCATATAGTGAACACGGTGAATAAAATATCTCAAAACTAATCATGCAATCACACTTTTTTTGCAATTTTTCCACACTTGGAATTTTTTTGCAGTTTTCCAGTACATTATATGGTAAAACATATGATTTCATTTAAATGTACAACTCGTTGCACTGAAAACAAGCCCTCATATGGCAAGATTTATGGAAAAATAAAAAAGTTACGTCTCTCGGAAGAAGGGGAGCAAACAAACAAACCGAAAAATGAAAAAAAAAAATGAGCGGGGTTGAATGGGGTAAAAAAAACTCATGTCAAAAGTTTTCACCTTCTTTTACCCGTGAACTACAAAACATCTACGACTGTTCGATAGAATTAAGTCCAAGTTTCTTCTAAGCAGACCCATTTTACTTGACTGGGACAACACCAATTGTACAGTAAAGTAATTTGTTGCCACTTGTAACTTTTATATTGGAGATTTTCGAAACTAAATATTCATGTGGCTCCCAAATACATTAATTGGGTTTTACTGCCTCATCAGTCAAAGGTTGTCTCTGCCTCAGCTTGGCTAAATAAATTGTGGATAGAGTACGGTATACATGGCACCCACCGGGAGTATTTTATGGAAAATGTTAATGGGAGAAAAATGAAATTTCAGCTCTCACATCATGTTTTATGTGTTCTCCGCTACAACCTGCTACAATCTGGTTTCCCATAATTTCCCACAGGATCAATAAAGTGTATCGTATCGTACGTTGCAGGAACTCATATGTGTTAATACTGACACATCTTTTGACTACACCATGAAACAAAATGAAATGTCAGTCACATGTTAATTACTTCTCCCTAAACAGGTGTCAATGAGCAGGAGCACACAATGAGTGGCGGTCAGCCATATCATTTTTTGTCCGACAGCTATCATTTCTGAGTCTGCCATACATATGAGCATTTGCCTGGCTGAGCACTCCTGTGTTTTCTAGGACAAAGCTGAGGCTGGATTCCCCTGGTAGCACCTTATTTTACTGAGAACAAAAGGATCGTTTGTCAGAAATTCAACATCGCAGAACTTTCTCTCTTATGACATCTGTCGAGGAAGAGTCAGAAAGTCAGGAGGCCCTTATACACATTAAACTATTTGCCAATAATGCCGATATTGGCAGATGTGGCTGAAGTTAGTCAAATGAGTATGGGTGCATTGAAGGGGTTGTCCAATAAAGTATATTTTAATCAATAGATTTTGGAATAAAAATAAGTTGCACAATTAGACTTGTTAAAATAATTTGGAGTATAATTTTACATGTTTATGCATACCTTTTGTTTGTGGTCTTACAGTTTCAGGCATGGTTGGGACGGCCATGTTTAAGAGGGGAGGTATGTAAGACGATGGTCGAGTTTCTAACGATGAAGACAACAAATGTGTTCTTAAATTTATACATTGAAACCTTGGATTAAGAGTTACTTGGTTTGAGAGTGTTTTGCAAGAGAAGCAAAGCTTTTTAAAAATTTGTAACTTGGTTTAAGAGCAATGCTTTGCAATAAGAGCAAATACTCACCGTGCACACTTCCGGTTCTGTCCTTTCACCACGCTCTGACCTGCTTTGGAGGTAACTTTCTGTACATATGTATTGTATACTGTATACCATTGTGCAGTACAGTATACACTATATATCATGTCTATTAATTTGCATTTGTGGACACAGTATTGTACTTTCTTTCTGCTAACCAGTACAGCACATTGCTTGTACTGTAATTTAATTGCCTGTGCAGTATTCCTACCCCTCATTTGGCTTACTTCTGCCCTTATTTTGGGGAGAATAGATTTGGGAGTGTGTTTTTTTACTAGTTTTTTTTCTAGTACAATGTCTATGGTACTAGAATAAAGATTGTCATATTTATACATCATTTATCATTATCATTCATTTTTCTCTCTACAATGTATCTCCCGCACACCGACTATTCTATTGTAAGCTGACATGCAGTTTAAAGGGGTGGTTCACCCATATTTTTTATTGTCTAGATCGATATTATATTGAGAAACAATGTTTCTCTCAAATACCTTATGTTGTCAATAGTGCCTGTGAGAGGTGCTATTGCAGACCGCTGCTCCCCGTCCAGTGACGTACCCGTCCAATGCTGCCACGTCACATCCGTGCGGCCGGCTGCGTTCTGAGCCCATCTTCTCCCTGCTCCTCCTCCTCCTCCTCCCTCACAGCATGTCTCTTGCTTGCAGCGTTCTGCGAGGAGGGAGGAGGGAGGGGGAGCAGGAGACGCGCCATGCTAGGAGGGAGGAGGGAGGAGGGAAGGGGGAGCAGGAGACGCGTCTTGCTGTGCTAGGAGGGAGGAGGAGGGGGGAGCAGATGGGCTGTGACAGCGGTGAAACACCGCTCACAGCTCAGAGTCTGGAAGACTGTAGCCGGCCGCACGGATGTGACGTGGCAGCATTGGACGGGTACGTCACTGGACGGGGAACAGCGGTCTGCAATAGCGCCTCTCACAGGCACTATTGACAACATAAAGTATTTGAGAGAAACATTGTTTCTCAATATAATATCGATCTAGACAATAAAAAATATGGGTGAACCACCCCTTTAATGTGTTTTATATGTTCATTACTGTACTGTACAGTATTTTGTATTAGTGTACTGTAATAATTGTATATGAATACAGTACATTATTTTGTATTACTGTGATAAGTTTGTATAAATACAGTAAATGTTTTTGGGTTGCAGAACGAATTGTCTATGTTTCAATTATTTCCTATGGGAAAATATGCTTTGATACAAGAGTGACTTGGTTTAAGCAAGGAGAAAGGACGGGACTCAGCACCAATTCCAGGATAGCAAAAATATAAATCCAACGAAAAATATATAAAAGTGTAGAAACTTTATTCAATGATTAAAAATCCAAGAAAAACATCATCGGTTCCATGAAAACATCATGGCTTGACGCGTTTCGGACAGTTGGAATATAGATAAGTCCTTAATCGTTGCTTATGATTAAGGACTTATCTATATTCCAACTGTCCGAAACGCGTCAAGCCATGATGTTTTCATGGAACCGATGATGTTTTTCTTGGATTTTTAATCATTGAATAAAGTTTCTACACTTTTATATATTTTTCGTTGGATTTATATTTTTGCTATCCTGGAATTGGTCCTGAGTCACGTCCTTTCTCCTTGCTATTGCCTCTACGGACCTGCCTGTCCGGTGGACATCCTACATCCCACCTGAACTGAGCGGATACATATACGGGTGAGCTGAATAATTTTTTTTTTTTTTCTTCGTTCTGACTTGGTTTAAGAGCACACTCCTGGAATGAATTATGCTCATGATACAAGGTCCCCCTGTATATATATATATATATATATACACACACACATGTATTTATATATATCTCCTGTCCGGAGATAATCTTATAAATGTGCCACTGCTGTGCTATGCACTCTGTAACGGAGAGTTGTGTGTGACAATGCAGAGCTGCTCCACTTCCTGGTCTGAACCCACCACAGTGCCTGGACAGGGGAGGAAGCATACCATATAGATAAAGTATATACAAAAAAAAGGGATCCAGCACGACATCCAATAGATAAAAATCTTCTGTTTGCTTTATTAATCCATGTTAGAAAGTGGAGTTAAAATACAGACAAGGGACGCGTTTCGGAATATACTTCCTTATTCACAATCCTAGGAAGTATATTCCGAAACGCGTCCCTTGTCTGTATTTTAACTCCACTTTCTAACATGGATTAATAAAGCAAACAGAAGATTTTTATCCATTGGATGTCGTGCTGGATCCCTTTTTTTTGTATATCCTAGTGTCATGGCCGTGATTCATCTTCCTTCCACCATCTTTGGACTTCATACATACTGGTGAGCTGGATTTGAGAATTTTTTTTCTCTTTTTGATAGATAAAGTATACATTAGGACACTGTGGGATTGTGGATTGTAATTGATGCTTTCTGTAAGGCAAAACATTTTTCCTGGGAGGTAAAACATTGTTTTTAAATGGGCAGGGAAATGTTTTACCTCACAGATAGTACAGCATGGGACTGCAGCTGATACTGTCTGTATACTGTTTGCTTCCTCTCTGGTCAGGAGATGTGGTATGTTCAGACCATGTTCCTTTATGGTCAGAAATATCCATTACACAGTTCATAGCAGGGGAACATGTATAACATTCTCAGCACAGGGACATTTTTTTTAACACTGCCAATTGTGGAGCTTATTTTCATTCCAAGATCCATTGATTAAAATGTACTTTCTTCATGGGACAACCCCTTTAAGGCTCTTTTCACAAAGCTACTTGGGCGCCAATAATTTGCAATGTTTTGTTGTAGGTCTTTTCATTTCTGTAGTGGGCTACAGAGATAATGTACTAGACAATTTTTGGGGCCTGCCAAACAATCATTTGTACCTAAACTCAACTTTAGATGCTGCATAGCCTTTCTTCCTTTCTTGATGATCGTGGTGTCTCTCCAGTTATATTTTATCTATTATGGTACTCAGGTTATTAACTTGTTAGCAATTTATTCTTATTAGCAAAACTGAGACCTCATGTGTAACTCTACATTTACAGCATTGCTGTATATAGCAGAAATCACAGTCTCCTATAAATGCCAGCCACGGACTGGTCTTCTCAGGATTACTGAGACATAGGGGTCATCATCAGACCCCTGGCTGCCATGACAACACATCGGCATCATAGTAGCGCTGATGTGGGGTTAGAACAGCGCTCACCCCTGCTGGCGGTGCATCATCACATTATGGGTGTCAGATGCGAGCATTCCTACATGAACAGTGTCCTGGAAAGTGGATTGGTCATCGTGAGCCAGTTGAATGGCCACCAAGGTCTCCCAATCTGACCCCCTAAGACTTTTATCTTTGGGGTCATCTGAAGGCAGTTGTCTATGCTGTGAAGATACAAGATGTGCAGCATCTGAAACAACGGATACTGGAAGCCTGTGCTAGCTTCTTCTGTGGTGTTGCTATCAGTGTGTCGAGAGTGGGAGAAGAGGGTTGCATTGACAATCCAACACAATGGGCAGCACTTTGAACACATTTTATAAGTGGTTATAAAATTGTAAATAACTAATGAACGAATAAAGTTACATTACAACCAAGCACACCATTGTTTTTCTTGTGAAATTCTCAATAAGTTTGATGTGTTACATGACCCTCTTCCCATTGGAAAAAATAAAGTTGGATCCAAAATGGCCGACTTCAAATTGGCTGTCATGGTCACCACCCATCTTGAAAAGTTTCCCCCCCTCCCATATACTAATGAGCCACAAACAGGATGTTGATATCCCCAACCATTCCCATTTTGTTTAGGTGTATCCATATAAATGGCCCACCCTGTAGATTGTAATATGTAAAAAAGAAAACAATACGCATTGAACAGGTTAACAGCCGCGGGCTGAGCTCCACTCCATTAGTGGTTGTTAGAGGCAGATGAAGGCTGAATAATTAAACCTTTTTCTGCAGGGAAAGATTCGGCCTTGGTGTGCGAGCCACAGTGTCCATTGTGGAAATATCAGGATTACTATTTTCGATGTAGATTGTAATATGTAAAAAAAGAAAACAATACAAAGCCAAAAATGTAAAAGAAAAAAAATACATTTAACACACTAAACAATAGGATATTTTCTGCTTATAGCTTCCTTTTATGAAACCTCGATTAAATGAATCTCTGGCCGATGCACAGATTAGAGGGGCACTTTACTGAAAATATTGGCCAATATATTAGTCTATACATTACATAAGAATGAAGTGTCAGAGTATCCTGGAGCACAAACAGATGTGCGCGCAAGCTCTAAGAGCGGATCCAAATCTTATATAGAGTGTGTTACCGCTTACTTTGATGAGGTAAAACCAACCAGACACTGAGGTGTTAGATCTTTTTGTAGTCTCAAATACAAAAAATATTCTTTTTAAAGAGATATTATACAAGACAAGAGGTTTTGCTGCAAACTCTTTATGCAGCATCTGTCACAGGTCCTCCAAACCATCGCCGGTCCTCCAAACCATCTCCGGCCATTAATTGTTTGTATTCTCTTTGGCTGCATTTACTATTGTTTTATGCCTGAACTGAGCATAATCGGTGAGAAAGTCGTGCACGTTGGGCATACCTCCATAGGAAGAATGTACACATTTTTTCATTTGGCTTTATGACCAGTCCGATGAGACAACCGAATTCCAGAAACCATTCCATAGAAAATCTTGAGATGACTTTAGCCATCAGCTTCCTGTTAGAAATAAAAGACCAGATAGCCACATACAGTATATAGTTTTTCAACCATCACATAGGGCCCATTTAGACAGGCCAATATCAGCTGGTCTAAATAATCCAACACCACCTGACAAACAGCAGAATGCTTATTCATCGGGTGACATTATTTTTAACCAATCTTAAAACTCATTGTTCTCGGCAGCACATCGTTTTATGCTATAATTTAACCTACCCTATAATTTGGCGGGTGTAACTATGTAAAGCCTCCCCAGGCACCACTTCCTGCTGGTGATATTTCTGAAGTAGACCCTGCTTGGAACTACAGCCTGTTTATCTTGTGCTTCTAATGGCAGATTCATTTGTAAAAGCCTGAAGAAGGAGCCTTGGTGCTCTGAAAGCTTGCTAATATAATTTTTCTGGTTAGCCTATAAAGGCATCACTCCTAAAATACATTTGTCATTCTTGGGACATAGTATTTCAATAGATAATGGTGGATTATAACTTCTGGTTTACCTTAGTTTACTCTGCACCTTTCCCGGACTCTTAAGGAAGTATGTGGAACCCTCAATGGCTTAAGAAGCAAAGGTCCAAGAGGTCATCTGAGTTATCCAGTTAGGGTTGTTTCAGTCTGCGCAGGGGTCTTTTGAGATTGCGCCACTAGGACCTCTAGTCTATACAAGACCCGGACGAGTAAGGTGTAGTAGTTTTACGGTAGACCATATTTTACGTTATTTACACCGTGTGCACTCTAGTTCGCATAACAGTGTTAAAGCATCATTGTAGACTTGTTTTGACTCCTGAAGCACAAACACATTTTTATAAGATCTAAGAATAAAGCTGAATCTTCGAGTGTGACTGCACACTTTGATGATCATTTAAAAGCTGAGGTGCTGGACCTCCTTGTAACAAAAAGGAGACAGCTGCACTCTGTAGTGCTAAGATATATGGAACAATGAGTATGGGAATATAGACATGCATTACTCTTATGAAAAACATGTAAAAATTGAGATACTTAGCAAACAAAAATCACCATTTTCTTTGTAAGCCCAACAGCCAAGGGCAAGGCAACCTCTTTTTGTTGGGTACCTGTCACGTCCCCATCGGAGTCCGCTCCTGCGACTTCTGCTCCGATCGCCAGACGACGCCATGTTCCCACCATGGATAGTGCTGGTGATGGGAGAGGAGTCGGTGCCCATGGTTCTGCGGAGCACAGTGTCACGTCCCCACCGGAGTCCGCTCCTGCGACTTCTGCTCCGATCGCCAGACGACGCCATGTTCCCACCATGGATAGTGGTGGTGATGGGAGAGGAGTCGGTGCCCGTGGCTCTGCGGAGCACAGGCTCCGCTCATCCACTAGGCTGGGTTTCCCTGGAACCTGCAGTACCACTGGCTGACTGTAGGTGGCATGTGTCTCCCGGCTGAAGTGGCCAACATTCACCTGCAGCCTATGGGAAGACACCACACCCTTCTTATTCTCTCTCCTGTCACATGATCACTGCCAGTGATAGTTCTGTTCTCCTGGCTCATGTGCTGTTTGAATTGTGATTCCTGTGCGCTGACCTTGTTTGTGTTTGACTACCCTCCTGCCTGTCGTTTTTGTACTTTGCTGCCAGTTCTGGATTTGACCCCTGCTTTGTCTCCTTACTACGCCCTTGCCTGCCGATTCTGTTCCTGTTTTGCATCTTCTCGATTTTGACCCTGCCTGACGACTACGGACTATAGTCTACCACAGGTAGCGATCTCTGAGGCTCTGTGTAATTCCAAATTCCTGTACAGGGGTTAAAAGGTTGCAGAGTTCTTGGGGTCCTGCATTGTGAGCGGCTTTTCACTAGATTCCCCTTACAGCCAGTCTGAGTCTGTGGCTCCTATCAGGCATTACAGTACCTATCAAACTAATGCCTCTCTTTGGGTTAAAAAAACCCCTAAAATTTATGGGTGGATAGGAACCTGCAAATGGATAATTAAAATTGTGGTTACTATGTTTCATGTTAAGTTTGCACCTGTTCACATTAGAAAGGTAGGATGTGCCATCAGTCTCTTTCTTAGATTACAGGGTCATGCCTTCTGATTGAGCACTCCTGCTCTTCAGCATCAGAAAATTTTAATTCTCCATTTGCAGGTTCCTTTCCGCCCATAAATTGTAGGTTTTTTAACCCAAACAGAGACATTAGTTTGATAAGGACCCAGCAAAAAAAGGTTGCCTTGGCGTTGGCTGTTGGGCTCATATAAAACTGGACATTTTTGTGTACTGAGTATCTCTATTTTTATATGTTTTTCATAGCAGTAATGTATGTCTATATTACCATGTTTATTGTTCCACATACCTGAGCACTGCAGAGTACAACTGTCTGCTTTTTATTACTATGTTTCATGTTAGTTTGCACCTGTTCACATTAGAAAGGTAGGATGTGCCATCAGTCTTTTTCTTGGATCTCCTTGTAGTCTCAAATATTAAAATTCTCAAATACAATTGCTCTGCGTACCATGAAGTGCAGTCAACCAGTCTAAACAGGCAAATAAACAGTTTGTTTGCAGCCTATTGACAGTTGTTTAATGACCATGACCAGGCATTGTAAACAGACCCTTAAAGACCACCTTCAGTTTCTTAATATTCTAGTATCAAGGAAATTTTAGCTTCCGTGTTGGACACTTGGTAGCATGATGTATATTATTACCTTACCAAACGATAATATCTGTATTCAGGCGCATTTTCAGCATCTAGTATATCTTGGCAGATTTTGGGACCCATTGCATTTTGGATCAATACCATGTCACCGAACAAATATTCTCCAAATTATTGCCTTCCTATTTTAATGAGGGTTAAACCTAACAGTACTCAATATACATGAAAATAAAGTCATATATGACCAAGGTTAAGCCCTCTATGGACAATATACCGTATATAATTGTCATGCGGTGTTCAGGTACAGACTCATTAGGTGTCACAGTGGCGTCAGGCTCTGTTCACATTATAGAGCCTGACAGGTAACCTGATGTCTCCTAGTTGTTCAGCCAGAGCTGAGCGTCGGCTGTTTCATGTACTTTGTTCCTCATTCCTGCAGGAGTTCATTCCTGCTGACCTGGGAAACTTTGCTAGGAGCTCAGGTTGTTAATTGTCAATCACAGCTATCCCCTTCCTATATAAGATTCTTGACCTTGTTACTCAGTGCCGACTATAGCTTCAGCTTAGCCCCAGTCTTTATGGTGATCCAGTTTGTGGTGATCTGTAGTTGCTCTTTTAAATGGTGTGTAAGTTTTCCTGTTGTGCGTTTGTGGCGCCCCAGCGGTCTGGTTGCCACAGCAGTGTTGCCCTCCTCAAAAGGGTTAATGCTGAGCCTGGAGGTAGCTGGGGAAATCCATTGGTACTATCATTCAACACAGTTTCTCTCCCAGGCCAGCAGACGGAACTCTAAACCTGGAGTTTCAGGGAGGATCCCTTAAGCTCTGACCTGGGGGAGGAGTTAGTTAGTCTGTGAGGAGAGTTCAGAGAGACAATGACTCGAGTAGTGTGGTGTGTGAGCAGGGAGCTGAGCCAGATTGCTCGGCCCAGAAAAACACATCCACAGAGAGGTAAAAAGGAGGAGAACATTGGGAGTGGAGCGCAGCCAGCTCACTCCAACATCATAGCTAAAGAAATTGAATATCGGAGTTCAGGGCCACTCGAGTACCGGTGGTCGCATCCGGAGGACAAGAGGACTGCAGGTCTCTGTCCACCCTGCACCCGGAGGTGCAGCTGCAAAGCCAGGGCTAGGAGCCCAGATAGAAAGAACGGCACCTTTGACAGTCCACATAGCCCGCCATACGGGAGAGGTAACAAATTACTTCAGAGAGCAGCAGAACGAGTCTCAGTATACTGAAACAGTGGGACCCCGTTTACACAAACAGAGTGTAGGGAGCAGGCCTCATTACTCACCTGGCCAGTGTGAGACCCCCGACTGCTTCCAGGCCACTGGATGACCATTACCACCTGTAACAGGCTCCCTGGACTTCACTGGTTGGACAAGTAAAGGAGAAGGTAAAAGGAAATTACTGTCTGTGTCTGTTCCTTTCCACTGCCCTGTAGGCCCTGCACCTCGTCCACAAACACCATAGACTTTACCAAGCACCAAAGGTTGCCCCGGGGTATCCGCTCTACCTGTGGAGAGCAAGAAACACCTCAGCTGCCATAACATCAGCCCCAGAGGTCCCTCCCAGCAGCTGCGGCTCCATAGCTGCAAATTACCACAGGTGGCGTCACGAATCTTATATAAACTTTAACACTATCATCACCCCCAATACCGCCACATTAACTGACTCCACCAGGGTCACGGAATCGGGCCCCGCCAACGCTGACTACCCTGGACTAGTCCGGCCCGACACCGAGTCACCTAAGGCCCTGGGGTGAGCGTGTCACGTTTACTTTCTTTACTTTTCTTTTTTTCCTTGTACACTTATAGTCTCTCTTTTTTGTTTGAGTGCAGTATGTAAGAGTTTCCATTCTCCCTTCTCCGTGTTGTTACTCTGGGGTTTTGTTACTATTTCCAGCCCACTCTAAGGGTCGGGGAGAGGGGTAGTAAAGTCAGGGTTCGGACAGGAGTCAGGGTTATGCTGGGGGCTCAGGCCTGGCTGCCATCAAGCCTACCTCCAAGATAAGGGACAAGCAGTGTCTCAAGTCTGAGGGGCAGCTTAGGAGCCCCTGTTCTGTCATTTCATATCCTATGACAATAGTTTGCTAGTTAAGGTGGTTATTTTATCATATAACCACAGGAGACGTGATAAGTATATGATCAGTGGGGGCCCTCCACCAATGTGAATGGAGCAGAAGATTGACCACTGCTCCATTCACTCTTCATATTATGTGTTGATAATAGGGGTGGTTCACATATGTGATCAATTTACATAGTGGAAATAGGACCTGCACCAATCTTAAATTTATAACCTATACACTACCTGATAAGTTTGGTTGATCGACAAATGTATTTAAGCACCCTTAGCCATTCGATGCTGATTATCAGCTCAACTTTCCCTCTAAAGGTACCGTCACACATAACGAGATCGCTAGCGAGATCGCAGCTGAGTCACGGTTTCCGAGAGTAGCGATCCCGTTAGCGATCTTGTTATGTGTGACACCTACCAGCGATCAGGCCCCTGCTGTGAGATCTCTAGTCGTTGCAGAATGGTCCAGGCCATTTTCTTCAAAGGCGATGTCCTGCTGGGCAGAACACATCGCTGTGTTTGACACTGTGTGACAGGGTCACAGTGACTGCTGAGATAGTTATACAGGTCACTACTGCGACCTGTATTGTTCCTGCATCGCTGGTAAGATCTGACTGTGTGACATCTCACCTACGACCTCCCAGCGACTTACCAGCGATCCTTATCAGGTCGCATCGTTTTCGGGATCACTGGTACGTCGTTGTGTGTGACTGGGCCTTAAGAGTCTTGCATTGCATTAGCAAGATACTTGTATATAAATTACAAATGTACAGTTAGGTCCAGAAATATTTGGACAGTGACACAATTTTCGCGAGTTGGGCTCTGCATGCCACCACATTGGATTTGAAATGAAACCTCTACAACAGAATTCAAGTGCAGATTGTAACGTTTAATTTGAAGGTTTGAACAAAAATATCTGATAGAAATTGTAGGAATTGTACACATTTCTTTACAAACACTCCACATTTTAGGAGGTCAAAAGTAATTGGACAAATAAACCAAACCCAAACAAAATATTTTTATTTTCAATATTTTGTTGCGAATCCTTTGGAGGCAATCACTGCCTTAAGTCTGGAACCCATGGACATCACCAAACGCTGGGTTTCCTCCTTCTTAATGCTTTGCCAGGCCTTTACAGCCGCAGCCTTCAGGTCTTGCTTGTTTGTGGGTCTTTCCGTCTTAAGTCTGGATTTGAGCAAGTGAAATGCATGCTCAATTGGGTTAAGATCTGGTGATTGACTTGGCCATTGCAGAATGTTCCACTTTTTTGCACTCATGAACTCCTGGGTAGCTTTGGCTGTATGCTTGGGGTCATTGTCCATCTGTACTATGAAGCGCCGTCCGATCAACTTTGCGGCATTTGGCTGAATCTGGGCTGAAAGTATATCCCGGTACACTTCAGAATTCATCCGGCTACTCTTGTCTGCTGTTATGTCATCAATAAACACAAGTGACCCAGTGCCATTGAAAGCCATGCATGCCCATGCCATCACGTTGCCTCCACCATGTTTTACAGAGGATGTGGTGTGCCTTGGATCATGTGCCGTTCCTTTTCTTCTCCAAATTTTTTTCTTCCCATCATTCTGGTACAGGTTGATCTTTGTCTCATCTGTCCATAGAATACTTTTCCAGAACTGAGCTGGCTTCATGAGGTGTTTTTCAGCAAATTTAACTCTGGCCTGTCTATTTTTGGAATTGATGAATGGTTTGCATCTAGATGTGAACCCTTTGTATTTACTTTCATGGAGTCTTCTCTTTACTGTTGACTTAGAGACAGATACACCTACTTCACTGAGAGTGTTCTGGACTTCAGTTGATGTTGTGAACGGGTTCTTCTTCACCAAAGAAAGTATGCGGCGATCATCCACCACTGTTGTCATCCGTGGACGCCCAGGCCTTTTTGAGTTCCCAAGCTCACCAGTCAATTCCTTTTTTCTCAGAATGTACCCGACTGTTGATTTTGCTACTCCAAGCATGTCTGCTATCTCTCTGATGGATTTTTTCTTTTTTTTCAGCCTCAGGATGTTCTGCTTCACCTCAATTGAGAGTTCCTTAGACCGCATGTTGTCTGGTCACAGCAACAGCTTCCAAATGCAAAACCACACACCTGTAATCAACCCCAGACCTTTTAACTACTTCATTGATTACAGGTTAACGAGGGAGACGCCTTCAGAGTTAATTGCAGCCCTTAGAGTCCCTTGTCCAATTACTTTTGGTCCCTTTAAAAAGAGGAGGCTATGCATTACAGAGCTATGATTCCTAAACCCTTTCTCCGATTTGGATGTGAAAACTCTCATATTGCAGCTGGGAGTGTGCAGTTTCAGCCCATATTATATATATAATTGTATTTCTGAACATGTTTTTGTAAACAGCTAAAATAACAAAACTTGTGTCACTGTCCAAATATTTCTGGCCCTGACTGTATAAACAAAAAAGTCACCATAATATTGAAAAGTACAACTTTAGAAATACATATATATATATATATATATATATATATATATATATATATATATATATTTATATTTATAGTACAGACCAAAAGTTTGGAGACACCTCATTCAATGAGTTTTCCTTATTTTCATGGCTCTGAAAATTATAGATTCACATTGAAGGCATCAAAACTATGAATTAACACATGTGGAATGAAATACTTAAAAAAGTGTGAAACAACTGAAAATATGTCTTATATTCTAGGTTCTTCAAAGTAGCCACCTTTTGCTTTGATTACTGCTTTGCACACTCTTAGCATTCTCTTGATGAGCTTCAAGAGGTAGTCACCCGAAATGGTTTTCCAACAGTCTTGAAGGAGTTCCCAGAGATGCTTAGCACTTGTTGGCCCTTTTGCCTTCACTCTGCGGTCCATCTCACCCCAAACCATCTCGATTGGGTTCAGGTCTGGTGACTGTGGAGAAAAGGTCATCTGTCGTAGCAGCCAATCACTCTCCTTCTTAGTCAAATAGCCCTTACACAGCCTGGAGGTGTGTTTGGGGTCATTTTCCTGTTGAAAAATAAATGATGGTCCAACTAAATGCAAACTGGATGGAATAGCATGCCGCTGCAAGATGCTGTGGTAGCCATGCTGGTTCAGTATGCCTTCAGTTTGAATAAATCCCCAACAGTGTCACCGGCAAAGCACCCCCACACCATCACACCTCCTCCTCCATGCTTCACGGTGGGAACCAGCCATGTAGAGTCCATCCGTTCACCTTTTCTACAAAGACACGGTGGTTGGATCCAAAGATCTCAAATTTGAACTCAGCAGACCAAAACACAGATTTCCACTGGTCTAATGTCCATTCCTTGTATTCTTTAGCCCAAACAAGTCTCTTCTGCTTGTTGCCTGTCCTTAGCAGTGGTTTCCTAGCAGCTATTTTACCATGAAGACCTGCTGCACAAAGTCTCCTCTTAAAAGTTGTTCTAGAGATGAGAAGGTGTGTCCAAACCTTTGGCCTGTACTATATATATATATATATATATATATATATATATATATATATATATATATATATAAAAAATAGTATGTAATATATAATAATATATAAAATAGTATAATAGTTTTGAAATTTGATTAAACAAATGTGGACAAAAAGCGATAATTAGGAGCCCACTCCACAGGTAATGCTTTTGTTCTGCTTTCTAGTACTGAAAGCCTATTATATATTTCTAGCCTTTTGTTACTTGCATTGGGATGTCCAAGTGTTGGATCAACCAAATGGAACCGTCCTCCTTCTAACTCCTGGCTGGGTCACTGACCGGGATATAAGACTCACCTGTGTAACCTGAGAATCCTCCTCAAACTTCCGCCTTTGATTTGACTTTCACAGACCACTACATTCTGTTTCTTCCCATCTGTCTGCTATCATGTTAACAAGCAGAGGAGAATCTCGGCAGTTCATTGACAACATAATAAAATGGGATTTGAATTTCACTCTTCAAAGAATAGTTTCCTATCAAACCAGGTCTCCTGTATCTCTATAAGCCTCACTGGTCAGGCCATAAAGAAGGACTAGTGCAATAATATGCAACGTCTTAGTCTATACAATGGTTTGACTCGGTGTCTTTTCCTAACGTTTTACCGTAATTTACAATTGTAAAATTCCCTTTATATGATACTAATATCTTAACAAAATGTTATATTTATTTTATTATATCACCATTGTGTAAGATTCTAAGATTGTTATTAAAGGGGATATTCATTACTATACTTTATTTTACAGTGGTTTTAAAACAAATAAAAACACATACTCCCTTACCAGACCCTAGTCATTCCTCACACCATTGCCCATTTACTCCACCAATCTCTTTGGTTCCTTTTAAACGGCATAATTTTACATGACCACTGCAGGCAATCAGCTGCCACTAAATAGCCGCATCCATGATGTTCCATCCGAATTTGAAAAGACTGACTGTTTCCTCCGACTCAAAAACAGTGTTAATGTTGCAGCCAATCAGTGGGTGCTGATGTGATGTCATCCAGTAGGAGACAGATGTAAGTACGAAGACAGATGGTCGGAATGAACAACAATGGAGAGGCACTTTTGGTGTCCAATGGGTTGGTAGCTGTTTGTTTTAAGATTTACATGGGCCTATATAGGAAATAAAATACTCTAGTTGAAACTCCTTTAAGGATCTGGTAAATGCTAACCCTATTTGGTGATTTGCAAGTCAAGGTTGACTTCAGTGTGTCTATATGGAAGAAAAAAAAAGGCTATGGAGGGTCTCACTGCTAGAAATGAGCAAACCCAAGGAAGTTCGGTTCGGTGGATGCAAATGCATTTCTGGAAAAGTTCGGTCAGGGAACCCGACTTGACCTGAACCCCAATGGAAGTCACTAATTGGGCAGTTTGTGCCTCTGGCCACATATAGCCAGCCATAAACAGTTCACTTCCGGGGCGGGTAGGTGGGGTTTTTCCATTTTTTTTTTATTTATGCACACTACATCTGATCACACTGTTGTTACCCCCTGTGTGAGCCGATCAGATAATGCATATGGCTCACACTGGGCTAAGTGCCAAGTGTACCCGAGCACTGCGATGCTCACGCAAGTGGTTCTCATATGTTAAGCACCTGAAATCTAAACTCAAACTCTGTATTTTTTAAAGTCTGTGTTCGGTACAAATACGGAACACTGAACCTCGGGATTAATCATCTCTACTCGCTACCATTAACGAAAGCCAAGTAAGGTTGGATTTTTGAAACGGCTAGAAGAATGCACACAGAACATGAGACTAAATGTTATATAGCCCAAGCCTTAGGGTATGTGCACACGTTGCTTTTTTTTCCGCGCGGAAAAAAACGCACCCTCTGGCAGAGGGGAGAATTGTAAACAATGCTTTTTGAGAAACAACGCATCGAAAACGCATGCGTTTTTCATGCGTTTTTCATGCGTTTTTCATGCGTTTTTTTAGGTGCGTTTTTTAAGACTTGTCAGTGATAATAAAGTTGGTTGAACACAGACCTTTGGAAAAAAAAACCTGTGATGTCATTTCCTTCTCCACATTCTGTTTGGATAAATGGGAGGGCTTGGAATGGAAGGAGCACCATTTGAATTTTGGAAAAGTTGAAATAAACTTCGCGCACCAAGCCCCTTAGGTACCTATACGTCAGAAAACCCCCACAAGTGACCCCATTTTGGAATCTGCACCCATCAAGGATTTTATTCAGGAGTATATTAAGCATTTTGAATCCACAGCTACTTCACCCAAAATGTTGCTGTAGCAACAATATTCTCACTTTTAGGCCCGCTTCACATGTCAGTGAAAAACACTGACGTTTTTCACTGGCGTGTAAAACACGCACATGTCCGTCCGTGTGCCGTGAATCACGGCACACGTGGGTTGTCTAAGTGCAATCCGGGCTCCGTTCTCCGTGGCCCGTGATTGCACTTAGAGATTAACTCACCTGCACCCGCTCCCGCTCTCCATGGTGCTGATCGCTCCCGCGGTGCAGCATCCGGCTGGTGCTGACCCCCGCAGCAGCTGCTTCCGGGTTGGCTGTGTCGTGCATCATGAATATGCGCGACAATAATGAGCCGGCACAGAAGGAACAGGGAGGATGGGCTGCAGAGGACGTCGCTGGAGCCGGGTGAGTTAAAATGTTTTTTATTTTAAAAGCACGTTTTTTTCTGGCACGTGTTTCACGGATCACACCACTGCGTGGTCCGTGGGACATCAGTGATGCCAGAAAAAAATGGACATGTCTCCGTGCGGCAATCACGCACACGCGGGTACACCGCATGGAGACACGTGCAGTGAAAAATCACTGACGTGTGAGCAGACCCATTCATTATAATGGGTCTGCGTATGTCAGTGATCCTGGTACGTTTAAAAAAAAGCACAAACGTCCCAGAATCACTGACGTGTGAAAGGGGCCTAAGGCTATGTGGCCATGATCCAGCGACACGGCGTCTAGTACACAGTGCCAGCCTTCCTGCAGCTGCCCATGCCCACGATTTGGGTTCAGGCTGCTGTGGAGCTCTATACTACCTGCAGAGAACACTCGTCTCCGCAGCATAAATTGACATGCTGAGGCTCGGGAAGCCACGCTACCGGTCAGTTTATGCTGCGGAGAAAAGAAGCACAGTGGGCATGGGATCTCCAAAAATCCTTCCACTGTGCTTCTACTGCACAACGCAGCGTTATGGACGCAGGGAAAACACTCAGCGCCCATAACGCTGCAAACCCTGATTGTGGACACACAGCCTAAAAAGCGTCAATGGATGAAGGGATGTCAAATATATAGAACGTCCTACCCCCGCCTGCATATTCTAAGCTGGCACCTTTAGTACCTTTCATGTGGCACTAAAGGGTGCCTAGCTTAGTATTTATCCAATAAAAAAAAAAAAAAAAAATGAAAAAAATGGCGTGGGGTCCCCCCTATTTTTGATAGCCAGTCAGGGTAAAGCAGACAGCTGTAGCCTGCAAACCACAGCTGGCAGCTTCATCTTGGCTGGTGATCAATTTGGAGGGCTCCCCATGTTTTTTTTTTTATTTATAAATAAAGAATAAAAAAAAAAATAACGTGGGGTCCCCCCAAATTAGATCACCAGCCAAGGTGAAGCTGACAGCTGGGGTCTGGTATTCTCAGGGTGGGAAGAGCCATGGTTATTGGACTCTTCCCAGCCTAAAAATAGCAGGCCGCAGCCGCCCCAGAAGTGGCGCATCCATTAGATGCGCCAATCCTGGCGCTTCGCCCCAACTCATCCCGCGCCCTGGTGCGTTGGCTAACGGGGTAATAAATGGGGTTGATACCAGATGTGTAATGTCACCTGGCATCAAGCCCAGCAATTAGTGATGTCACGGCGTCTATCAGACACCCGACATAACTAATTGACAGTAAACAAAAGCAAAAAAAGACAACAAAAAATGTTTTATTAGAAAAAACACTCCCCAAATCATTCCCTTGTTCTCCAATTTAATAAAAAAAAATGGGTCCTCAGAAATCCATATGGATGTCCCACGTCGCCTCTGGACCTTCTAGAATATGGGGGCACGTTCAGGAAACGTATCCCCCATTTTCTAGGAGGGCAGACCCTCCATTTGAGGAGAGTGGGTGCAAAAATCTGCACCCAGTCTCCCCGGGTCACAGCTGCAGAGTGCGAGCAGCCAGCACAGCTCACACTGAACACTGTGCTGGCTGTCAGCTGCTCTGCTCATGTGACCGGCCACCGTGCACTGTGAAGGAGGAGGGAGCCGCGGGGGATCAGCGCTGCGACCGGACAGGTATGTATGACACCGGGGGGGGAATTGGGGTGAACGGGCAGGGCCTGGGGAACAGTTTTCTGTCGCATGTGTTATTGCACATGCGACAGAAATCATAGGAGCAGGGCGGCCGGTGCGCTACTGTGCGCGCGGCCATGTTGGATTTTCGGGAGGGGGGTCGGGGGTCGGGGCGGGCACTTTGGCGACACCGGGGGCTTTGCCAGGAAGTGAGGTCAACAGGAAGCCTCTTGACCTCACTTCCAGGTAAATGCCTGCGTTCTGGCGTGCCGACAAAGGCCGCGGACCCCAACAAAAAAGCAGGTCCATGCGGTGTGGCTGCGTTCTGACCCCACATCATTGATTTCAATGGGGGAGAGAACGCAGCCACAACGCACAAAAGAAGTGACATGCTGCTTTTCTTTCCGCACCGATTTTTGGCATCCAAAACGCTGCGGAAAGAAACGCAGCATGTGCACTGATTTTTCAGCTTTCCCATACACTTTGCTGGGAAAGCTGAACGCATGCAATTTGCCACTGAAACGCTGCGGTTCAAAACGCAGCGTTTCCGCGGTAAAAAACGCATCGTGTGCACACAGCCTTATAAGTAATGTAACAATAACTGCTTCCATAAGTTCCACGCAAACTATACAACTTTCTGACATGGATTTACATTTACAAATAATCAAAATCAAAAAATGTCTAACATATATATATATATAAACCAATCCCTATTATAAAATATATACCGTGGAACCTTGGTTAACGAGAACAATCCGTTCTGCGAGTGTGCTTGTTAACCAAGTTGCTCGTTCAGCAAAGCAAGATTTCCCATAGGAAATCATTGCAATACAGACAATTCGTTCCACAACTTGTTAAATGTCCCATCCTGGTCCCCTATTCTGCTATTACACACATGCACAAACACACACATACACACAAGCACGCACGCACACACACATTTTATGCTCACCTTAACTTCCGTTCCATCGCCGGTTTCCTGTGACTTGCTGTTTGCTGGGATGGGCTTTGTATTGGGTAACCATGACGACGAAGGAGGAACTTCCGCACCCAGAGCGCTGACGTCAAAGGCAGAGCCGCTTGCCTTTGATTGGTCAGCGCGCTGCCTTTGAGTAGCGTCTGACAGCGGAAGTTCCTGCCTCGTCGCCGATGGTTACCGAATACCGATACACAGCCTGGAGCGGCGAACTACAGGACCCAGGAGGCCGACGATGGAACGGAAGGTACACATATTATGCTCACCTTACCTTCCGTTCTATTGCCGGCCTCCTGGATCTTGTAGTTTGCCGCAATGATTCCTCCCTCGTTGCGATGCAGCGGTGAACTACAAGAACCATGAGGCCGGCGGTGGAACGGAAGGTAAGGTGAGCATAATACTGTATGTGCGTGCGTGCGTACGTGCTTGTGTGTGTTTCTGTGAACTGCAAGTGCGGGTCAGAGCGCGGTGGATGTACGGAACCGGAAGTGTGTGCGGTGAGGATTTTGCTTGTAGAGCAAAGCTTTCTCGTAAACCGAGTTACAAATTTACAGAAAGCTTTCTTTGTGAAGCGAAATTCTCGTTATGTGGGTTACTCGTTAAGCGAGGTTCCACTGTACCTTTATTAATAATAATATTAAAAAGTAATCTCCATGGTAATTCTTTTTCCACAAACTCCTATTAAACATATATTTTTGTGGTGATCCTATATATTTATGGTAAACATACACAATATTAAAGTAAGTGGGCTTAGATTAAAAAAATTGGAGCATGCTTAGGGTGCATTATTAAGAGTAAGCATTAGGACACCTCTCTGCTTGGTCTCCTTCACAGGAATGAAAAAGCTCTGCGCGAAAAGTACATCGGGTGTTTTTGGGCCTTTAGTTGGTGGAAGTCTTTACTGAATTTGGTTTGTGATACGTTTTTAGAATCTAACATTAGTTATTGTTGTATTTTGGTATTATACCTTATACTGATTTTGATATTAAACTGTCATGACAACATTACTCATATGCATGTTATAATCACCACCATTATGCCCTAATCCAGATTTACTTTCTTTACTTGTAACCTGTTCTTTGTGCACTCCCCATTATTTTAATGTAATTTTTTAAATAATATATTTAATAACCAATACAATTAAATAGTTTTATCATATTTTTGTGATCATTTATCATTTTCTTGGGTAGTCTTAATTTTGTTAAGGTGATAGTCCCTGTATTATCTTGGGTAAGAATTTGTGACATTTGCCCAGGACCACACACTCAGGATGGCTGTCACAGACAGACTAGAGGAAAGCCACCCGCTTAGCAGGATCCCGAGAATCTTGAAACCCTTTTACCCCCTGTACAGAAATCTGGAATTACAACAGGGTCCAGGAGATCGCTGCCTATGGAAGGCTGCAATCCAGAGAAGAATGGTCGTCAGGCAGGATCAAAAAAAGGAAGTACAAAAAGGGACAAAATTAGCAGGTAAGAGAGTAGTCAGGAAATCAGGCTAAGGTCAAACCAGAGATGGCAGTGAAGTACAAAACACAGGAGGCAGGAGAGTCATCAGAGAGCAGGCAGAGGTCAAAACACAGGGATCAATAGTACAGAGCAGGGTGTGAAGCAGAGGCACAGCAGTATACTGCAAGACTATATCTGGCAGCAACCAGCAGACTGGAGAAAAAATAACAAGGGTGTGGTGCTTTCCCATTGGCTGTGGCTGAAAGGTGGTAACTTTAGCTGGAAGTCACAAGCCACCACAGTCAGCCAGTGGTACTGCAGGTCCCAGGGAAACCCAGCTTAGTGGCTGGGCAGAACCTGCGTCCACCAGAGCCACTGGCACCGACTACTCCGATATCACCAGCACTGTCCACGGCGGGAATATGGCGGCGCAGAAGTTGCATGACCGGACTCTGATGGCGATGCGACAGAATTCTATTCCTTTTTTGTGTAGTATTGGAGAGAAAGATTTATCCAGCGACAATGGAAATGGAAAATGATCTCTGATGTCCCAGGTATTGACCATCACTCTACAAGGTGTGATAATCCGCTAGATGTCACAGCTGGACGGCAGTGTGGGGAAAGTGCATGGCAACATAAAATGACATCTTCCTTGTTGCTAATGCTTCAGCAGTGTGGGATTTGGTGCCAAACAAGTTTTTATTTTGACAAACCGGAAATTGAACCGCAAGATGTTCAAATTCACGTGAACATGCAAATGTCAGGAAATTTGATGCAAACACGATCCTCTGTGGATCTATCTGGTCATCTTTATTATCCATCTATAAAGCATGTGCCCCAAGACTGTCTCTTACCATACTTTTGGTCAGTAAACAGCTGTTGTACTGAAAAGTGTAGAAGACTTTGCAGTTCTGGTTATTGCCACAGAGGAGTTAGAATATACCTCGCTTTTTCCTCACTTTTGTCCAACTCTTTATTTTTACAAATTTAATTCCCTCAATCCAAGTAACATGGATACCAGGCTCTTTTTATTAGCCAATTAATACCAGACCTGAGCGGGGAAGGTCTTGATACAGTGTTCCTCTTCTTCACAGGTCAGGGAGATCTCAGTCACAAGTGCTGGTGGTTCTCATTATTTTTATGGGAAGTTGAGTAAAACAACTTATTTCTTCTGATCTGCTATTTAAAACTGCGGAAGTGTTACAATGTGAAGCTTTGCTGTCCCCTTTCCCCTTGGGCGAAACCAGAAGGTAATTAATAGCAGAGGTATTAGGGGTTATTCTGGAGCTTCACCGCTGATTAGTGAAGTACACAGGTCTGGTTAGTGGTAGAGTTAATGATTGTCCGCCTACAGCTGTAACATTTTCGGCAGCATCACCTCCTTGATAATTGGCTTCCTCTTCCCGTCTTCCTCAGTACCCCCCAGCATTTTCTAGACTTGTCTTTTCTTCTATCTCAGGGTGGGCTTAGACCTTTTCTTGCCTGAGGCAGTAACTTGAGTAATGTTCCACTTTTTTAATTTGTATTTGACTAATATGCGCTATTTAGAAATGTTTCAGGTCCGAATGAGTTTCTCAGATAAGCTTTTATGTATTATCAAAAATCTAGGAACTTTTTAAAATTTGATTTGTATGAACCATACAACATATTATAAAATCGAGGGCTGTAACTATAAAAAAAATAGTAATGAAATATTAAATTCCTTTAATTGCAACTAGAAACAAATCCCTCAATGAATAAATGCTAAGCACAAAATGTGCATAATTCAATTCTACAGTTGATATATTTATAAAGGAAGGATATTTTAGTAGTAGTAGTAGTAGTAGTAGTAGTAGTAGTAAAATTCAGATCAATTAATAATAACGCGTACGAGGGACCTGCAGATTTAGATACAAATCTCCATGACAGTGTATTCAGGCCCAGACTGGACCACAGGAGCACAGGGAAATCTCCCGGAGGGCCCCTGTGCAGGAGTGTACCCCCACCCCCTATATGTGAGCAGTAGTTTGCCGATTACCATTGCTTCACTATGTACATGTGCCGCCCCTGCAGCGGTCGAACCGCTCGGATCCGGGGGTGAGTACTCGTTGCTCAAGGGTCTCCGGACCCGGGGACTAGGGGCCACACTCAAATGAAAAAGGGGGGTATTTACAGGGAAAGATATAAATAGTTTGTGATGCCACCCGTGGTGTGCGGTAATGGGGAGTACCACCGCTGCTGCTGGGAGTACCCGGGGTGATGGAGTGGAGCAGCTAGATGACGTTACCCTCCACGGGTAGGGAAAGGCCCCGGGACCCTGGATGGTGGGATGGGGTGTGCAGGGGGAGCGCAGGCTCGCTGGTTGCAGGGGTTAATCAGGTACTCACTCAGCAAGAAAGCAGATGCTGACTACGCAGTAAAGCAAGTGTAGCCCGGCTATTAAACTGTGGCTGCTGGCTATCCTCCAAGACTAGCCAAGCACCCAGTCCCAATCTCCCAAGACTGGGTCTCCAACTCCTCCGGGTCCAGACCATCGTCTGCGACCTAGTCTCCTTTTCCCCTGGGAGCTCCAACTCCCAGCTTCCACACACTTCGCTTCCCTGGAGCCAACTCTTTGCTCCTCTCTCTTTGCTCCCCTGGAGTCGACTAATTTGTCACCTCCCAACTCCCTGGCTGACCCCCTAGGTGGTGGCCCTATTCCAGCTTAAACAGCCCACTGGTATGCCTGACAGGTGTGGTGTGAGGTGTAACTAGGATTTGTGAATACTGGTGGAGGCAGTACCGCAATATGGGGACCCAGAACCATGGGGGGTTGAGCCCTGTACGGGGAGAGAAAGATTGTGCAGAACCCTGTGACGACCTGACTAGTCCAGGGCGTCACATACAGATAAGGGCAGTATCCCATAATTTATTCAGCAAACTACCCAGTTTATTATTATATAGAAGAGGTAAGTTTGTGAGTGAGGGTAATGTCATATTTACAGGTGGTCCACCAGAGTCAATGTTACTGGTAGGTACTTCCCACGTCAGTGTGACACTTTTTGTATTGCTATATATAGAATAAGAAAAAAATAATTTAAAAGCATAATGCTCTTAGAAACATCTCTATACAGAGCTTTAACAATCGATCATACTTCCCACCCATCTTGGAACATCCTGGAGGCTTTTGAAAAGAGGGGAGCCCTCCCGTACATCTGGAAGAACTAGCAAGTCTCGCAAGTTGTCACATAAACTAAATCTGACAACAGTTTTTTTCTATGGAAATTGAAGCCAGCATAATGCAAGGGTTAAAACATAGAATTCAGGCACACCTGTCTTGTCAAGGTCCAATCTGTTGATTATTTGCTATGTTTGTTTAAATAGCAGGACATGCCAGTAAAGATGAGCGAACTGTTGGAGGTTCAGTTCACTTGCAGCAAACAAATCGAACCTCCACGTGTCCAAACCTTTCCCGAGGAGGTTCAGAAACACTGATTGGCAGTTTGAGTCTCCGCCCACATACAGCCAGCCATAAGCAGATCACTTCCAGGGGACAGTGAGCAGGCTTTATCAAAAAATGATTGGGGGTTGCACACTACATGAGATCACTCTGTTGTTAGCCCCAGTGCGGGCCAATCAAACACTTCAAGAAGCTTGCACAGGGCTGAGTCTAAGCTTACCTGAAAACAGCATTGCTCATGCGAGTTAAGTTTGCACGTAAAGAATATGAACTCCGAACCTGAGCCCTGTTTTTTTAAGTTGGTGTTCAGTTCGAAAACCAGTCCTCAGGTTCGCTCATCTCTACATACCAGGACTTCTCATTGCTCGGACTACAATGTTTCATGCACAGCAGTCCAGCGTGCCTCCTCCTCTCATTGACACCTAACTGTCAATGTACAACCTCTATAGCGAGTCTATTGTGGGCGGGGACAGCTCTCTTAGCTCTGCTACATGGCTAAATCTAAAAATTTGGATTTTATCTGAATGGCTGCACCCAGTAATCTAAGGGATACATCATTGGAATCAGGCTTTCCTTGTTTACATCATGCTGCTCTCAGATGAGGTATCAAAAAACTGCTGACTCATTCCCTTTAAACCTCCCAGATAGCAGAGCATTATGAAGGTTTTTCCATTGAGGGGTGTTTTCTGAAAATGGGAAAGTTTATTATGTGGAAAATACAGTATATACCAAAATGCTTACTTTATAATTGGCAAGTATGTAAAATATGACATTGGGGAAGCTGCTCTGAGACTTCATTGATGCCATTGGTCCATTATTATAGTATTTTACAGAAATAGTGAATAAAGCTAATATATTGCAGATGAAAATAAATATTGTTTTCACTAATGATAGGAGTAACTATAGGAGATACCAAAGGTGTAACATTAAGCTGGGGAACCACATTCCAAAATCAAAACCCACTAACCACAATAACTTCTGGTTGATTTGGGACAGAAGGAACTTTTGGTCCACGGGTATTGGTGCAGAGACAACCACTGGACTCCTTACAGATAGACCCTTATAAATTTTAGCATAAACTGCCATATTAAAAGGCTATACCAATCAGACATGGCCTGTTCATATGTCCCAATACTCAGGATCTTCACCTATTACTATAGGAGGTACAGTAAGTAAAGTTATTTTTTCGGAATAGTGTTTTTCACAACAGTGTTTGGTTAAAATAATATAAGAGCTGTTACTCACCCTCCCCTGGTCCAGATTTGCATCTGCTGCAGCTCTAGTAATTGTTTTCAAGCTGCAGTGGTGAGTTCATGACTGCAGCCCAGATCACTACTGCAGTCAGTCACTGACCTCTGTGGCTCGTGCCAACGGTGGCAGATTTATTGAGCTTAATGACAGGCTGCAGCACTAATATGCAAGGTAGTGACCACTGCAGACTACAAACAACCACCGTGTTTCCTAGAAAAAAGGACAATGTCTTAAATTATTTTTTTTGGTCCGAAAGATGGGTTATGGCTTATTTTCAGAGGATGTCTTATTTTTTTCACACAAACAAAATGTACAACTATTCTTGTACAAATATAATCATGTCATCACATTCTGGAACATCATCAAAACTCTCCAATCTGAATTCCATCATGAATTTCTTGAGAGCATATTTCCTTTTTCCATGAACAAAATCGACCAGTATTCATGAACAAAAATCAAAAAGTCTAGACAAAAAGGCTGCCGGCACTCCCAAAAACTGCAATGTGAACCGGTGCATAACTGAACATGACAAAAAAATGACAAAAAAGAGACACTGCTAAAGGAAATCTAAGAAAAAAAAATTGATATATTTGGCATACAAAAATGGCCATTTTTATATCTGCCCAGTAACCACGTCATGGAATATCTCGTATACTGGGTACCTACTCTGAACTGAAGCCTTTCTCTGGGATTAAAAACCTCTTGTGTATGGGCAAGTAGGAACCTGCTATAAAGAATAAAATCACCTGTGGCTGGTTGGGGAAGGGTGCACAGTCAGAAGGCATGACCCCCATTAATCTAGACAAAAATACTGACGGCACTCCCAAAACTGCAGTGTGAACAGGTGCATAACTGAGCATGACATAAAATGACAAAAAAATCAGTTGCACTCTGAAATGCTAAAGCTTGAAAACCATGAATGTAAGAATATAGATATGCATTACTGCTAAAGGAAATAAAAGGAAAAAAATGAGATATTTAGCATATAAAAACGGACATTTTTATATCTGTCCTGTAGCCACATTAAGGTATACCTCATATACTGGGTACCTACTCTGAACTAAAGCCGCTCTCTAAGTTTAAAAACCTCCTGTGCATGGGCAAGTAAGAACCTTTTTGTCTAGATTAATGGTGGTCATGTCTTTTTACTGTGCACCCCTCCCCCACTAGCCACAGGTGATTTTATTATCTATACTTTCCCATACACAGGTGGCTTTTAATCCCAGAGAGAGGCTTCAGTTCAGAGTAGGTACCCAGTATACAAGGTATGCCTTGACATGGCTACTGGGCAGATATAAAAATGGTCATTTTTATATGCTAAATATCTCAATTGCTACTTAGATTTCGTATAGCAGTAATGCAAAGCTATATTCTTAAACTCATGGTTTACATGTTTTAGCATTTCAGAGTACAACTGTCTCTTTTTTTGTAATAAATCAAAAAGTGTCCATGCAGCTACCAGAAAACATGTAAAAATGTAAGAAAGACCTATTCACAAATGATATATAGCCTTGAATAAATTCAAAACTGTATGAACTGTACTGAACTGTAACTAGGGCTTATTTTTTCAGTAGGGCTTATATATCAAGCTTAAGCGGGCTTTACACGCTACGATATCGTTAATGAATTATCGTCGGGGTCACGGTGTTTGTGACACACATCCGGCGTCATTAACGATATCGCAGCATGTGACACTTATGAGCAACCTTAAACGATCGCAAAAGCGGTCAAAATCGTTTGCCGCGGAGAGGTCATCCTGAAACAAAAAATCGTTTTCTGCTTATTAGCGATGTTGTTCGTCGTTCCTGTGGCACCACACATCGCTGTGTGTGACACCGCCGGAGCAATGAACATCTCCTTACCTGCCTCCACCGGCAATGCGGAGGGAAAGAGGTGGGCGGGATGTTACGTCCCGCTCATCTCCGCACCTCCGCTTCTATTGGACGCCTGCCGTGTGACGTCGCTGTGACGCCGCAAGAACCGCCCCCTTAGAAAGGAGGCAGTTCACCGGCCAGAGCAACGTCGCAGGGAAGGTAAGTCCGTGTGACGGGGTTAAGCGAGGTTGTGCGGCATGGGCAGCGACTTGCCCGTGTCGCACAACCGACGGGGGCGGGTACGATCGCTTGCGATCTCGCTGGCGAGATCACAGCATGTAATGCTCGCTTTAGTCCCAAAATCCTGAAAAATTATACTAAAGGCCGCTTTACACGCAACAACAACGCGATGTCAGATACATATATTCCAACAGTGTATTTCATCCACAATGCACAAGTCCCTCAATTGGGACTCCGCATCGTGGAACTGAGCTACTCAGAATATGAATAAAAAACAGGAGGAGATGAGTAAAGATGCTTCAAACAGTATGTATTTTTCATGCATATTTATTAATAAATTTCCTATATCATGAACATGGTGAAAAAATACATATACAAATTTTTTTACAAAATATGGACTAGATGAGGCTAAGAGGAGAGATATTAAAAGGTACATACATAACCTGCAAGAACTCATGCAGAGAGTCCTCAAAATCCGAGTATCATATCATAAAGTTCCAAATATGCCCAAAAATATGCACCATGTGTCGATTGCTGACATGAGTGTCCAGCAATTTACACAATGAATGATTATGCTCAAAATCTACTTATGCCTGCTATGTGGAGCCACAAGGTCCATCTTAATCAAAGGGACCAAAATTTATTGGGTTAATGTGGGAATATCAGACAACCACAACTGTGTGAAAAAACCCAAAATTAACACAGCAATTGACTATGCCCGGGGACTGCTTGATCATGCCAGTATGAGAAAATAACCGTATATTAAATTATCGATTTATGTATCAAATAACCTCAGCAGGATCTCAGATACCAGGGCACAGTGATCAGTCTAGTCAGTCTCAGGCCAACCGCAATTGTATGCATCCGACCAAAATCCATGACCACAAAGCTTACATAAATCATGACGCATCTATAAGGGATAAGCAGGTTATCCTGTAAAACACACCCCCCGTACCATATCTACCTAAATGAAGACGAGAACCACGACTTTATTGCAGGAATGGCCACAGTTTTATTTTACCGTATATATGTATACCAAACTTGCGGCCCAACATGCCACTCAATTGTTAAACTTAACCTTATACATATATACCCGTATAACCAGAAACACCGATAGATCCGTCCGAGAGGCAAACCATCATTCCTAACCCCCCGGCCGTAACCTCCAAACCGGCCCAGAGGACCACCTCGGCCGTGACCACCCGGCCCGAGGTGAGGGGTAACAACGTTCCATCGTTAATTACCCCTACCCAGAACCTGCGGGACCTCCGCCCACAAGTTCCCATCCACTCCGAAGCCACTCCCCTTGAGCGACTTCGTACCAACAAGCCGACTGTCGGTACTCCCAACCTCTCAGACGGACCTATCACCCCGCTGTGACAACAATAAATTAGCAACTCAACCTTGTATTCTCCTTTATTCCTCTTTTTTTTTTTTTTTTAAAGTTCTTTTTTTTTTTTTTTTTTTTTGAAAAACCATCACCTTTTCACCTTTTTTTTTTTTTATTTATTTTTTTTTTTTTTTTTATTTATTTATTTTTTTTTTTTTTGTTATCTTTTTTTTTTTTTGAACATATACATATAATTATATATCAGGGCGGGCGGGTGGGACACAAAGATCAATCGACGAAAGGGGAGGTAAACAGCACACCCCCCTCTCTTATACCTCTCCCAACACCCCACCCCTTCCTTGCTCCCCCCAATCCCCTTACAGCTCCCTACTACCAATCCTGTACTCCCACACATCCCCCATCCCATGCAAACCTATTAACCCTTTCCTAACCTTGCACCCTCCCGATCGTCATGGGGTCCATTCACCCCTATGGGGCTCACTGCCCTTCTTGACGCATCTATAAGGGATAAGCAGGTTATCCTGTAAAACACACCCCCCGTACCATATCTACCTAAATGAAGACGAGAACCACGACTTTATTGCAGGAATGGCCACAGTTTTATTTTACCGTATATATGTATACCAAACTTGTGGCCCAACATGCCACTCAATTGTTAAACTTAACCTTATACATATATACCCGTATAACCAGAAACACCGATAGATCCGTCCGAGAGGCAAACCATCATTCCTAACCCCCCGGCCGTAACCTCCAAACCGGCCCAGAGGACCACCTCGGCCGTGACCACCCGGCCCGAGGTGAGGGGTAACAACGTTCCATCGTTAATTACCCCTACCCAGAACCTGCGGGACCTCCGCCCACAAGTTCCCATCCACTCCGAAGCCACTCCCCTTGAGCGACTTCGTACCAACAAGCCGACTGTCGGTACTCCCAACCTCTCAGACGGACCTATCACCCCGCCACAGGCCGGCCAAGTGACACCCTTACTTGGCCCGGGCCCCCCACACCCCCAGTGCTTGCTCTAGGCCATCCCTCAAACCCAACATCCATAAATCCAGACCCACATCAGTCAGGTGAACCCCATCTCTCCTTAGATACTGCTCCGTGGACTCCTCCAATTCTCTATGCCGCACCACCAACCCACCATTTCTCGCCACAAACCTGCCAATAGCCCGGTTCAGCTTGCTCCGAGCCCTATTAATACGGTCCACCGACCTCCCAAAACGCCACTGCGTCCGAGCTATAATGTCCGACCAAACGATAACTATGCCCGGGAACGCCCTCCACAAATGTAACAGGTCCAGCTTTATATCCCTTTTCAATTCCCTCACCGACCTTACTCCCAAATCGTTCCCTCCCACATGCAAAATTAACACATCAGGGACACGATCCATACGGCTATAATAAGCCACCTCAGGGCGCACCCTACCCCAGGTCATGCCCCGAATTCCGAGCCACTTTACTCGAGCTTCCGACACTCCGAGCTGCCGACCGTCACGCCGCACATCCGCCCGTAACGCTCCCCAATACACATAGGAGTGCCCGAGGATCCACACAAGGCATGGACCTATAAAATACAAAGACCACGAATAAAAACAGCAACAGCACAAGAAATTGCCCACAAACCGGCATCTAACACCAACCTTGAATCCCCCACCCCTGACCATCACCTGACCAAGTGAGGCCTAATGTACAAACGGAACCTGGAAGACTCCCACCTCCCAATCCGCCGGATACAATCCTCACTCAAACCCCACCTGGCGGCCTCCGTTGCCGCCCCAATCCGGAAGGAGTGAGACCCGTACTCACGTGGCTCCTCCCCCACCCTTGCTAGAGCCATCTTCAGCACCGCATTGAATTGATACCGCGACAAAGCCAATCCGTCCGTATGTCTAAGAAAAACACCAGGGTAACCGCCGCGCACCTTTAAAAACTCTGACACATGTAACACTGGGCACAACTGGTGCCCCGGTAAAGCGTACAACACTACTAAGCGCCCCCGGCCCCTCTGATCCGTCTTAGAAAAACGAAGCCGACATTCCACTCTATCCTCCCCCAGCATCACATCACCCAACAGCAAACCACCCATCGCTTGCTTAGTCGGGCTGACCAATTCGCCAATACGAAAGGCCCCAAAAAACGCCAATACAAAAGCTACCGAGAACAACACCCGCTCATAAGGAGACGAACACAACTCCCCTAAACACCCCACCAAACGCACCAACAATGGCAATGACACCGGCCGCCTACAGTCACGCGACTGAGCCCCTTTTCGAAAACCCTTCATCGCCTGTCGCACCAGAAAATCCTTAGTCGCGTCACGAACCCCTTGCATCTGGAACAAAAAGGCCAATGCCGCCAACTTGCAACCAATCACCGAAACAGACCTGCCTTCCGAAAAATCCCCACTTATTAACATCAGTACCCCCAACACTCGACCCTGGTAACCCGACTCCATGAACTCCCTACTTTCCAACTCTGCCCATTCCTGCCACACCGCCTGATATCAGCACCAAGTAGCCTCAGACACCGATCTCCGAATTCCCTCAAAAGCTACACCGATGCCAGGTCCCACAGCCAGTTCGGGCAAGGTTCCCCCTCCGCGTCCGCTTCCGGCACCAGCTTCCTGAACCTGCAAAACTGAAACCGTGATAGCGCATCAGCCACCTCGTTGCGAATCCCAGGCACATGCCGAGCCACCACGCAAATGTTTAACTCCAAACAACGCAACACTAGATGCCTTAAATACCCCACAACCAGCGGGGATTTTGCCGACAGTGCGTTGATGGAATGCACCACCGCCATGTTGTCACAATGCATGCAAACCCTTCTTCCAGCAAAAACAGGGCCCCACAACTCCACCGCCACAATAATGGGAAACAATTCCAACAGCGCCAAATTCCTCACCAAACCTGCTTCCACCCACCGCCGCGGCCACTTTCCCACGCACCAGCGCGTTTGAAAAATTGCTCCCAAACCTGTCGCCCCAGCCGCATCCGTGTACAATTCCAGCTGGCTATTGGACACCGCCTCGCTCATCCAAAGGGTCCGACCGTTGTACCGGTCCAAGAACTCCTCCCACACCAACAAATCCCCTTTCATCATTTTTGTCACTCTGACAAAGTGATTTGGAGCTTTTACCCCTGCGGTTGCGCTCGCCAGTCTCCTATTAAATATCCGCCCCATCGGCATAATGCGACAAGCGAAATTCAATTTTCCGAGCACTGACTGCAACTCGCGCAACCGCACCTTCTTGGCCTGAGACAAAAACCGCACCGACGCCTTCAAATCCAACAGCTTTCCCTCCGGCAACCGGCATTCCATTGCCAGTGTATCAATTTCGATACCTAAGAAACATAATACCGTCACCGGCCCTTCTGTTTTGTCTTTTGCCAACGGAATACCCAGGCTCCGCGCGATCCGCTCTAACGTAAACAACAACAAGGAGCAAACCGAAGAGCCCGCCGGACCCACGCAAAAGAAGTCATCCAAATAGTGAATCACCGAATGGACTCCTGCCACCTCCTTGACTACCCATTCCACAAACGTACTGAATGCCTCAAAATAAGCACACGAAATGGAACAGCCCATCGGCAGGCAACGATCCACATAGTATTCACCATCCCACATACACCCTAAGAGATGAAAGCTCTCTGGATGCACCGGGAGTAAACGAAAAGCTGCTTCCACATCCGCCTTTGCCATCAGGGCCCCCCGCTACCCTTACCAGCTCCAAGGCCCTATCGAACGATACATAACATACCGCCGACAATTCCGGTGATATCCCATCATTCACCGACAATCCCGCCGGATAAGATAAATGATGAATGAGCCGAAATTTGTTCGGCTCCTTCTTAGGTACCACCCCAAGGGGGGAAATCCGTAAATTAGAGAATGGCGGGTCCTGGAATGGGCCCGCCATCCTCCCCAACTCCACCTCCTTCTGCAGCTTTTCCTTCACCACCGCCGGATGTTCTTTTGCGGACCGCAAGTTTCCCGGGCGAAACACCGGCGCCTCAGATTCAAACGGAATCCGAAAGCCCTCTGTAAAACCACGTTCCAACAACTCCGCCGCCCGCACATCCGGGTATCTACTTAAATAGGGAAGCATCGCCTCTACCCTCACTGGCGTCCTCCCTTTTTCCAGACCCCTCCCCCGCCTTTCCTTTGCCTTTCTTGAAGCACCTGGCCAGAGGGTGGGACCCTCCACATCCGGAACACTCGTGTCTGAACCGACAAGAGGCCCCGAACTTACACTGTCCCTCGTTATACTGCCAACAAGCTCCCTTTTTCTGTCCAGCCGAGGACCCGCCACTCGCACCCGGGCTCCCGGCACCCCCTCGAAAGGGCTGAGCCGGCGCCGTCATTAACCGCATCCACAAAGAAATATCCTTGTGGCCCCACTGGACTCCCGGCCGCAGAGCCTTCCGCTGCCGGAACTGCTCATCATATCTCAACCACCCCAAACCGCCGTATACTCTATACGCTTCCCCTATCGCGTCCATATATCCAAATAGGGCGGAACAATGCTCCGGCTCCTTTTCCCCGATCACACTGGCTAAGATAGCAAAGGCCTGCAACCAATTGGTAAACGTCCTCGGGATCAACCTATACCGCCGTTTTTCCTCATCCTCCTTCTCCTTTTTTGTATCACTAGGTTTCACCTTATCCAAATTAAACTTTTCCAAGGGAAGCAGGGAAAAAATTTCCACATACTCCCCCTTCCAAATCTTTTCCCTCACCTCCTTTTTCAAATGAACCCCTAACTGCCCTTCAAAGCACACATAAATTTCACTCCGTGCCCTATCATCCAAACGCACTACCTCATCCTCCTTTTCTTTTTCCTTTTCCGCCTCCTTACTCGCACCCACGGAAGCCGCCCCACCAGCCTCCTGTCCCGTACCTGCCGCCGAGGTCGTGTTCCCTGCCGCAACATCGCGCACCGGCGCTTCTGTCCGCACCACCTCCGTGGGGCCCACCCACGCCCCCACCGGAGCCCCAGGCCCAGTCCGACTACCCCGTTCCGCAGACAACCCCTGCAACACCCCCAAAAGCTGCCCCCAAAACTCTGGACCCGGTAAACCAGACTGCCCGACCGCACTCGCCCCCAGCGCAACGCGTCCCACGACGGAACCCCCGCCCTCGCCCGCGCTACCCACAGCATGTAACATTTCTGTTGTCTGCTCACCAGGCTGCCGTTGAGCCGACGCCGGAACAGCCGTGCCACGATCTTCCAGCTGCCGCTCCGTCCGACCTGCCGCTGCTCCTTCTTCCTCGCTGGAGTCTGATGCGCTGCCGAAATCCTCAGGGGGGACCAGCGAGGGGACAGCCCGCACCTGGCGGCCGTCGACCCCCACGGTCACCGCACCCCGCTCGTCCGGGCGACTCCTGCTTGACCTCTTCCTTTTCTCCCGCCGTGGCGCCCTGCCGCCGTCTCTTCCCGCTGTAATCGTGATATCCTGCTGCGCCGCCCCTTCTCCTGTCGTCCTCAGTGGGCTCCCTCCCTGCCGACTGCCGGAAGGCCGTGCCGAGCTTGCTCCTCGCCGGGACCCACCCCCAGCACGCTCCTCGCCGGGGGGGACCGTGACTACCGATCTCCTCTGTGCCTGCGGGCCACCGTACCCCTCCTCCGATCTCCTGACCTCGCCGCTCACATCCGCTCCCGTCCCCCGTCCTGTTGCTCTCCCCTGCGGCCTGCAGGGAGTCTCCTCCGGCAATCCGGCACGCCGAGCGCCACCCCCAGCCGGCACATCACTGGGGGCTGCCGTCATCCATGCTCCGGTCTGGTGCTGCGCAGGCCGCGGACCGGAAGTGGGCCTCGCAGAGGCTCCGCCCACCCCCGACCCACGGGATCTCCGTCGCGGATTCCTCCCGGTGGCCGGCTGCTCCCCTAGGTTAGTTGGAGGGCTCCGCCGCTGCTCCGGAGGGTCCCCGCAGGGGCTCCTTGATCTGATTCTCCCCCTCCAGCTGGGGGAGTAGCGCTCCGGCGGTCGCGCCCGCCGAGCACGTAGCCACGGCCCGGGCGCTGGAACAGCAGGCGGCGCCGCTCCAGCCCCACAGACCGCTGCCAGCTGCTGCCTCAGGGCATCCACTCCCATGACCTCGGATGCCCCCCGCACCATCTCCAGGAGTTCAGCAAGGGCAGCCATGGCAGGAAGCAGCAGCAGCACTACGTCCTGGGACACAAAGATCAATCGACGAAAGGGGAGGTAAACAGCACACCCCCCTCTCTTATACCTCTCCCAACACCCCACCCCTTCCTTGCTCCCCCCCAATCCCCTTACAGCTCCCTACTACCAATCCTGTACTCCCACACATCCCCCATCCCATGCAAACCTATTAACCCTTTCCTAACCTTGCACCCTCCCGATCGTCATGGGGTCCATTCACCCCTATGGGGCTCACTGCCCTTCTTTATGCATCACATAGCAGGCACATTGAGTGTCTTAGGGTAATTGAAAATGGGCCCTGCTCCTGCACAGCCAAATATTGCTAGGCATTAGAATTTATGTTCCAGAAAAATCCACTACATAGGAGGAATGAAGTCAAGGCAATCAAGGCATATGCATAGCAGGGAACCCATGCACATTGCATTCAACAGAAAAAACGCGCTAATAAGTGAAAGGAAAGTATATCTGGGCATTATCTGCGCGCAAAGAGCCCATGTGAAAGGTTGTGTGTTTCACAAACACTGATCGCATAAAAGGAACTACACGAATCCCAATGTTAATGATGGCTGTAAGGGGGTCCTGTCCCCACACTGCACAGTACCGCTGAAATACTCTGTATTGCACTTTAAATCACTTATATAAAAGTTAAATCACAGCAGTAACGGCAAATGCGCACAGGAACCCCGTACATACCATCCTCTGCAGGAAAGATACTGGCAGGTTAGTCAGATGAGAAGGGGTTAATCCCCAAGAGAACCTCCAACGTACGTTTCACAAAACCACTTGTGTATTGTTGCTTCGTCAGGGAGTATATATAAGTTATATAAGTGATTTAAAGTGCAATACAGAGTATTTCAGCGGTACTGTGCAGTGTGGGGACAGGACCCCCTTACAGCCATCATTAACATTGGGATTCGTGTAGTTCCTTTTATGCGATCAGTGTTTGTGAAACACACAACCTTTCACATGGGCTCTTTGCGCGCAGATAATGCCCAGATATACTTTCCTTTCACTTATTAGCGCGTTTTTTCTGTTGAATGCAATGTGCATGGGTTCCCTGCTATGCATATGCCTTGATTGCCTTGACTTCATTCCTCCTATGTAGTGGATTTTTCTGGAACATAAATTCTAATGCCTAGCAATATTTGGCTGTGCAGGAGCAGGGCCCATTTTCAATTACCCTAAGACACTCAATGTGCCTGCTATGTGATGCATAATGATTTATGTAAGCTTTGTGGTCATGGATTTTGGTCGGATGCATACAATTGCGGTTGGCCTGAGACTGACTAGACTGATCACTGTGCCCTGGTATCTGAGATCCTGCTGAGGTTATTTGATACATAAATCGATAATTTAATATACGGTTATTTTCTCATACTGGCATGATCAAGCAGTCCCCGGGCATAGTCAATTGCTGTGTTAATTTTGGGTTTTTTCACACAGTTGTGGTTGTCTGATATTCCCACATTAACCCAATAAATTTTGGTCCCTTTGATTAAGATGGACCTTGTGGCTCCACATAGCAGGCATAAGTAGATTTTGAGCATAATCATTCATTGTGTAAATTGCTGGACACTCATGTCAGCAATCGACACATGGTGCATATTTTTGGGCATATTTGGAACTTTATGATATGATACTCGGATTTTGAGGACTCTCTGCATGAGTTCTTGCAGGTTATGTATGTACCTTTTAATATCTCTCCTCTTAGCCTCATCTAGTCCATATTTTGTAAAAAAATTTGTATATGTATTTTTTCACCATGTTCATGATATAGGAAATTTATTAATAAATATGCATGAAAAATACATACTGTTTGAAGCAACAACGCGATGTCGTTGAGGTCACGGAATTCGTGACGCACATCCGGCCTCGTTAGTGAAGTCGTTGCGTGTGAAACATACAAGCGACCGCTAACGAGCAAAAATACTCACCTTATCGTTGCTCGTTGACACGCTCCTCCATTCCCAAATATTGTTGCTGTTGCAGGACAGGTTGTTCGTCGTTCCTGCGGCAGCACACATCGCTTTGTGTGACACCGCAGGAACGAGGAACCTCACCTTACCTGCGGTCGCCCGCAATGAGGAAGGAAGGAGGTGGACGGGATGTTCGTCCTGCTCATCTCTGCCCCTCCACTTCGATTGGGCGCCCGCTTAGTGACGTCGCTGTGATGCCGAACAAACTGCCCCCTTAGAAAGGAGGCAGTTCGCTGGTCACAGCGACGTCGTTAGGCAGGTAAGTCCGTGTGACGGGTCCGAGCGATGTTGTGCGCCACGGGCAGCAATCTGCCTGTGACACACGCTAGCGATCTCGCTAGCGAGATCGCAGCGTGTAAAGCGGCCTTAAATCTTATTTTCGGTGTAGGTCTTATTTTCAGGGAAACAGGGTACCAGAGAAGCAGAGGAGAGGCAGCAGTAGATCTGGAGAGGCTGAGTAACAGAAAGCTGGAAGTTAGAGTGAAAAACATTGCCCCCAAAATTGTTTTTAACTGGGATGAGTAGCTTTTACTGTGGTGGACTCAATCTAACCATGTATTACTTTTATTTTTACAGGTGCCATTTGAATTTGTCATTCCTCATTTGGGGAACATGTGTCTATCCATAGCTTCACCAGGTGGTATCAGCTGATCATTGGCTGTTTGAGCAGCCATGCCTGTTTCCTTTTGAGGAGGAATTGTCTGTCGCGGGCGGGGAAGGACGCCGCTGCACTGCACTCGCTAACGTTCGGATCCGGCGCTGCTGCGATGGCTGCTTGGTGGCTCGAGCGGTGGGCCGGATCCGGGGACTCGAGCGGCGCTCCTCGCCCCTGAGTAAAAGGGGGTAGTTTGGTTTGGGGATTTGGTCCGTGACGCCACCCACGGGTTGTGGTGAGGTTGGGTACCACCGCTGCTTGTGACGGGGATCCCGGGAGCGATGGCGGGGAGCAGCTGGGATGTTGTTTTCCCCCTCCGTGGGTAGGGGTTGGTGGTCCCGGGGCCCGGTGAGATGACAGGGAGGCAGGGTTGGATGGGTGCAGGGTCGCTTGGACTGCGCAGCGTGGTGCCAGACGGCACGTTAGTACTCACTCAGCCACAAAGGTACACAAAGTCTCTGGTAAACTAAACGGCTGGATGGACGGGTCCCGCAGCCGGCTGCTGTGGCTTCTCCTGGACGGTTAGTGGTGGCTGCCTTTCCCTGCACCTTTGTGTATGTTCGGTCCCGATGGATTCCCACCGGTAACCCGCTCCCCAGCGTATATATGTGCCGGAGGAGCCCTTTTGCCCGCAGTCTCTGGCCCTTGGAACTCTAGCTGTGGCGGTAGCTGTATTTCCTCTTGCTGGTCAGACGGTTGCCTTCAATTGGGTCTTGGCTGTTAGGAAACCCCTGGGGTTCCGGTCACTGACAGATTTGACCTCTAATAGCGACTCCAAGCCTGGTCGGGGTCCGTAGGCCCTGCCTGTGTGTGCTGGCTTCACTTCGCTCCCCAGTTTGGTACCGGTGGGCCACCGCCCTTCCCCGGTCCTACGGTTCCGCATTGCTCTGCCTCTCCTGCAGACGGCCACCACCGTCTGCCAACCTTGCTCTTGGTGCCCGGGCCACATACCCGGACACGGTCAGTTTGCTCCTCCACTTCTCCTTCACTCCTCTCTCTTGTACTTCCCTAACTGACTCTACACTGACTGACTTCCTTCTCCCGCCTCCATGACTGTGAACTCCTCAGTGGGTGGGGCCAACCGCCTGGCTCCACCCCACCTGGTGTGGACATCAGCCCCTGGAGGGAGGCAACAAGGATTTTGTGTCTGGCTGATGTGCCTGTCTCAGGATGGGGGTGTATGTTGTAGTACCTGTGACGACCTGGCTAGTCCAGGGTGCCACATATCCGGTTAAGAAAACCTTTTTAGGTTGCCAGCTGTAATGTGTTAAGATTTTTAGTAAGGTCCATTCATCATGTTTTGGTACTGTTGATCATTTTTTTTATCTCTATGTGTATAACATGAACTTCTCAAGTACTTTCCTTGTAAAACCTTTGGTCTACAATAGCTGTCTTGAGGTTCACCTTACCTACACATACACATGATAGGGTAATACATACAGTCACCTTGAGGTTGATAAAAATCAAATTTATCCCAAATGTTTCTAGCTTTACATTCAAGGCCACATAGAGAACGTCTTACATGCTTTATGAATTTGTGTCCTATTGACCTTACAATTTAAGACGCACCGAGATAAATGAACTTGCCCAAGGTCATACAAGACTAGGTCTCTAATGGGTCTGTAACGCTTTGTAGACCTTTTTGTCTTCACAGTTAGGCCACCCGAACTCCCTTAACATACCAACGTCAATAACAATGTAAATATTTATCTTACTAATAATCTTAAATCCAAATATCTAGCTTCTGATAGGCAACATCTGCACTGCCTCACATCATGATCGTATTAGACAAAAATGTCATCTGCTCACAGGCTTATCAAGAAAACATTTAAGTGGGCCAAATTTATTAGAATGTCGAAATGAGCCGACAAATATCTAATAATTATAGTATTTATAAAGTAAAATTTCTTTAATCCAGCATCAATAGGTTGTGATACTTGCAGGTTTATTACATAGTCATAGTATTAATATGAAACTCACATTGAAAGTTAGAAAATATTACGAAATGTTGAAAAATATTCTAAAATGACAACCAAAAATGATTATACTTTATCTTGCATTCTAATATTATAAAGGATTGTCCATGAAAATGAGCCTTCCATTTCCCCTGTGTCCTTTTTACAGGATTGACAATCGTCTTAGTTGTCCATCTCTTGCTTCTTGTAACACTGGCGTTCCTGCCGGGACGTTGATTTACTCATCACTACAGCCGGGTCCCATTCTCCACTGCTGCTAAGTGGCTTATCACATGTTCTCCTGCCTTCCTCCCCTCTCAGACCCTGAACATGGTGCACATGATTCCTGGGAGTGCACCTAAGATGTGCAGGCAAGCACTGGCCCTCTTCTTAAAGGGCCGATATGCTATTTCCAGGAAATTGCTCTCAGCCTGTGGCTGAGTGGTACTATGTATTTAAGGCACCCTTCCATTAGGGAAGGTACCTGCGCAATGATTTTAGTTAGTTAGTATATCAGTCTGCTGCTAGCTAGTTGTCAGGACCTGAACTCCTGTACCTGTTTACCCATACCTATCTGTCCCTGCCATGCCCACCATACCTATCCATACTGACCTGCCTGTCTGTCTCAGCCATCCCGCCTCTACTTGCTTGCACCTATGTCTATACCTGAGTCCGTCTCCTGTAGTGGGGATTAGCTGCTACAGTCCCAGTCACTGCCTTGGAAGTAGTATCTGGCACCCGCTTTATGGTAGGCGCTTAGTTAAGCCCCTCCCACTAAAGGGTAAGCCTGGGTCTCCCCGTGATCCAGTGGGTCCACTAACCCCACTTGCCACCCCTGTACTGGCCACAAGCTTTACACTTCTTTAATGTTCAGCTTTCATTATACTGGAAATTATGAGGTCTGTTATCTCTTTCCCTGCTAATTAAGTGATATATTTGTGGATAGTAGAAGTGTTATGTAGGAATGTTTCGAACATGGCACATTTAATCCTACAAATAATTGTAATGCTGGAGGCCTAGACAGCCTGTACAGGCTATTCACAGAAATACATGGCTGTCCTTTTCACCAATTTCTGGACTTTCCAGGAAAAGGTGGCTTAACACAGGTTCCATGGCCAATGCCTATGCCAAAAAAATAGACAACCACAAATATGTGCCTAGACATCTGTGAATGTTACAGGCATCCAGGAGATAATTATGAGAATCTATGGGAAACCATCCTAGCCAGCACACTTAAGCAGAACTTGTTAATTTGTACAAAAAGGGGACTTGTCAGCTCAGAATGATTATTAAAACCAAGTACAAGCACTTGATGCATCCTTGCATGGCCAAACATTTAAGTGCAGTTTCCCAGCCACAGGTTTTCCCATTATCTCCACCCTTTCCCTTTTCTCTGATAGACAGCTCTGGCTTTACAGAGCCAGAGAAGGGTGGAGATACATTGAAAACAAGTAGATGAGAAAGTGCACTTAAATGATTGTCCATACCAAAGATGCACCAAGCGCCAGTGGTTTTAACAGTTGTTCTGTACTGACAGACTCCCTTTAAGTCACTACATTGCACGGTGGGATGAAAATAAGCATGTGGAATATTGTAACTAGCTACTGAATATGATAGTGGATGGCCATATGTACCCATTGCAATATCAGTATCAATTCCTAGTCCACCTGGACTTTCAAGGTCAGTGGCAAACTGAGATACTGCTATTAGCCTTTTCATAAGAAGCAGTGAAACTGCCCAGGAGCTCAGTGATGTGATTGAGTCTGGAAACTTCTAGAAGAAACCAGGAGTTTTCTCTCAGGATTCAAGTCGCCTGCTCGCTAGAAGAAATCAAAGATCCAGAGTTTTTTTGTCTTGAAAATCCCAGGATTTCAAGACATCTACTCCCAGGTAAAGAAGTAATGGTAGGTGGAATACACTACCACCACACAGCAGAGAAACCAAACTAGAATTGGAGCAGGTCAGACCACCATTATTGTGAATTCGGTAAGGAATGTTCTGGACTGTTCTGCAGAGCTCCAGTAAAAGGTAAAATCTCCCTGTCCTGTCTCTGGCTGAATTATTCTCTGCTGCGCCATCCCTACCTCAACATCCTGGCACTGCGCATCACCACTTAACTCCTGAGGACCTTCAGCAGTGCCCGGCCATACCAAACCGAACATCCCAACTGGCAGCACAATCTCTTTATTTGCTTTTTTATTTTATTATTTTTCTCTCCCCCTGTTTTAATATTATTTTCAACCCCCATCACAAAAGACTGTCACTCGCGCACAGGAAGGCCACATCGCCACTCGGACCCACCACCGTGACATCAGAGGTCTACCAGGGGCAGCACAGTTCTATGTAAACAGGTATGGTAATTCAAATCACAATAGGTGGTGTCACACAGAAAATTCACATGAGCAGCACCCCTCGTAAATCAAAAATCATTGTTTGGTCCATAGCTATGGGTGCCCAGATTGTGAGTCCATTATTATTTGATGTAAATGTGAACATGCACTGTACATTGACAGCCATAAAAAAATAATACAAACGTGAGTATTGATTTTTTTTAACAAAAAACAAGGTCCTTTGTGGCCCAGTGTATAAATACGTAACAAAAAAATATTAGCAGCACCGAAATGCGTGCATGTTCTTTAGATAAGGCTAGAGTTACATTTGTATGTTTCTAGCGAGAGGATCACATCGCACTGCCCGGACTGTCAGGTGGCTCTCCTGACAGGAACGTGTCAGCTGCATAGAAATACATGAAGCTGACACACTCCTGTCAGGACAGCCACCTGACAGTCCAGGCAGTGCGATGTGATCCTCGCGCAAGTCGCATGCAAGTGTGAAGCCAGCCTTAAGCGGGCTTTAAACTCTGCGACATCGCCCGAGCAATCTCGTTGAGGTCACAGAATTTGTGATGCACATCCGGTCGCTTTAGCGATGTCTTTGTGTGTGACACCTATGAGTGATTTTGAATCGTCGCAAAAAACGTTCAAAATCGCTCATCGGTGACATAGGGGTCCATTCTCAAATATCGCTGCTAATCGGTGTACGGAGTAGTTCGTCGCTCCTGCGGCAGCACACATCGCTATGCGTGACACCGCAGGAACGAGGAACCTCACCTTACCTGTGGCCGCCGGCAATGAGGAAGGAAGGAGTTGGGCGGGATGTTACGCCCCGCTCATCTCCGCCCCTCCGCTTCTATTGAGCGGCGGTTCAGTGACACTGCTGTGACGTCGCTATGACGCTGAACGAACCGCCCCCTTAGAAAGGAGGTGGTTCGCCGGTCACAGCAACGTCGGTAGGCAGGTAAGTAGTGTGATGGGTACGCGCGATGTTGTGCGCCACGGGCAGCGATTTGCCCGTGTCGCACAACCGATGGGGGCGGGTACGCATGATAGCGATATCGGTCCCGATATCGCAGCGTATAAAGCGGAATTAAGGCTTAATATTCACAATGCAAAGTAGTAAAAATCGTCTCCGCTCCAAAATGATTAAATGCAAATTAACTTTATTCACACATGCAAGATTACAGCCAAGCACCTTGTTCTTCAGAAAGCTTGCTAAAGTCTTAAAGGTGCTGTTGAATTCCATGGAAACATATGGATGGATAATTCCCTTTTTCATCATTTTGGAGTGCTGCCAATTTTTACTATTATATATGATACACATGTTTATTCTCCAATATTATAATGATAAGATTTTGGCGTATTCTGATATTATGTAGATTCAGACGTCTACTTATTTGAGGCTTAAGAGAGTTAGGGTATGTTCATACAGGAAGAAATCCTGAGGATTTCCCCAACCATATGTGCCTGACAGAACATTTTCTATGTATTAATAATAGCTGCATAGGAGATGAGATATACGAAAACTAATACACACCGCTGAGAAATTCTGCAGCGGAAATTGACCATGTCAACTAAAGCTTCAACGTTTCACAGCGATTGTAATCCTTTGCCATCACGTATCTGGTGAAAACACAGCATTACCACAATGAAATCCATAGCACCATTTGGTTCATGTTTTGCTGCTGTGGTTTGCATGTAGATTTTCCAAAGCAAAAACTCCACAGCGAATACCGTATTTTACGGTTTGTAAGACGCACTTTTTTTGCAATTTTCGGGGGAAAAATGGGGGTAAGTCTTACAAACCACATATGGCTTACCGGGGCAGCAGTGGGGGCGCAGGGTTGGCGATACGGAGGGCTCAGAGGGGGTATCACTGCAGTGGAGCAGCTCAGGAGGTTCAGTGTGCGGCAGCAGATGGTCAACGATACTGTGGGCTAGTGGGGTGTGACAGTGGCAGGCACTATTGATCTGCTGACGGGCTTGGAGAAGGCGGTGTCGCAGTTCAGGAGGGTCAGTGTGCAGCAGCGGAGGGTTGGCGATACTGCGGGCTCATGGGGAGTCGCAACGGCGAGCGCCATTGATCTGTGGGCTGCTTTGAATTGCTGGCAGTTGATGCAATGGACTTCAAGAAAAAGGCTGCGGAGGCCAATCTGCGCATGCGCCACCTTCGCAGCCATGTACTTAAAGTCCATTGCGTCAACGGTCGGTGATTCCTTGGATCTATATAAAGTGAAAGCTGCACACCAAATTCAGAGAAATATGAACAAGTGTGCCACCCCTGCAGCAGTCGGACTGCTCGGATCTAAGGTTACTGTGGCTCGAGGGTCTCTGGACCCGAGGGCATTCGGCCACTCAAAAGGAAGGGGGAGTATTTACAGGGGATAAGTGTTCATGACGCCACCTGTGGTTCGCGATAAGGGGAGTACCGCCACTGCCGATGGGACTACCCGGGGGAGATGAAGTGGGGCACCCAGATGATGTTCCCTCCATGGGTAGGGGAGACCCCGGGACTCTAGAGATATAAGTGGCGGATAGCGTTGTGCAGGCTATGCGGGCAGGCAGGATGCAGGGAGAGCAGTGTACTCACTCAGGCTGTGTGGATGTTGGTGCAACCATTAAGCAGACTCTGACATAGGGGTAAACCAAGTCTCTGGGTGCCGCTGCCACTCTGGGGAGCTCGTCAGGGAATCCGTCCCTGCTGGTATTGCTTAGTGGTCCGGAGCCTGCCTACATGTATATGTATTTAGATGTTTCTGATTGACCCTTCAGCCTGAAGCTGTCAGGGTCCCGCTCCCTATATTTGAATACGGGAGCTGTGCTCTCGATGGCTGACACTTGGGATTTCAGTGGACTGCAGAAGGTGGAAAGCCCTATCGCCCTCATTGTGTTGATGCCTTCGATCTCTGTGCTTTTGGGAAAAGTTCATAAAGAGACTATCCTCCACAGGTTAATTACCAGGTTGCGTGAAGCTACTCCCTAATCTAGGGTCCTGTACCCCACCGTGCTCGGTACCGGTCCAGTTATTGAACTTTCCGATGCCAACCTTTCTTCAAAACTAAGTCTGGGCACCCTTTTCCAATACCCTGCAACCAGGTCTCTGACTCCTCCGGTCCCAGACCACCGTCTGCGACCCAACCAAGGTCACATGGGGAGCTACAACTCCCTCAGCTCCTCACTCTCTGAGGGCTACTACTGTTCTGACTATGTCCCTCCCACCAGTCTGCCTGACCCCTAGGCGGGTGGCCCTTTTCCAATTAGACCACCCACTGGTGTGCCTGACAGGATGTGGTGTGAGGTGTGGTTAGGATTTGAGTGCTAATGGAAGCAATACCAGTAGTTAGGATCCCAGAACCATGGAGGGTGAGTTCTGCACCATGAGACACAGGGGTGCAGTTACCTGTGACACCCTGATAGAGTCAGAGGCGTCACACAAGCATAACTGCTGTATAATACATAAGGAATGAAAAATACAATTAGCCATATGAAAAATTGAAAAAATTGAAATGTGACATTGAATAACTCCTGATTATTATTTGAAAAAAAGAGAAATTTAGCTAATGTATTGCTCAATTCATCATTGCCCCATACCACTTCACGGTAATCTCTTATTTATTGGTCCCTAACCAAATGTTACCTCTCTATGCGGTTAAAACCTGCTTGTGTATGGGAAGCCAGGGACCGGACTATATAGGAAATTGAACAAACATGGCTAAAGGGTGGGACTGGGTTCTGAGACAGAAAAAAGTTGCAAAACAATCAAATAGACCGCTGGAATACCATTGCAAATGTGAATAGGGTGCTAGCCAAAAAATACACAATCTATATGAAGTGAAAGCTGCACACCAAATTCAGAGAAATATGAGCAAGTATAACTGCTTTATAATACATAAGGAATGAAAAATACCATTAGCCATATGAAAAATGAAAAAAATTGAAATGTGACATTGCATAACCGCTAAGGATTATTTAAAAAAAAAAAAAAGAGATATTTAGCTAATATATTAATCAATTCATTACTGTCCCATCCCCACTTCACGGTAATCTCTTATTTATGGGGTCCCTAACCAAATGTTACCTCTCTATGCGGTTAAAACCTGCTTGTGTATGGGAAGCCAGGGAACTTCAGCAGTTATGCAATGTCACATTTCAATTTTTTAAATTTTTCATATGGCTAATTGCATTTTTCATTCCTTATGTATTATAAAGCAGTTATGCTTGTTCATATTTCTCTGAATTTGGTGTGCAGCTTTCACTTCATATAGATTATGTATTTTTTAGCTAGCACCCTGTTCACATTTGCAATGGTGTTCCAGCAGTCTTTTTGATTGTTATGCAACTTTTTTCTGTCTCAGAACCCAGTCCCGCCCTTTAGCCATGTTTATTCAATTTCCTATATAGCCAGGTCCCTGGTTTCCCATACACAAGCAGGTTTTAACCGCATAGAGAGGTAACATTTGGTTAAGGACCACATAAATAAGAGATTACCGTGAAGTGGTTTGGGGCAGTAATGAATTGATCAATACATTAGCTAAATATCTCTTTTTTCAAAATAATCCTCAGCAGGTATGCAATGTCACATTTCAAATTTTTCATATGGCTAATTGTATTTTTCATTCCTTATGTATTATAAAGCAGTTATGCTTGTTCATATTTCTCTGAGTTTGGTGTGCAGCTTTCACTTTATATAGATTTTGTATTTTTTAGTTAGCACCCTGTTCACATTTGCAATGGTGTTCTAGCAGTCTTTTTGATTGGTGATCCAATGGAGCCCGCAGTCCGCCAGCAGATCAATGGCGGGCCGAGAAGTGTCCAAACTAATGCGACTTTAACTTAAAACTTGACATTACAGACGTGCATTGTGTAGTGATGACTGGTCTGATCTCCCCATCGAATTCCTGTTCCACAAGCTCACATTCACTTCTGGCATCGATTGAGTAAGGATCCTTGTACAGGAAACTTGGAAGCAACAGCCACATATGGTCACTAAGGCTAGAAGCAGATGTGAGTCCTGTTCCTTGATCAGCTGGGCCCAGGCCTATAGAGATGTAGTTCCACTGCTCAGGAGTAACTTTGGCAATTTCCACTGTTAATACAGTAGCACAGTGTTCAAGCCTTTGTACAGAGTATGCAGGTTTTGGGGCAAGCATGACTCTACCCAGGAAAAAAAACATATATATATATGTATATATGTATATGTATATATATATATATAAAAAAAAAGTATATTGTGGCTTTCTGAGGTCTTCAGATGGGCTGATGCAGCTAAGGCCTCTGTAGATGCATCTGAAAGAATGTGGATTTAAGCTGAAAGGACTTTAAGGCATAACAATGTGGAGATGGTCTAAGATCTTCTTCCATATTAAATGGTGATGGATGCTATAGAAACAAGCAATTGTCTGCTAAGATCCCACGGGTCAGTTCTCGCAGGCCACAGCTCTCAAAGGACAAAAACACCGGGAGTGGACTTCCCCGTTTCATGCGGAGTAGTTATACCAAGGACTTAAACATTACGTGCAGGAGGAAGGGCCCCTGTTCTACCATACTGGGGTGCGGGATCCGAACATACCCTTCGGAGGCTGCTGGTCATTTGGCTTACCATCTGGACTCTGTGTCAAGTTATTTCACAACTGTGAGTACACCAGCACCATCTGGTCCAACCCTGCAGATTGCGCTCCGCAGCACCATCCCACCTGTATCGGGGCCCCCGCGACAACACCTCCCCTACCCGTGGAGGGGTTAACATGCAGCTGCCCCACTCCATCAGTCCTGGGCATCACCTCCTGCAGCGGCGGAGTCACCAACAATCACCGCACACCACGGGTGGCGTCACTGACAAACCTCCCCTGTACATAAAAACTCCCCCTTTTTCACTTGCGAGCCGGCCTCCCCTTGAGCCACCGCAACGATCCCGGATCCGAGCGGCTCGAGCAGTCCCCGCTCCCAGCTGCGGTCTTCCCCCCTTTGCCCGCAACAGTGTCACCACTTTTAGTCACGCAACTTTAATTTCGCCAGCTAATGATGTGTATATGGCTGAAAACAAGTGCTGCCACCATTTGGCAAGATATGAGTCTAAAGGCCCCTTTACACTAAACAACTTACCAGCGATCCCAACAACGATACAACCTGATAAGGATCGCTGGTAAGTTGCTAGGAGGTTGCTGGTGAGAGGTCACACAGTCAGACGCTCCAGCGATCCCACCAGCAACCTGACCTGGCAGGGATCACTGGAGCATCGCTACACGGGTTGCTGGTGAGCTGTTACCAGCAACCAGTGACCAGCCCCCAACCAGCAGCGACGCACTGAAGCGATGCTGCGCTTGGTAACTAAGGTAAATATCAGGTAACCAACCCGATATTTACCTTGGTTACCAGCGCACGCAGCTACACGTGCAGAGAGCAGGGAGCAGCGCACACTGCTTAGCGCTGGCTCCCTGCTCTCCTAGCTACAGTACACATCGGGTTAATTACACAATGTGTACTGCAGCTACATGTGCAGAGAGCAGGGAGCCACGCATACTGCTTAGCGCTGGCTCCCTGCTCTCCTAGCTACAGTACACATCGGGTTAATTACCCGATGTGTGCTGTAGCTACACGTGCAGAGAGCAGGGAGCAGCGCACACTGCTTAGCGCTGGCTCCCTGCTCTCCTAGTTACAGCACACATCGGGTTAATTACCCGATGTGTACTCTGCTACATGTGCAAGGATCAGGAGCCGGCACTGACAGTGAGAGCGGCGGAGGCTGGTAACGAAGGTAAATATCGGGTAACCAAGGACAGGGCTTCTTGGTTACCCGATGTTTACCGTGGTTACCAGTGTCCGCAGAAGCCGGCTCCTGCTGCCTGCACATTTAAGTCCCCTTTACACACTGAGACTTTCTAGCGATGCATGCTGCACAGCGGGAAACAAAGGACCAAAGAATGGTCCTGGACGATTTGTAGCGATCAGCAACTTCACAGCAGGGGCCAGGTCGCTGATGTGTTTCACACATTGCAATGTCGCTGGGGAGGTCGCTATTACGTCACAAAACCGGTGACGTTACAGCGATGTCGTTTGCGATGTTGCAGTGTGTAAAGCCACCTTTACAGTAGGAAATCTTGTTAGGACTCTTTATCTTGTCTACACAGACATTACCTATGATTACTCAGTCTAGGTGAAGGCATGGGGCAAACAGTGCATAATTTGGTCTGTTGATTTACTGATTGCCTTAAGGTGGTGTCACACATAGCGACGACGACAACGATGTCGCTGCTAAGTCACCATTTTCTGTGACGTAGCAGCGACGTCCCGTCACTGTCGCTGTGTGTGACATCCAGCAACGACCTGGCCCCTGCTGTGAGGTCACCGGTTGTTGCTGAATGTCCTGCTTCATTTTTTGGACGTTGCTCTCCCGCTGTGAAGCCCACATCGCTATGTGTGACAGCGAGAGAGCGACAAACTGAAGCGAGCAGGGAGCAGGAAACCGGCGTCTGGAGCCTGCAGTAAGCTGTAACCACGGTAAACATCGGGTAACCAAGAAGCCCTTTCCTTGGTTACCCGATATTTACTAGCGTCCGCCGCTCTCACGCTGCCAGTGCTGGCTCCCTGCTCCCTGCATACGTAGCTGGAGTACACATTGGGTAATTAACCCGATGTGTAATCTGGCTAGGAGTGCAGGGAACAGGGAGCCGGCACTGGCAGCGTGAGAGCGGCGGACGCTAGTAACTAAGGTAAATATCGGGTAACCAAGAGAAGTGCTTTCCTTGGTTACCCGATATTTACGCGTCGCTGCTGGCTGGGGGCTGGTCACTGGTCGCTGATGAGATTTGCCTGTTTGACAGCTCACCAGCGACCATGTAACAACGCAGCATCGATCCTGATAAGGTCAGATCGCTGGTCGTGATCGCTGCTGCGTCGCTATGTGTGACACCACCTTTAGGCAGCTGGAGAATGTCTTTACTGAGCAAAATCAGTATATCTGCGCTGTCGTCAAGGGCTGGTATCTTGTCGGCTTTAGTTCTCAGATGAGGGTGATGAAGAACAGCCTCTGGTGTTTAGATCTCTTCCCTATTGGACGGTGTCTGGTTGCACTCACCAGTATTTGTAAGGGTAGCTCCATAGTGTCCTACAGTGACATTACTATAAGACCACTGGCACTTCTTCTCTGTAACAATACTGCAGGTGCCCAATGAGTAAGAGTAATCATTTCTCTTTAAGTTGAGCATATCAAAGAAATTTGACCTTGCAAGTGATTGGTTGCGCTTATCGTCCAGGATGACATACACCTTTACAGTTTTCTCAGGGTGACCCTTGGGATGTACATTCACCAAACACATCTTCCCACAGAACTTGTCCCAAATTCCTTCTCTGAAGACTTCTGTACATGAATAACATGTTGTGGTATAACTTACTGCTTGATCTGCATCCTCCACTCCTTGGTTCGTGGTAGGAGAAGCCATGCAGGGTTGATCTAGGGTTAGGTTGGATTGGATGGAACATTTGTATGTGATCCTCACTGTCACACTCCAAACACTTAGTTGCAATTTTACACTCTTTAGCAAAGTGTTCAGTAGAGGTACATCATTGGTAGCATACCCCAAACCTCTTTAGAAGCTGCTTGTGTTCTTGGACTGTTTTTTCTGAAACCAATGCACCTCTTTAGATGTGGCTTCTTATGAATGGGACACAGACAATTAGTGTTTTCAGCCTTTTCAACGTTGTTGCTCTTCTCTGGAGTTGATGTAGGTGTGGGAAAAATATCAATCTTTTTTACTGACACTAGACCTCTGCGGTTTCTGTTGTTTGAATGTGTAATCTCATATTTAACCCTAGAACGCATACCTGGGGCCTCACAGGCCTGCTAGGTCATTTGTTTTCTATGGTAGATTGTTATGCTTGCGCGTTCTAGGGTTAAGAGGAGATAAACCAGGGCTTGCCATAAGAAAAGCTTGCGTCAATCCTATACTGATATTTTTGATAAATTCACGGAGGTAGGAGAACGAAGGAAAGGAGACTTGATATTCTTTTGTGCAACTTGAGCCAAGCGTGGTCCACTTTTATTGAACTTTATACAGCAGTTTGGAAACTATTGGGTTTACCACATGAGCAGTGTCGAGGTAGCTGAGGCCAGGTAGATGAATGTCTGCCTTGGCCAGCTGGAGCTCTAACGTAGGTCACTGAGCTCTTGGACATTTGAACTGTCCTTACTGGATATTTTTTAAATGTCCTGTAGTCGTTTGAACAGTGCATGCTCTATGGCTTTGACTCGCCCACCCCAGGGCTATGGGACACCCGGTGCCGGGCCGGACTAGTCCGGTGGTAGTCAGTGGTGGCTGGGCCCGGCTCCGTGGCCCTGGTGGGTGTCAGTTGAATATGTGGCGGATGACTTTAAGTTTGTATTCGTGACGCCACCTGTGGTCTGCGGCTATTAAGCCGCCGCTGCTGTGTGAGGCCACCGGGATGATGTTATAGCAGCAATGGTGGTACTGCTCCCCACAGGTGGAGCAATGCCCGGGGCACAGTTGGAGCTTGTGGAAGTCTATGGTGCTGCGTGACTAACGGTGCAGGGCCGACAAGCAATGAAAGAAACAGGCACAAACAGTAGTCTCTTTACCTTCTCCTCTTTTACTCGGCAGAAACTTAGTCCAGGGAGACCGTCACAGATGGTAAAGATGATCCGGCCGGCCTGGAAGTGCCTGGGGTGATCTTTGGCCAGTTGAGTATGAGGCCTACTCCTTAATCTTTCTCTGCTGTTTTAGGACACTGCACTTTAGGTTTGCAATTGCCCTCTTGCTGCTGGGACTTGTTGTTCGTCCCCTTTTCTGTGTGGTAGACTGCGCAGGCCCTCTCTGGTGCTTCTCTGCTGGAGCCCACACCAGGCCCTTGGGATGCAGTTGTACCTTCAGATTGCTTCTGGGACAGGGGGCTTGCAGCTCTCCTGCCCTCCGGATTCAGCTACCAGGGATGGATTTTATGCCCTGGCAACTACAGACTCCGATGTCCGAGTCTCTGCTGTGCCTCTCTGCTCCCCTTGCTTCACTGGGCCAAGCTATCCAAGCTCTAGGCCCCAGTTCTACAAGGCAGCACTACCCTGCGTCTGCACTCTTTCACTCCTGTCTCCAGACTAACCACTACTTCCTCCCTTCAGCCAGACTTAAGGAATCCTCCCTGAAGTTCCAGGTTCAGAGCTCCCTCTGCTGGCCGGAGGGAGAATTGTGTTGAGTGTTAACTTACTGGCCAATAGATCTCCCAATTACCTCCAGGCTCAGCATTAACCCTTTGGGAGGGCAATGCTGTTGTGGCGACCAGGTCCTGGGGCGCCACACTCCCCCTTAGTTAAATTCAGTACTCCCGGACTGTAGAAACAAACATGACATGTTAGAACATTTCATCCCATTATGGGAGGCGCAAATACTTTAACGTTACAAACTTAAACATTACTATAAGAGTCCAGTGTGGCTCCCTGCCGGGTGTCCATTACACTGCTCCATGGGGGACCCGCCGCGATCAAACCCCCAACGTAGGCTCTGGGCGTGCGTCAGAGCATTGATGACCCCACTCTATGCACGCCGGACGGGTTTTTCTTCAGGGGTGTCGAGCACACTGGTGCTAACTATGAACAATTTAGGTGTTGGCCACCCATAGTCCAGTGGCCCAATTGTCCATTTTCGCAATCAAAGAAAAGAAAAACATTTTGTACACAACCTTACAGACATTTTGCATAACTATGTACATTCTAATAAATACTCCTTCTTTTCCCTTATACAGTTGACTCTCTATACCTTGGAGGGGGTTGTCCCCGAGTGCTGCGCTGGGACCTACGTAGCTCTGGTGTTTGCCCCTGACTACGTGGTGCGTCTTCTATCTCAGCACTACAGGTGGGCCTAACCCCAATAGGTAAGCGTGATGGTTGCCTTTGTGGGCTAAGAGTCGCCAAGGGTATGACAGGTTCACCACTGACAGGGGGTTGATCCTTCTGTTCCACTGCTGGCGTGTCATCTCGTGCTGGCGCGGACGGTTCTTTAGGTGGATCCGGAACCTTTTCTGTTTCTGGCTCGACCAACTGCGGAAACGTCAAAACTGGTACCACTATAGCATTGTTTATTCGGGTCCAAGTTTTGGGGAACTTTCCAAGGATGGTTTGAATCATCTCCCCTTCTTTCTCTTGACTTTGGGGACTTCCTTGTACTCCTTCCATTTCTCTTTGGATTCTGCACCGTTCAGGGCACGCTTTCAGGCGGTCTCGGGAAATTGCTTGATAGGTCTTGCCTTCATCCTTGCTTATGAGGCATACCTTACTATTGTCAAAGTTGGAGGGGATAATGGTGTAGGGCTCGTTTTCCCACTGATCATCCAATTTATGCGTCCTCCGCTTCTTCTTGAGGACTTGTTCTCCAGGTGCTAAGGGAGTTGCTGGGGCTGTTTGATTGTAATGCTGCTCTTGTCTCGTTCTTGCTTGAGACAGGCTCCTCTCTACGCACTCCTGGACCTTACGGTACCGCTGCTGCCGTTCTGTATCCCAATCCTCTATTTCTTGAACCGCCTCAGGCGACACAGTCCCCATCTCAAAGTCTACAGGCAACTTGCCAGGCCTGGCTCGCATCAGGTAAGCGGGGCTGCAGTTGGTCGAATTCACTGGGATATGGTTGTACAGGTCTACCAGATCTGGCAACTTTTCTGGCCATTGGTTCCTTTCCTCCAGCGGTAGGGTCTTCAGCATATCAATAACCACATGGTTCATTTTCTCGCACAGTCCATTGGTTTGGGGGTGGTACGGTGTGGTTCGGATTTTCTTACAACCGTACATGTTACAGAACTCTTGGAACACTTCAGCCTCGAATGCAGGACCCTGATCAGTCAGTACCCTTTCCGGATAGCCGTGAGGTCGACAAAAGGATGCCTGGAACGCTCTAGCTGCTGTCCTGGCTGTCTGGTCCTTCACAGGCACTACTACCAGGAAACGAGAGTAATGGTCCACAATGGTGAGGGCGTACACATAGCCTGACCGGCTTGGTGTTAGCTTCACGTGGTCCAGGGCCACCAACTCCAGGGGCTGCTTCGTGACAATTGGCTGTAGGGGAGACCTTTGGCTGGCATCATCCTTCCGCCTCAGGTTACACGGGCCACAGTCTCGGCACCACTTCTCGATCATTTTTCTCATGTGCACCCAATAGAACCGATCACGGAGTAGGGCCTCCAACTTCTTCCACCCGAAGTGTCCTGCGTTATCATGATACGCTGCTAGGACCATTGGAGCATCCCTCTGCGGAACCACTATCTGCCAGACAAGTTCATTTGTTCGCCAGTTGACATATCTCTTGCAGAGCTTGCCTTGGTAGGTGAACAGTCGTCCCCTCTCCTTCCACAGCTGCTGGGCTTCCTCTGGAGCGTCTGGGCCAAGATGGGTCTCAGCTTGCGCTAGCTTCTCTTTGACCAATCGCACGGCCGGGTCACCATTCTGTGTTTCTTCCCAATTATGATGGAGTAATGGGTTGACCGAGACCTCGTGCTGGCTTGAGCGCTTCACTCCCACAGCATGCTCACACTGGGAAACACCTTGGTGATGGAAAGCCGGTAACTCTATCTCTTCGAGTTCATCCAGGTCTTCTCCAGACTCGGGTAAGTGAGGCATTCTGGACAGCGCATCAGCATTGTTATTCTTCTTGCCAGCCCGATACTTGATGGTAAAGTCAAAGTTAGACAGCCGGGCCATCCATCGCTGTTCCATCGCACCTAACTTGGCTGTTGCCAGGTGTGTCAACGGATTGTTGTCCGTGAAGATGGTGAACTTGGCCGATGCCAGATAGTGCTTGAAGCGTTCAGTCACTGCCCAAACAATAGCGAGGAACTCCAGCTTGAAGGAACTGTAGTTTTCTGGATTCCTTTCTGTGGGCCGAAGCTTCCTACTGGCGTACGCTATCACCCTCTCTCTGCCTCCCTGTACCTGGGACAGAACTGCTCCCAGTCCCACGTTGCTGGCGTCTGTATACAGTACAAACGGTTGGCTGTAGTCAGGGTAGGCCAGAATTTCTTCTCCCGTGAGAGCCCCTTTCAGCCGGACAAAGGATGTTTCCAGTTGGCTGCTCCATTCCAATGGAGGGCTCTGCTTCTTAGCCTGCTTTGGCTGGCCCACCAGGAGATCTTGAAGGGGCGCTGCTATCTTGGTGAAACCATCAATGAACCTTCGGTAGTAGCCCACCAGTCCAAGGAACTGCCGCACCTCCTTCACTGTGGTGGGTCTTGGCCAGTCCTTGATTACAGTGACTTTCTCCGGATCAGGTGCCACACCTTCTGCGCTGACCACATGACCCAGGTACTGTACCTTTGGCTTCAAGAGGTGACATTTGGACGGCTTGATCTTCAGGCCATATTTCGACAAGGACTCAAACACTTCTGCTAAGTGCTTCAGGTGGTCCTCATAAGTCTTGGAGTAGACTATGACGTCATCCAGGTACAACAGCACGGTTTCAAAGTTGTGGTGGCCCAAGCAGCACTCCATCAACCTTTGGAATGTCCCTGGGGCGTTGCAGAGCCCGAATGGCATACAATTGAACTCACAGAGGCCCATTGGTGTCGTGAATGCAGTCTTCTCCTTGTCCGCCTCTGCCACGGGAACCTGCCAATACCCACTGGTGAGATCCAAGGTGGAGAAATAGTTAGCTGACTTTAAGGCTGTTAGTGACTCCTCTATTCTGGGCAGTGGATAAGCATCTTTATGTGTAATGCGGTTAATTTGCCTGTAATCTACACACATTCTCATCGTACCATCTTTTTTCTTTACGAGCACTAGTGGAGCTGCCCAGGGGCTACAACTATCTCTGATAACCCCAGCCTCCTTCATTTCCCGTAACATTTCCTTGGCACACTGATACTGTGCGGGGGGTACAGGGCGGTATCTCTCTTTAATGGGATGATGATCACCCGTGGGGATTTGATGTTTAACCCCTTTCACCTGCCCAAAATCTAGGGGGTGTTTGCTGAAGACCCGCTCGTACTCCTGTACCACCCGGTAAACCCCATGCTTTTGGTGCGAGGGGGTGGAGTCGGTGCCTACATGTAATTTTTGGCACCAGTCTTCCGGCTGCCCCTTGGAGCCATTGTCTTCCGCCTGGTCGGACGGGATCAAGGGTTCCACTGCTTTAATGGTATTGTTGCTGACAGTGTACAGTTTTGCTACAGTGGCGTACCGGGGCAATTTGGCCTCCTCCTCCCCACAATTCAAGACACGGACGGGCACTCTCCCCTTGCGGACGTCCGCTACCCCTCTGGCTATCAGGACTCCAGGCCTACTGTCTGAATACACCGGTTCTACCAAGGCGTGGTAATCCTGACCCTTGAGGCCTATTGCTGCCCGACACCATATCAACATTTCACTTCTTGGGGGTATTACAATGGGGAGGGGGTCACTTACCCTCACACTGCCAATTTCTCCTCCGGCCAGCTCTACCTGCTGCCTCCTCATCAGGGCTCTGATCTCCCTCTGTAGGACACGCTGCTGCCCGGAGCTGGCAGTTTCAGACGCCTGTTGCAACAAAATTATCACTTCGGCAATACAATTTTCTATCACATTTGTACCAATGGTTACCAGTGGGTCAGATTCTTTGCGATCAATATCTACAATTATCATCCCCTGACATGGCAATTCCACCCGCCCCACTTTAATGGTTACTTCTTTGTACCCAATTTGAGGTAAGGGCTGACCATTACTGGCCACAATTGTTAAATCATCATCTGGGCCATGGTCAATGTCTGAATCAGCCCAATATCTTTTGTACAGTTTGTGGGGGATGGTTGTTACCTGGGACCCCGTATCCAGGAGGGCATTCAAAGGGATCCCATCCAGCACAATGGGAAGGACCGGTCGTCCTCCCACATACTTGCTGCGGCTGGGGTTTGAGCCGGGCTTCCTTACACCTGGGGGTTGGCTCCTGGCCCCAGGCTCAGCCCATTTAAAGGACAGCGTCGTGCAATGTGGCCCGCCTGGTTGCAGTGGCGGCAGATCGGTTGTCCTGTTGAATCATACCGGTCTGTGTCTCTGCCTCGGGTTGGCGGAATCCTCCTCTGTCGCATCCATGGGACGTCCTCTGGGCTGGAGGCAAACTCGATTTTTGCAGGCGAGGGGGTCATTTGTAGAGACTGCACGGTCTTGGCAAGGGCAGCCACAGTCTTGGTCAGCTCCTGGAACTGCTGTCTGAGCTCTGCAGTGGGATCCTTATCCAGGGACTGCGCCTCAGCCCCTGCAGTGGCTCGTGTTACAGGCACCACCCCGGGGTACGTGATAGCAAGAGGCCGGAGGGGTACTGGGTCATTCGGTGTAGATTCTCTCAGTACCCTGATGGCCTGGTCCTTAAACTTGGCAAAGTCCAGAGCAGGGTTCTGCAGGACCAGGATACGCAGCTGGGTCCTGTGGGCATCTGACAGGAGCCCCTCTATGAACTGCTCAGTTAGGAGTTTGTCTTCTTCACGTACACTCTCTGGATCCACCTGTTTAACTGCTTTCAGGGCCTCCTGCAAGTTTAAGGCATAGTCCCTTATGCTGTCTGTGGCCCGCTGCTTGCACCCAAAGAATCTCATCTTTATCTCTGCTGCGGTGCGGGTGTCAAACGTACTCTTTAGCTTGGCCAGTATCTGGGCTGCTGTCCCTTTATCTGTATCAGGCCAGGACTTCGCTTCACGCTGGGCTGCGCCGGCTAGCTGTCCCATTACTATGCCCACCTTCTGGCTCTCAGTCAGCGGATACACCCGGAATAAGCTGTGCAGGCTTTCTCTGAAGTCACTCAAGGTATGGGACTCCCCGGAGTACTGCGGCAGCCATTCTGCTCCCGGTATGTACGGCATGGTGATCGGCATTACCGGCGCTACAGTGGGGGCCGGGGCGACGGCGACTGGGACTGCTTCGGCCGGTGCTGCGGCGCCTTGGGCGATGGCAGCCACCTGCTCTCCCTCTGAGTCGGACATCTTCCTCCCCCTTAGTGAACCTTACCAGGCTCCGTTCACTTTTCAAATTTCCTTCTGGGTCGCGCGGGGTTAACAGCGCTCTGCTCTGATGGCGCGCTCCCTTCGCGCTCTTTTTCAGGCACGCCCCCCTTCTTCCTGCGCTTGGCGAGGCTAATGGCGGCGGCGGTTTACAGACAGTACACAGTCTTTTAAGCACAATTCCTGCAGGCGCACAGTACCCGGTGTGACCGGGCACGAAATCCTGTTCGTGACGCCAAAAGTTGACTCGCCCACCCCAGGGCTATGGGACACCCGGTGCCGGGCCGGACTAGTCCGGTGGTAGTCAGTGGTGGCTGGGCCCGGCTCCGTGGCCCTGGTGGGTGTCAGTTGAATATGTGGCGGATGACTTTAAGTTTGTATTCGTGACGCCACCTGTGGTCTGCGGCTATTAAGCCGCCGCTGCTGTGTGAGGCCACCGGGATGATGTTATAGCAGCAATGGTGGTACTGCTCCCCACAGGTGGAGCAATGCCCGGGGCACAGTTGGAGCTTGTGGAAGTCTATGGTGCTGCGTGACTAACGGTGCAGGGCCGACAAGCAATGAAAGAAACAGGCACAAACAGTAGTCTCTTTACCTTCTCCTCTTTTACTCGGCAGAAACTTAGTCCAGGGAGACCGTCACAGATGGTAAAGATGATCCGGCCGGCCTGGAAGTGCCTGGGGTGATCTTTGGCCAGTTGAGTATGAGGCCTACTCCTTAATCTTTCTCTGCTGTTTTAGGACACTGCACTTTAGGTTTGCAATTGCCCTCTTGCTGCTGGGACTTGTTGTTCGTCCCCTTTTCTGTGTGGTAGACTGCGCAGGCCCTCTCTGGTGCTTCTCTGCTGGAGCCCACACCAGGCCCTTGGGATGCAGTTGTACCTTCAGATTGCTTCTGGGACAGGGGGCTTGCAGCTCTCCTGCCCTCCGGATTCAGCTACCAGGGATGGATTTTATGCCCTGGCAACTACAGACTCCGATGTCCGAGTCTCTGCTGTGCCTCTCTGCTCCCCTTGCTTCACTGGGCCAAGCTATCCAAGCTCTAGGCCCCAGTTCTACAAGGCAGCACTACCCTGCGTCTGCACTCTTTCACTCCTGTCTCCAGACTAACCACTACTTCCTCCCTTCAGCCAGACTTAAGGAATCCTCCCTGAAGTTCCAGGTTCAGAGCTCCCTCTGCTGGCCGGAGGGAGAATTGTGTTGAGTGTTAACTTACTGGCCAATAGATCTCCCAATTACCTCCAGGCTCAGCATTAACCCTTTGGGAGGGCAATGCTGTTGTGGCGACCAGGTCCTGGGGCGCCACAGCTTCAGGACTGCCAAAGCTTTGTTTCTTCTCTCCCATGCAGCCATGAGATCAGCTACTGGATTACTGATGTAGACCGTTCTGAGTCTCTTGACCCACTCTGTGGATTGTGGTCCTAGCCACCTAATCAGCAGGTCCAGCTCTTTAGCAGTAGTGATGCAGAGGGCACAAATTTCTATTCTAAAGGCATATTCCAACTTCTATAGTTCTAAGGTTGCTCGTTGAACCTTATGAGACCATTCTTAGTAAGTTCACGGCAAACCATGTACCTTCCAAGTCAAACATGTTGGTTTTCTATGGTTTTGGAAATTTGGACAATTGCTGACTGTGTATTATGTGTTCTGTAGCATCCTGACTTAGAAACATGGCAAAATATGGTATGGCATAGGCATGCATTTAGTTTAGCAACTGGTTTGATGTTCATAGTTTTTGTCATATGTGAAGCTGGAACTATGTGATTGTCAGTAGTATTGTGATTTAGGCATATTGGACTGCATTTAGGCATCAATGTCTGGAATTTTCTGAGGTGTAGGGTCCTGGTATGTTCTGGAGCATGAAGGAGGTTCAAGATGGGAAGTTGGGAGTGCATTGTACAAACCTTGAAGACAGGATGCTAGAGAAGGATCTGCTCCCTGGTGCCTTGGAGAAGTGACTGTACTGTCAGGAACAATGGTAGTGGTCAGCGGTTCACTATTTTGGTTTAGCATGTAGTCACTTGTGTGCTTAAGGAGGTTGTCTGCATCCATTTCACTGAAACCGGTGTTGTCTCTTAGACACCCGCTAGTAGCTTGTTCCAGAATGTTTAACTTTGCCATGGCTGTGGTGTGCTGTGCTCACATTCCTTCTCTAGAGTGTCTATTTCTCCTCTTTTTCCATGGATTTGACTACTATTTCTGCCTGCTTACGTACTGATTCCGCTGCTATTTCTGCCTGATTACGGGCTGATTCGGTTGCTATTTCTGCCTGCTTGCGTACTGATTCTGCTGCTATTTCGGCCTGATTACGGGCTGATTCGGTTGCTATTTCTGCCTGCTTACGTACTGATTCCGCTGCTATTTCTGCCTGATTACGGGCTGATTCAGCTGCTATTTTTGCCTTCTTATGATCTGATTCGGCTGCTATTTTTGCCTCCTTAATAGTTGATTTGACTGTTTCTGCCTATGAGCTTCTTCTACTTCTATCTCAGTTTCCTTTTGTGCAAAGGTGACTCATATCTTAGCAGCCTCTGCCTCTGCCCGTGCTGTTATGAGCTGCTCACTGAGAGTTAAATATTTTGAAGTGTTACTTAGATCACTTTGACTGTTTGGTGGATCTAGCGATGTGAGATGGCTTTCCTGGTATTCTTGCCTCTGTCATGGAGTTAATATAAAGTACTGTGCGGTCTCTTTCAGAATTACCGTATTTTTTGGATTATAAGACGCACTTTTCCTCCCAAAACTTTGGCAGGAAAAGAGGGGTGCGTCTTAAAATCTGAATGTAGCTTACCGGGGGGTTGTGCAGAGGGGTCAAAGGAGGCAGGGAGATGCTCCGAGCAGTGCACTGTGCTGACGGTGCTGCTGGTCTGTGCGACGCTATTCTGGATCAGGCCGCGCTGCTCTGTTCTGTTTGGAGCCGCTCCGTTCTGCTCTGTGCATGGCTGCTCCGTCCTGCTCGGCTGCTCTGTGCACGGCTGCTCTGTCCTGCTCGGCTGCTCTGTGCACGGCTGCTCTGTCCTGCTCGGCTGCTCTGTGCACGGCTGCTCCGTCCTGCTCGGCTGCTCTGTGCATGGGTGCTCCGTCCTGCTCGGCGCTCTGTGCACGGATGCTCTGTGCACGGCTGCTCTGTGCTAGGCTGCTCCGTCCTGCTCGGTTGCTCTGTGCATGGCTGCTCCGTCCTGCTCGGCTGCTCTGTGCACAGCTGCTCCGTTCTGCTCGGCGCTCGGCTGCTCCATCACCAGCCCTGCACAGAGCAGAGTGGCGTCACCAACCCCGCACAGAGCAGAGCGGCGGCGTCGGACCCGCACAGAGCAGAGCGACACAGGCCCCGCACAGAGCAGAGCAACACCGGTCCCACACAGAGCAGAGCGGCGTCGCCGGCTCCACACAGAGCAGAGCGGCGTCTCTGGCCCCGCACAGAGCAGCACCCGCGTCTCCGGCCCCGGAAAGAGCAGAGCGACACCAGCCCCCGCACAGAGCAGCACTTGCAGTGAGTATCTGGGCCCCCCTCTATACTACTTGCAGTACTCCAGTACCGCCCCTGCCTCCTGTAACTCTGTGTTACCCTGTGTTCCTCTGCAGGCCCCCCTCCCTGGTAAGACACCACCAGATTATAAACGGACCCCATATTTTTTTTTTACCTTTTTTTTCCCTCCAAATTTGGGGTGCGTCTTATAATCGAAAACTACAGTAAGTTTCTGGAAACTTTGCAGTTCATCTAGAGCATCCTGTATATTATGTTTTTCTATATATTTTTCATTTGTCTCTGTATAAGGCCTGTTTCACACGTCAGTGATTCTGGTACGTTTGTGCTTTTTTTTTAAACGTACCAGAATCACTGACATACGTAGACCCATTATAATGAATGGGTCTGCTCACACGTCAGTGATTTTTCACTGCACGTGTCTCCGTGCGGCGTACCTGCGTGTGCGTGATTGCCGCACGGAGACATGTCCATTTTTTTCTGGCATCACTGATGTCCCACGGACCACGCAGTGATGTGGTCCGTGAAACATGTGCCAGAAAAAAACGTGCTTTTAAAATAAAAAACATTTTAACTCACCCGGCTCCAGCGATGTCCTCTGCAGCCCATGCAGCTTGTTGCTTCTGAGCCGGCTCATTACTGTCGCGCATATTCATGATGCACGACACAGCCGACCCGGAAGCAGCTGCTGCGGGGGTCAGCGCCGGCCGGATGCTGCCCCGCGGGAGCGATCAGCACCATGGAGAGCGGGCACAGGTGAGTTGATTACTAAGTGCAATCACGGGCCACGGAGAACGGAGCACGGATTCTACTTAGACAACCCACGTGTGCCGTGAATCACGGCACACGCAGGGACATGTGCGTGTTTTACACGCCAGTGAAAAACGTCAGTGTTTTACACGCCAGTGAAAAACGTCAGTGTTTTTCACTGACGTGTGAAACGGGCCTAAGGCCCCTTTCACATGTCAGTGATTCTGGGACGTTTGTGCTTTTTTTTTTAAACGTACCAGAATCACTGATATACGTAGACCCATTATAATGAATGGGTCTGCTCACACGTCAGTGATTTGTCACTGCACGTGTCTCCGTGCAGCGTACCCGCGTGTGCGTGATTGCTGCACGGAGACATGTCCATTTTTTTCTGGCATCACTGATGTTCCACGGACCACGCAGTGGTGTGGTCCGTGAAACACGTGCCAGAAAAAAAACATACTTTTAAAATAAAAAACATTTTAACTGACCCGGCGTCCAGCGATGTCCTCTGCAGCTCGTTCTCCCTGCTGCTTCTAAGCCGGCTGATTACTGTCGCGCATATTCATTATGCGCGACACAGCCGACCCGGAAGCAGCTCCTGCAGGGGTCACCGCCGGCCGGATGCTGCGTCGCAGGAGGATTCAGCACCATGGACAGCGGGAGCGGGCGCAGGTGAGTGAATCTCTAAGTGCAATCACGGGCCACGGAGAACGGAGCCCGGATTGCACTTAGACAACCCACGTGTGCCATGATTTTCGGCACACGCAGGGACATGTGCGTGTTTTACACGCCAGTGAAAAACGTCTGTTTTTCACTGACGTGTGAAACGGGCCAAAGATTGATAAACTCTACAGAGTTGTCCTAGGGCTCCCTCTAAAGGTGGCTGATGAGAAGCAGGCTGAGAGATGGTGGTGATATGACTCAGTACTTTTTTTGCCATAAGTCTGAAACATTATCAGAGAGTTCATATTTTGCAGTCTGTAAATTTTACAGAACGTTCCATGTAGACTTTGTAGAGTGATGAATTAGTGAAAGTTTAATGTAGTAATCCAGTTACTAATTATTTAACATTTCTGCCACACATTGCGGGCCTTCATTAGAATATAACAGATTGCCATGGGAGAATCAGTTCCAGGTAAAGTAACCACCTTACACATGCAACTATGGTGGCTTTACCACTACACTTCGTGTCCTGGAACTGTTTCTTCCATGGCATCTGTTACGTTCTAATGAAATCCAGAATGTGGGACCGAAACGTTAAATAATTTGTAATTGGATTACCACATTAAACTTTCACTACTTCATCACATATCACTGAGTGCTGAGTTTTCTCTTATATCTTACGGACTGGATCCCTACTTGGGCCCCATCTCTCTCATGGAGTGACATATATTTCTCTACATTTTACTCCTGTGAGTTCCAGCTTCTGGTTGGTGTTCATAAGAGACCATGACTTTTGCTATATACTACAATACAGAGGTATTGCAGTGTCCAGCACAAGCGATCAGACAACTGTAGGTTGAAGGCCTCTAAATGGAATAGCAAATAAAGTAAACATTTAAAAAAGAAATAAAAAAAATGATCAAAATTAAAAATAAAATAAATCTTTGAATCAACCCTCCTTTCCACTATTAAAAATAAATAATAAAATACATGTATTTGGTATCTACACGCTCATAACTGATCTATCAAAATATCAAATTAATTAACTCAACCGGTAATCATTGCAATGACAAGAGAAAATGAGAATGAATGCCCTCATACAGGTGCACCGACTTAAAATTGAAAATGTTATGGGTATAGTAAAATGGTGACACAAGCAAAAATTATTTTTTTGCAAGATTCACAATTTCTTTTACCACTTAAATAAAAAAAAAACTTTTCATTTTTGGTAACAACCCAGCAGCAATCAGTGATAACTCCAGTCGCTGCATTTAGCAGCAGGTGCTTTCTGCACAACACAGTCGGCACCTGCTGGGTAAGGGCCGTTTCAGATCAGCGGTATTCTGCCGCACTCGCAGATCCGGCATAAGGGCAGTACAGTACTTTACAGTTCACTGGCAAGCTCCGGGCACATAGGGTCATGTGACCGGAGCATGTGACAGCATGTGACCGGGGCTTGCCGCACTGTCTGTGAACTGTAAAGTACTGTACTGTCCTTGTGCTAGATCTGCGAGTGCGGCAGAATACCGCTGATCTGAACGGCCCTAAGATGTCTGCTCAGTTCCTGATTCCACACCATACACCTGCAATCAACAAAAGTCTTATTATTAAATCCTTTGTCGGGAAGAGGGTACATTTTTATTCATTTTTCATCGATTTTTCTATTTACATGTAATATGTCACCATTTTGTTAGTGAAAAACATTGACAGCACATTTATGATAAATCATGGGTCAACTTTTGCCAAGTAAAGGAAATAAAAGGGATAAGAAAAGGTGATGAATATTCTCCTTTGTTGTTGTGGGAAAATATGGGCTGACCGGGAACAAACTTATAAAGGTTTTTACCTTTATATATAATATATATATATATACATATATATATATATATATATATATATATATATATATATATATATATAGTGTATATATTTATATATATATATATATATAAATATGTGTATATATATATGTATATTATATATATGTATATATGTATATATATATATATAATATATATATATATATATATATATATATATATATATTGCGATTTGTATATATACTGTACATATACGGTGTGTATATATATCTATATATATATATAGATATATATATATATATATATATATATTGCGACTTGAAAAAAAATTGAGACATTTGTACAAATAAATGTGGCTTTGGTTTTGCCATCAGAAATAACTATATAAACAAGATTGAAGCACTTTGTGGAATACTCACTGTTAGTATCGCTAATTCTTCATATACCATAACAGTTAAAGGGGCTTTTCAGTAAAAAAAGAAAAGAAAAAAATATCAAAATAAAAGTGACCTTCATTAACCCTAATCATTATGTCATCCGGATGGATAAAAATGTATTTTAGAAAAAAAAAATTACTTCCCCCCTTTAAACAAATAAATTGTGGTATTATAATTGAATAATAGCACATATTACACATGAAAGGTTAACCATACACAAACATGAAAATGTCCCATTTTCTGAGAGACCTTTATGTTTAGTTATTCATCTTCCTATACATTTTAACTATGGACAACAAGATTTTTTTTTTTTTACGTGGAAATTAGTTGCAAGGGATTTTTGACCTATTCAGTAACTTCACCTGTTTAAGCAGGCTTTGAGAAAAAAATAGCTGAGATGAAAGGAATGCACAACTACAATAGTAACCTGAAATGAAAAGAAACGCAGGATGTCTGATGTGGTTTAGTCTACTATAATTTAAAGTTTTGAACAAATACAGCACAGAATAATGTCTCTCACGAGTCCGACCTGCATCGCCTGCTGGGGAATGTCAGGTGTACCACTTTCCGTGAGACGAATATGAGACCAGACACTTGGACATCTAAGATTAAATCTCACATGATCTAAGAATAGAGATAATGTTCTGTACAAAAACATTGTGCATTCCACGCAATGACGACTCAAAGAGCCACTAGAATCAAATACTTCTGAAGGAGAAAAATAAGAAACAAATTTTCAATATGAAATTATTCCTAAATATTGGAATTAGTAAATCACACTCATTTCTACAAAGGTAATCACTGAAGTAAAGTATATAAAAATAGTTTCAGTTTTTTTAGATTGACAAAAACCTATCCAAGAATGTATTTTTTTACCTAATTGGAGATACAAGAGATAAAGGAAATATTTAAGTAAGAAGAGTCTGCTCATACTGCTGTCTTTCTTTCCTATCTAATACTGAAGAAACCAGGGGTGATGAGGTAAGAATAGACTGCTCACAGGGCTGTCCACCTTGTCTATCTGATCTAATACTGGAGATGCCAGGGGTGATGTGGTAAGAAGAGGCTGCTCATACTGCTGTCTACCCTGTGTATCTGATCTAATACTGGTGATGAGGTAAGAAAAGGCTGCTCACACTGCTGTCCACCATATCTATCTGATCTAATACTGGAGATATCAGGGATAATGAGGTAAGAAGAGGCTGCTCACACCACTGTCACCATATCTATCTGATTTAATACTGGAGATACCATGGGTGATGAGGTAAGAAAAGGCTACTCACACTGCTATCCACCATATCTATCTGATCCAATACTGGAGATACCAGAGGTGATGAGGTAAGAAGTGGCTGCTCATAATGCTGTTCACCCCATCTGTTATATATAATAGTTGACATACCAGTGGCGTTGAGGTAAGAAGAGGTCAGTTACACTGCTGTCCACCCTGTCTTTGTGGTCTAATAGAGGATATACCATGTGTGTTGAGATAAGAAGAGGTTAGCTACACTGCTGTTCACTTTGTTTTTCTGATGTAATACTCGAGATACCAGAAGTGCAGGAGTAATAGCAGACTGCTCACACTGCTGTCTACTCTGTCTTTCTGATCTAAAATTGAAGATACCAGGAGTGCTGAGGAGAGAAGAAACTGCTCACATTGCTGTCCATCCTGTTTATCTGATCTAATACTAGAGGTACCATGATGCTGAGGTAAGAAGAAGCTGCTCACACTGCTGTTCACAATGTTTTTATGATCTAACACTGTAAATTTCAGGGGTTATGAAATAAGAAGCGGTGGCTCACAAGGTTGTCCACTCTCATCTTTCTGAATGCTGAGCGGCTGCTGTATCCAGGAAATACCTTGATATTAGGTGGTATAGGTTATCTCCAGGTAACAGCAGCAGACCTCACTAATAAATATTATCACAGACACCTCTGCTGTAAAGATAATGTACTATAGTGATTACCTCCTTTTACATAACTAGAGTGATTTGCTGATTAAGGTATTTTAAAATTTATTCATAGTAATATTTTCAATAATATTTTATAGACTTTTTTATAGAATTCCTTCAAATCAGTGCTATGGAGGAGTCTATGAGAGAAAAAAAAGTGCACCTAGTCTCCTGCCCCCAACTGCCAGTAAACGGGGGTGCACAACCCTGTAAGGTGAGCAGTATTTAGGAACCTTTTAGTTTTTTTAAAACCGCAGGTGCTCCTCATTGCGTCCCCCTCTCTCTTTTTTTATCTTTGCACACTGGCGGTATACTGCACATAGCCCCGACAAACTGACCGTATACCGCACACAGCCCCGACACACTTGCTGTATACCGCACACAGCTCTGGCACACTGGCTGTATACCACACACACAACTCTGACACACTGGCCGTATATCGCACACAGTCCTGACACACTGGCCGTATACACCACACAGCCCCGACACACTGGCCGTATACTCCACACAGCCCCGACACACTAGTCATATACAGGACACAGCCCTGACACACTGGCAGTATACTGCACACAAAATTGACACACTGGCCATATACTGCACACAAATTTGACACACTTGCCATATACTGCACACAAAATTGACACACTGGCTGTAAACTACACATTGTACTCACATATTGGCCATATATTGCACACAGCTTTAACACACTGGTCATATTGTATACTGCACACGACACACACTGGCCATATGCAGTACACATGTATACTGTACACAGCACTCACACACGCCATAAACAGCACTCACACACGCCAAAGACAGCACTCACACATGCCGTACACAGCACATACACGCCGTGCACACCACTCACACATGTTTTACACAGCACTCATACCCCATATAAAGCACTCACAGACGCTGTATACAGCATTCACAGATGCTGTATACAGCACTCACAGATGCCATATACAGCACTCACTCCCTGTACACAGCATTCGTACCCTGTATACAGCACTCACACCCTGTATACAGCACTCACACCCCATATACAGCACTCACACACTGGACATATACAACATACATACACTGAACATTGAAGTCACTAATATATTAGATATATGGTTGCATATATTAGATATAAACACACTTAGCTCAGATATAAGTACCTGCTGCTTAGTTGCCCCTGTAAGTTCAGGTGCAGCACAAGTTCCTGACTAACACTCCCTCCTCATGCAAGATGGATGCAGCAGTTGAGCTCTAGGGCTACAGCAGAAAGCAGCTGGGCACTGAGTGGTTAATGTGTAGCCAATCAACGCTGGCTTCCTTCTCGTCTCCTGTCTCCTCTGCGGTGCTAGACCTGAAGAGCCGAGCACAAAGGCCTGAGTGCACAGACGAGAGCGTGAGAGGCTGAGCGTGTGGCACTATGCAGCCTCCTGAGTATCGTGCAGGCCCCTCCTCCATCACTCTGCTTTTAACTGCAATCTGAAGAGGAAAAAACAAAAAGGTACAATAGGGTCTTATCCTTCAACGAAACCAGAGTAGAAATAAGCTAAGCTCGCTCACCTGTTAAGGTTGTGAGAGAGTCACAATGCCCAAAGCAAACTCAATTGACCAGGCTGCAGCAGTCCTCTGAGATATCAACTGTAGACTAGAGGAGCAGAGGGAGGTACTGTATCACTGCACTGCCCGTGACAGGAAAAATACAAAAAATATATACATTGTTTTTTGTATAATAAAAGGAGTGATTTTATTTCTATGCGTTTCAGGAGTCTGAGCCCCCTTCGTCAGGACAGGAATCACTCTGTGCATCAGAGTGATTCCTATCCTGAAGAAGGGGACTCAGACTCCTGAAATGCGTAGAAATAAAATCACTCCTTTTATTATACAAAAAAAAAAAAAAACAATGATTTTTTTATTTTTCCTGTTATGAGCAGCGCAGTAATACCTCCCTCTGCTCCTCCAGTCTACATCTAACTACAATCTGACAGGGCAGCGTGCAGGAGCCAGAGGCCGGGGGAAATCCCCCCCCCCAAGTGCAGTCATGCTTGTGTGGCGCCCTGGACAAGCCAGGACGTCACAGGTACTGCAACAACACACCCCACACCCCGGTTAGGAACACCAAAGTCAGACACAAATCCTTGTTGCCTCCCTCCAGGGGCTGATGTCCACACCAGGTGGGGCGGAGCTAGGCGGTTGGCTCCTCCCACCGAGGAGTTCACAGTCCTAGAGGCGGGAAAAGAAGGGCAGATAGTGAAAAGGAGTAGAGAATGAGAGTCAGGGAAGTGGTAGTGGAGGAACTGACTGACCATGTCCGGGTACGTGGCCCGGGCACCTGACAGCAAAGTTGGCAGACGGTGGTCTCTGCAGGAGAGGCCGATTGACGCAGAACCGAAAGGACCGGGGACGGGCGGTGGCTCGCCGGTACCGGATCGGGGAGTGAAGAGAAGCCAGCATCATCCGGCAGGGCCTACGGACCCCGACCAGGCTAGAAGTCGCCGTTAAACCGGTCAAATCCATCAGCGACGGGAACCTCCAGGGTTTCCTAGCAGTAAAGACCCGACTGAAGGCAACCGTCCAAACCGTGAGGGAGAGAAAGCTACCGCCAGAGCTAGAGCTCCCAGGGCCAGAGCCTGCGGGCAAACAGGGGCTCCCTTAGCCAACCTACCGCTGGGGAGCGGGTTACCGGTGGGAAGCCATCGGGGCCGAGAACATAGCACCGGTGTAGGGAGAGACAGTTACCGCCAACCTACCGGGAGTGACTGTCGCAGCCGTCTGTGGGACTCGTCCATCCAGCCGTTTGTTTTACCAGAGACTCCGTGTGCGTTACTGGCTGAGTAAGTACCACCGTGCCATCTGGCACTGCTCTGTCCCGCGACCCTGCACCTGGCCAGGCCCTGCAATCCACCAAACAGATAACAACTCCGGGCCCCGGGACTACCAAAATCCCCCTACCCACAGAGGGGAGAGAAACATCTCAGCTGCTCCCTGCCATCGCTCCCGGGATCCCCGTACAGAGCAGCGGTGGTGCCCCAACCTCACCACACACCGTGGTTGGCGTCACAAACTGGCGTCACAAACCACCCCTTTCACTCACGGGCGAGGAGCGCCGCTCGAGTCCTCGGATCCGGCCCACCGCTCGAGCCACCGAGCAGCAGCGCCGGACCCGAGCGTGGTGAGTGCAGCGCCCCGCCGCCCGCGACAACTTGGCGTCACGAACAGGATCCTACCGTTCTACCGCCTGGTGGAAGTGCGCCTTGTGTCCCACCGGAGGTGTCCGGCCGAAAATTTTCGAGATCCGCCATATTGGGCGCGAGAAGTCCCCGCTCGAGCGTCTTCCCGAGCAGTGGAGGCGCGAAAGCCGAAGCTCCGCCCCTGAAGAGGAGGTGACAGAGAGACACCAAGGGGGCACGGATAGCGTCTGGCTGCATGTAGACCCTGGTTTCTGGAAGAAACCACTGCCGACATGTCCTTCCCGCCCGACCACGCAAAGGTCCCGGAGTTGGTGCCCAGAACAGCGGCATGGATCAGAGCCCGCGTGGCTGGGGTCTCCCAACATTACCAGGACCAGATATGTCGGTTGATGGAGCGGTGGACCGTGGAGGAACTCGCCGCGGTCGCTCGGGTGTACGGAATGGAGGCTGCGATCGAAGAGCGGGTGAGTGACCCACGCCCCTGTGTCCCGGAGGGACCGGCCGCTGCGGCTGGGGGGCCCAGTTTGCCCCTGACCCCAATCCTGCCTCCGTCTTCCCTGCTTGCACACCCCGCCCTCGCTGGTCCATTTCGCTTGCGGCCCCTTGTAACGGCAGCAGAAGGAGCGGTGAGCCCGGAGACTGCGGCAGCTGGCGGCAACCCGCCTGACGCAAGCACGGATGATAGCGACTCCGGGCCTGACACCGAACCTGTCTCGGAGGACAAGGGGGTCGTCGCCGTGTGTGGCATGGAGGCCACTTACATCCCAAGAAACGGGAATAATGGATACCGGGTGGCCCTTCCTCGTCGTGCCTGCAATGCGCTGGAGGGGCTAGTGCCCATGTTTTTCCACCCGGGACCGGGTGAAGAAGATGAAAGCGATCAGTGATGGCAGCGGCCCTCCGCTGCAAGTGTCCCCGTTGGGACCACAAGCACCGTTGTGTGATGTTCTTGTATGTTGTTGAATGTAACCGAATGATAAGAAGAAGCAATCAACCAAACTGTTACCAGATTAGCACCGTGATTGGACCGGCCGTTGCCGGCAACTAGTCCCCGTTGGGACTTTCTGCACCGTGCGTAAGGAACTACTTACGGACAAGCCCGAGAACTTGCAGGGCAACCACAAACTTGTGGCGTGTAAATAAAATTGTTGGCTTGTTACCGTGACCGCCTCCGGAGAGGCTGATTTGGGAGGATGGGCCTGGAGGAAAGGGATGGCCCAGGCCCGCTACTACCGTAACCGGTGGCAATCCTCCGGGGGTCAGGGGTCCCCCATGGACGTGGGTCCCCTGAAAGAGACCGTATCCGCTCGGGCAATTTGGTTCTGGACTGGGGCAAGGGGTGCTGCCCACTTCTTAGGGGCAGCATCAGGGCCAGGTTGTTTGGGCGGGGGGGAGAGCGGAAGCCATACCGTTATAAAATGTTTGTGATTTTACATGTTTTACCGTTTTCTACCTTTTTCAGTTGTGAAAATAAAACCGGTGATGGACGAGCAGCCCACGGATGGTCTGCGTTTAACCAAGGGGGAATGTGGCGCCCTGGACAAGCCAGGACGTCACAGGTACTGCAACAACACACCCCACACCCCGGTTAGGAACACCAAAGTCAGACACAAATCCTTGTTGCCTCCCTCCAGGGGCTGATGTCCACATCAGGTGGGGCGGAGCCAGGCGGTTGGCTCCTCCCACCGAAGAGTTCACAGTCCTGGAGGTGGGAAAAGAAGGGCAGATAGTGAAAAGGAGTAGAGAGTGAGAGTCAGGGAAGTGGTAGTGGAGGAACTGACTGGCCGTGTCCGAGTACGTGGCCCGGGCACCTGACAGCAAGGTTGGCAGACGGTGGTTACCGTCTGCAGGAGGGGCCGTTGACGCACAACCGAAAGGACTGGGGACGGGCGGTGGCCCGCCGGTACCGGAACGGGGAGCGAAGAGAAGCCAGCACCATCCGGCAGGGCCTACGGACCCCGACCAGGCTAGGAGTCGCCGTTAAACCGGTCAAGTCCGTTAGCGATGGGAACCTCCGGGGTTTCCCAGCAGTAAAGACCCGACTGAAGGCAACCGTCCAAACCGTGAGGGAGAGAAAGCTACCGCCAGAGCTAGAGCTCCCAGGGCCAGAGCCTGCGGGCAAACAGGGGCTCCCTTAGCCAACCTACCGCTGGGGAGCGGGTTACCGGTGGGAAGCCATCGGGGCCGAGAACATAGCACCGGTGCAGGGAGAGACAGTTACCGCCAACCTACCGGGAGTGACCGTCGCAGCCGTCTGTGGGACTCGTCCATCCAGCCGTTTGTTTTACCAGAGACTCCGTGTGAGTTACTGGCTGAGTAAGTACCACCGTGCTGTCTGGCACTGCGCTGCCCCGCGACCCTGCACCTGGCCAGGCCCTGCAATCCACCAAACAGATAACAACTCCGGGCCCCGGGACTACCAAAATCCCCCTACCCACTGAGGGGAGAGAAACATCTCAGCTGCTCCCTGCCATCGCTCCCGGGATCCCCGTACAGAGCAGCGGTGGTGCCCCAACCTCACCACACACCGTGGGTGGCATCACAAACCGACATCCCAAACACCAACAAACCACCCCTTTCACTCACGGGCGAGGAGCGCCGCTCGAGTCCCCGTGATCCGGCCCACCGCTCGAGCCACCGAGCAGCAGCAGCAGCAGCGCCGGACCCGAGCGTGGTGAGCGCAGCGCCCTGCCGCCCGCGACACTTGCAACGTATAAGGTAATTTAAAGAGCCAGTAGCCGACAAGAGGAAAGTCTGCCGAGCACTACGGCCACTGGGAATCTGCCCGGAGGCCGCAGAAAAAGCTATCGCGGGCCACATATGGCCTGCGGGCCTGCGGTTCCCCACCCCTGCCCAAACTAATAGCATATTTATAAAGGCGCTTTATTGCTGATTAAATCCTTACCTTTTTTTGTAGAAATCTGTTTTTCTGTTTTAGAGAATTCCATAGTTGAAACTGAATGCTAATCAGTTGAAGTGCAGTGGGCGGGCCCTGCACTTACCGCTTTCCTGCAGCCTGCCTCCTGTCTTCTGTCTCCCAGGTCACTCATGTTTCAGTTACCTGTCAGAGACAGGAGGCAGGCTGCCTCAGGAGCCTGGCCTGACTCAATGGTCAGGGAATAGGTAAATAAGCATGGGAGCTGTAAGTGCAGGGCTCAATTCAGCTGGCAGGTAATAGAGAGATAAGCATGGGAGCTGTAAGTGCAGGGCCTGCCTCAGTAGGCAGGGAATAGGGAGATAAGCATGGGAGTTGTAAGTGCAGGGCCTGCCTCAGTAGTGAGGGAATAGGGAGATAAGCATGGGAGCTGTAAGTGCCGGCCCTGCCTCAGTAGTGAGGGAATAGGGAGATAAGCATGGGAGCTGTAAGTGCAGGGCCTGCCTCAGTAGTGAGGGAATAGGGAGATAAGCATGGGAGCTGTAAGTGCAGGGCCTGCCTCAGTAGTGAGGGAATAGGGAGATAAGCATGGGAGCTGTAAGCGCAGGGCCAGCCTCAGTAGTGAGGGAATAGGGAGATAAGTATGTGAGCTGTAAGTGTCGCGGGCGGAGGAGGGGACGCCGCGTTCTCCCTACTGCTCGGGTCCGGCTGCCGCTGCTGCTGCGGCCTCTGCTGCTCGGTGGCTCGAGCGATGGGCCGGATCCCGGGGACTCGAGCGGCGCTCCTCGACCGTGAGTGAAAGGGGATTGGGATTTGGGATAGTTTATTGTCCGTGACGCCACCCACGGTTGTGGTGATTAAGTGGACACCACCGCTGCTCTGTCTGGGGAGCCCGGGAGTGATGGTACGGAGCAGCCAGTTGTTGATTTGCCCCTCCGTGGGTAGGGGTTGGTGATCCCGGGGCCCAGTGATGAGGTTGGGATGGTGGACAGGCGGGTATGGGGCCTGTGGAGGTGCAGGGGCGCAGGGGCAGCGCTGTGCCGCACGGCACGGTGGTACTCACTCAGCCCAATGAAGCACACAGAGTCTCTGCTGAAACAAACAGCTGGATGGACGGGTCCCACAGGCGGCTGCGGTGTTTTTCCCCTGACCCCAGGTTGTTAGTGTAAGTCCTTTCCTTCGCCTCCGTGCACACTCTTCCTGCTCTCCGGTTTCCAGCTGGCTCCCCGATTCAGTACCGGGGGGCCACCGCCCAGCCCCGGCTACCTGCGGTTCCACCAACTGGCTCCCCGGCTCCCTGCAGACGGCCACTACCGTCTGCCTGACTTTCTGCACAGGGGCCCTAGGCTCCAACCTAGGCCCCAATCTGCGTCTGCCTCTCTGCAGACGTACTTTCTCCTTCACTCCTGAACTTCTCTCTGGGCTTGTTTCCTGCCTCAGGCCAGCTCACTCCAGGGTGGGCGTCTCCATCTCCTGACTCCGCCCACCTGGTGTGTCAGTCTGAGCCCGAGGCAGAAAGCAGGTCACTTTGGGGATGTCTGCTGTGAACTGCTGGGGGTGGGGGTGTGTGTGGTGTTGTGACCTGTGTCCCCTGGCTTGTCCAGGGCGACACATTCCCCCTTAGCAAAATGCAGACCGTCCTCGGGCTGCCCGTCCATCACCGGTTTTATTTTTCTTTTAAACTGCAGAAGATAAGGAAAAGAAAAACAATACAAGGATAATAACATCATCCCACAACGGGAGGCATATCAAACATTAAACACTTTTAACAACAGCAACGGGTCCTTCAGTCACCCACCCAAATAACCTAGCCTTGGTGCTGCCCCTAGGAAGTGGGCAGCACCCCCTGGACCCCAGTCCAGGAACGGCTCCAGATTGGTCAACGGGACCGGTACTTCGCTGCCGTTGCGGCCGGGCGGACTGCCGGAGCCGTCATCATCTCCGTCGCGGCCGGGCGGACTGCCGGGGCCGGTGGCAGGGCGGTGACAAAGGTGAGGCCTGGGGACCCGAGGTCTGGGTCCTCCCCCACAGACACTGCGGCCTCCGCTACCGGTAACAGGGGTAACGAGTCGGTGCATCACTGCGGCGGCCTCTTCCAGGAACCAAATGCTGGCAGAGTCCTGGCGTCCCTGCTTCTACAGCCGCGGTTCACATGCGGCCGGACGCCATCCCGTCCCCCTTAGCCTCTTTTTAGCACTTCCTTTTTCAGGGGGCGGGGCTCCACTTTCGCGCCTTTCCTGCTCGGGGAAGACGCTCGAGCGGGAAATTTTCGCGCCCAAGATGGCGGTTTTACAAAATTTTCGGCCGGACACCTCCGGCGGTCACAAGGCGCACCTCTACCCAACGGCAGAGCGGTAAGATCCTGTTCGTGACGCCAAGTTTTCGTGGGCGGAGGAGGGGACGCCGCGTTCACCCTACTGCTCGGGTCCGGCTGCCGCTGCTGCTGCGACCTCTGCTGCTCGGTGGCTCGAGCGATGGGCCGGATCCCGGGGACTCGAGCGGCGCTCCTCGCCCGTGAGTGAAAGGGGATTGGGATTTGGGATAGTTTATTGTCCGTGACGCCACCCACGGTTGTGGTGATTAAGTGGAGACCACCGCTGCTCTGTCTGGGGAGCCCGGGAGTGATGGTACGGAGCAGCCAGTTGTTGATTTGCCCCTCTGTGGGTAGGGGTTGGTGATCCCGGGGGCCAGTGATGGGGTTGGGATGGTGGACAGGCGGGTATGAGGCCTGTGGAGGTGCAGGGGCGCAGGGGCAGCGCTGTGCCGCATGGCACGGTGGTACTCACTCAGCCCAATGAAGCACACAGAGTCTCTGCTGAAACAAACGGCTGGATGGACGGGTCCCACAGGCGGTTGCGGTGTTTTTCCCCTGACCCCAGGTTGTTAGTGTAAGTCCTTTCCTTCGCCTCCGTGCACACTCTTCCTGCTCTCCGGTTTCCAGCTGGCTCCCCGATTCAGTACCGGGGGGGCACCGCCCAGCCCCGGTTACCTGCGATTCCACCAACTGGCTCCCCGGCTCCCTGCAGACGGCCACTACCGTCTGCCTGACTTTCTGCACAGGGGCCCTAGGCTCCAACCTAGGCCCCAATCTGCGTCTGCCTCTCTGCAGACGTCCTTTCTCCTTCACTCCTGAACTTCTCTCTGGGCTTGTTTCCTGCCTCAGGCCAGCTCACTCCAGGGTGGGCGTCTCCATCTCCTGACTCCGCCCACCTGGTGTGTCAGTCTGAGCCAGAGGCAGAAAGCAGGTCACTTTGGGGATGTCTGCTGTGAACTGCTGGGGGTGGGGGTGTGTGTGTGTTGTGACCTGTGTCCCCTGGCTTGTCCAGGGCGACACATAAGCACAGGGCCAGCCTCAGTAGTGAGGGAATAGGGAGATAAGCATGGGAGCTGTAAGTGCAGGGCCTGCCTCAGTAGGCAGGGAATATGGAGATAAGTATGGGACTGTAAGCGCAGGGCCAGCCTCAGTAGTGAGGGAATAGGGAGATAAGCATGGGAGCTGTAAGCGCAGGGCCAGCCTCAGTAGTGAGGGAATAGGGAGATAAGCATGGGACTTTAAGCGCAGGGCCAGCCTCAGTAGTGAGGGAATAGGGAGATAAGCATGGGAGCTGTAAGTGCAGGGCCTGCCTCAGTAGTGAGGGAATAGGGAGATAAGTATGGGACTGTAAGCGCAGGGCCAGCCTCAGTAGTGAGGGAATAGGGAGATAAGCATGGGAGCTGTCAGCGCAGGGCCAGCCTCAGTAGTGAGGGAATAGGGAGATAAGCATGGGAGCTGTCAGCGCAGGGCCAGCCTCAGTAGTGAGGGAATAGGGAGATAAGTATGGGACTGTAAGCGCAGGGCCAGCCTCAGTAGTGAGGGAATAGGGAGATAAGTATGGGACTGTAAGCGCAGGGCCAGCCTCAGTAGTGAGGGAATAGGGAGATAAGCATGGGAGCTGTAAGTGCAGGGCCTGCCTCAGTAGTGAGGGAATAGGGAGATAAGTATGGGACTGTAAGCGCAGGGCCAGCCTCAGTAGTGAGGGAATAGGGAGATAAGTATGGGACTGTAAGCGCAGGGCCTGCCTCAGTAGTGAGGGAATAGGGAGATAAGCATGGGAGCTGTAAGCGCAGGGCCAGCCTCAGTAGTGAGGGAATAGGGAGATAAGCATGGGAGCTGTAAGCGCAGGGCACCCCTCAGTGGGTAGGGAATAGAGAGATAAGCATGGGAGCTGTAATTCCAGGGTACCCCTCAGTGGGTAGGTAATAGGGAGATAAGCATGGGAGCTGTAAGCGCAGGGTACCCCTCAGTGGGTAGGGAATAGAGAGATAAGCATGGGAGCTGTAATTCCAGGGTACCCCTCAGTGGGTAGGGAATAGAGAGATAAGCATGGGAGCTGTAATTCCAGGGTACCCCTCAGTGGGTAGGGAATAGAGAGATAAGCATGGGAGCTGTAATTCCAGGGTACCCCTCAGTGGGTAGGGAATAGAGAGATAAGCATGGGAGCTGTAATTCCAGGGTACCCCTCAGTGGGTAGGGAATAGAGAGATAAGCATGGGAGCTGTAATTCCAGGGTACCCCTCAGTGGGTAGGGAATAGAGAGATAAGCATGGGAGCTGTAATTCCAGGGTACCCCTCAGTGGGTAGGGAATAGAGAGATAAGCATGGGAGCTGTAATTCCAGGGTACCCCTCAGTGGGTAGGGAATAGAGAGATAAGCATGGGAGCTGTAATTCCAGGGTACCCCTCAGTGGGTAGGGAATAGAGAGATAAGCATGGGAGCTGTAATTCCAGGGTACCCCTCAGTGGGTAGGGAATAGGGAGATAAGCATGGGAGCTGTAAGCGCAGGGCCAGCCTCAGTAGTGAGGGAATAGGGAGATAAGCATGGGAGCTGTAAGCGCAGGGCACCCCTCAGTGGGTAGGTAATAGGGAGATAAGCATGGGAGCTGTAAGCGCAGGGCACCCCTCAGTGGGTAGGGAATAGAGAGATAAGCATGGGAGCTGTAATTCCAGGGTACCCCTCAGTGGGTAGGGAATAGAGAGATAAGCATGGGAGCTGTAATTCCAGGGTACCCCTCAGTGGGTAGGGAATAGAGAGATAAGCATGGGAGCTGTAATTCCAGGGTACCCCTCAGTGGGTAGGGAATAGAGAGATAAGCATGGGAGCTGTAAGCGCAGGTCCTGCCTCACTGCATTTGGACTTCATTAGGATACAATTTCAATTATACATTTTTCTAAAACAGCAAAATGGATTTCTATAAGAAAGGTAAAGATTTACTCAGCATTACAGCACCTTTGCATACATGCCATTTGTTTGGACTATACAATCCTGATGATGGGTTCTTTTTAATTCATATACAACAGTTTCTTTCCCATTTCACCCATTTCCTCCTTCCCTCTTCTTCCTTGCTGCCATGTCTAACACTGAGAAAGGGAGGGGAGTGCAGAGAACCATTAGAATCAGGAGCAGGTACTTTGATTTGTATTGTTTTAATTTTCAGAGCACTCAGCTCTGGAATACAATCATTAATGATCACGTTTTAGAAAGTTGCTTTGCAATTAGGAAGCCACTGAACAATAATGAAACAAAAATTCCAGGTAGACTAGAGATGAGAATTATTGGCCCAGACAAAAACTATACATTTTAAAAACATCTCTTAGGGGTACTTTGCACATTGCGACATCGCTACTGCGATATCGTCAGGGTCAAATCGAAAGTGAGGCACATCCGGCGCCGGTAACGAAGTCGCAACGTGTAAAGCCTAGATGCGCCGATAAGCGATCGCAAAAGCGTTGTAAATCGGTGATCGGTGTAGCGTCGGTCATTTTCATAATGTCACACCAATAGGAGATACGATGTTGTTCCTCGTTCCTGTGGCAGCACACATCGCTGTGTATGAAGCCGCAGGAGCGAGGAACATCTCCTTACCTGCCTCCACCGGCTATGCGGAAGAAGGAGGTGGGCGGGATGTTTACGTCCCGCTCATCTCTGCCCCTCCGCTTCTATTGGCCGCCTGCCGTGTGACGTCGCTGTGACGCTGCACAACCCGCCCCCTCAAGAAGGAGGCGGGTTGCCGGCCAGAGCGACATCGCAGGGCAGGTAAGTGCGTGTGAAGCTGCAGTAGCGATAATGTTCGCTACGGTAGCTATCACAAGATATCGCATGTGCGACGGGGGCGGGTACTATCGTGCTCGGCATCGCTAGCATCGGCTTGCTATGTCGCAGCGTGCAAAGTACCCCTTAGACCCGATGATGCTAGTGTACTTACTTTAAAAAAATCTATGTAAGCATGGCTGTATAATTATTTGTAGAATAGGTACGGACTGGTTTGCAGGACCAGGTTTATCGGCCACAACAGCAATCACTGGCCTCTGAACAGAAGTTCTGAGAACCAGCTCAAACTCTCAGCATCCATGGCTCTTCTTTTGATTAGCCAGCATGACTCAATGTTATCATTGAAGTGTGAGGCACATGCAAAGAAGAACCACAGATGTCGGCAGAAGTAGGCAATTCTCATCGTTCCCATACAGCTGCCATAGATTATTGACATGGCCGCTGAACTGGGGCCTGCTAATAAATTAGCACCAGCTCTAATTTTTGGGAAAGTTTTCTTGCCTAATAGTTAAAGGGAACGTGTCAGGTACAATATGCAGTTCTGGGTACATATTGCTAATCCCTGCCTAACTGTCCCAGCATTTAGTAGCATAGATAAAGGGAAATTGTGCGCCATGATGCAACACTCGCACAGTGACAATCAAAGTTCAGTTAAAAGGACCTTCGATGACGTCATAGTCATGTGACCAGTCTGTAAGCCAATGTCAGTACGACATTCACACCAGACTGGTCACATGGCTATGACATCATTGAAGGTCCTTTAGTCAGTGCTGGTTACCGGCGGCACAGCAATGATCGAACTCGGAAGCAGAAGTGGCCGGGAGTCAGAGTCTGCAGGACGCGCCACGGCACCTGTAAGTATGATCATAATGTTTTTTAATAATGTGGGGTTTTTTTTACAGTCCCTGGACCCGATCTGTACCCAATCTGTAACACAAGCTTCCCAGGAAAGCTCGTGATCAGGATCGTGTACACGATCACTGTGATCGGTATGATCCTCGATCTCTACAGGTCAGGATCGCACATCACTAATTTTAGGCAAAAAAAATATATTTTTATCTTTCACATTTTTAAATGAACAATAACAAAAATGGTCTGATGCAAAAGATTTGGCAACCCTACATGGTTAGTACCTAATAACACCCCTTTGGGAAGTATCACATCTTGTAAACGCTTTTTGTAATCAGTAAAAATTCTTTCAATTCTTGTATGAGGGATTTTCATCCATTCTTCCTTGGAAATGTTTAACAGTTCTGTGAGATTCCTGGCTCGTCTTGCATTCACTGCTCTTTTGAGGTCTAACCACAGATTTTCAATGATGTTCAAATCAGGGGACTGTGACGGCCATTGTAAAACCTTCAGCTTGCATCTTTTGAGGTCGTTTACTGTGGATTGTGAGGTGTGTTTAGCATCATTATCAATTTGTAGAAGCTATCCTCTTTTCAGCTTTACCTTTTTTACCTCAAAATTTCTGTGAGTGCTCAGCATAAGATTGCTAGAGAGGCAAATCTGAATTCCTGCTTTACTGCAAAAGACCTTCAGTAAGATTCAATAGCCTCTGGAGTTGGGGTACATTGTTCGACTGTTCAGGGACACCTTCACAAATATGGTCTTGATGGCAGAGTCATCAGAAGAATACCTCTCCTGTGTCCTATCCATTAAATTCAGCATCAGAAGCATGCAAAAAAACATCTAAACAAGCCTGATGAATTTTGGAAACACGTCCTGTGGGCCGATGAGGTTAAAATAGAACTCTTTGGCTACAATGATCACAGGTATGTATGGAGAAATAAGGGCACAGAATTTCAGGAAAAGAATATCCTGCCAACCATTAAGTATGAGGGTGGATCAATCATGCTTTGTGGTTCTGTTGGAGCCAGTGGCAGGGGGAACATTTCATTGGTGGAGGGAAGAATGGATTCAATGAACTATCAACAAATTCTTGATACAAATATAACACCATCTGTAAAAAAGCTGAAGTTGAAAAGAGGATGGCTTCTACAAGTAGATAATCCTCAATACACTTCCCAATCCACAATAGACGACCTCAAAAGGTGCAAGCTGAAGGTTCTACAAGGGCCCCTCACAGTACCCTGATCTGAACATCATTGAAAATCTGTGGCTAGACAGAGCAGTGCATGCAAGACGAGCCAGGAATCTCACAGTACTGGAAGACTTTTCCAAGGAAGAATGGATGAAAATTCAGCAAACAAGAGGCTGCTACAAAAGGTGTTTACAAGCTGTGATACTTGCCAAAGAGGGTGCTGCTAGGTACTTACCATGCAGGGTGCCCAAACTTTTGCATCGGCTCATTTAAAAATATTTTAATTTGTTTTGCCTAAAATACAATGGAAATATATCCTCTTTAACGTTATGCCTCTAAAGCCCGCTTTACACACTACAATATATCTTACGATGTACACAAAAAACTGTTCAGTAAACATGCAACTTTAAGCATGTGAATTGCAGCCTTAAGACTAGAAAAAACCAAGGAGAAAAATTGTATGAAAAATACCCTGAATATAAATAAATAAATTGCAAGTGCTTAATAACAGGGTACTTAGTGTATACATTTTTGCAAAAAGGTAAAAAGCTGTCTCACCTCGTCACGGTGTACCCATCTGAGACAGTCCCTAACCTACTGAAGTTAAAAACATTATCAATACCTGACTTGTGTCATGTCAGAACTCCAATATGGATGGTGGCAAGTGGTTAGCTGTGTCCCAGATAAAATACACAGCAAAGTGAGACGCAATCAGCTGTTCAGTCTCAGTACTAGGAGGGCTGCGCCCCCAACTTGCAACCAAGCAAAACATGATAATGTTTTTAACTTCAGTAGGTTAGGGACTGTCTCAGATGGGTACACCGTGACGAGGTGAGACAGCTTTTTACCTTTTTGCAAAAATGTATACACTAAGTACCCTGTTATTAAGCACTTGCAATTTATTTATTTATATTCAGGGTATTTTTCATACAATTTTTCTCCATGGTTTTTTCTAGTCTTAAGGCTGCAATTCACATGCTTAAAGTTGCATGTTTACTGAACATTGTTTCAGCTCAGTTTTTTGTGTTTTTTGTATGTTTTCTTGCTTGGTTGCAAGTTGGGGGCGCAGCCCTCCTAGTACTGAGACTGAACAGCTGATTGCGTCTCACTTTGCTGTGTATTTTATCTGGGACACAGCTAACCACTTGCCACCATCCATATTGGAGTTCTGACATGACACAAGTCAGGTATTGATAATGTTTTTAACTTCAGTAGGTTAGGGACTGTCTCAGATGGGTACACCGTGACGAGGTGAGACAGCTTTTTACCTTTTTGCAAAAATGTATACACTAAGTACCCTGTTATTAAGCACTTGCAATTTATTTATTTATATTCAGGGTATTTTTCATACAATTTTTCTCCTTGGTTTTTTCTATATCTTACGATGTGTTGGCGGGGTCACGTCATAAGTGACGCACATCCGGCATCGGAAGGTACATTGCAGTGTGTGACAGGTACGTGCGATTGCGATTGAACGTTAAAACGTTCATCGCATGCACGTCGTTCAATTCCTAAAAATTGAACGTCAGGTTGTTCATCGTACCCGGGGTAGCGCACATCGCAGTGTGTGACACCCCGGGAACGATGAACAGATCTTACCTGCGTCCTGCGGCTCCCGGCCAGCAATGCGGAAGGAAGGAGGTGGGCGGATGTTTACGTCTCGCTCATCTCAGCCCCTCCGCTTCTATTGGCCGGCTGCCGCGTGACGTCGCTGTGACGCCGAACGTCCCTCCCACTCCAGGAAGTGGACGTTCGCCGCCCACAGCGAGGTCGTATGGATGGGTAAGTGCGTGTGATGGAGGTTAATCATTTGTGCGGCACATTCAATAAATTGAACGTGCCGCACATACGATGGGGGTGGTTACGATCACATACGATATCGTATGCGAAATCGTAACATGTAAAGCAGGCTTTAGAGATCATTTCATCCTCAACTTACTTAATTGTTCACAATAACAGTCATTTTGACCAGGGGTGCCCAAACCTTTGCATGCCACTGTAGGTGGGTGTGCAGCAGCTGAGGTAAATTATGAGGTTCTGCAGCAGCTGAGGTGTATAATGTTCTGTTGTAACTGTAGAGACAGTTTGCTTCGTGTTAGTAAATTTGTAATTAATTCAGGAGAAATATTTTCTAGATTTACTGTTTCTTCCGATAGCAATGAGTGCAAAACTCATCTCTGGATATTGGTCAGGTTCTAACATGAGAATGTGATATTTCTGCAAATATTTACAGACTTGCCAATTGGAGATTTCCATTGATGTGTAATTGGTTCATCGTCAGCTTTATACTTGGTAGAAATTTCAGTCTCAACAATCACATTAGACCTTGTAATGATATAAACTGCTGTAGGGGAGGGGGGCGAGCCCCTCATTCGGCCGCACATTACGTTTTAATCAGACTGTTTACAGTCACCTGTTTAATGAACCATAAAATGCAATTAGAAACAATAAGACAGAAATGTGCAATTTCCATCCACAAGACGCTAATATTATTATGTTATTTTTCTTTATTGCAAAAAATAAAGGGAAATCTATGATTCATCCACATTCTGGAATGTAATACCCTGTAAATAAGAAACAGACAGCGGCGAGCGAGACCAAGAACATCACTACAGAGCCCTGCACGTCTTACAGAAGACATTGCTCAAACTTTCATCCGTGCAGAACAATGAATTAGGCCGACTGAGTGAAATTAATAGTGATGTGGTTCATCATTTGCACTACTGACAGCAGAAGTAGTTCATAGTGTCCTACTGAGGGAATTCACATAGCTGACATATTGATACGTTTTACTCACTTTATATAGCGCCATTAATTCCATTGCGCTTTATTGATGTCATTGACTCACCCCAGGGCTTTGGGGTACTCGGTCCCAGGCTGTATATTACGACGAAAGTTCACTGGGTGGCCGTTGCCCGGTTCTGTGACCCTGGGGGAAAGGGGATTTGTACAGGGAAAAATAAAAATAAAAATGTTTTTTGTGACGCCATTTGTGGTATGCGGCTATATGGGAAGAGCCGCCGCTGCAAAGTCTCTCACTGCTGGGGCTGGTGGTATTGGGCAGCTTGACCGTAATAGCTCTCCGCAAGTAGAGCTAGGCCCCAGCGGAGGATGATGGTGGTTGTAGTATATTGGTGCAAACTTTACTTTATTCAGTGTCAGCACTAATATGTAACATTTCCGTAATAATACTTGTCTTTCTTATTTTTGTGTAAGAAATGGTGTTAGGCGGGCTTTACACGCTACGAGATCGCTACAGCGATCTCGTTGGGGTCACGGATTTTGTGACGCACATCCGGCCGCTGTAGCGATCTCGTTGTATGTGATTCCTAGCAGCGATTTTGGATTGTTGCAAAAACGTCCAAAATCGCTCCTCGTTGACATGGGGGTCCTCTCCCAATTATCGCTGCTGTCGCTTGGGCGAAGTTGATCCTCGTCCCTGCGGCAGCACACATCGCTACGTGTGACGCCGCAGGAACGAGGAACCTCTCCTTACCTGCCACGCGCCAGCAATGAGGAAGGAAGAAGGTGGGCGGGATGTTCGTCCCGCTCATCTCCGCCCCTCCACTTTGATTGGGCGGCCGCTTAGTGACGTCGCTGTGACGCCGAGCAAACCACCCCCTTAGGAAGGAGGCGGTTCGCCGGTCACAACGACGTCGCCGAGCAGGTAAGTACGTGTGACGCTGCAGTAGCGATAATGTTCGCTACGGCAGCGATCTTCACATATCGGCATAACGAGAGGGGCGGGTGCTATCACGCTTGCCATCGCTAGCATCGGCTAGCGATGTTGCAGCGTGTAAATCCACCCATGAACATTTTGTATCATGTTTCCACAGTTCCTTTTTTATTATGGGTATTTCTAATTATTGGAAACCTGACAGGGCAGCATGAATCTATTGCCAGATTCCCTTTAAGCACATTTTTCCCTTCACACACAGTATAGGAAATATATGCATGATTTTTGAGATCTGACTGCTGTGGCCTTGTTGATTATGAAATTGGGACTACTAAAGTCCACTGTATAATTTAGATGGTAATTCTCATGCAGAACCACCTCTGTACTCACTTTTTCTGAGTCTTTCAGTGAACAGGTTAATTGTCAGGGTCACGCCCTGGCAAAACCAGCTAGTCACACAAGAAGCTCCCTCATAACACCATCCCTCACAGGGTTACATACAGCCGATCTGAAACCCTAGCCACCCCCCTCAGGACAAGACAGGCACACCAGTGGGCGGGACCAGGTGGTTAGGAAACGCCCACCTAAGGTTTTAGACAGTCCGGGGCGGGAAAACAGGAGAAGAGATCAGATCAGTCTAAGTCGAAAGTTCAACTTGAGAGGAGTGGAGGCTGGGGCTAGGTGTAGCTCCAGCGGAGGTGAAGCTCAAGTTGACAGGTGCCAGGGCCAGAGCCCTGGTGCCTTGGCTAGACGGCAGCCGGAGATCCGAGGTGGACCAGGACAGGGTTGGAGCCCGCTGGTACCGATACCGGAGAACCGACCCGGAAACCATGCACAAAGTGGATACTTGAACCCTGAAGCCAGGACCGGAACCAACAGCCTGCCTAATTAACCAATTGAGGGCAGGATTTTAGGTCCTGTCCCAACCAAAGTCCCAAAAGCAGACAACCACCCACAGAGAGGGATAGGGAAACCGCCAGGGCCCGATAGATCCCACGAGTCAGCGTCAGCGGGCACGGCTCCTCAGGTACACAACAAGCCGGGAACGACTCCCATGTTCCATACCGGGAAGTCCAACACAAACAAAAACAGTGCAGAGGGAAAAGCCGGCGACCACCAGCCCGGGTGGGGGACCAGAGTACAACCGGCCGCGGCGGCCACCAGCACCTTGGTTTACCAAAAGACTCGTGTGATTTATTCAACTGTGAGTAACCAAACATCCCCTAGTACGTCCGCTCGCGCAGGCCCCTGCCATCGCCATTCCCTGCACAGAGCCACTGGGCCCCGGGGCAACCATCCCTACCCACGGAGGGGTTAACATCCAGCTGTCATTGCATCTCCCCCAGGGTGTCCCACAACAACAGCGGTGGTGCCACCTTTCACCACACACCGTGGGTGGCGTCACGAACTGAATACGGCCAAGCCCGTACAACTATGTCCCCCTTTTCATTTGGCCTGTCCTCATGACCCCCCGGGTCCGGAGGATCCCTCAAGCCACACAGCGGATCCGGATCCGAGCAGCTCAGCTGCTACAGGCGTGGGGGCGGCACACATGTGTTTAGGAACCATTAGTGCTGGTATCCCAAAGATCAGATTGGTAGAGTCCACACATTTATATACTATACTAGCTGTAGTACCCAGGCGTTGCCCGGGATAGTGACTGTCTCTCTATCTGTCTCCCATCTTCGTCTGACTCTATCTGTCTCTGTCCATCTGTCTCTCTCTGTCTGTCTGTCTCTTTCCTTCTGTCTCTGTCTGTCTCTGTATTAGTCTCTCTGTCTGTCTATCTATGTGTCTGTCTGTCTCTCTTTATCTGTGTCTGTCTGTCAGTCTCTTTCCCAGTCTGTCTCTTTCTTTCCCCATCTGTCTCTTTCCCCATCTGTCTCTTTCTCCGTCTGTCTCTTTTCCCGTCTGTCTCTTTTCCCATCTGTCTCTTTTCCCATCTGTCTCTGTCTCTTTCCCTGTCTCTGTCTCTTTCCCTGTCTCTTTCCTTGTCTGTCTCTTTCCTTATCTTTTTCCTTGTCTGTCTCTTTCCCTGTCTCGTTCCCTCTCTTTCCTTGTCTCTGTCTCTTTCCCTGTCTGTGTCTTTCCCCATCTGTCTTTTTCCCCGTCTGTCTCTGTCTCTTTCCCCGTCTGTATCTGTCTCTTTCCTCGTCTGTCTCTGTCTCTTTCCTTGTCTGTCTCTTTCCCTATCTTTTCCTTGTCTCTGTCTCTTTCCCTGTTTTTGTCTCTTTCCCTGTCTCTCCCTGTCTCTTTTCCGGTCTCTTTCCTTGTCTCTTTTCTTGTCTCTGTCCCTTTCCCTGTCTGTCTCTCTGCTTCTTGTCCTGTCTGCCTGTCTCTTTCCCTATCTGTCTGTCCTCTCTTTCCCTGTCTCCCTCTCTCTGTCTCTCTCTGTCTGTCTATCTCTGTCTCTTTCTGTCTCTCTATCCATCTCCCCACTGACACATCTTATTACCTCACACATAAGCTTCTTATACTAACAGTTTATTTTGTTCCTATAGCAACCACTGACAGTTGCTATAAATAGCCTGTAGCTCACACCTCCATTCAGTTTAATGGCAGGTTTTTTGGAGAGCAACTGTAAAGCACAGGGTTAAATTTTCCCATCAAAATACAGTCTATGACGTTCCCTGAGTCACATGGGGTGTCTGTGCAAAAGTTCGTGATTGTAAATGCGACGGTGCGGATTCCTTTAGCGGACATACATACACACATACACTGAGCTTTATATATTAGATATATTTAATGGCATAGACATTTTAAGTGGCAATTCCAGTTAAAGCGGTTGTGTCATCTTCATTAATTGGTAAAAATGCAAAGTTCTTAAAAATAAGCAACTTTACCCTTTAACTTTCTTTGAAATCTTGCCTTTTTCAAGAATGGGCATAATTTTGTTTTCTATTGTGTACAGCTCTTTGCTTAACAGCCACCGTACAATCTCAGAATGGCCGGGTACTTAGTTAAGCAGCGTGCACCCCTGGGAGGCTCCATGCTTTAGAGCCTACTCATCCAGCTCTAAAGGTGGCTGGATCACTGGATGTAACCAGCTTGTGTCCTCCTGTGCTTCTCCCATACTGCAGAAGCAAAGCTGCCAGCAACTTTGGAGAGTGACTAGTGACATGACTATCCCGCTAGTCCAAACTGTCAGTCTTTAGGAATACAGAGCTTTCTAGAAATTAGAAAACCTCAAGGCAAATAATGCACTCTTGAAGAGAGAAGATGAGACAAGCCCTTAAATCTTGAATCTTAATGTGAGGTCATGTGTACTGAAGTCCTGGAAACTGAGGACTATGCGTCTGTTTAGCAAAGCACTTATATTATTACTTTAAAAAGTTTAATTTGTTTTTTTAGGATGATAGTCTAAAGGCCGCTTTACACGCACGAAATTCGTGACGCACATCCGGCCTCGTTAGTGACGTTATTGCGTGTGAAACGCACGAACGACCATTAACGATCAAAATTACTTACCTAATCATTGATCGTTGACGCGTCGTTCCTTTCCTGATTATCGTTGCTGTTGCAGGACACAGGTTGTTCGTCGTTTCTGCGGCACCGCACATCGCTACGTGTGACACCGCAGGAACGAGGAACATCACCTTACATGCAGCCACCCACAATGACGAAGGAAGGAGGTGGGCGGGATGTTCGTCCTGCTCATCTCCGCTTCTATTGGGCGGCCGCTTAGTGACGCCGCTGTGACGCCGCACGAACCGCCCCCTTAGAAAGGAGGAGGTTCACTGGCCACAGCGACGTCGCTAGGCAGGTAAGTATGTGTGACGGGTGTAAGCGATGTTGTGCGACACGGGCAGCGATTTGCCCGTGACGCACAACCGATGGCGGCGGGTACGCTCGCTAGCGATATTGATAGCGATATCGCTGCGTGTAAAGTGCCCTTTAAGGCCACTTTACACACAACAACATCGCTAACGAGATGTCGTTGGGGTCACGGAATTCATGACGCACATCTGGCCTCATTAGCGACGTCGTTGCGTGTGAAACGCAGGAACGACCGTTAATGATTAAAAATACTCACCATATCGTTGATCGTTGTCCAGTCGTTGTGATCCCAATTATCGTTGCTGTTGCAGGACGCAGGTTGTTCGTGGTTCCTGTAACCGCACACATCGCTATGTGTGACACCGCAGGAACGAGGAATAACCTCATACCTGTGGCCGCCCGCAATCAGTAAGGAAGGAGGTGGGTGGGATGTTCGGCCCGCTCATCTCCGCCCCTCCGCTTCTATTGGGCGGCCGCTTAGTGACGACGCTGTGATGCCGAACGAACCGCCCCCTTAGAAAGGAGGCAGTTCTCCGGCCACAGCGACGTCGCTAGGCAGGTATGTGTGACGGGTGTAAGCGATGTTGTGCGCCACGGGCAGCGATTTGCCCGTGACGCACAATCGATGGGTGGCGGATGCTTTCACCAGCGACATCGCTAGCGATGTTGCTGTGTGTAAAGCCCACTTAAGGTACCTTATATATATTATTTAAACGTCATCCAATTTAGTCGGGATCAGCCAACCTTCTAATGAGTATGGTGGACTCCCAACTCTTCCCTGAGAGATGATGTTGGATGAGTGAAGGATTTGGTCATTGAACCAGAATTTGGACATCAAATTTTGTGTTTAGTGGGGATATAAACCTCTGTCAGACGATCCTGGCAGCTGCTCTCTCATAGAGCACACGAGAGCTAAGGGTTCCTGTTTATTGGCGAGTCAGTAGAGATAGCTTTAAACTGAATTTTCATGTATCCAACAGCTATTTATTGTTTATAGCCAGCCTAACTTACATGTCAATTCTACCAAAGCAGTGTTAGGGGCCCTTTGCACACTACGACATTGCAAGCCGATGCTGCGATGCCGTGCGCGATAGTTCCCGCTCCGTCACAGCTGCGATATTTTGGTGATAGCTGGCGTAGCGAACATTATCGCTACGGCAGCTTCACATGCACTCACCTGCCCTGCGACATCGCTCTGGCCGGCGACCCGCTTCCTTATTAAGGGGGCGGGTCATGCGGCGTCATAGCGACGTCACATGGCAGGCGGGCAATAGAAGCGGAGGGGCGGAGATGAGCGGGACGTAAACATCCCGCCCACCTCCTTCCTTCCGCATAGCTGGCGGGAGCCGCAGGACACAGGTAGGAGATGTTCCTCGCTCCTGCGGCTTCACACACAGCGATGTGTGCTGCCGCTGGAACGAAGAACAACATCGTAACATCGGTCATTTCCAAATCATGGAAATGACCGACGCTACACCGATGATATGATTACGCCGCTTTTGCGCTCGTTAATCGTATCAAAAAGGCTTTACACACTACGATATCGACTGCGAGGCCGGATGTGCATCACTTTCGATTTGACCCAACCGACATCGCAGGTGCGATGTTGTAGTGTGCAAAGTGCCCCTAAGGCCTGCTTCAAACTACATAAGTGCTTCTTTTGCTATCACCTTCTGGAGCAACTGTGTGCAGCCTAGAAAAATAGGACAACAAAATATAATTTGATTGGCTATTGTGCCAGGATTAAATCTGTACTCTACTGAAAAAAATGTCAAACAAAGTCGAAAGTTGCAGACTTTGGGCTTTGTTTGCCTCCAAATTGGGGCACTTTTAGCTCCATTAGAATAAAGCAGCAGTACACACGCCCTACCACACCTACTTTCATTGTCTTTTGGTCTGCTGAGCACTGCACTTTGTCAGTCTGGCATAGAACCTGCCAGTCTATTTGGTTGGGGATAAGAGTTCCCGATTCTGCTGATTGCTGATGGTCCTAGTGTTTTGACCTTGACGGATCTAAAAGTTATCACTAGTGATGGGAAAGCACTAAAATGCTTGGGGTCCATGAAATAGAGAACGGAAGGCACTCACCAAATATGCTCAGTGAAAAAAAGTTGTTTATTCGACCATCAGGTCAGGGGGAAAGGCGTGAGGGAGGGAGGAACACGCAATCCATAGGACGACGGCCGTTTCGCGTCTTTACAATCGACGCTTCCACGAGTCCATACAAAATGACGTGAGTGTATGTGATGCCCTGGACAAGCCAGGTAGTCACATAGATACCAACGCACACACCCCCACCCTAGGCAGTTACACCAGCCAAACCAAAAACCCTTGTTGCCTCCTTCCAGAGTCTGATGTCCACACCAGGTGGGGTGGAGCCAGGCGGTTGGCCCCACCCACCGAGGAGTTCACCGGCCTGGAGGCGGGAAAGGTGTCAGTTCAGTTCAGGAGGTGAAAGTGAGAGAAGTGAACACTTGAGGTGTCTGGGTAGGAGCCCAGGCACTGACAGCAAGGTTGGCAGACGGTGGTGGCCGTCTGCAGGAGTTGGTGGAACTCCGCAGAGCCGTAAGGACCGGGGTCAGGCGCGGCCCGCCGGTACCGGACCGGGGAACTGAGTGAAGCTAAGCATACAGGCAGGGCCATTGGACCCCGACCAGGCTTGGAGCCGCCGTCAATAGTCAAATTCGAATGTGACAGGAACCCCAGGGATTTCCTAACAACCAAGTCCCGATTGAAGGCAACCGTCCACCCAGAGAGGATATACAGCCACCGCCACAGGCTAGAGATCCAAGGGCCAGCGCCTGCGGGCAAGACGGGCTCCTACGGCATCTATACGCCGGGGAGCGGACTACCGGTGGGCAACCACAGGAGTCAAGAACATTCTCAAAGGTGCAGGGAAAGACAGCCACCATCAACCGTCCGGGGTGAGCACAACAACAACACTGCAGCCGGCTGCGGGACCCGTCCATCCGGCCGTTTTGGTTTACCTACGACTCTGTCAGTGATTGTCTGAGTGAGTACACCAGTGCTGTCCGGCACCGCAACGTTCAGTTCCTGCACCCCAGCCATCCGGCCTCCCCGTCACACCACCGGTCCCCGGGATCACCAACCCCCCTACCCACGGAGGGGACAACATCTCAGCTGCACCCTACCATCTCTCCCGGGATCCCCATTACCAGCAGTGGTGGTGCCATTATCACCACGACCCGTGGATGGCGTCACGAACAATCTCCCTAAACATACCACCCCCTTTTCACTCACGGGCGAGGAGCGCTGCTCGAGTCCCCGGGTCCGGTCCACCGCTAGAGCCACCGAGCAGCAGCAGCAGAAGCCCCGGACCCGAGCATGGCGAGCGCGTCCCCTCCGCCCGCGACATGTACTACTCTTAAGGGTGCTATACACGCTGCAACATCGTTAGCGATTGCTAGCGATGTCGTGTGCGATAGCACCCGCCCCCGTCGTACGTGCGACATGTGATCGCTGCCGTAGCGAACATTATCGCTATGACAACGTTACACGCACATACCTTGTCAGCGACGTCGCTGTGACCACCGAACAATCCCTCCTTCAAGGGGGATGTGCATTCGGCGTCATAGCAACGTCACTGCGGCTTCACTAAGCGGCCGATCAATAGAAGCGGAGGGGCGGAGATGAGCGGGACGTAACATCCCGCCCACCTCCTTCCTTCCGCATTGCCGGTGGACGCAGGTAAGGAGATGTTCGTCGTTCCTGCGGTGTCACACATAGCGATGTGTGCTGCCGCAGGAACGACGAACAACATCGTACCTGTGGCAGCAGCGATATTAAGGAAAAGAGCGACGTGTCAATGATCACCATTTTTGACCGATTTTGTGATCATTGATCGTCGCTCCTTGGTGTCACACGCTGCAATGTCGCTACCGGCGCTGGATGTGCATCACTAATGACTAGAGTTGAGCGATGCTCGAGTCGAACGGTTCGCCAATTTAAAATTCGAGTGATTTTGGGCGGCATTCGAGTCATTCGACGAACTCAAACGATTTGCTTCAAGTTCGGCAGTTCGAGTTCAAGAATGGTTCGATCACCAAAAGTGTGGCTTTTCACAGTAAGTATGTACGCACATTGCGTATCTGCATGTGTCCTGCGTCCCCAGCACAATACCTCTCTCTTTCCTACTCACCGATCATGGGTGCCTCACTGCACGGCTGTCACAAATCTCCAGCGGCTTTTCCTCCTTTGAAAATGGCTGCTGCTTCATTATTCAATCAGGTATTCCGTGCCTTCCCCGCCCACCGGCACCCATAATTGGTTGCAGTCAGACACGCCCCCACGCTGAGTGACAGCTGTCTCACTGCAACCAATCACAGCCGCCGGTGGGTAGGTCTGTATCGTGCAGTACAATAAATAAATAAATAAAAAAAAACCGACGTGCGGTCCCCCACAATTTTGATACTAGCCAAGGTAAAGCCACACGGCTGAAGGCTGGTATTCTCAGGATGGGGAGCCCCATGTTATTGGGAGACTCCCAGCCTAAAAATATCAGTCAGCAGCTGCCCGGAATTGCTGCATCCATTAGATACGACAGTCCCGGGACTCTACCCGGCTCATCTCGAATTGCCCTGGTGCGGTGGCAATCGAGGTAATAAGGAGTTAATGGCAGCCCTTAGCTGCCACTAAGTCCTAGGTTAATCATGGCAGGCGTCTATGAGACACATTCCATGATTAACCTGTAAGTGAAAGTAAATAAGCACAAACACCGAAAAAATACTTTATTTGGAATAAAAGACAAATAACACCCTCTTTCACCACTTTATTAAAATCGCCAAATACCCCTCCAGGTCTGGCGTAATCCACACGAGGTCCTGAGACGCATCCACCTCTGCTACATGAAGCTGACAGGAGCGGCAGTACAACACCGCTGCTCACTGTGAGCTTCACGCAGAAACTGAAGGGAGTCGCGCTGTCAGCGGGAACGTCACTGAGGGAATGCCTGTGTCTGATGATGATGAGTGCGTTAGTACCTGCGTGTGTGCGGGGATGATGGGTGTGGTAGTGACTGCATGTGCAGATGATGATAAGTGTGGTAGTGCTGAGGTGTGTGCGGTGATGATGATGAGTGCGGTAGTGCCTGCGTGTGCGGTGATGATGGGTGCAGTAGTGCTGGGATATGTGTGATGATGATGAGTGCGGTAGTGCCTGCGTGTGCTGTGATGATGATGGGGCCGGTAGTGCCGGGATGTGTGTGATGATGATAAGTGCGGTAGTGCCTGAGTGTGCGGTGATGATGATGGGGGCGGTAGTGCCAGGATATGTGTGATGATGATGAGTGCGGTAGTGCCTCCGTGTGCCTTGATGATGATGAGTGCGGTAGTGCCGGGGTGTGTGTGATGATGATGAGTGTGGTAGTGCCTGCGTGTTCGGTGATGATGATGGGGGCGGTCGTGACGGGATGTGTGTGATGATGATGAGTGCAGTAGTGCCTGCGTGTGCGGTGATGATGGTCTCTCTCTCTCTCGCGGCTAGAAAATTTAACGCAACGCGTTATTTCCCAGGAATCCGTTGCCTTTATTATCACACTATTTGCAAGGCATCCGTCACATGCGTCACATGCGTCACACAACGCAATGCAACGGATGCCGTTCAACGCAAGTGTGAAAGTAGCCTAATTATAACGGAAGTCAATGATTGGGCAGTCCGGCTCTTCGCCCACACACAGTCATCCATAAAGAGAACATTACTGGGAGAGGGAGGACGGGGTTTTTTCTTTTGACACACTACATCCAAAAACATTGTTTTAACCCAAGTGATGGCCATTCAGAGTCTGCAAATAGCTCTTTCTGGGGTGTTTGTTCACATCAGGCAGTGAAGCAAGCCTGTACTTTGTAGTTGTTATTTCATGGATGACACATCTGAGCACCTGTGATATTCGTCCCGAGCACCTTGATGCTCCATCGAGTATTGAGCAGTGGCGAGCATGGTCGCAAAACATTAGTTATCACCATTCTTGTAGATAGGTGATAACTTCACTGGACAACCCTTTAAGATATACATACTGATATTATGAAAGTCAATAGCAGGTACTTCTAAACATGGGAGTATATGGTTATATACTGTACATTCGCTCCTTACATGATTACATCTGTCTAAAGAAAAAAAAAATCCAAAAATGTATTTCATCTGTATATCCTATGGATAGATCCTTCTTGGGGATCAGTCAAAAAAAGTATACAATTGACATCAGGTTGCAGCCTTTTTTGCACCATAGCAAGGTTAACGTAGTGAAAAAGATGAAAAATAACGTAAAATGGGTTATTATCCCACGAACGCATTTATCACTAGAAAAATCTTAAATGTATGATCCTGTGACATTTATGCAGATACTCCGGAATCTGATAACATGGAATATAACGAAACTGAAACGAAACTGAGACAAAGGTTGGGTAAATACTCTGCATTAAAGAAATAATAATAAACACAGTGTAAATAACAGAGAATAACAAGCAACTACAAATTAAATGCAAGTGCAAACCGCACTGATGTGAGGGTTTGCCGCCCCCTGCGACAGCCGATGGGCTGCTCGGATCCGGATCCGCAGTGGTTCGAGGGGTCTCCAGACCCGAAGCGGGGTCGCACGGCCTCTCGAAAATAAAAAGGGGGTAGAAAAGGTGGATTGAATAGTGTTCGTGACGCCACCCACGGGTTATGGTAAAATAGGATACCACCGCTGCTGCGTTTTAGGAGAGAGGTAGAGCACCCGGGAGCGATGGGATGGCAGCTGGTGATGTTAACCCCTCCGTGGGCAGGGGAAGGTGTCCCGGGGCTCGGTGATGGCAGGCTGGGGACCCGTAGGAAGCAAAGGGCCACAATGTACTCAAACAGTCCAGAGATGCTGACACTGACACCAGGTAAACCAAAGTCTTGAACGCCCTGCAGCTTTAGTTCAAACTCACTAGGTCCGTGCCCTTTTGGCGTTGCTGGTTGGTCTGAAGCCTTGTCCCTTGGCACTGTGTTTACACTTGGTGGATCCCTTTCGCCGAAAACTACTCGGGTCCCGCTCACCTGCGTGGCTAGCAGAGTGAGCTTGCTCTCAGGGTTCACGCTTGGGATTTTCTGGATGGTTTTGGGAAGTCCTATCCCCCTCGTTGCGCTAGTACCCCGATTTTGGAGCAGGTGGAGAGCGTTTCATGAAGATTCCGTCCTCGTCGGCTGAAATACTGGGCTGCATAAAGCTACTTCCCAGTCTAGGGTCCATGTACCCCGTCGTGCCCTGGCCCCTGTCCAGTTGTAGGACAAGGCCACCGGTCTGCTCTCCATGGCAGTACCGTGCCCCCTGTCACTACACCCTGCGACCAGGGTTCCAGCTCCTTCCAGGCCAGGCCAACGTCTGACACCTGGGACGGGTACAGGAGCCCAGCTCTGCAGCGTGACCTTTCCTGTCACTGCTCACTGACACTCTCTGACTACAACTGACACTTCTGGCCCTCCTTCTACCATCCTTCCATCTGGGCGGCCCTATTCCCCTCAGGCTGCCTAATGGGTGTCTGGTGGGTGTGGTGCAGAGTGTTCCTCAGGATTTGTGTATACCTATTCTTAGCAACACCAAAGGGATAGGACTCGTAACCAAGGAGCGGGTACCATGCAGAAGGGCAGATTGCACGGCACCCTTGTGACGACCTGATAGGCCAGGGTGTCACAAATGTCTAAACGTAATTTGCAGGATTGCGTACAACAAACAAATATGTGGAAGTCCAGAACAATATGCAGGATTGCACAGCAAACAAGTGGGGAAATGTCCAGAATAATATCCAGGAGTAAGCATAATAAACAAGAAGTCCAGAGTTATATGCAGGTGTGCGCACAGCACTTATACATGAGAGTACAGACTTTATATGCAGGTATGCAGAGCAAACAGTTCTCAGTGTGCTTCCTGGGACTGAACAAAGTCCGCTCAAGTCCAGCACACAGCCCGTATAGATAAGAGTCCTGGATGAAGTAAGTACACAGATAACTAACAGAAAACGAGTTCTTACAGAACAAGGAAGTCCAGCAGTATTAGCTCTTCTCCTAGGAGTCTTGAAGGGAGGGAACCAGAGCCAGGATCAGGGAAATCCACCATCGACTGCAGGCACCTGAACTGTAATTAGGCAGAGCACAGAGCTAACATGCAGCAGCAGAAACAATCCAGAAGTGAGTCAATAGCCAGAAGCACAAAATACTCAGGCAAGGACTAAATCCCAGAACAGAACTTATAAGCAGGGCAGACAGGAAGTTCAAGGGCCAGACGAACAACCAGAATGTATTTTGGACAAAGGAAAGAAAACACAAGTTCCATGGAAACCCTGGACCTGACAGATCCTTTTGATCCAACCACTGGGATGTCCATCGATCATGAGAATGGAGTGGTAGTAGTGATCACGTTCCACCACCATTCCATTCACTGCCCATTCATATTGGATCCAGTCTGATTCTCAGCAATGAGACTTTTTGAATCTTTTATGGGAAAGGGTAATAAATATTGTTTATAGGACAAATCTTTTAAATTTCACCCCACCCACATCATTATGATCATGTCAAGCTTTGACATGAGTTTTCCTGACACTACAGTCACTTACTCATCATGGGACTAGAAGAGGTGATATTCTTATGGATCACAATAACAGTGCCTGTCAGTATAATAACATGGAAGTTCTCTACAGTGGTTAATTTTGGTGGATAATCATTTTTAGAAGTATTGCATCATTTTCCGTGAAGGAGCCACCGAGCCACTGTACTAGAGGCTAATCTATGACAGATGACTGACGTGCAGCAGGATTCCGTATTCCTTGTAGAATGGAATATTACAATCTCTTATGAGACACAGATTTCCTTGGGTCATGTGACTTATGCGATGACATCAATGAATTTCTATAAACACCCATGGTTCAAAAGCCAAATTGGCAGCTCTGTAGCACAGAGAGAAAATATACGAGAATCTGCAACAACCATCAATCACTTTTATTGTATGTCTCTGATTGTTCCACATGTGAAATTTCACAACACAGGGAAACTCTTGCAGAATGCTCCTTGGTTTGTTCTCGGGAAGAAATTTCCTTACGCCTGCATGAAACATAACTGAGGTCATGAAGGAAGAAGACTTAACTGCTTAAAGCAGACACTGGCTGTAAAAAAAAATATAGTGACCTGAAATAGAAAAACGTCTGAGTTGACTTCTTGAGAACCGCTTTCTGTTCAATTATTCTCTCCTACCACCCCCTACTATACACATGAATACATGAATACTGGGCTTGGCCAAAATACAACATGCCTAACCCTTAAACCCTTAATTTCGGTGGCTCATGTACAGTCAAAAGAAAGAAAGAAGATTGGACACACTGAGATCCAACTCTTTTTGGGTGGTTTATTTCCAGTGAAAACAAATACGATTTGGCATGTTAAAATCCAACATGGCATAGAAAAATTTGATGAAAGGTTGAAACACAGGATAGTCTGGATAGTGGATAAACAACCTCAATCAAGGTCCAAAGAAATTCAAGCTGACCTGCAAGCACAGGGGGCATCAGTGTCAGCGCAAACTATTCATCTACATTTTGATGAAATGCTATTGCAGGAGACCCAGGAGGACCCAACTGATGACACAGATACATACTGTAAAAAAGCCAGACTGCAGTTTGCCAAAGTATACATAAGTAAGCCAAAATCCTTCTGGGAAAGCATCTTGTAGACAACTAAGACCAAGATAGAGCTTTTTGGTAAGGCACATCATTCTACTGTTTACCAAAAATGGAATGAGGCCTGCAAAGAAAAGAGCACACTACCTACAGTCAAATATGGTGGAGGTTCAAAGATATGTTTTGTGGTTACTTTGCTGCCTCTGGCAATGGGAGACTTGGTTGTTTGCAAGGCATCATGAAATCTGAAAATTGCCAAAGAATTTTGGGTCACAATATAGTGCCCAGTGTCAGAAAGCTGGGTTTGTGTCCTAGGTCATGGGTCTTCCATCAGGACAATGACCCCAGATATACTTCAAGAAGCCCCCAGAAATGGATGGAAAGAAAGAGCTGGAGAGTTCTGAAGTGGCAACAATGAGTCTGGATCTATATGACACTGAACACCTGTGGAAAGATCTTAAAATTGCTGATGGAAGAAGGCACCTTCAAATATGAGAGACTCAGAGAAGTTTACAAAAGTGCAGTATATATACACACACACACACACACGTAAATGGTGAAAAAAATTAAAATTTGGCGCCGTTTTCTGAGACCCATAACATTTTCATTTTTCTGTTGATGGGGCAGTGCTAGAGCTTGTGTTTTTGGTTGACCAGCTGACGTCTTTATGAATAGGTCTTTAATAAAGATCTTTCATTTTGGATGGGAAAACGGCTTCCTAAATTCAGGAAACCCGTAATACTGCAAATGAAAAAAACAAAAATTAATGCATAAGATTATATAACCATCTCAGGCCTGAAACACACATCCGTGAAACACGTGCGTGTTTGGTCCGTTTCCGTGTATACTGGAGACACGGCCAAACGTGCACCAATGTTATTGTATGATAAAAGCTCCACGTGCGTTTTTGATGCATGTCCGTTTGTCCGTGTCCGTGATCCGTACCTGTGTGCGTTTTGCATGGCAGCATGTCCGTTTTCTGCACGCAACACGCAGCACGGATCCAATGAAAGTCAATGGGTCTGTGCGCACGTCCGAGTGACAGGGACGCATCTCTGTTTGCTCCCTGTACGTTTTGTGCTTTTTTCATGTGATGTCGGTCTTTTTTCTTTTTCTGTTTCGTTCTCTCCCTCAGTCCGTCGGTCGGTCTCCATGTCTGTCGGTCGGTCTCTCTGTCTTATCTGTCCCTTTAGCTGTCTGTCGGTCAGTTCCCCCCCTTCTCTCATACTTACCGTTCCCCGATCTCCGGCGCGGCGCTGCACGGCTGTTATAAAATCTTCGGCGGCTTTTACTATTTTGATAAAGCCGGCCGCCCATTAATCAATCTCGTATTCCCTGCTTTACCCACCCACCGGCGCCTGTGATTGGTTGCAGTCACACACGCCCACCACGCTGAGTGACAGCTGTCTCACTGCACCCAATCACAGCAGCCGGTGGGCGTGTCTATACTGTGCAGTGAAATAAATAAATAAATAATTAAAAAAAACGGCGTGCGGTCCCCCCCCATTTTAATACCAGCCAGATAAAGCCATACGGCTGAAGGCTGGTATTCTCAGGATGGGGAGCTCCACGTTATGGAGAGCCCCCCAGCCTAACAATATCAGTCAGCAGCCGCCCAGAATTGCCGCATACATTAGATGCGACAGTTCTGGGACTGTACCCGGCTCTTCCCGATTTGCCCTGGTGCGTTGGCAAATCGGGGTAATAAGGAGTTATTGGCAGCCCATAGCTGCCAATAAGTCCTAGATTAATCATGTCAGGCGTCTCCCCGAGATTCCTTCCATGATTAATCTGTGACAGTTAAAAAACACACACACACCTGAAAAAATCATTTATTAGAAATAAAAAACACTAACAAAGTCCCTCATCACCAATTTATTAACCCCGACAAAGCCCTCCATGTCCGGCGTAATCCACGGACCTCCAGCGTTGCTTCCAGCTCTGCTGCATGCAGGTGACAGGAGCAGCAGAATACACCGCCGCTCCTGTCAGCTCCACGCAGCTAATGAGATGAGTAGCGCGATCAGCTGCTGTCAGTCAGGTAACTCGCGGCCACCGCTGGATCCAGCGGTGGCCGCGGGTAACCTCAGTGACAGCAGCTGATCGCGCTACTCATCTCATTAGCTGCATGGAGGTGACCGGAGCGGCGGTGTCTTCTGCTGCTCCTGTCACCTGCATGCAGCAGAGTTGGAAGCGGCGCTGGAGGTCCGTGGATTATGCCGGACATGGAGGGCTTTGTCGGGGTTAATAAATTGGTAATGAGGGAATTTGTTTGTGTTTTTTATTTCTAATAAATGATTTTTTCAGGTGTGTGTGTGTTTATTTACTGTAATTTACAGATTAATCATGGATGGTATCTCGGGGAGACGCCTGACTTGATTAATCTAGGACTTATTGGCAGCTATGGGCTGCCAATAACTTCTTATTACCCCGATTTGCCAACGCACCAGGGGAAATCGGGAAGAGCCGGGTACAGTCCCAGAACTGTCGCATCTATTGTATTCGGCAATTCTGGGCGGCTGCTGACTGATATTGTTAGGCTGGGGGGCTCCCCATAACGTGGAGCTCCCCATCCTGAGAATACCAGCCTTCAGCCGTATGGCTTTATCTGGCTGGTATTAAAATGGGGGGGGACCGCACGCCGGTGTTTTTAATTATTTATTTATTTATTTTACTGCACAGTATAGACACGCCCACCGGCTGCTGTGATTGGGTGCAGTGATACAGCTGTCACTCAGCGTGGTGGGCGTGTCTCACTGCAACCAATCACAGCCGCCGGTGGGCGGGTAAAGCAGGGAATACGAGATTGATTAATGAGCGGCCGGCTTTTTCAAATTAGAAAAAGCCGCCGGAGCAGTGTGAATGCCGTGCAGCGCCGGTGATCGGGGATCGGTGAGTATGAGAGAGGGGGGGACACTTCAGTCACTCGGGGGATTAGCGGTCACCGGTGAATCCTTCACAGGTGACCGCTAATCAGTACACGGCACAAAGACAGAGCCGCGGCATGACAATGAAGTCGGGTGAAGTTCACCCGAGTTCATTCTCATCCCGCTACTCTGTCTTCCGACATGTAGTAACGACATTTTGCATCACACACGTACATTTCACACGGACAACACACACACATGTCAGTTATTTCACTCACGCACACACGGACATTCCAAACGCACATACGGCTAGCATACGGGATACACACGCAGGCCACACATACCATAAAAACGGACCTAAAAACGGAAAATGGACCCGAAAAAACGGCCCGTTTTACACGGACGTGGTTTTCACGGATGTGTGTTTCAGGCCTCAGGCATACACAGTACAGCATTCTACTTATCAATTTCAACAAACAAATTTAAAAGGAACCTCACTTTTTTATTTGGCTGGGCTCAAGATGTATGAGGAGCAATAACATGAGAGATAGTGTCCAGAGTGGGCGATGACATATCACCCAGAATTTATTTTGTCAAACACATAAATAGCTACATTTCAACCAATTACACGTCTTTTTCAAGCATGCGTCATTATTAAGTGGGATATTGTGGTTGTTTCTGTGCCTTTTTGGCTGCAATAAGGATCATTGTCTTTCTGAGGGGCAATGTGGCTGAAAAGATCATAGAATCATAGAATGGAAGAGTTGGAAGGGACCTCAAGTGCCTTCGGGTCCAACCCCCCCTGTGAGTGCAGGCTTTCCTAAATCATCCCAGCTATATTATCCAGTTTCTGCTTGAAGATTTCCATTGATGGAGAGCTCACCACCTCCTGTGGTCGCCTGTTCCACTCCCTGACTGCCCTCACTGTCAGAAAGTTTCTCCTAATGTCTAACCTGAATCTCCTTCCTTTAAGTTTCATCCCATTGCTTCTTATACTTCCTTGTACTAATGAGAATAGGGTGGTTTCCTCTGCACTGTGACCACTTTTCAGATATTTGTAGACTGCTATTAAGTCTCCTTTCAGCCTTCTCTTCTTCAAATTAAACATACCAAGTTCTTTTAGCTGTTCTTCATATGATCACCCTAAAGGCATTGAATTTGATTCTTGTGTTTTCGTTTATTTAACTTATCTGTTTGCTTATATTAAGTGCTAATGTTGGTGTATTTTTTTATATAGCTTATATTTAGAGTTGTTTTATAAATCTTTATGATGGGACACAGAATTTGGGGATGCAGTGACTAATGAGAAAAATTTAGTGTGCGTTTACACCGGTATGTCTAATGACACCACTATACCTCAATTCCCCTGTAAAGCAGCGACCCCTACTAGTGATGGGTGGACCCAGACTGTAAGAGCGGCTTTGCACGTTGCAACATCGCACATGCGATGTCGGTGGGGTCAAATCGAAAGTGAAGCACTTCCGGCGTCACTTTCGACATCGTTGTGTGTAAATGCTAGATGATACGATTAACGAGCGCAAAAGCGTTGTTATCGTATCATCGTTGCAGGCTCCGACTTTTTCATAATTATGCTGCAGCGACAGGTACGATGTAGTTCCTCGCTCCTGTGGCTGCACACATCGCTGTGTATAACGCCGCAGGAGCGAGGAACATCACCATACCTGCCGCCGGCGGCAATGCGGAAGGAAGGAGGTGGGCGGGATGTTTACATCCTGCTCATCTCCGCCCCTCCGCCGCTATTGGCCGCCTGCCGTGTGACGTCGCTATGACGCCGCACGACCCGCCCCCTTAGGAAGGAGGCGGGTCGCCAGCCAAAGCGACAGGCGCAGGGCAGGTGAGTGCATGTGAAGCTGGCGTAGCAATAATTTTCGCTACGCCAGCTATCACACGATATCGTACCTGTGGCGGAGGCGGGGACTATCGCGTGCGACATCGCAGCATCGGCTTGCAATGTCGCAACGTGCAAAGCCCGCCTGAAAGTCCGGATCCACGCGGTTTCAAAAGTACCTGAGTGCCGGGCCCGGAGTACTCTAGAAATAAAAATAAAATAAAGGAAATATAAAGAAAATAAGAATGAAGTAAGTGCCTTATACTTACCAAGTCTCTGGCGTGACTGTAACTGCTTCTGGGGCCGCTCACTCTACTTCTGGGGCCGCTCATAATCGCTCATTCATATGCTCTGCTTTCCCCACCCCACGGCAGTCCTGGCATCTGTGATTAGTTGCAGTCAGGAAGTAGAATGAGTGGCCCAGAAGCAGTTACAGCTGCACCGGAGACTCGGTAAGTAAAGTGCGCTTGTTCCAATCCCCCTATATCCCTCAACCACCAATTTTAAAAGCTGAATTCTAGCCCCCATAGAATTATATGGGGAGCGGCGACCAGCCAATACCCAGGATCAATTCCGGGCCGGAATCTTTTTTTTAAAAAAGCAAAAGACATAGGCCACTATTGGTTTTAAGGTTGGGTATATAATGGGGAAAAAAAATAACAAATGTCAAAAAATGATTTTTCACATCAGTCTTGGGATTGTTTTTGTGATTTTGCTACAGGAAAATAAAGTCTAAATTGACATCTCTTTCATTGTTGGAGGAGCTGTGCAAAAACCAGATAAAGAAATAGAGGCAGAAAGGATGTCTGAGGTGTGGGGATGAAGAGACGCAGAAGTGGATGATGACAGATCAAGTGAGATAAATTGCAAGTGTCAACAGATTAGCAGCAGACCCTTATTAACATATCTATTATATTACTGCCATATGAGAGACAGAGACCATCAGATGTAATGTTCTAAAAGTTCATATTTAACCCAAGAACAGAGGATTATTGGACGGTGACGGTAGCTACTTTTCATTCATCTGAATTAATATTGTAGAACCATGACATGATCTGGCCAAATGGGCAGTTGTGCAATTTCTTTCTTCACCAGCGGTTCCTTAAAGATCTTACATTTTAATAAGTTTTAGAATACCTTGGGCATGATTGTGCTGCTTTTACCAATGTATTACTGGTTGCCACATCTGATTCTGTGAAGAAGAGGTCATGATGTATATCTTTAAAAGGGGGGGCATGGGTGACTAGAGGACACAGGGCGACGTATACTAGTCCTAAGACTGGGGCCCCTGCAGTCACCCTCAACCCAGTAGTACGCTTAAAGGTAAAGAGATCCAGGCCCCCAACATGGCCCTATTTCCTGTCTGGCCCTGACCTAAAACCACCGCAACTCCCACCCAAGGGTGGGCTGGACACAAAGTAATAAAACCCTCACAAGACAAAGACAAGTGGGTAAAACAGAAACTCACGCATACAGCAAATAGCCGTTTGAGAAGAGATAAAAAGGCACAGGAGGGGATCAACCAAAGGGGAAGGGGAAAGTCACACCAAGGAAGTTTTTACAGCGTAAACAACAAGTCACTGGTCACCAAACAGAAGATTGCCACAATCGCAGGGACATCAAACCGGCTAAGCAGATGCTATCTTCGGTGATAACGCCCCAGGCTTAAGTCGGAGGAGACCAGCTGAAGGTGGTGATTAGCAACCTGGTTTTCTGAGAAGCCTCCCACTGCTCCAGGAGGTATTAACTCCTAAAGTGCCGATAGCAGTGGTAATATAATAGCCGATGCCCGGCAGAACAGAGCTCCTCAATAGAAGCCAGGTTGCTTGTTGGATTCTGAAATTTGTACAGAGTCCAACCTGGTAGTAGCAAAATGGGTGCCGATCTGGGCAGCGCATGATAGGTTGTTTGTCAGACTCAGTAGTGTGGACAGAGTCCAACATGTTAGTAGCGATCCGCAAATGCGAATCCAGACAGCGCATGTGAAAGGCTTATCCAGTCTATATTTACTCATTTGCAATCACCCTATAGGTTACTCTATGTAACTAGAATTGTAAATCCTGACATCGCATGGACTGTGCCACATCTGGCTAGATGGGCACAACCTCGCTCAATACTCTTGTACCCCCCATTAAGCAAAGTATGAGAAAATGGAGACAAAGGAGACTGGCAGCAGCTGAGCAGAGTTGTATGTTTTAGGCCTTTTTTAACACTGCAATGGGTAGCAGAACCTGTAATTTTTTTACTTTTTTTCGTATGAGATAATCACTGATGAAATACTGATGGTAAAAATTGAAAAACGAAGCAAACATTGACGAAAATCTGACCCAGCGCATTGATGAAACTTTTATGAGAAAAATTACTGGCTTCTGAATGAGGACCAAGGGCTCCTTCACATGTATGTCCAATTCAGTCTGATGTTAAATCACATGACTGGTTGCATGTCTCTCGACCCAAGTGTGACAGTGTCATCGACGAATATGAAGCTATCACGCTGAAGTGGGGAAAGCCATGGACAGTCCCTACATTGTAATCCTACCTCAGACTGCAAAGAATGAGCTCTTAGGTAGATAGAATTTTTATTCATATTTTCCTGACAATTATCAACTATTTTTTTTTTTTTTAAACACAGATTGTGTTCTCCCACCAATAGTGCCACCAACTGCCACAAAAATGATGCAGTCCATTGCTGCCTACTGCAAAGATAGCATGGTCAGAAGTAAAAGGGCCCCAAATAAATATTTTGCCATCCCTTTGGATCAGAAGGACAGAACAAGTCTCAGACATTGGTGGCCTCCCCTCGCCAAAGCTTGGGGAGAGCCTGTCATGCTCTTAGCATCCACCTTGGCTGCCGTCCTACTGGAATTGAGAGTTCAGTCCAGTTTACTTCTCCTCCCAGAAGTTTGCAGGAGAGAGGGGAACCTGAACGCTGGAGCTACACACTCCCCCACTAAACTGATTAGGAGGGAACCAATAAAGGAGTCACTGCCTGCAAAGTCCTTGTGACAAGGAAATGCACATAGGATCAATAAAACCCTAGTACATGCCCTTATTATCTCGCGCCTAGATTATTGCAACCTCTTGCTCTCTGGCTTTCCTTCTAAAGGCTGCTTTACACGGTACGACCGATTGTGCAATTTCACAATCGATCGTACCTGCCCCCGTCCTTTTTGCGTCACGGGCAAATCGCTGCCCGTGGCGCACAAAGTTGGTAACCCCCGTCACACGTACTTACCTCTCGTGCGACCACTTCCTGGAGTGGGAGGGACGTTCGGCGTCACAACGACATCACACGGCCGCCGGCCAATAGAAGCGGAGGGGCGGAGATGAGCGGTACATAAACATCCCGCCCACCTCCTTCCTTCACATAGCCAGCGGCGGCCGCGTGACGCAGGTGAGCTGCTGTTCATTGTTCCCGGAGTGTCACACGGAGCGATGTGTGCTGCCCCGGAAACGATGAACAACTAAATTAAACGATATCATGGAACCTAGCGAGCAGTACACGACTCACGATTTGTGAGCGATACTGCGTCGCTAGGAGGTGTCACACAGGCCGGCATCGCCAGCGATGCCGGATGTGCGTCACAAAAACCGTGACCCCGATGATCTATCGCACGATAGATTGTCTGGTGTAAAGCAGCCTTAACAGTCTCGCACCCCTACAATCTATTCTAAACTATGCTGCCCGGCTAATCCACCTGTCCCCCCGCTACTCCCCGACCTCTCCTCTCTGCCAATCCCTTCACTGGCTTCCCATTGCCCAATGACTCCAGTTCAAAACACTAACCATGACATACAAAGCCATCCACAACCTGTCTCCTCCCTACATCTGGGACCTAGTCTCCCGGTACTTACCTGCACGTAACCTTTGACCCTCACAAGATCTCCTCTTCTGCTCCCCTCTCATCTCCTCTTCCCACCATCGCATCCAAGATTTCTCCCGTGCCTCCCCCATACTCTGGAATGCTCTGCCACAACATATCAGACTCTCGCCTACCTTGACAAGCTTCAAAAGAACCTGAAGACCCACCTCTTCCGACAAACCTAGAACCTGCCGTAACCCTCAGTCTGATATAACACCGAACAACCAAGTCTTCCCTAACCTACTGTCCCCTCACCCATCCCTTGTAGACTGTGAGGCCTCGCGGTTAGGGACCTCTATCCTCCTGTACCAGTCTGTGCCTTGTATTGTTTTTGATTATTGTACTTGTCTCTATTATGTATACCCCTTTCACATGTAAAATGCTATGGAATAAATGGCACTATAATAATAAATAACAATAATAATAATAATAATAAATAAATTAGACAAATGGTAAGTTGTATTATAAAGAGAGTTTGTTAGTGGATTTATAAAGTGAGCGTTTCTCCATGGCTCTATCTACAATCTTTAAAGAAGTTGTCCAGTTACCAAAAATGATTTTTTTTTCTTTCTGATAAATCTTGCTAATATGTGCCCCTCAACACATCTATTATGTTTTTTTCAGCAAAATTACCTTTTATTGTGCACTAGCAGCACATGCTCATTGCTGGCTCCAACTCTGATGGGGTTAATCTCTCCTCTGACTTCCTGTGTTCAGTTCCTACAAGTCCCAGAACTCTTTGTGGCTCTAGGGCGGTGTCTAGCTTATCTAACACACCCATTGTGTCTAATACACCCACTCTGCTCTCCGACCAAACCCTCCTCCCTGCCTCTTCCCAGTTGATGCCCAGAGAGAAATCACAGATACAGCAGCTCTGCACAGCCAGGGGAAGAAAGTGTGTGTGTGTGTGTGTGTATAGTGTGAGTGTGTTTGTGAGTGTTTGTGTGTGTGAGTGTGAGTGTGTGTGTGTGTGAGAGTGTGTGTGAGAGTGTGTGTGTGTATGTGTACAGAAATTATGATTATTAGTCTGCCCAACATGTGAAAAAAATAATTGGGGAAAAAAAAGTGACGGTGTGATGAGATTGCTTTTTTCCCTCTTGCCTAGTCTGTGTGTCGTCCGTATCATCCGCAAACCGCATATGACCGGATCCTGTGGATTAAATGTGCAGCGCATGCAACCGTTATTTTACCGGATCCTTCTGCAGCGGGACACAGAATTTATCGGCCGGCACTGGAGTCAGCTGACTCCTGATCTCACAGCCCGCACACGCTGCAATGGCTGCAGGTGGGCTCATTCACATGACCGTTCCGTGTGTCCTGGTCAGTTCCTGTTTTTTTGCGGCCCCACAGACAGGACCATATTTTCAATGTCTTTTGTGTAGGATCGGATGGCACGCGGTAGCACTTCCATGAGCATCCGATCCTACAAAAAAAAACACATCGGATGCCGTATGTCCGCTCCGTTATTATGGAACATGTCCTATTCTGTTCCGTAATAACGAACCGTGACTCAATACAAGTCAATGGGTCCGCAAAATTCCCGGAAGCAACACGGAAGCACTTCCATGTGACTTCCGTAGGGTGCCCGTGCAGTCAGTGTCACGCTCCAGCCCCAGCCCCGCGGCTGCCCGCTCAGCAGTGTCAGCAGCGGCCTGCACTGCATTGTCAGCAGCCGCGGGGATGACCAGCGCTACCGTCAGGAGGTTAGTAATTTCATTACCTACGGTGATGAAGTCCTGCCCTCCTGACGTCAGCGGTCGTCATTGCCTTCTATGCCCGCCGCTTGTCACATCACCTCTCGCTGTCGACCCGATACTGTGACTAGTGGTGACGTCACGGGCCGCTTGCGATACTTGGTTTGTGAAGGCGGCGGTCATTGAACTCAGTGACAGCGTTGCTGTCAGGAGTTCAGCGATCATCGCAGGTAATATACCTCGCTAACCTCCTGATAGCAGCACTCGTCATGCCCTGCAGTGACCTGGGCTGACCTATTGATGTTAGCTCAGGTCACTGCACGGCTCTCCCAGCAAATAGGGAACATTCTGTTCTTCATTGACTGGGACATTGACTATGGTATGGATCATCGTGGGACCCCCTTGGATCACACCAGACCTGGATTTGTTTTTCTTTCTAATAAATTAGTGAAAGAGGGAATGTGTTGGGGAGTGTTTTTTCAAATAAAAATGTGTTTGTTGTCTTTTTTTTTTATTACTGCCTGGGTTGGTGATGTCGGGTATCTGATACACGCCTGACATCACTAACTCCAGGGCTTGATGCCAGGTGACATTACACATCTGGTATTAACCCCATATATTACCCCGTTTGCCACCGCACCAGGGCAACGGGATGAGATGGCGCGAAGCACCAGGACTGGCACATTTAATGGATGCGCTAGTTCTGGGGCGGCTGCAGCCTGCTATTTTTAGGCTGGGGAGTGTCCAATAACTCTGAACCTCCCTAGTCTGAGAATACCAGACCACAGCTGTCCGCTTTACCTTGGCTGGTGATCCAATTTTGGGGGACCCCGTGTTTTTTGTTTTAAATTATTTATTTAATTTAAAATAACAGCGTGGGGTGCCCTCTGTTTTGGATTACCAGCCAAGGTGAAGCTGCCAGCTGTGGTTTGCAGGCTGCAGCCGTTTGCTTTACCCTAGCTGGCTACAAAAGATAGGGGGACCGCATGTCATTTTTTTTATTATTTATTTATTTTTTGGCTAAATACAAGGCTAAGCACCCCTTAGTGCCACATGAAAGTCACAAAAGGGTGTCAGCTTAGAATATGCAGGGGGTAAGACATTATATATGTATTTCTTATTTATCTATCTATCTATCTATCCATTCATTCATTCATCCCTCTATCCCTCTGTCTCTATATCTATCTATCCATCTCTATATCTACTCATCTATTTATCTTTCTTGCTGCTTCCGTTTTTTGCGGTCCGCCCAACCCCCAGCTGCCTATTTGTACCCGGCTGGAAACCAAAAATATAGAGAAGCCCTTTTTTTTTTTTTATTTCATTAATTTCATGAAATAATTAAAAAAAAAAAAATGACATGGGCTTCGCAGAATTTTTGAGTCCAGCCAGGTACAACTATGCAGCTGGGGATTGGAATCCGCAGTGAAGGGTGCCCAAACTTTCTGGGCCCCCCGCTGCGAATTGCAGTCCACAGCCGCCCCAGAAAATGGCGCTTTCATAGAAGCGCCATCTTCTGGCGCTGTATCCAACTCTTCAGTGGCCCTGGTGGCAGGTGGCACGCTGGGTAATAAGGGGTTAATACCAGCTATGTTTTACCAGCTGGTATAAAGTCCGAGATTCTTAATGTCAGGCCAAGTTTGACCTGGCCATTAAGAATCTCCAATAAAGGGTTTAAAAAAAAAAAAAAGACCACACAGAGAAAAAAACTTTATTAGAAATAAATACACAGACACAGTAGGGACTCCATGTTTATTACTCCCTCTCACCTCTCCACGATGGAGAGATTTCTGTACTGACCATGCCAGGAGAGAGCGAGGGAAAAGAGAGAGAGAGCGAGGGGGGGAGGAAAAGAGAGCGAGGGGGGGAAGAGAGCGAGGCGGGGGAGGAAAAGAGAGCGAGGGGGGAGGAAAAGAGAGCGAGGGGGGGAGGAAAAGAGAGCGAGGTGGGGGAGGAAAAGAGAGCGAGGGGGGGAGGAAAAGAGAGCGAGGGGGGAGGAAAAGAGAGCGGGGGGAGGAAAAGAGAGCGGGGGGGAGGAAAAGAGAGCGGGGGGAGGAAAAGAGAGCGCGGGGGGAGGAAAAGAGAGCGTGGGGGGGAGGAAAAGAGAGCGCGGGGGGAGGAAAAGAGAGCGGGGGGAGGAAAAGAGCGAGGGGGGGAGGAAAAGAGAGCGAGGGGGGAAGGAAAAGAGAGCGGGGGGGGGGAAAAGAGAGCGCGGGGGGAGGAAAAGAGAGCGTGGGGGGGGAGAGAGCGCGGGGGGAGGAAAAGAGAGCGGGGGGAGGAAAAGAGCGAGGGGGGAGGAAAAGAGCGAGGGGGGGAGGAAAAGAGAGCGAGGGGGGAGGAAAAAAGAGCGAGGGGGGAGGAAAAGAGAGCGAGGGGGGGAGGAAAAGAGAGTGAGGGGGGGGGAAGAGAGCGAGGGGGGAAGAGAGCGCGGGGGGGAGAGAGCGAGGGGGGGAGAGCGAGGGGAGGGGAAGAGAGCGAGGGGAGGGGAAGAGAGCGAGGGGGGAAGAGAGAGGGATAAGAGGGGGGCAGAGAAGAGTGGGGGGAGAGAAGAGAGTGGGGAAAGAAGGGGGGGGCAGAGGTGCTCTGTCACCAACTGTCTCCACTCTGTGACTTGTGGTGCAGGTGACAGAGTGCAGACAGTTGGTCCCATGCAGCAGGACAGATGGCAGAGCACAGCGGTGACATGCCTGTCAGTGTCTTGCTGCTGGGAGGAGCAGATGATCACACTGCCCGACACCGGCCGCTCTCCTGACATCGCAGCAGAGCGGGCGGTTGGACAGTGTGAGCACATACTTACGTGCAGGGGGGGATTCAGCTGAAGAACCCCCCCCCTGTACTGCACACTGGCGCCCCGTGCCTCACCATCTGCAGGACGCCGGCTCCACACTGACGTCCTCCGGATCCTCCGCTCGATACTGGGCTGTGATGTGCGGTAGTCACCGCCCACAGTCCTGTCACTCAATCTGAGTGGTGCCAGCCTCCTCTGGCGTACCCGTCTTGTTTGAGAGCCCGGAAATGCCGGGACGTCAGAGGATGCTGGCGGCCACAGCTCCAGGGGGTCATGTGACCACCACTGAGCGTGCAGGATAGCGCCGCTCAGTGCCAGAACTGGAAACAGAAGCCAATGGAGAAAACGCCTAGAAAGGTAAGTAGAACTCCTACAGAAAATAAAAAAAATGGGTGAACCACCCCTTTAAGATCCATTTACACTGCATGATTATTGTGAATGAGCGTTTCTGCGAATATTGAATTCATGATAATGATGCAGTTGAAGGGTGCACGCCATAGAAAGGACTGTGTGAAGAACATCTGCTTGAGACAGACATCAGGTGAGAGCAGAGTCCGGTCAGAGATTATGAACTTGAAATACTCTGTTCAGTCAACCTGACTGTTACGAATCGGTGCCGCCATAGCCACAAGCAGCCTATTGAGGTTCCTGTTGCGCCCAGGCGCCGCCTGCCATTTTTGGCCGTGTCTCGGGTCGTCCAGCTGGCTGCTTCTTTCTCCACGTCTAAGTGTGGAGAGGCGGCTAGTGCGCATGCGCGCCTCGATTTACCCCAGCCAGAGTCTAAGTCCAGTGTTTCGCCTCGTGAGCATGCTCAGCCTGATAGTGCCATTTCTGAGGCTAAGTCCTTGGTTCAGGCTACTGAGCATGCTCCTACACTTAGTGCGAAAAGCCTCTTTGCACAGGTACTTGGACATCGGGCCGTGTGTAAGTCCTGTGTTGTGCCTACTGAGCATGCTCAGGCAGATAGTCTGATTTCTGAGTCTGTTGTTCAGGCTACTGAGCATGCTCAGGCACTTAGTGCATCAGAGGCTAGGTCCAGTAAGGACCTCACTGAGCACGTCCGTGAGGTGGCAAGTCCTGATAGGGCAGAGGGTGTCAGGTGTCCTGATGATGTGGCCACTCCGGACTGGCTCTCAGAGGCCCGCCCCTATGATCTGGCACCTCACCATTGGTCGTCAGACGATGACTGGTGAGGTGTTTGGGGCGTGGCTGCCATGAGGTCATCAGTGACATGCGGTTCCGGATAGGCTGCTGGTGACGTCACTGATGACATGGCACTCTGCTATTGGACCTTGGTGGTTCCACCCTGGGTTTGGGGCGGACCCAGGTTATAAAAGGGGCTGGAGACAACATGGAGGTGCGCAGTCTTCACTTAGAGTTCATGGTGGCATAAGCCTTGTTGGAAGCGGTAGGTAGGGCTAGGCGAACGGTGCCTGTCACGCCAAGATTCGTGGCTCAGCACATCAGGGTCAGGCGCCGTGCTTCCTTGCTGCCGTTCCAGTAGTGCTATAGCAGTCCAGTGGCGTTAACTGGACTGCGGTTGCTGCGTTACTTGTCAGTTTGTGCCTCCCACGCACACGGACAGCATACCTGCTGTGTCAAATGTCCAAGAGTGCCCTCTACAAACACGGACAGCATACCTGCTGCGCCACCGATCCAGTTGTGCCCTCTACGCACACGGACAGCGTATTCCAGGACCCCTGTGGAGTTAACACGGTGTTCCTGGATTGGGTGTGTGAACCCTATTTCCCTCCATGGCTTCCCAGTCAAATGCTACTGGTGTGACTACCTGGTCTGACGTGTCCTTCACACACGTGGCCAGTCGAGTGGTGACCAGAAACGCTAATCAGAGGACCGCTTGGCCTGACGTGTCTTTCACACGTGGCCGACAGGGCGCTGTCGCCGCGGTCTTCTTGGTCAACGCTACCTGGTCACCACCCGGCCTGACGTGTTCCCTTCACATGTGGTTGGAGTAGCGCCCGCTCCACCGAAACGCTAACTGGGTTGTCGTCCGGTCTGACGTATCCTTACACATGTGACCAGTTCCCAGGTCTCCTGGGTTATCTCTAAGTCATCAGCTCTTTAGTCTCAGCCTAACCCACAGGGTGCCAGCAGCTCCATTACCATCTGGAGCACGGTGGGCCCCGACTGGCGATTGGGATATATACCCCTGGCCCTAATCTGCCGGACCCCCCGTAACACTGACAGGACACTGGGCGGATTATACTAAAGGAGAAAACAAACAGCTTTCTATAGCTGACTGAGAAGGAACATCAAGCTCAGTCAGCCTGACAGTTTTAGTGCAGTGCAGGGAGAACGCCTGTCTTGCAGAAGTTCTTCACATGGCCCATCCTACTGCGTCCTCTAGGACGGGACGCACACTGATATACAGTAGATGGCAATGGCCATCTTTAACATCCTGATGGAGTGCACTACATACATTTTCCACATGATGTACGATGAAACTTTGCTCACAGCCCAGTCACCCACGGAGACTGGGTCCCGCCTTGCTGATGTCGGGCCAACTTCCATCAGAGGTCAGTGCAGCCCTGGTCATGTGATGGGGATGAGCGGACAGCGATAGCGCCGCTCACAGGCAGAATTGAAAACAGAAGGTATTTAGAAAAAGCGAAGAGCAAACAGGTGATATTTGGTTTCCCATTGTCAATCCTTTTGTACTTCAATAAAAAGACGCCACCAGAGGAGTCTCTTGTAGAAAATACCATATAGCACTCGGCTGAGCCAAGGGTTACTGTGTATGGGAGACTTGGAGGAGATAGCTGTTTGGACGATTGCAATCTAAAGTGTAAGTAGGGCTCAGGGACCATGTCTGTTCGAATGGTGAACAGCGGAATATAATCAGGTGCCTATGCAGGAATAGAGCATGACAGGTACAAGATTAGATTTTCATAAGGCTCTAGAGAGGACAGGCATTAAGAAAAAGGATAGATAACAGAAGTGGTTCCTTAATGGACAACCATTTTAAAAACTGCTGCCAAAATGGCAGAAATCAACTTTTCTTGTTGGACAAAAGTCTTTTATCATTAGTCAGAAGTGATTCCTAGTCACATCCATATTGTGCTAGACCTAGACTGAAACTAAGGACAGATTTTCCTGAGGTCAGAAGGATTACGTGCCCAGCTGATCAATTCCAGATGGCTACAGATTCTCTGATAAGAGCCCAGGTTTGGTACAGATTGCATGTGATGCGGAAAGTATGATTGTGGAAAAGACAGGAGATTGGTTGATTAGCACGAAAAAAAAAATGTGGAAAAGGGAATGAGAAATATTTTAGATGTAACCTATGTCTTAATGTCTAAAACTATTTCCAGAATCTTTTATGTCACATTATGATAAGAACCTTCTAAAAAGTTTGTCTGAACATTGTAAGAATTCTGCAATTATACACAGCAGTTTGTAAAAATGAAGTATAACAAACCCGAAGACACCAATGACATTCTTATACATGAGCAGCAAGTAAGTTCTTCTTGGCCCACAATTAATATTCCAAGAATCATAAAAATATCAATAGTAAAATAAAGCAACAAGAAACATAAGTGTAAAACAAAATTGTAGAATATAATAAATTTACATCCTCTTTTTCTACTATATTTTTTATTTTAAAAGAAATGTTTAACTCCTTAAAGATGCAGCCAGTTATCATTTTTGTGTTTTTATTTTTTTTCCCTCATCTTTTTCAAATTGATATACCGCATTCTTCATTTTATAAGACGCACCAGATTATAAGATGCACCCCAAACTTGGAGGAAAAAAAGAAAAAAAAAATATGGGGTAAGTCTTATAATCCGCTGGTGTCTTACCGAAGAGGGGGCAGCAGCGGTGGTGGAGCGGGGTCACAGGAGGCAGGGGTGGTTGTGGAGAAGGGCAAGGCTGTGGGCGGTGCAGTGGGTGCCCAGGATGCTTGCTGCGGGCACTGAGGCAGGAAACACATCTAGAAACTGTCAGTGCTGAGGGCTTCAAAGAAATGGTGCCTGGAGTCGGCAGATTGAGCTATCGGCTCAATGACAAGCCGAGATTTTTCAGAATGGCGGCCCCTGCCTCACAGCCCACAGCCCGCAGCATCTCCCCTGCCTCCTGCTCCACCACCCCCCGATAAGCTACATTTAGACTATAAGTTGTACCCCTCATTTTCCTCTCAAATTTGAAGGAGGAAAAGTGTGTCTTATAATCCCAAAAATATGGTACTTTTTTTATTTTTCCATTGAAATAGAGTTTTTGACGCTGCATATTGTAATTGCGCAAAAAAGCAGCGTTTTACATTTCCAGCAAAGTGGATGAGATTTATAGAAATCTCCTGCTTACTGTACTTTTTTACTTAAATATGTCAGTTTCTCTTGCAGTTATGTTGAGTTTCATGGGAAGATTTTCCCCAAAGACTTGCACAAGACATAGAAAATCCGCAGGTAAAAAACGCACATATATTTTTTTATGCGTTTCTTTTTTAGAAACTTATCAGAAATGCATGTAATTCGCACATAAGTATAGCAATAAAGTTTTGTCAAAGACAATACTAGAAGAAAACAAAAACAAAGTAGCTTTTTATAAAACATGATACATCAGCAAGAGACAAAAAAAACGCAGCATCAAAAATGCATGTAAAAGGATTCAAGTAACTAGTGATGAACGGCCTTGCTGATATCAGGGATCGGCGGGTCTGAAACAAAACCCGTTTCCTGCCCGGAATTGATCCTGGATATCTGGCCGGATGCCGGTCGCCATATAAGTATATGGAGACCAGAATCCGGTGCTTAAGAATGGTGGTAGAAGGGACAGGGGGATTGGAGTAGGCTCTGCGCGGTTCTAACGCTACTTCCAGGGCCACTCATTATCGCTGATACATATTCACTGCTTTCCCCGCCCACCAGCAGTCCCGGTGTCTGTGATTGGTTGCAGTCAGATGCGCCTCTAGCCTGTGTGACAGCGTGTCTGACTGCTTGAAATCACAGATGCTGTGTGCGCCTCTACGGCAAATATTAAAATATGGATGCAGTGTTGTTTCCAAGAGAGCTCCTACTGTTGGTAAAATTATATCTACAAGTTTTTTTAAAGGAATGAGTAATAAAAATAAAACTTTTGTAAATTGCAAAGGTTTTTTCCGATGCGGGCATCTTGATGTAAATTTTTGTGGCTACATTCACACTTGCCATGAGTTTTCTGACAGTACCATTTTTCCTTTCAGTGGATTTCTCTTGCGGCTGATCAGGATGTGGCTCCGTGCATGCTGGATGGTGGGATGGCGTTGGTGAGCTGACAACCTTTCAAAGATAAGCATTTCCTCTGGCAGGTGAAGTGTGATGCAGATGGCAGTGACTCAACACTCTCACGGTGTCTAACGCAGCACATGCTGGGCACCATTCCCTTTCCAATATCTCAGCAGCATCCCTGGTGGCAACCTTCTCCCGTTTGCTGCAGCACTGGTCACAAATACAATCAGTTCGACTATGTCATAGCTCTGATCCCATAGGAATACTGCAGTTATCTAGGAAAAAAGCAGGATCGCCATCCTGCTTCTTTCCTAGACAACTGCAGACTGCTCCATAAAATTGGTTGCACTTCCCTTTCCTGTGTTAAACCTTCATATGTCTTTTTGTTGTGCTATAAGACAGCGGCCCCAAGGGCCCAAACAATGACATCACCACAAATAATTATTGAAATGTTCTGTTTATGGCTGGCTGTATGTGGATGGAGACCCAAACTGCAAAATTAGTAACTTCCATTGGGGTTAAGGTCAAATCCGGGTCCCAAACTGAACTTAATTTAAAGTTCGGCTGCAGTCACAAAACCGAACTTCAACGGGTCCACTCATCTCTACTGCTGAGCCTACGGATTGGCTGTTGAAGTGATACCAGTGCTGCAGACAATCAGTAAAGATTAGGGCAGAGGCAAATGTGGCACCCCTGAGGCTTCAGTCACCACAGGGTCCTGCACCTCACTTAAGGTGCAGTATTCATCTCAGGTAAGGAGGGGGTTAATCACCAGTGTTTTTAAATTTCACTTCACATACAGCTTAGGTGCTTTTGTGGCGCCCCTGACCTGGTCAGGCACCACAGAGTATTGCACCCATGCGGGAGCAATGCTTCTAGGTAATCTCCAAAGGCCAGGATGAGGCGCACACACAAACATATAGTGATCAGGCCTCCCACATCACCAGAGGGGACCCTTGGGTAGCCAGAAGGGGTTAACTTTCAATTCCCAGCTAGGGGTGTGTTCAGGGGCTAGTTGCTAGGAAGCAGGGCAGAGAGAGAGAAAAGAGAGGAGTCAAGAGGAAGAAGTTGAAGTGTGTGGAAGGGAGCAGAGGAGCTCTCGTGTCAGACAGGTCCTGAGGAGTGCAGTAGCTGAAAGCGGGGGAGAAAGGAGTACCGTGGGTCGGCCTGAAAACCATCCAGAGAGAGAAGGGTGGCTGAGTACGGAGATCCCGGTATCCGAGCACACAAGGGGAACTAGATCCCCAGTACAGGCAGCAGATCATCCAGAGCTGCTTAACCTACAGGTGGGGGGGTACTTCATGCCCTCATCACAACTACACAGCGCTTGAGCCAAGCAGCAATCTCCGGGCCCATAAGGGGACAGGGCCAGAAGCCATCCCACCAAGGCCACGCTGCCGGCAGACGAGCCAGAGAGAGGGGAGCAGGGTGGTAACAGCTTCCCTGGAGGGGTCCTACCACGCTTCAAGCAAAGGATCCTCCTAAAACAGAAAGAGTGCAAGGAAGGCGAGTGGACAGCTACCCTCAGAACGGCCTCCTGGAGTTCCTGGTTCCACCTGGTTATCACAGTGTCGCCCGGGCATCTCACCGTGACCTCCAAACAGTGAGTAAACACATTGAAAGACTTCTTGGACTGTGTTTGAGTCATTCTGCGACCTGTGGTCCCACACACATACACCGGGGCCTGGGGCTTGCCTCACTCTCAGGGGGCTAATATACTGACTGCACCCACCATCAGCCCCAGGCATCCCTTAATCTGCAGTGGCGGTCCCCGCTGACCGCAATACTGAGAGTGGTGTCACGACAATCCTAAAATAAGGTTCCCTACCTGTGACCAGACTGTTCCATCCACGTGGAGTCCCTGAAGGTAATGCACCGACACATACTAGCGGGGCTTCACAACTTCTGGCGTCACGAACAGGATAAGGACTAGACCTGTTCAGACAGGTGACCGTGTGCCTCAGAGGTCCGACCGCAAAAATTGAACCGCCGCCATATTGCCATCTTCAAAAGCGCGCGCTGCAGCCCGCGCGAGGGAGAAGAGCACCGCCCACGAAGAGGTGTGGCCGCCCCAGAATCCCCACAATTCAGAGAGCGTTCTGACCCAGGAAGTGGAAAGGGGGCGCGCAGATTTTTGAAGAAAAATGGACGCTGCAGGAGGTAATGCCCCTGGTCAGGGCGACGCAGCCCAAGCGATGCCAGCCCCCGTCGCGCTGGACGCAGCAGCGCCTGGTGCCGGTGCCGCGGTCGCAGCCGCGCCGGCTGAAATCTCCCCCATAATGCCAGTTTCCTTGCTGTATGTCCCAGGAGCGCAATGGCTGCCCCAATACGCCGGTAAAATAGACACGCTGACCGGGTTTAAGAAGAAGATCAACACCCTGCTAGACATGCACGCGATGACTGGTAAGCAGAGGGCCGCTGTGGTGCTGGGACAATTGACTGAAGCAGCAGAATTGGAAGCTGAGTCCTGGACCAATGATGACCGGAGCTCTGTTGAGACCATCTTTGCCAAACTAGCAGCTGCTTTTGAACACCGCACCGAGGGAGAGCTGAGGACGGACTTCTATAACTGCCGGCAGAAGCCCCAAGATAGCATAAGAGCCTATGCCCTCAGGCTGCAGGCTGCACTACGGGCTCTCAAGCTGGTGGACCCTGTCAGTGATCAGGAAGGAAACCGGATGATGAAGGAACAATTCTTGCGGGGCCTGCGCTCTCCTGAGGATGGGAAGCAGATGAAGCTGTGGTCCCTGGAACACCCTGACGTGGACTTTGCCATTCTGAAAGACAGGGCAGTGAAAGCACTCCAACCTCCTGTGGACACAGACCCCGTCGCACCAGCATGGCCTGCCAGTTCCACGGCTGCAGGAGCGGAATCCTCCTCGCAGACCCTAATAACTGCAAAAGGACTCAACGCGCCAGCAGAGACCATAAGTACGCTATCCTCCCAGGTGCAACAGCTCACTAAGGACGTCGCACAAATCTTGAAAGCAATGCAGTTGCCCTCAGAGACCAAAGTCCCTCATCGGATCCTGCTAGCTGACAACCCAGAGGACGTCCCTTGGATGCGGAGGAGAAGAGGTCCCCCAACCCGAGGCAGGAGCAGTGATCGCTATGACTCATCTGGACAACCCATCTGTCGTCGTTGCCAGGAGGCGGGACACTATGCAAGGGCCTGTCCTTTAAACGAGCCAAACCTGGGGCCGGGGGCCAGTCCTCAGGATTAAGAAGATCAGGCCCAAGTCGCTGCTGTGATCAGTACGTGGGTGGACGTCCTGTCCTGTCCATCGTCCTGGACGGGATCCCTACCCCGGCATTATTGGACACCGGCTCTCAGGTCACCACGATCCCGTATGTCCTTTATCGGAGGTTTTGGTCGGACGACGATCTCCGACCACCGGACCCCTCCCTCACCATCTATGCTGCCAACGGACAGCCTATAGACCAGATCGGGGTCAAAGAGGTAACCATAAAGGTGGGAAGGCAGGAAATGAAGGGACAAGGACTGATTGTTGTGGGCACTGATATTAGAGAAAGGAACCCGCAAATGATTTTAGGCACTAATGTCATAGAAAATTGCTTAGGGGAAGTGTTGTTGTTGCTTCACCAGATTGTTGAGGGTGCTGAGGGCAGGTCGCAAAGAGCCTTGCAAAAGGAGATCCGAATCATTCTGAGGAAGCAACAGGTAAAACAGACTGGCGGTGAGATTGGTAGTGTACGGGTGATGGATGCTAACCCCATTGTGATACCCCCACGGAGTGAAATGATGATGTGGTGTAGAGCAGCGGTAGGTCTCAGAGGACAGGATTACCAGGCTGTACTAGAGCCCACTCATTCAGACCACTGGCCCACGATTCTGACAGCCAGGGGGGTAGTTGATGTACACAAGGGACGAGTGCCTGTACGAGTGTTGAACTGTGGGGAGGAGGAAGCCAGACTACCAAGGTACGCTACCATAGCCAAACTGTTTACATGCTCGGATGACGCCATAACACCTGTAGGTCCCCTGACACAAGCTGACTCAAAAGAGGGCGAGACCTCCCAAAAGCAGTTAGAGGATTGGTGCCAGAAACTACACTTGGGGACTGACTCTACACCCGTCTACCAGAAACATGGGGTTTACAGGGTCGTGCAGGAATACGAGCAGGTCTTTAGTAAGAACCCACTAGACTTTGGTAGGATCAAAGGGGTGCAACATCACATACCCACAGGCAGTCATCCTCCCATTAAGGAAAGACATAGGCCTATTCCACCAGCCCATTACCAGCGCACAAAGGACATGCTGAAGGACATGAAGGAGGCAGGCGTCATAAGGGACAGTTGTAGCCCCTGGGCGGCTCCCCTGGTCCTGGTAAGAAAGAAGGATGGCACGATGAGGATGTGTGTGGATTACAGACGGATAAATCAGATAACACACAAGGATGCCTACCCTTTGCCAAGGATAGAGGAATCCCTCGCTGCCTTGAAAGCCTCTAACTACTTTTCTACCCTAGATCTTACTAGTGGCTACTGGCAAGTATCTGTAGCAGAAGAAGATCGGGAGAAGACGGCCTTCACCACCCCAATGGGCCTCTGTGAGTTCAACAGCATGCCATTTGGACTCTGCAATGCCCCCGGGACCTTCCAGAGGCTTATGGAATGCTGCCTAGGGCACCTCAACTTTGAAACCGTCCTGCTCTACCTGGATGATGTCATCGTGTACTCCAAGACCTACGAGGACCACCTGAAACACCTGGCTGAAGTCTTTGAAGCACTATCCCGATATGGAATGAAGCTGAAACCATCCAAGTGCCATTTACTGAAGCCAAAGGTCCAGTACCTAGGTCACGTGGTCAGTGCAGAAGGAGTAGCACCGGACCCAGAGAAGGTCACAGTCATCCAGGAATGGCCCACACCTACTACCGTCCGGGAGGTACGTCAGTTCCTTGGCTTGGTAGGCTACTACAGAAGGTTCATCAAGGGCTACACGAAAATGGCAGCGCCTTTGCAAGAGCTCCTGGTAGGCCACCCAAAGAAGAAAGGAAAGATCTCCGGCCCGCCATTTCACTGGGGAGAAGCAGAAGAACACTCCTTCAGACAAATGAAAGGGGCCTTGACGGGTGAAGAGATCCTAGCCTACCCTGACTACGGTCTGCCATTCGTACTGTACACAGATGCCAGTAATGTGGGACTGGGAGCAGTGCTTTCACAGGTGCAGGGAGGCAAAGAGCGTGTGATTGCTTACGCCAGCAGGAAGCTCAGGCCTACTGAAAGAAACCCAGAGAATTATAGCTCATTCAAGCTAGAGTTCCTGGCCATGGTATGGGCTATCACAGATCGGTTCAAGCACTACCTGGCAGCCACCAAATTCACCGTCTTCACGGACAACAACCCCCTGACCCACTTGGATACTGCTAAATTGGGTGCCATGGAGCAGCGTTGGGTAGCCCGACTGGCGAATTATGACTTTACTGTCAAGTATCGAGCTGGCCGCAAGAACGGCAACGCAGATGCTCTGTCCAGGATGCCTCACCTAGCAGACGGGGGTGAAGATGAAGATGATCTTGAAGAGATTGAGCTGCCAGCGTTCCATCGCCATGGAGCAAAACAGTGTCGGCAGTCGCGTGCCAACCGCCAAGAGGTGACCCTGAACCCACTACCTCACTACAACTGGAAGGAGACCCAGGAAAATGATCCAGCGGTAGGCTTGGTAAAGAAACTGATCAGCCAGCCGGGCGCCAGCCTTGACAAAGGAGCCCCACCTGAGGCACAGTACCTATGGAAGGAGAGGGGTCGATTATTCATCTATCAAGACAAACTTTACAGGAGCATCATTGACCCGAGGACGCATGAGAAGGTGTGGCAAGTGATTGTACCACAGAAGGATACGAGGATGGTGCTAGAAGCCTATCACAATGGTGCAGGCCACTTTGGTTGGAAGAAACTGGAGGCCCTACTTAAAGTAAGATTCTACTGGGTGGGCATGAGATCTGCTCTAGAGAAGTGGTGTCGAAACTGCGGGCCCTGCAATCTTAGAAGAAAAGACCAACACAGCCAGAGAGCACCACTCCAGCCAATCCAAACTAAACGCCCCCTGGAGATCGTGGCCCTGGACCATGTAAAGTTGGCACCCAGCAGACAAGGCTACAACTACGCTCTCACTATGGTTGACCACTACTCCAGATTCCTGGTGGTAGTACCAGTCAAGGACTTGACAGGTCAAACTGCAGCCAAAGCGTTCCAGACACATTTCTGTCGACCACATGGCTATCCAGACCAAGTGCTCACTGACCAAGGACCAGCCTTTGAAGCTGAAGTGTTTAAGGAGTTTTGTAACCTATACGGCTGCCAGAAGATCCGTACTACGCCTTACCATCCTCAGACCAATGGCATGTGTGAGAAGATGAACCACATCATTCTCGACCTTCTGAAGACTCTCCCATTAGAAGAACGAAGTCGGTGGCCGGAAAAACTGCCCGATCTAGTGGACATGTATAACAACATCCCTGTGAGTTCCACGAACTGCACACCGGCATACCTGATGAGGGCCAGACCAGGGAGATTGCCAGTAGATCTGGAAATGGGAGTTGAGACCCCTGAAGACCATCTACAAGGTGCTGATTGGGATTCCAACCGCCAAGCCCAATACAAGAAAGTACAAGAGTGTGTGGAGCGAAGCCTGACTCAGCAGCGTGAGAAACAAGAAAAAGCCTACAATCGAAAAGCACCTGCTGTTCCTTTGATGCCAGGAGATATAGTTCTCAAGAGAAAGAGAAGACATCATAAACTTGACAATCACTGGGAAGAAGAACCCTATACTGTGTTACCATCGACGCTTAGCAATGAAAAGACATGCCTTATCAGCAAGGATGGAGGAAAAACAACAGCTGTCGTTTCTAGAGATCGCTTAAAGAAATGTCCCGAACAACTAAGAACCCTTGAAGAAAGTCCCAACCCTTTGCCAGTTCAAGAACCAAAAGAAAAGATGATCCATACTGTACTTGGAGATTTTCCAGCAAGTTGGCCTCAATACAATGGAGCAGTAGTTATTCCGGTTATTACATTCCCTCAATCGGGAGAAGTAAGAGACCCAGAAGAACCTGTTCAGAACCTGGAAGAGCCAAATGTAGCTGAAGCAGAAGACCATGCATTGGTATCAATACCCAGTACACCCATTATTCACATTGAGACACATACATCGGGTGGGAGGACACAACCTCAGACAGATGACAGTATAGTACTGCGTAGATCAACCCGCAGCAACTTTGGTCAGCTCCCATTACGCTATAGAGAAAGTACAGTTTAGTTCAAAGTGACTGTATGAAATGTAATGTTTAACCTGTTTACAGTTAAGTAACGTTTAAGTGAAATGTGCCCACAAGGACTATTGTGAGACCTCTTTAAAATGTTTTCTTTGCACTAGTTCACGTGCACTTTAAAAAAATGGACCACCGGTTATGAACTGGATCTAACCACAAACTTTTGCATTGTAAAAAGTTACCTCCTTGGTATCAACCACTGAGTCTGCCTGTTGAGGGGCATGGCTCTGCACCAACAAGGGGGCACGCCTGTTTATGGGGCCTGCCCTCCAACACTCGGAAGCGGGTACGCCTGTTTATGGGGCCTACCTTACACCACTCTCCTCAGGAGAGGAAGATTGGAGGAAAGGTCTGGGGAATGTGATGGCCCAGCCCTGGTCACCAAAAGGACCGGCGACCTACCTCCTGGAGGTTTTTGGGTGGGGTTCGGACATGTGGGTGGTTGGTGGTGGAATGGTACCTGGCATGTTTAAATGTAAATAATTGCCCCTGTGTGGGAAAAGTTTGTATTTACCTTTTCTTTTCTCTTGTCTTTGCAGCCCGAGGACGTGCTGATGATAACTAAGGGGGAATGTGGCGCCCCTGACCTGGTCAGGCACCACAGAGTATTGCACCCATGCGGGAGCAATGCTTCCAGGTAATCTCCAAAGGCCAGGATGAGGCGCACACACAAACATATAGTGATCAGGCCTCCCACATCACCAGAGGGGACCCTTGGGTAGCCAGAAGGGGTTAACTTTCAATTCCCAGCTAGGGGTGTGTTCAGGGGCTAGTTGCTAGGAAGCAGGGCAGAGAGAGAGAAAAGAGAGGAGTCGAGAGGAAGAAGTTGAAGTGTGTGGAAGGGAGCAGAGGAGCTCTCGTGTCAGACAGGTCCTGAGGAGTGCAGTAGCTGAAAGCGGGGGAGAAAGGAGTACCGTGGGTCGGCCTGAAAACCATCCAGAGAGAGAAGGGTGGCTGAGTACGGAGATCCCGGTATCCGAGCACACAAGGGGAACTAGATCCCCAGTACAGGCAGCAGATCATCCAGAGCTGCTTAACCTACAGGTGGGGGGGTACTTCATGCCCTCATCACAACTACACAGCGCTTGAGCCAAGCAGCAATCTCCGGGCCCATAAGGGGACAGGGCCAGAAGCCATCCCACCAAGGCCACGCTGCCGGCAGACGAGCCAGAGAGAGGGGAGCAGGGTGGTAACAGCTTCCCTGGAGGGGTCCTACCACGCTTCAAGCAAAGGATCCTCCTAAAACAGAAAGAGTGCAAGGAAGGCGAGTGGACAGCTACCCTCAGAACGGCCTCCTGGAGTTCCTGGTTCCACCTGGTTATCACAGTGTCGCCCGGGCATCTCACCGTGACCTCCAAACAGTGAGTAAACACATTGAAAGACTTCTTGGACTGTGTTTGAGTCATTCTGCGACCTGTGGTCCCACACACATACACCGGGGCCTGGGGCTTGCCTCACTCTCAGGGGGCTAATATACTGACTGCACCCACCATCAGCCCCAGGCATCCCTTAATCTGCAGTGGCGGTCCCCGCTGACCGCAATACTGAGAGTGGCGTCACGACAATCCTAAAATAAGGTTCCCTACCTGTGACCAGACTGTTCCATCCACGTGGAGTCCCTGAAGGTAATGCACCGACACATACTAGCGGGGCTTCACAACTTCCTCACTGGAGAACTGGACTAGGGTAGGCTGTGAGGTGGCCATCATGAGGCATGGGACTTTCCCGGTCACTAGGTCAGACCACCACCTGGGGGGCGGGCACCACTTGGGGTAGAAGTAGGAACAACCTGGACACTAAGCCAGTCAAGTCGGGAACACAGTTCTGGCGACACGACACCACTTTCTTCTCTTCTTTCACGGGGCCTGAGTCTTGGAGTGGAAAGCTCAGCCCGGGTTCCTCACTCTTGGAAAGGACATTTTCAAATACCGGTGGCTACCACTAAATTAACTGGGATTGGCTGGAGCCCACCACGGTGGTGACCGGTACCTCCCAGGCAATCTAAAGACAGTGAGTAAAAGACCTGAAACCGCAACAGCTTACACAGACTTTTGATTGCCATCGCCTTGGCCCGCGCTTTGGCGCCAACAGCCACTACTCCCCTTATCATCCTCCCCCAGGGCCTCACCTGTGGGGAGCAAAACCATCTTTACTGTGACACCATTCGCCCCAGAGGACAGAGACAGCAACGGCGACTAATCCTTGGCCGCGTACCACAGGTGGCGTCACGAGACAATAATCTCCCTCGTCCACTACTACCCTCATCCTCTCCATCCCATCCATCCCCCTTCCGTGGACACCTTGGGGTCACGAAACCGGGCAGGCCACCTCAGATATCCCCCTGACCCTTCACTGGCTCGGCAACGAGTACCCCCCCCCCCCCAGGCCCCATCGGCGCTGTCCCCAAGGAAAGTAAGTACGGTAATACTCAGATTTTGTTTTTTTATAGGTATCAGAGCCTAAAGGTACAGTTGAAAAACCCCCCATTATATGATGATGATTACATTTAAATGCGTGACAAAAAAAGATCAACATTACATAACACCCAGATCTCCATGACCATTGCACTCGTTTGATTAACTTTGTTTCTTCTAAATTATCTTTTTTTGTAAAAAAAAAAACCTCTTAAACTTGGAAGGTAAAGTATAATTTACAGAGAAGATTAGAATTGTGTATTCTGCATTTTATTATTCCCAAATATTTTTATGGAGACTTCAATAAGTCATACTTTATCTGCAATATAAACCAGTCTGACTTTTCTGTCCAAAACTAAAATGCTACTGCTCGCTTTTCCATTTTTGCCTTTTCTTGTTTGTGTTATCGCTCTTGAGAAATACTTTTTATAGAACTTGTGCATTTGCTTTGTTTAAATCTTACTTTTAACACTATTTGACCTTGCAAACTTTTATTCTTAATAAACAGGCCCAGTGTGTTTATAGAAGGATTGCCTGTGCACTACTATGATATTACTGACTAGAAATGAGGAAATCAGTAGAAAAATATTTTTTTTTCTATCAATTTCCCTCAAATTTATATTTTAACAAATTTTAAATCAAGAAAAAATAGTATAGTAAAAAGACAAAACAATAAATTATTGTATTCCCCTCTGACTGGTTTGTCAGGTCTCCGTAAGGAGAATAGTCTTCCCCCGTGATCCCCACAAAGCTTCTCATAATCCAGATCAGTTACCCAAACTTTGCACTGACGAGGGGCAATCACCCCGAAATACCGTGTCTGCAAATTGGGATTCTGATCTGGCATATATCCTAGATCATATGAAAATGCTTGTTAAAAGGCCACTTGTGACTTTTAGGATTTCTACTTCCAATAGGTGGCGCTAGAGCTTGTCTCCTATCCTGGAGAGACAATTTGATATATTCCCCTCTCTAACCAATAAACCTCCTTGAAGCAGCTGCCCGCCCAATCTTACTCTTACCATCACTTCTCTTTGGACTTCTTCTTCTTCTATTTATTCAAATACCACCCCTGACTAAGCCCATATTTAACGAATCTATTGGAATTGAATTTCAAGAGGTTTACAGGTAACATTCACTGCAAGTGGAAGAAAGGCGATTCCGGCAGCTAAATAGGAAAGGGTTCTTGACAGTTAGAGAAGTCAGACTGTGGAATGCCCTACCACAAGAGGTAGTAATGGTAGATGCTATGAAAGCCTTTAAAAAAGGGCTGGATGATTTCCTCAGTACACAAAACATTGTTGGTTATAAATGACTTAATGACAAAATGTATAAATGGTAGAGGAAGGATGAAATAATGGACCTAGGTCTTTTTCAACCTATGTAACTATGTAACTTAATAAAGTTCTTGCAACTTGGTTCACAATTCCTATTCCATCAGACATGACAGTGGTGTATAGCTGCTTCACGGGACCAGGCGTATCGCCTCTTACCTGATCCGCAGCTCATTAGCCAGCCAGGTGCAAGATCACATGTTTGCAGCATTGGCAAGAGGGAGGTCAAACTGGGATCCAGATATTTCGTTGTTTCTGGATTTAAAATGGGGGAGTTTAGCACAGCTAGTAGCCAGTGAAGATGGCGCATTTGAGGTAGAACATGAGCATGATTGTTTAGTGATGATAGAACACGAAACCGCAAAAATGTCACATGTTACTGATCATCCAATTGCTTTGGCAAATCTTGAGTATGAAGGACAAATAAATAAGTCCTGGATTGATGACGGGGTCTATTAGCTTTGGTCCACTACATGTGACCGAGGACACTCAAAACAGTTTGGGCTGAATATTAGGTGTAGCGATTGAGACAAGGTACTCCTTGTAAAGCCGTCAGCTCATTCCATATCGCTGGGAAGTAGATTCCTGAATGACCAAGTGTAAATTAATTGTTGTATACAATACTGTGAAAGGTGTCAAGGTATTCTGTTTCTAAAATCTCAAATGACTAAGCAGATACACATATAAAAGTGAACTTAGGCATAAATGGTTACAAGAACATGATGCAAAGAAAGATTATAGGTTGGGAAATCCATTCTCCTTCTTGAATCTGGCCAACTGGTTTGAGTTGCCGCATTATACAAATTTGCATGAAGATTTTATTATATTGTCTACTGGAATGCTCTGCCTCAACACATCAGACTCTCGCCTACCTTGACAAGCTTCAAAAGGAACCTGAAGACCCACCTCTTCCGACAAGCCTACAACCTACCATAACCCTCAGTCTGATACAGCACCGCACAATCAACTCTACCCTCACCTACTGTCCCCTCACCCATCCCTTGTAGACTGTGAGCCCTCGCGGGCAGGGTCCTCTCTCCTCCTGTACCAGTCTGTGCCTTGTGTTGTTTATGATTATTGTACTTGTCCCTATTATGTACACCCCTTTCACATGTAAAGCGCCATGGAATTGATGGCGCTATAATGATAAATAATAATACTGCTCTATGTAGCTGTAAAAGTGCTAATATACTGTATGTAGCATCCAAACTATTGTTTAAGTATGAAATTATCGGTAGTGTATTAAAGGTTCCAGGTGATTGATGACCACTACTGATGGGGTGTGGGTGTCCACTTGGAGGGTGGATGGGTGAAACAAGTAGGAAGTCCCCTTCTGGGTACTAGATACATGAGACAGAAGATAGTGTTAGCAAAATAAAAGTTAAAAATGATAGCAAAATGTATTTTTTAAAATATGTTCTTATAACACGGACAAAAGAATGTTTATAGATTTGTACTTATCAAGCACCTGTTTCTGGGAGGTGACTGTGGCCTCTGAATCTTACAGAACCTGTGTTAGTAATACCTGGGATTTTGATTAGCAGATGTATTCAGAGGGAGACTGTTCAAGATTGTGTCCTCGCTTCAAGTATCTTTTGTATAATAACTGACATTCTGAGAAGTTAATTATGCAAATATATTTTACCAATAAAAATAGACGAGGTAAAAAAGCCTTGTGATGTAAAAAGCCATGTGACTATGTCCTGTGACAATCCCCTTTGTGCAGAATTATTAGGCAAATGAGTATTTTGATCACATGATACTTTTTATACATGATGTCCTACTCCAAGCTGTATAGGCTTGAGAGCCAACTACCAATTAAGTAAATCAGGTTATGTGCATCTCTGTAATGAGGAGGGGCGCGGTGTAATGACATCAACACCCTATATAAGGTGTGCTTAATTATTAGGCATCTTCCTTACCTTTGGCAAAATGGTTCAGAAGAGAGATTTGACGGGCTCTGAAAAGTCCAAAATTGTGAGATGTCTTGCAGAGGGATGCAGCAGTCTTGAAATTGCCAAACTTTTTAAGCGTCATCACCGAACAATTAATCGTTTCCTGGCAAATAGCAAACAGGGTCGCAAGAAGCGTGTTGGGCAAAAAAGGCGCAAAATAACTGCCCATGAATTGAGGAAAATCAAGCGTGAAGCTGCCAAGATTCCATTTGCCACCAGTTTGGCCATATTACAGAGCTGCAACGTTACTGGAGTATCAATTAGCACAAGGTGTGCCATACTCAGGGACATGACCAAGGTAAGGAAGGCTGAAAAACCACTACCTTTGAACAAGAAACATAAGATAAAATGTCAAGACTGGGCCAAGAAATATCTTAAGACTGATTTTTCAAAGGTTTTATGGACTGATTAAATGAGAGTGACTCTTGATGGGCCAGATGGATGGGCCAGAGGCTGGATCAGTAAAGGGCAGAGACCTCCTCTCCAACTCAGACGCCAGTAAGGTGGAGGTGGGGTACTGGTATGGGCTGGTATCATCAAAGATGAACTTGTGGGAATTTTTCGGGTTGAGGATGGAGTGAAGCTCAACTCCCAGACCTACTGCCAGTTTCTGGAAGACAACTCTTCAAGCAGTGGTACAGGAAGAAGTCAGTATTGTTCAAGAAAAACATGATTTTCATGCAGGACAATGCTCCATCACATGCATCCAACTACTCCACAGCGTGGCTGGCCAGTAAACGTCTAAAAGATGAAAAAATAATGACATGGCCCCCTTGTTCACCTGATCTGAACCCCATAGAGAACCTGTGGTCCCTAATAAAATGTAAGATCTACAGGGAGGGAAAACAGTGCACCTCTCAGAACAGTGTCTGGGAGGCTGTGGTGGCTGCTGCATGCAATGTTGATCGTAAACAGATCAAGCAACTGACAGAATCTGTGGTTGGTAGGCTGTTGAGTGTCATCATAAAGAAAGGTGGCTATATTGGTCATTAACTTTTTTGGGTTTGTTTTGGCATGTCAGAAATGTTTATTTCTAAATTTTGTGCAGTTATATTGGTTTACCTGGTGAAAATAAACAAGTGAGATGGGAATATATTTGGTTTTTATTAAGTTGCCTAATAATTCTGCACAGTAATAGTCACCTGCACAAACAGATATCCTCCTAAGATAGCCAAATCTAAAAAAAACCCACTCCAACTTCCAAAAATATTAAGCTTTGATATTTATGAGTCTTTTGGGTTGATTGAGAACATAGTTGTTGATCAATAATAAAAAAAAAAAATCCTCCAAAATACAACTTGCCTAATAATTCTGCACACGGTGTACTGAATCAGAGCATGATCCCCTCTCTGCTGAGACTAGCCCACAGGGCAAGTATCAAAAAGAGAAAAAAATTCTCAAATCCAGCTCACCAGTAATGTATGAAGTCCAAGAATGGCACATGGATTAATAAAGCAACAGAAGATTTTTATCCATTGGATGTCGTGCTGGATTCCTTTTTTTTGCATAGCCCACAGGGCAGTATTACAATATGATGCTGACTGTGAGAAGCTAGAGTTCATTGAGGGAGGCATGAATGACAACATGTAGTGTGACATACTGAAGCAGAGCATGTTCCCCACCTTTCGGAAACTGGGCATGTTGGAATACATGATAATGACTCCAAACACTCTTCCAAGATGACCACTGCCTTGGTAAAGAAACTGAGGGTAAGGCTATGTGCGCACTAGGCCGTTTTACCCGCGGATTTACCCGCGGATTTGCTGCGGAAATTTCTTGAGAAATGTCTGCAATCTTTGTGCAGACATTTCCCAGCAAATCCTATGAGAAAAAAAATAGCTGTGCGCACGCTGCGGATTTTTCTCAAGAAATTTCCTTGAGAAGATTTTCTTGAGAAAATTTCTTGAGAAAATGAGCATGTCAATTCTTTTCCGCAGGTACCTGTGGATTTCTGCAGTACAGCCTGCAAAATCCGCAGGGAACAACCTGCGAGAAAATTGCGGCTAATCCACGGCTAATCCACGGCAAATCCGCATGCGGATTTACCGCGAAATGTTTTCCGAAGGTCCGGAAATCTTCCACTCCCAGAAGTTTCTCAAGAAACTTCACATTTCTAGTGCGCACAAAGCCTAAAGGTGCTGGACTGGCCAAATGTCTCCAGACCTAAACCTTATTGAGCATAATCATCAATCGGAAGGTGGAGGAGAGCAAGGTCTCTAACATCCACCAGCTCCATGATATCACCATGGAGGATGGAAGAGGACCCAGCGGCTCCTGTGAAGCTCTAGTGAGAGCTAAGGCAGAGCTTGAAAATAATGGTGGCTACACAAAATATTGACACTTTGGGCATTATTTGGTCATTTTCACTTAAGGGTGTATTTACTTTTGTTGCCAGCAGTTTAGACATTAATTTCTGGGTGAACACGTTTAGTTATTTAAAGGGCACTAAATTTACTCTGTTATACAAGCTGCACACTGACTACTTTACATTGTATCACAGGGTCATATATTCAGGGTTGTCCGATGAAAAGATATAATAAAATATTTACAAAAATATGTGGGTGTACTTATTTTTGTAATATACTGTATATAGAACTGTGACTTGTAAATAATGATGGTGGTGTGAAGAGCGCCGGAGTGAAACAAATGGCTGCAATTACAGTAGGTGAACGTGAGAGTCTTGGGAAGATAGGCCTTAAATATCAAAGTCTTGGAAAACCTCTTCAAAGTCTTAGTTTGTTTTCTTTCAAGAAGTAGAAAAAAAAAAACATTTTTCAACTAATCCAGTTGAATCCCATAGCTAAATGACATTTCAGCTCCGGGATGGAAAACTCCATAGTTTCGTTCTTTCTGGCAGAAACCCTTCCCCTGCTCTGCCAGTGTTACGTCTTAGTTTGGTTATAATTTTATGGGTGGGTGAAAACAACATTTTAGAAGTCGATGACAGGAATGAAGGATGATTTTATTTATCAGGCTTGGAAAAAAAAGAGGAACAAAGAAAAAACAAGAAATTGTAATAAACTGGAAAGGTCATTTCAGATGTTTTCAATAGTTTAATATTCCCAAATGTGTTTTTATATCAATCAGCAACTATATTATCTTTATTTTATGTGGAATCCGGGAAATTAGGATTTAAAGTTTGTGGTCATCCAACCTGGCACAGCTCAGATAATTGGATGAGGGAATTATGGACATGGATGGAGGAAAGTCTGATACCACAATGTGCTAAAATATTACTTCTAGAAGCTGTATATAAAAGATCTCAACAAACAGATCACTTTTATAGATTCCTGACATTATTATACAATAACATATTGGTGGTTGTTTGTCCAGGGCTTCCAGTGCTATTATTAAATGGGACATGAAATTCTGACCTAATTTATCAATGGTTATATGCTAATAGCAGAAAGATAATTTGAAGAATTCCAAGAAATTTAGTAATGTAACAATGTCTGGATGTTATCCCGTCACTGAGAAAATGATGTTTATGTATTGTAATTGCACAAATGATATGTTTGTATGTTGACAACAGTTTCATCAATAAAACAGATTTGAAATATAAATGGGACATGTTACTAAAGGCCCCGTCACACGCAGCGACGTATCTAATGATATATCGCCGGGGTCACGGATTCTGTGACGCACAAGTACCGCCCCGCGGGCTCGGCTGCGACCGCCGAGCCGCTCGGATCCGTACTCGCACTGCGGGTGGTGGCTCGAGCCTCTCACGGACCCGGGGGTCACGTCGCTCTGCAAGGGAGTTGGCGCTACATGCGGGGATTTGGGGTGTTTGGTTTGAAAGGATAGTTCGTGACGCCACCCACGGGTTGTGGTGATTGTGGACACCACCGCAGCGGTGAAGGTGTGGGGGCCCCCGAGAGAGGTGTAGTAGCACAGCTAGGTGTTGACCCCTCCGTGGGTAGGGGATGTTGGTCCCGGGGTCCGGTGGGCCGGGGCCTGGGTGCAGGGTGTAGTGTTGCGGTGCGGCGCGGCACGGTGCCGGATGGCACTGGTGTACTCACTCTGACACAAGACACTGGAGTCACTGGTAAACCAAACGGAGTGATGAACGGGGCCCGCAGCCGGCTGCAGCTTTTCCCAGATTAGGTTGGTAATGTCCGCCTTTCTTCTGCACCTCTGTATGGGAATCTTGACTCCTGTGCCTAGGCACCAGTAGTCCGCTCCCCGACATGTATCTGTCGTAGGAGCCCGTTTGCCCGCAGACGCTGGCCCTTTGGATCTCTGGCCCTTGGCGGTGGCACTTATCCGGAATGGTTGGGGTGTTGCCTTCAATCGGGACTTAGGTGGGAATGAACCCCTGAGGTCCAGACCGTAATCAGTTAATTCGACTATGGTGGTGGCTTCTAGCCTAGTTCGGAGTCTGAGTACCCTGCTTGGTGCTCCGGTATCCAGTTGGTTCCCCGGTTCGGTTCTGGCGGGCCACTACCCTGTCCCAGTCCTTTACGGTTCCACCGGTCGTCTTCCTGGTCTCCTGCAGGCGGCCACTACCGTCTGCCTCCTTGCCAATGGTGACTGGGCTCCAACACAGTCACCAGAGTAGTCCTTTGCAGACCTGAGCACAGGTCTGCTTCAGGACTTGAACTTGACTCCTTCGAGAGCCTGAGCTAGACTTCAACTCCTCTGTTTTCCCGCCTCCGGGCCTGTGAACTCCTCGGTGTGTGGAGCCAACCACCTGGCTCCACCCCCCCCCCCCCGGTGTGGACATCAAACCTGGAGGGTGGTGACAAGGCTTATAGTTTTACTGCTGTTACCTAACTGGGAAGGGGGGTGTGTAGTGGTGTTGTTATATTAAGGAATAACGTTTGGAACTCCATTCTATGTCTGAACTGGGTGCAAAAAACCTAAAAAACATCACTATGGGGAGATAAGGTATGCACACCAGTGACTATGGAAGGGGAATACATGGAATAGCAGAAACTGCTGTGTGAATACTGACATGAAAAATTCAATAGCTATTTGTTAGAATGAAATGTGAAAAATGGAACCTGCATTACTGCCATGAATATATGAATAAAGAGAAATTTAGCTACTGAATTGATCAATGCAGAAGAGCCCCAACACTACGCCAAAGTATTTCTCTACGTTGGGGTCCCTAGCTTGTGTGTGTCCTCTCATGCAGTTAAAAAACTTACCGTGTATGGGACGCTGAGACCCAGGCTATATATGCGTATAATGTGGATTGGCAATAGGTGTGTATGGGGAGGGTTCACAAACGAAAAACTACTAACATTAAGGAATAACGTTTGGAACTCCATTCTATGTCTGAACTGGGTGCAAAAAACCTAAAAAACATCACTATGGGGAGATAAGGTATGCACACCAGTGACTATGGAAGGGGAATACATGGAATAGCAGAAACTGTCAGTATTCACACAGCAGTTTCTGCTATTCCATGTAGTAGTTTTTCGTTTGTGGGGCTCTTCTGCATTGATCAATTCAGTAGCTAAATTTCTCTTTATTCATATATTCATGGCAGTAATGCAGGTTCCATTTTTCACATTTCATTCTTACAAATAGCTATTGAATTTTTCATGTCAGTATTCACACAGCAGTTTCTGCTATTCCATGTATTCCCCTTCCATAGTCACTGGTGTGCATACCTTATCTCCCCATAGTGATGTTTTTTAGGTTTTTTGCACCCAGTTCAGACATAGAATGGAGTTCCAAACGTTATTCCTTAATGTTAGTAGTTTTTCGTTTGTGAACCCTCCCCATACACACCTATTGCCAATCCACATGATACGTATATATAGCCTGGGTCTCAGCTTCCCATACACGGTAAGTTTTTTAACTGCATGAGAGGACACACACAAGCTAGGGACCCCAACGTAGAGAAATACTTTGGCGTAGTGTTGGGGCTCTTCTGCATTGATCAATTCAGTAGCTAAATTTCTCTTTATTCATATATTCATGGCAGTAATGCAGGTTCCATTTTTCACATTTCATCCTTACATACAGCTATTGAATTTTTCATGTCAGTATTCACACAGCAGTTTCTGCTATTCCATGTATTCCCCTTCCATAGTCACTGGTGTGCATACCTTATCTCCCCATATTGTAGTGGTGTTGTGTCTACCTGGGACGACCTGGATAGTCCAGGGCGTCACACACATCCGGCATCGTTAGCGACGTCGTTGCTTGTGACACCAATGAGCGGCCATTAACAATGGAAAATACCCTCCAAATCGTCCATCGTTGACACGTCGTTCATTTTCAAAAAATCGTTTATTGTAAAGGATGCAGGTTGTTCGTCGTTCCCGAGGCAGCACACATCGCTATGTGTGACACCTCGGGAACGACGAACTACAGCTTACCTGCTGCCGCCGGAAATGAGGAAGGAAGGAGGTGGGCGGGATGTTACGGTCGCTCATCTCCGCCCCTCCGTTTCTATTGGGCGGCCGCTTAGTGACGCCGCTGTGACGCCACACGAACTGCCCCCTTAGAAACTAGGCGGTTCGCCGGCTACAGTGACGTCCCTAGGCAGGTATGTGTGACGGGGACTAACGATGTTGTGCGCCTTGGGCAGCGATTTGCCCGTGACGCACAACCGATGGGGGCAGCTGCTTTCACCAGCAAAATCACTAGCAATGTCGCTGTGTGTAAAGTGGCCTTTAGTTTGCTTTGTCTGCTGCACAATTATTTCATAGATGGTCCTCCCCCACTTCTACACCATCTGAGAACAGCATGACGTAGGCACGGAAACTGTGATTCCAGCTATGTATCAAATAAAGGGTTGCTTGCTGTAGTTTTGATAAAATCACTGTTTTTTCAGCTGCCGGGCTAAATGCTGAACTCTATATAACCCTGCCAACACCACTGATTAGCAGCTTTCTGTGTACACTGTACATAGGGAGAGGGCTACCAATCTGTATTGGAGGTGGGGTTATTCAGAGCTCATAAATATAAAGGACTCCTAAGCAGCAGGTTTAGTAGTCCTCTGTTGATAATCTCCTGCTGATAAAAGTGATTTAATCAAAATTACAGCAAGCAGCCCAGTGAGTGGCACATCACTGGAATCAGGTTATCTGTCTCTACATTATGCTATTCTCAGAATAGGTGTCAACAACCTGATGACAGATTCTCTTTAAAGAGAACCTATCAGGTGCAATATGCACCGAGAGCCAAGAGCAGTTCTGGGTGCATATTGCTAATCCCTGCCTAACCGTCCCTGTTTACACTAGCATAGATAAAGAGATCTTTAGAAAACGTTTTTCTAAAAATCTTTTATGATATGCTAATGAGCGCAGGGACTAGCTGCAAGGGCGTTAGTTCCTGCTCTCATTCCGCCCTCTTAGCATGTTACCGTGTTTTTCCAAAACTAAGGCACTGTCTTATATTTTTTTTGCCCCCCCAAAAAAGCACTAGGGCTTATTTTTGGAGGAGGTCTTATTCTTGGAGAAACACGGTTGGGGGTAAGTGTAACCCCCAAAAAAGCAGACCCCCCCCACTTCCCAGGAGACTCATACTCACCAGACCAGGACGTCTGCGTGGTTCCCAGGTCCTCCTGTGATCTCCGGTCGGTGCTGCACGCCGTCCTACCCTGCTGCTAGCTGACACGCTGACACACACAGCAGATCGCAGACACACACAGCAGATCACACACACAACAGATCACACACACAGCAGATCACACACACAGCAGATCACACACACACAGCAGATCACACACACACACACACAGCAGATCACACACACAGAAGATCACACACATACACAGCAGATCACACACACAGCAGATCACACACACACAGCAGATGACACACACACACCAGATCGCAGATATACACAGCAGATCACACACAGCAGATCGCAGGCACACACAGCCGATCACAGATACACACAGCCGATCACAGATACACACAGCCGATGGCAGGCACACACACACACACGCACACACACAGCAGATCACAGATACACACAGCAGATCACACACATCCGATCGCAGGCACACACAGCCGATCACAGATACACACAGCCGATCGCAGGCACACACAGCCGATCGCAGGCACACACAGCCGATCACAGATACATACACACATCCGATCGCAGGCACACACAGCTGATCACAGATACACACATCCGATCGCAGGCACACACAGCCGATCACAGATACACACAGCCGATCGCAGGCACACACAGCCGATCGCAGGCACACACAGCCGATCGCAGGCACACACAGCCGATCACAGATACATACACACATCCGATCGCAGGCACACACAGCCGATCACAGATACACACATCCGATCGCAGGCATACACAGCCGATCACAGATACACACATCCGATCGCAGGCACACACAGCCGATCACAGATACACACATCCGATCGCAGGCACACACAGCCGATCACAGATACACACAGCCGATCGCAGGCACACACAGCTGATCACAGATACACACATCCGATCGCAGGCACACACAGCCGATCACAGATACACACATCCGATCGCAGGCACACACAGCCGATCACAGATACACACAGCCGATCGCAGGCACACACAGCTGATCACAGATACACACATCCGATCGCAGGCACACACAGCTGATCACAGATACACACATCCGATCGCAGGCACACACAGCCGATCACAGATACACACAGCCGATCGCAGGCACACACAGCCGATCACAGATACACACATCCGATCTCAGGCACACACACAGCCGATTGCAGACACACACAAGAGATCACACACAAACACACATCACAAACACACACACAGCACATCACATCCAGCACTTACGGCAGCAGGGAATGAGAGCAAGTCACGTGTCTGGCCGCAGGTCCTGTTCGTTGCGCTCCACCGCACTGCCTCTCAGGATTTTCCCGGCGAGAAGAGATTGGTGTCGCTGGATGAGGTGAGTGTGTGTGCGATCCGATGTGTGTGCGATCCAATGTTTGTGTGTGTGATCTGATGTTTGCGTGTGATCCGATGTTTGTGTGTGCGATCTGACTGTGTGTGCGATCTGACTGTGTGTGCGATCCGATGTGTGTGTGTGAGAGAGCTGATGTGTGCAGGTGTGTGATCACTGCAGGTCCTGCCGCTCAGTGTCGGGTGAGTGTAATTGCCGGGTGCCGCTGTCTATAATGAAGTGTCCTGCAGTGTCTGCACCTTTTTTAGCTGCATGGACACTTCATTATTGATCCGCGACTAGCGCTTATTTTCGGTGGAGGGCTTATATTTAAGCCTTTCTCCGAAAATGCTGAAAATCCCTGCTAGGGCTTATTTTTGGGGGAGGTCTTATTTTTGGAAAAACACGGTAGTACGCCCACAGGATCTTTCTTACATGCTATTCAATTCCAGTATCATCAGCAGTGACACGCGTACCTGTGTCCATTGTCACTGCTGATGACTTCAGCTTTAGGCTCAGTGTGCATGATTAGAAATCCCGACACTTCTGGTCATGCGAATGAGACCTCTCTGTAGCCGGGACGCGTACACCCAGCTTCATAGTGCGCATGACCGGAAGTGATGGTGTGCTGCCCTGACAAAATCAGGGTGTCACAGATGACTGCACCCCTCTTCTAGGTGCAAGATTCCCTCCTCCTTGGCCCTCCATCACAACCCCACATCCAGATACACAACATCAGCCAGCAAAGCCTAGTCACCCACTTTGACAATAGGAACACACCAGGGGGCGGGGCCAAGTGGATGGTGACGCCCACCTAGGGCTCCTGAGGTGTTCTGAGAGGGAACAAGAGAGACAAGCTTAGGAGGAGAAAGTGAGAGGAGTGTGACGTAACTGGGTAGTCAGAGGTTGGAGCCCCTGGACTACAGGACTACTGACTAGGTGGCAGTTGGCAGACAGGGCCACAGGCGACGGAGATCCGGTCGCGGGAGACCTTAAGTGGGCAGGGTTGTAGCCCGCCGGTATCGACAGCGGGAATCCGGTCCATAGGCCGTGCACAGCAGGGTACCTGGACCCTAGAGCAAGGACAGCTTCAAGCACCTTACTAATTGACCAGCCGGGGACAAGATTTCATTCAGGTCTTGTCCCACAGGAGACCCAGATAGAGTGAGACGGAAGCCCAACGAGGGGGATAGGGCTCCGCAATTGCCTGCTAAGATCCCACGGGTCAGTTCTCGCAGGCCACAGCTCCCAACACACAGTATCACCAGGCGTGGACTTCCCCGTTTCATGCGGAGTAGTCACCAACAAGGACACAACACTAAGTGTAGGAGGAAGGGACCCCTGTTTGCTGTACCAGGGTGTGGGATCCGGACATACCCGCCGGAGGTCACCAGTCACTGGCAATTTGGTTTACCATCTGGACTCTGTGTGCATTTATTCAGGAACTGTGAGTACACCAATACCACCCGGTCCACCCCTGCAGATTGCGCTCCGCAGCACCATCCCACCTGTATGCGGGCCCCAGGATAACACCTCCCCTACCCATGGAGGGGATAACATCCAGTTGCCCCACTCCATCAGTCCCGGGCATCGCCTCCAGCAGCAGCGGCGGTGTCACTAAAAATCACTGCATACCATACCACGGGTGGCGTCACTGACAAAACCTTCCCCATTTCATAACCCCCTTTTCACTTGGGTGCGATGGACAGGTGCTCAGGCCCGGGTCCGGCTTCCCCTCTAGTTACCGCCACGACCCCAGATCCGAGCATCTTGAGCAGCCCCCCTGCCGTGGTCCGTCCCACGCCCGCAACAATGGGACTTCTGATCATGCGCACTGACCCTAAACCTAGTATTCTGAAGTGGTGACAATGGACACAGTTGCCCGCGTCACCACTGATGAGCTGGGCAATGGGCATTGAATAGCATGTTAGCATGCCCCTGTGGGAGTACTAATATGCAATGAGGGCGGAATGAGCAGAGGAACTAATGCCCTTGAGACTAGTCCCTGTGCTCATTAGCATATCATAATTCCTCAGAATTAAGGGGATGCATGACTGTTTTCCCTAAGAGTCTCTCTTGCCACCTACTGTGCAGGGAAGAGCTGACTGGCTTTATTTGGCTGCCACTGTGACGCCCCTGGACTACCAGGTCGTCACAGGGTAGTGCACAAACTACCCTCCCGCAGTATTCAACCCTCCATGGTTCTGGGTCTCTATCCTGCAGTACTGCTTCCATCAGCATTCACAAATCCTAGTGACACCTTGCATCACACCTGTCAGGCACACCAGTGGGCTGCTTAAGCTGGAGTACGGCAGTTCACCTAGGGGTCAGACAGAGTGGTGGGAGGGGGTAAGTCAGCGAGGGAGGAAGTGCAGAGCAGAGCTGACAGGCAGAACAGAAGTAGCTCCCAGTGAGAGAGGAGCTGGGAGAAGGAGCTCCCCAATGAGGAGTTGGCTCCAGGGGAGCGAAGTGAGAGGAAGCTGGGAGTTGGAGCTCCCAGAGGAGGAGAATCCCAGGTCACAGGCGGTGGTTTGGACCTAAAGTAGTCAGACCCCTGGTCGCAGGGGATTGAGGCTAGTTGCCAGGACCGGTCAAAGAGGACGGTCAGCAGCCTGGGCCTAATCGCCGGTCTGGGGCTGAAGGCACGGCGGGGTGCAAAGACCTTAGGTCGGGGAGAAGCTGTATGCAACCCGGCAATTAACCTGAGGAGAGCGGAGCCTTTATGGACTGTTTCCACCAGCTCCAGAATCGGGGCACTAGCGCAACGATGGGGATAGGGCTTTCCAAACAAGCGGCCCAGTGAAATCCCAAGCGTGAGCCCTGAGAGCAGGCTCCTCCACTTAGCTACAGTGGGGAGCGGGGTCCAGATAGTTCCAAGCTACTGGACCACAATGGACACTTAAAAATTTAGTGCCAGGAGGCAGGTTATAGACCACCAGCAACACTGCAGGGGATGGGATGCGGACAAGCTCCCCTTTGAGAGGCAGCGGCACCCAGAGACTTGGTTTACCCGGTTGTCAGCGTCTGCTTATTGGCTGAGTGAGTACCTGAGTGATTTCCCCTTCACGGCACCCAGTAGCATCATCCAGAGTCCCGAGGCCTACCCCTACCCGTGGAGGGCAACGACACTTTGTTGCCACACTCCATCACCCCGGGTACTCCCAACGGCAGCGGTGGTACTCCCAGTTACCGCACACCATGGGTAGCATCACGAACTACAACTCCCCTGTAAATATCCCCCTTTTACTTTAGAGTGTGGCTCCTAAGCCTCCAAGTCCGGAGACCCTCGAGCCACGAACTGAGACTATCCCGGATCCGAGCGGTTCGATCAGCTGCTGGGGCGAAACACCACCAACCATAAAGTGATTGCATATCTTAGAAGTATGCTATGATTTATTAATATAGGAATATGACGCACCAACGGAGTCCCAAGGGTTACTCATCACAGGGCCGGTGTAGGGGTGGGATGTCACAGCGGCTAGGCCTGGTTCCGTGACCCCAGCGGTGTCAATAAATGGGGGATGATGGGGGTTGTAGTTATTCGTGACGCCACCTATGGTGTACAGCTATAATGGGAGCCGCTGCTGCAAGAGGTTTGCTCTGAGGGCAGATGGTAGTGCAGCTCGGTTGGTATAGCTCTCCCCAGGCAGACCTCAGGCCCACAGGGAGGTTGGGAGTAGTAGTCCACTCTATTAAAGGAGCATGTGCCGCCCCCGTGTCAGCAGCCGGGCTGCTCGGATCTGGATCCACGATGGCTCGAGGGGCATCCGGACCCGGGGGTCGCGCGGATACTCGAAGAAAGGGGGGTATTTACAGGGGATGGTGTATTGAGAGTTCGGGACGCCACCCGTGGTGTGTGGTAAGGTGGAGTACCACCGCTGTAGCTGGGGAGTACCCAATGGCGGTGTAGTGGGCAGCCAGGTGTTTAACCCCTCTACGGGTAGGGGGGAATGCCCCGGGACTCAGTGATGGGGACAGGGATTTGCCGTTGGGCAAGTAAGGGTCCTTGCGTACTCACTCAGTCCAATAACGCTGACACCGACAACTTTAGTAAACCAAAGTTTTGGACACCGCTGCCGCTGAGAGGGAGCATGTTTGGGTCCCGTATCCGCTGGTGTTTCCTGTTTATCTGTGACCTTTCCTTGGCACTTTGTTCTCTCCTAGTTGGTCTCTGTAGCTTGAAACTAGTCGGGTCCCGCTCCCCAGTATGGCTAACTGAGGGACCTTGCTCTCAGGATTCACGCTTGCGATTTCCTTGACTGTTATGTGCGGAAAGTCCTATCCCCCTCGTTGCACTAGTACCCCGATTTTGGAGTGGGTGGAGAGCGGATCTTAAAGGCTCCGTTCTCGTCGGGTGAATTGTCAGGTTGCCTGAAGCTACTCCCTGACCTAGGGCCCACGTACCCCGTTGTGCCCTGGTCCCAGCCCGGTGATGGTACAAGGCCACTGGCTGTCCTCCACGACAATGCCGTGCCACTTGTCACGATACCCTGCGACCAGGGGTCCAGCTCCTACCAGGCCCCGACCAACGTCTGCTACCTAGTACTTCCAAGGAGCCCAGCTCCTAAACTCCTCTCTCTTTCACTTCCAACACTACACTCTCCTCTTTTCTGACTGACTCCTGATACTCCTGACCTCCTCTTAACTAACCCCCCTATTCCACTCAGGCCGTCCACTGGTGTGTCTGGTGGGTGTGGTGCAGAGTATTTCTAGGATTTTGATTAGCTGGTTTTGGCATCACCATTGGTTAGGGACCCGTAACCAATGATGAGGTGGATATTGCACAGAAGGGCAGATTGCACAATACCCTGTGATGACCTGATAGGCCAGGGCGTCACATTGCCCCTTCGTTAAACGTAGCTCGTCCCAAAGCTACAGGACATCAGAGGTTTATTTATTTATTTATTTATTTCAAACTGTGGAAAAATAGAAAAAAAGGAACATTTTTATTTACACAGGTACATCCCACAATAGGGAGGCTTGTTACTTAAACGTTACTTAAACTTTGAGTTTATCTCTCCAACGATGCAACACTACCGGTTTCAGTAGTAGCGGAGGCTCAACCTGCTCTGTTGCAGTCTCTTCCTGCAGCAGTCCAGTCCCAAAGTCCCGGATCCCATTAACCCGCCACCCAAACAACCTGACCCCTGCAAACCTATTGTGGATCCATGACCAGGTTAAGGTTCCGGGTGTTGTGATAGACGACTCTGGTGGGCACAGGAGGTGCAACTATTTACAAAAACACAAGTTCGTGTTGGTCACAACCAGTCCTGTGACCGTGGTCCCTTTTTACTAAATAAAACAACACAGTCCATGTACCAGGGTACACACTATAACAAATCTCGTAAATCTGGTAATTTTCACTCTTTCATTCAGACCTGGTTGATTAGGTGCTTATCTTCTAACAATCTCTATATGAAAAATAATAAACTTTGGAAAACAACAAACGAAGGCACAGATACCTAACACTTTCTATTAAAACATCAAACTACTGGTACCGCTCACTGGGAGGCTGGTAGTTAACAGCGGCAGCTGGCACAACCTGCTCGTTAACCATAATGAGCCGCTTTACATTAAGGGCGTACCAGCCCCATTCACTTTAATGCCGAGTGTAACCAACTACCTCTCCTGGCTCCAGATTACAGCCTTGGTGGTCTCTCGGGAGGGGTTGCTCTATATCTCTTCGAGCAACGAACACCTCCTCGGAGAGATCCGCTTCCCATAGAAAACCCCACCCTTTTTCGGGGTTGAATCGCCTGACAAAGCCCCTGCGCCATGGCCCCCTGACGCGGAAAGTGGCCTTCCTCAGGTGTTCCTTCTCCCTCTGTGCACGGGCAACTGCTTCCCGCTGCCTTTGATCTGGAGTCGTCATCTTTGCTTTCAATCTTGGGCATTGTCGTTCCCAGTAGGGGGCGTCAGCATCCGGCCTCGGCCCCCTAGCTGGCTCTGGCTTCACGTGCACCCTTGCGACCCCAACAGCCGTTGGGATGCTGCGCGCCGGCTAAACCGACAGCTCTCTAAGCTCAACTTCCGCCTTGGCTAACAGAAGGGCTGACTGCTCCGCAGCCGGGGTTGCAGGGTCCGGGTGCTCCGCCTCTGAGGATGGGCCCGGTGATGCGGCCAGGTCTGGTCAGGCCGGTGTCGGGGTGACTGCTGACATGACCGGGTCGAGGGACAGAACTGGTATTTCCGCAGCTGGGGCTTCACACAAAGTCACCGAAGGTTATGCTGCCGGGGTAGAAGTGGGCAGCTCGGCGGTGGCGGGCCGGGGGTGGTCCGGATCCCACAGCCACATTGGGGTAATCAAAGGGACTGGGTAACTGCTTACCCTCTCTTCACATGGGATCTCTATGTCACGGGCTCGCACCGCCATCGCCAGGCTCCTCATCTCTTCCCTCCAGTGATCCAAGATGAACAGGAACTGTTCTCCTCCTCCTTGATCCAGGTCTAGGTCCTGGGAACAGCACGTTCCGGTGACCAGCTCCGCTCTGCCATCTTGCCTCTGCGCTGTCCAGGAACATAATGGCAGAGTCCTGGAGTCCCTGCCTCTCTTCCGCTGTACAGTCATGGTCAAAAGTTTTGAGAATGCTACAAATATTAATTTTTACAAAGTCTACTGCTTAAGTTTTTCTAATGGCAATTTGCATATACTCCAGAATGTCATAAAGAGCGATCAGCTTAACAGCAATTACTTGCAAAGTCAATATTGGCTAAGAAAATGAACTTTAACCCCCAAAACAAATTTCAACATCATTGCATTCCTGCCTTAAAAGGAGCAGCTAACATTGTTTTAGTGATTGTTCCATTAACACAGGTGTGGGTGTTGATGAGGACAGGGCTGGTGATCAATCAGTCATGATTAAGTAAGAATGACACCACTGGACACTTTAAAAGGAGGCTAGTGCTTGATATCATTGTTTCTCTTCAGTTAACCATGGTTATCTCTAAAGAGACACGTGCAGCCATCATTGCTCTGCACAAAAATGGCCTAACAGGGAAGAGTATCGCAGCTACAAAGATTGCACCTCAGTCAACAATCTATCGCATCATCAAGAACTTCAAGGAGAGAGCTTCCATTGTTGCCAAAAAGACTCCAGGGCACCCAAGAAGGATCATCAAATGCCAGGACCGTATCTTAAAACTGTTTCAGCTGCGGGATCAGACTACCAGCAGTGCCGAGCTAGCTCAGTAATGGCAGCAGGCTGGTGTGAGTGCTTCTGCACGCACTGTGAGGCGGAGACTCTTTGAGGAAGGCCTGGTTTCAAGGAGGGCAGCAAAGAAGCCACTTCTCTCCAGAAAAAACATCAGGGACCGACTGATATTCTGCAAAAGGTACAGGGAGTGGACTGCTGAGGACTGGGGTAAAGTCATTTTCTCAGATGAATCCCCTTTTCGATTGTTTGGGACATCTGGAAAACAGCTTATTAGGAGAAGAGGTTAGCGCTACCACCAGTCTTGTCTCATGCCAACTGTTAAGCATCCGGAAACGATTCATGTGTGGGGTTGCTTCTCAGCCAAGGGAATCGGCTCACTCACAGTCTTGCCTAAAAACACAGCCATGAATAAAGAATGGTACCAGAATGTCCTCCAAGAGCAACTTCTCCGAAATGTCCAAGAGCAATTTGGCGCCCAACAATGCCTTTTCCAGCATGATGGAGCACCTTGCCATAAAGCAAAGGTGATCACTAAGTGGCTATTGGAACAAAACATAGAGATTTTGGGTCCATAGCCTGGAAACTCCCCAGATCTTAATCCCATTGAGAACTTGTGGGCAATCATCAAGAGACGGGTGGACAAACAAAAACCAACAAATTCTGGCAAAATGCAAGCATTGCTTATGTAAGAATGGACAGCTACCAGTCAGGATTTGGTCCAGAAGTTGATTGAGAGCATGCCAGGGAGAATTGCAGAGGTCCTGAAGAAGAAGGGTCAACACTGCAAATATTGACTTGCTGCATTAACTCATTCTAACTGTCAATATAACCTTTTGGTCTCATAATATGATTGCAATTATATTTCTGTATGTGATGTAAACATCAGACAAACACAATTAAAAACCAGAGGGCAACAGATCATGTGAAAATATAATTTTGGTGTCATTCTCAAAACATTTGGCCATGACTGTAGTTACATTCCAGCACACCCCCTCAGTTTTCACTCAGCACTCTTCTCGAGGCTGTAGCCCTCTGGAAACATCCAGTTCCAACCTCACACGCAGGATGAAGGGCAGGGCTTCGGCTTTGCAAGCTTTCGCTGGGAAGATGGCGTTTTTAGAGTGAAAAGATGGCGGAAGATGGCGGAATTGGCGGGAACGGGATCTTAACTCGCGGATTTCGGTCTGAAAGGCGCACGTCACCCAGGTAAGTGGGTCCTGCTCGTATCCTGTCATGACGCCAAGTTTTTCGAAGTGTGCCTGGTGAGGTGGGGATGAAGCCTCAGGGGCTCCACAAATACACCTTTAACCTCACTTACTTTGGCATTTTATGGTCTTCCTCTAGTAATCATCGAGCCACCATTTCAGGGCACTAAGTTTACAACCAAAATGTGTCCATAAAAGTTAAAATACAAGATTTTACTAATTGTCCTAACTTAAGTAAAGGCTTGATATTTTTGAGATCCTATTTACTTGTTTTATTTCTCTGTCATCTGTGCCATTTTTTTCACAGATGACGCCATTTCACTATATCCCTGCATTACTTTGCAATGCCATGTAAAGTAATAACGTGTATGATCTGAAACTTTTGGAAGATACTATTGGCATGGAAAGCTGTTTAATATTCAATAATTTGATTTAGGGTTGTGAAATTGGATTGTATTTCTACATAATAACTTGGAATGAGAAAATATTATTGTTTAAATAAAACAATTACTGGTTGAAAATATTGATCAAATTTTTTTTTGGAACACAGATGGAGTATTTGGCCCGATACTGGTGGCAATCTTGTAGGGAATACTGAATCAACAATGTGTACGTTATGCATTATTAAGTTTTAAATTTTCTGTTTTCATATTGCTTATACAATCATTGATCTGTGGGGGTCTGATTTCCAGGACCCCCATTAATCTTAGCTATAAAGATCTGCTTCAGCACTGCATTACCTTCCAAGATTACACTGTGCAGCAACTTTCTTGACCACCTGCTGGCCCCTTACCATCATGATTGCTCTTGTGCCGCCCCTGCAGCGGATCGAACTGCTCGGATCTGGGGGTGGTGATTGCTCGTGTCTTGAGGGTCTCTGGACCCGGGGACTAGGGCCCACACTCAAATAAAGAAGGGGATTATTTACAGGGGAGAGGTATAGTTTGTGACACCACCCGTGGTGTACGGTAATTGGGAGTACTGCCGCTGCCGTTGGGATGGAGTGGGGCAGCTAGATGTCGTCACCTTCCATTGGTAGGGGAAGGCCCCAGGACTCTGGATGGTGCTATGGAATGCAGGGGGAGCGCAGGCTCGCTGGTTGCAGGGGTCAGTCGGGTACTCACTCAGCAATAAAGCAGATGCTGACAACAGGGTAAACCAAGTCTCTGACTGCCATTGCCTCTCGAGGAGAGATCGTCCGGGTCCCATCCCCTGCAGCACTGCCTGGTGGTCTGTGACCTGCCACCTGGCACAAATTTAGAGTGTCCTTTGTGGCCCGTTAGCTTGGATCTTTCCGGGCCCCGCTCCCCACTATGGTTAAGTGAGGGAGCCTCTTCACAGGGGCTCACGCTTGGGATTTCAGTGGGTGGCTTGTGTGGAAAGCCCTAACCCCCTCATTGTGCTAGTGCCCCCAATCTCTGAGCTTGGTGGGAACAGTCCATATAGGCCCTGTCCTCCGCAGGTTAATTGACGGGTCGCCTGAAGCTTCTCCCCGACCTAGAGTCCGTGTACCCTGTCGTGCCTTCAGTCCTGGACCGGTGATTAGGCCTAGGCTGCTGACTGTCCTCCAAGACAGGTCCCAGGCACCTAGCCTCAATCCCCTGCGACCGGGGGTCCAACTCCTCTAAGTCCAGACCACCGTCTGCGACTTAGTCTGCTTCTACCCTGGGAGCTACAACTCCCAGCTTCCTCAGAGCTCCTCACAGCTCGAGGGCTACCACTCAACTGAATTGACACCTCCCACCTCCCTGTATGACCCCTAGGTGGGCGGCCCTATTGTGCTTAAGCAGCCCACTGGTGTGCCTGATGCAAGGTGTATCTTGCATTTGTGAATGCTGGTGGAGGCAGTACTGCAGGATGGAGACCCAGAACCATGGGGGGTTGAATCCTGCACTAAGAAAAAGAGCGTGCAGAACCCTGTGACGACTTGAATAGTCCAGGGCGTCACACTCTGATCTGCTCCTTCCCATTATCCTCCTACTCTCCTGTTGTGGTCATTTGACTGCCGAGTTCTTCCTCTGGTTGGACTTTCAGGCCTGCATGTGTGACGCCCTGGGCAAGTCAGGGGCCACAGGTCATCACACCACCACACCCTACACCCCAGTTAGGAACACCAAGGCTACCAAAATCCTTGTTGCCTTCCTCCAGGGGCTGGTGTCCACACCAGGGGGTGGGCCAGGCGGTTGGCTCCGCCCTCCGAGGAGTTCACAGCCCTGGAGGCGGGAAACCAGGCAGTTCAAGCCAGAAGAGTTTAGGAGGAGGAAGTAGAAGGAGTAAACAGTGAGAGTAGAGACAGTGGAAAGTGACAGGAGTAAAGCCTGGGGTTGGTCCGGGTGTGTGCCCCGGACAGTGACAGCGGGGTCGGCAGACGGCAGTGATAGTCTGCAGGGGGACTGCTCGGAGGTTGCTGGAAGGACCGCGGACGGGTGGTGACCCGGCGGTCTGGAGCAGTATACGAAGAACAGTCAGCACCAGGGCAGGGGCCTTTCGGATCCCGGCAAGGCTAGGAGTCGCCATAATTTGCCAAATCCGTCAGTGAAGGGGACCTCTGTCTCCTAACAACCAAGTCCCGATTGAAGGCAACAGTCCAACCGTAACAGAGAGACACCGCCACCGCCAGGGCACCAGTTTCTCAGGGCCAGCGCCTGCGGGCAAAGTAGGGCTCCTCCGGCCCATATCCAAGCCGGGGAGCGGGTTACCGGTGGGAACCCATCGCAACCATTATCAACTTAGGTGCAGGACAGAGGGACCGTCACCTACTGGGGAAAGCAAGTGCAGCCGTCCGTGGGAACCGTCTTTCCAGCCGTGTGTTTTACCGAGAACTGTGTCATCGTCTCAGGCTGAGTGAGTACCACAGTGCCGCAAGGCACAGTGCTGCCCCCCGCGTCCTTGCGCCCACCAAGCCCTGCATCTCCCACCTCATCACTGGGCCCCGGGATCACCAACCCCTACCCATGGAGGGGCAACACAACAACTGGCTGCTCCATACCATCCCTCCCAGGATCCCCATACAGAGCAGCGGTGGTGTCAACAAATCACCACAACCGTGGGTGGCGTCACGGACAATAAACAATCCCCACACCCAAAAACCCCCTTTCACTCACGGGCGAGGAGCGCCGCTCGAGTCCCCGGGATCCGGCCCATCGCTCAAGCCACCGAGCAGCGGCAGGCCGCAGCAGCCGCGGCAGCCGGACCCGAGTAGCAGTGGGAGAGCGCGGCATCCCCTCCTCCGCCCGCGACAACTTGGCGTCACGAACAGGATCTTACCGCTCTGCCGTTGGGTAGAGGTGCGCCTTGTGACCGCCGGAGGTATCCGGCTGAAAAATTTCGGAAGTCGCCATCTTTGGCGCGAAAAGTTCCCGCTCGAGCATCTTCTCGAATAGCAGAGGCGCGAAGGCCAAAACCCCGCCCCAATAAAGGAGGGGCCGGAAAGAAGCTAAGGGGGACGCGATGGCGGCTGGCTGCATGTGAGTGCAGCTATAAAAGCAGGGACGCCAGGACTCTGCAGACATCTTGTTCCTTGGAAAAGCCGTCAGCAGCATGTGGATGCCGTCCCGCGACACCGTGGCCCCCGCACCTGGAACCGCGGCGTGGGTGGAGATCCAGACCGCGCAGCTCTACCAAAGGCTGCAGGTCAGGATGCAGCTCCTCATGGAGGAGTGGAAGACCGACATGGCGGACGTTATAGCAGCCGTGCGGAGGCGTGAGGAGGAAGCGGAGGAAGGGAGGGTGAGTGACCCACGCCCCGATGCCCTTGAAGGGCCGGTCATCGCGGCTGCGGGACCCGGTCCAAGCCCTCTCCCCCCGCTGCCCCCCTCGCCACCCGTCTCGGAGGCTGTGACCCCGCCACTAGGCCTGCTACCACCGCAACCGGTAGCAATACCCAGCATCCCCGCCCAGGCGGGCCGACCTGTAGCCGGAGCCCCTAGTCGACCGGAGGTGTTGCCCTGGAAGGCTCCGAAAACCGCACCGGAGGCGTCTCCAGAGAAAGTCCCCGAGCCGGAGCTGATGAACCGTTCCGAGCCGGAGGCCCAGCTGCGGAAAGCCCCTGTGCCCATCCCCCACACCTCGGCTGAGGTAGCGCCGGGTTGTCACTGCAAGGTGGCGCCCAAGGCCAAGACACCGCGGGACTTGCCGCCCAGATCCCTGACAGTGGGCAACGTTCAGAATGTCCCGCGGGGCCCGACCCGTGCGCTGGAGCTCGCAGCAGCGCCGTATTGGGACAGGGAGCCGGTACCGCTGGGCCTGGAGATCGGTGAGAGAGAGAGACAAAAGGCGGAGCTGGTGGCCCGAGCAATTAGGGAGAAAGAGAGCCTCCGTCAAGCAATGTTCCGGGTCCGGGGCCCGCTGTACGAAGGGCAGGTGAGGCGGTTTGATGTCCGCCGGGGCTATGGGTTTATATACGAACCGGGCCTGGAGGCCGAGGTGTTTGTAGCCCGGCGGGATGTGAATACCCACCTGCCTGAGGAGCATCCCGGCCGTAACCTAATGCCGGGCGACATTGTGCAGTACACCCGGCACTGTGGGGAGAGGGGGTGGTTTGCGCTGGACGCTAAGCTAAGGGGCAGCCAGGAGTCCCGAGTGAGCACCGTGCCCCATCCCTCAGATGAAGCTGACGACTTGGAGTAGGGCAGCGGAGCACCGTTGTCCAGTCCCCGTTGGGACCACCACTGTGTTTGTGTTTGAAAGTTTAAAAATGAGAATGATTATCGAAGCTTCACCTGATTCCACCGTGATTGTGAGAAAACCGGCCGTTGCCGGCACCGTTATCCCCGTGGGGACCGTTTAAAAAGTTGGCATGGAGAACTTTCCATGGACAAGCCCGTGAACTTGCAGGGCAACCACAAACGTTAGTGGCTTGTAAATAAGTTGTTTTACCGTTATCGTTTCCGCAGTTGCCGCCTCCAGAGAGGCAGGTTGGAGGGAGGGCCCTCAGCAGAGCAGGCTGGGGCCCAGCCACCACAGGAACCAGTGGCTACCCTCTGGAGGGGAAGGACAGATCCCGCTCGGGTAACTTGTGCTGGACTGGGGTCAAGGGGTGCTGCCTGGGTTTTAGGGGCAGCATCAGGGCCAGGTTGCTTGGGTGGGAAAGAGCGGAGACCGTAACCATAAACCATTTGCAACGTTTAAGAAATGTGCCTCCCGATGTGGGATGTTGTCATGAGTTGTAATGTTACCGTTTACCTTTTTACATATTTTTCAGAAAATAAAACCGGTGTTGGACGGGCAGCCCACGGACGGTCTGCATTTTGATAAGGGGGAATGTGACGCCCTGGGCAAGCCAGGGGCCATCACACCACCACACCCTACACCCCAGTTAGGAACACCAAGGCTACCAAAATCCTTGTTGCCTTCCTCCAGAGGCTGGTGTCCACACCAGGGGGTGGGCCAGGCGGTTGGCTCCGCCCTCCGAGGAGTTCACAGCCCTGGAGGCGGGAAACCAGGCAGTTCAAGCCAGAAGAGTTTAGGAGGAGGAAGTAGAAGGAGTAAACAGTGAGAGTAGAGACAGTGGAAAGTGACAGGAGTAAAGCCTGGGGTTGGTCCGGGTGTGTGCCCCGGACAGTGACAGCGGGGTCGGCAGACGGCGGTGATAGTCTGCAGGGGGACTGCTCGGAGGTTGCTGGAAGGACCGTGGACGGGTGGTGACCCGGCGGTCTGGAGCAGTATACGAAGAACAGTCAGCACCAGGGCAGGGGCCTTTCGGATCCCGGCAAGGCTAGGAGTCGCCATAATTTGCCAAATCCGTCAGTGAAGGGGACCTCTGTCTCCTAACAACCAATTCCCGATTGAAGGCAACAGTCCAACCGTAACAGAGAGACACCACCACCGCCAGGGCACCAGTTTCTCAGGGCCAGCGCCTGCGGGCAAAGTAGGGCTCCTCCGGCCCACATCCAAGCCGGGGAGTGGGTTACCGGTGGGAACCCATCGCAACCATTATCAACTTAGGTGCAGGACAGAGGGACCGTCACCGTCACCTACTGGGGAAAGCAAGTGCAGCCGTCCGTGGGAACCGTCTTTCCAGCCGTGTGTTTTACCGAGAACTGTGTCATCGTCTCAGGCTGAGTGAGTACCACAGTGCCGCAAGGCACAGTGCTGCCCCCCGCGTCCCTGCGCCCACCAAGCCCTGCATCTCCCACCTCATCACTGGGCCCCGGGATCACCAACCCCTACCCATGGAGGGGCAACACAACAACTGGCTGCTCCATACCATCCCTCCCAGGATCCCCATACAGAGCAGCGGTGGTGTCAACAAATCACCACAACCGTGGGTGGCGTCACGGACAATAAACAATCCCCACACCCAAAAACCCCCTTTCACTCACGGGCGAGGAGCGCCGCTCGAGTCCCCGGGATCTGGCCCATCGCTCGAGCCACCGAGCAGCGGCAGGCCGCAGCAGCCGCAGCAGCCGGACCCGAGTAGCAGTGGGAGAGCGCGGCGTCCCCTCCTCCGCCCGCGACAACTTGGCGTCACGAACAGGATCTTACCGCTCTGCCGTCAGGTAGAGGTGCGCCTTGTGACCGCCGGAGGTATCCGGCTGAAAAATTTCGGAAGTCGCCATCTTTGGCGCGAAAAGTTCCCGCTCGAGCGTCTTCTCGAATAGCAGAGGCGCGAAGGCCAAAACCCCGCCCCAATAAAGGAGGGGCCGGAAAGAAGCTAAGGGGGACGCGATGGCGGCTGGCTGCATGTGAGCGCAGCTATAAAAGCAGGGACGCCAGGACTCTGCAGACATCTTGTTCCTGGGAAAAGCCGTCAGCAGCATGTGGATGCCGTCCCGCGACACCGTGGCCCCCGCACCTGGAACCGCGGCGTGGGTGGAGATCCAGACCGCCCAGCTCTACCAAAGGCTGCAGGTCAGGATGCAGCTCCTCATGGAGGAGTGGAAGACTGACATGGCGGACGTTATAGCAGCCGTGCGGAGACGTGAGGAGGAAGCGGAGGAAGGGAGGGTGAGTGACCCACGCCCCGATGCCCTTGAAGGGCCGGTCATCGCGGCTGCGGGACCCGGTCCAAGCCCTCTCCCCCCGCTGCCCCCCTCGCCACCCGTCTCGGAGGCTGTGATCCCGCCACTAGGCCCGCTACCACCGCAACCGGTAGCAATACCCAGCATCCCCGCCCAGGCGGGCCGACCTGTAGCCGGAGCCCCTAGTCGACCGGAGGTGTTGCCCTGGAAGGCTCCGAAAACCGCACCGGAGGCGTCTCCAGAGAAAGTCCCCGAGCCGGAGCTGATGAACCGTTCCGAGCCGGAGGCCCAGCTGCGGAAAGCCCCTGTGCCCATCCCCCACACCTCGGCTGAGGTAGCGCCGGGTTGTCGCTGCAAGGTGGCGCCCAAGGCCAAGACACCGCGGGACTTTCCGCCCAGATCCCTGACAGTGGGCAACGTTCAGAATGTCCCGCGGGGCCCGACCCGTGCGCCGGAGCTCGCAGCAGCACCGTATTGGGACAGGGAGCCGGTACCGCTGGGCCTGGAGATCGGTGAGAGAGAGAGGAAAAAGGCGGAGCTGGTGGCCCGAGCAATTAGGGAGAAAGAGAGCCTCCGTCAAGCAACGTTCCGGGTCCGGGACCCGCTGTACGAAGGGCAGGTGAGGCGGTTTGATGTCCGCCGGGGCTATGGGTTTATATACGAACCGGGCCTGGAGGCCGAGGTGTTTGTAGCCCGGCGGGATGTGAATGCCCACCTGCCTGAGGAGCATCCCGGCCGTAACCTAATGCCGGGCGACATTGTGCAGTACACCCGGCACTGTGGGGAGAGGGGGTGGTTTGCGCTGGACGCTAAGCTAAGGGGCAGCCAGGAGTCCCGAGTGAGCACCGTGCCCCCTCCCTCAGATGAAGCTGACGACTTGGAGTAGGGCAGCGGAGCACCGTTGTCCAGTCCCCGTTGGGACCACCACTGTGTTTGTGTTTGAAAGTTTAAAAATGAGAATGATTACCGAAGCTTCACCTGATTCCACCGTGATTGTGAGAAAACCGGCCGTTGCCGGCACCGTTGTCCCCGTGGGGACTGTTTAAAAAGTTGGCATGGAGAACTTTCCATGGACAAGCCCGTGAACTTGCAGGGCAACCACAAACGTTAGTGGCTTGTAAATAAGTTGTTTTACCGTTATCGTTTCCGCAGTTGCCGCCTCCAGGGAGGCAGGTTGGAGGGAGGGCCCTCAGCAGAGCAGGCTGGGGCCCAGCCACCACAGGAACCGGTGGCTACCCTCTGGAGGGGAAGGACAGATCCCGCTCGGGTAACTTGTGCTGGACTGGGGTCAAGGGGTGCTGCCTGGGTTTTAGGGGCAGCATCAGGGCCAGGTTGCTTGGGTGGGAGAGAGCGGAGACCGTAACCATAAACCATTTGCAACGTTTAAGAAATGTGCCTCCCGATGTGGGATGTTGTCATGAGTTGTAATGTTACCGTTTACCTTTTTACATATTTTTCAGAAAATAAAACCGGTGTTGGACGGGCAGCCCGCGGACGGTCTGCATTTTGCTAAGGGGGAATGTGACGCCCTGGGCAAGCCAGGGGCCATCACACCACCACACCCTACACCCCAGTTAGGAACACCAAGGCTACCAAAATCCTTGTTGCCTTCCTCCAGGGGCTGGTGTCCACACCAGGGGGTGGGCCAGGTGGTTGGCTCCGCCCTCCGAGGAGTTCACAGCCCTGGAGGCGGGAAACCAGGCAGTTCAAGCCAGAAGAGTTTAGGAGGAGGAAGTAGAAGGAGTAAACAGTGAGAGTAGAGACAGTGGAAAGTGACAGGAGTAAAGCCTGGGGTTGGTCCGGGTGTGTGCCCCGGACAGTGACAGCGGGGTCGGCAGACGGCGGTGATAGTCTGCAGGGGGACTGCTCGGAGGTTGCTGGAAGGACCGTGGACGGGTGGTGACCCGGCGGTCTGGAGCAGTATACGAAGAACAGTCAGCACCAGGGCAGGGGCCTTTCGGATCCCGGCAAGGCTAGGAGTCGCCATAATTTGCCAAATCCGTCAGTGAAGGGGACCTCTGTCTCCTAACAACCAAGTCCCGATTGAAGGCAACAGTCCAACCGTAACAGAGAGACACCGCCACCGCCGGGGCACCAGTTTCTCAGGGCCAGCGCCTGCGGGCAAAGTAGGGCTCCTCCGGCCCATATCCAAGCCAGGGAGCGGGTTACCGGTGGGAACCCATCGCAACCATTATCAACTTAGGTGCAGGACAGAGGGACCGTCACCTACTGGGGAAAGCAAGTGCAGCCGTCCGTGGGAACCGTCTTTCCAGCCGTGTGTTTTACCGAGAACTGTGTCATCGTCTCAGGCTGAGTGAGTACCACAGTGCCGCAAGGCACAGCGCTGCCCCCCGCGTCCCTGCGCCCACCAAGCCCTGCATCTCCCACCTCATCACTGGGCCCCGGGATCACCAACCCCTACCCACGGAGGGGCAACACAACAACTGGCTGCTCCATACCATCCCTCCCGGGATCCCCATACAGAGCAGCAGTGGTGTCATCAAATCACCACAACCGTGGGTGGCGTCACGGACAATAAACAATCCCCACACCCAAAAACCCCCTTTCACTCACGGGCGAGAAGCGCCGCTCGAGTCCCCGGGATCCGGCCCATCGCTCGAGCCACCGAGCAGCGGCAGGCCGCAGCAGCCGCGGCAGCCGGACCCGAGTAGCAGTGGGAGAGTGCGGCGTCCCCTCCTCCGCCCGCGACACATGCTGACTCTTGTTTCTTATTTGGTTAGCGTGTTTTCTAGCTCAACTTCTTCAACCAATACTTTGCTCACCTAGGTTATCTAAGAGGCTTTCTCCAAAAACATCTTGCATGAGCAATAAGAAACTCCTGGTCTAGTCAAGTTTCTGTATTGACTTCCAGTTTGCTACTCTATTTTATCCAGACCATGAATTCAGACTGCCTCCAGCCCCAACCTATTCTTGTCTAGCATCTCAAGCGAACCCTGCTTATCTTGTACTTGTGCTTGACCACTGTATTATGTGAACCCTACCTGCTGTGCCTCTGGCTGGTCTGACTACGCTTCACAGACATCATCTTGGTATTTATCATCTGTCAGCTGCTTATGACGACTACTTTTAGGTCTTGTCCTGAGAAGCTATGCTGCAAAGTCCAGGGTACAGTGGTAAAAGTTGATACCTAGGCGGTTCCAGAGTTCCACACAAACTAGTTTAGCCCTAATCAAGTCCATTGCAGCCCAAGAGGTCCACTACTTCCAGATAGAGTCCAGGGTCTTCTACTTCCAGGTAGACTACATACAAATGGGAGCTTGATTAGTACTATGTTCCAGTCCCGTGCATGAAGGGCTCATTAGATCATTGCTAGGTGCTGTGTTTTAATAATTTATGGGCACAACATTTATCTGTTCACTTTGAATCTAGAGTGGTCTTCAGCACTTGATGAGAAGTAAAGAAAATGGAAGTGTGGCGCCCTGGGCTAGCCAGGTCGTCACAGGGACTACAACACAACACCCCCACCCCGAGATAGGCACATCAGCCAGACACAGAATCCTTGTTGCCTCCCTCCAGGGGCTGATGTCCACACCAGGTGGGGTGGAGCCAGGCAGTTGGCCCCACCCACTGAGGAGTTCACAGTCCTGGAGGCTGGAAAGGAAGTCAGATCAGTGAGGGAGGTCAAAGAGTGAGGAGTAAAGTGGTAGTAGAGGAGCAAACTGACTGTGTCCGGGTATGTGGCCCGGGCACCGAGAGCAAGGTTGGCAGACGGTGGTGGCCGTCTGCAGGAGAGGCAGATCAACGCGGAACCGTAGGACCGGGGACGGGTGGTGGCCCGCCGGTATTGAACCGGGGAGCGAAGTGAAGCCAGCACAAACCGGCAGGGCCTGCGGACCCCGACCAGGCTTGGAGTCGCCATTAAACAGGTCAAATCCATTAGTGACCGGAACCCCAGGGGTTTCCAAACAGCCAAGACCCGATTGAAGGCAACCGTCCAACCAGCATAAGGGAAATACAGCTACCGCCACAGCTAAAGTTCCCAGGGCCAGAGCCTGCGGGCAAAAAGGCTCCTCCGGCCCATATACACGCTGGGGAGTGGGTTACCGGTGGGAAGCCATCAGGACCGAAGAAACACAAAAGGTGCAGGGAAAGGCAGCCATCACTAACCGTCCGGGAGAGACTACAACAGCCGGCTGCGGGACCCGTCCATCCAGCCGTTGGTTATACCAGAGACTTTGCATCCATTTGTGGCTGAGTGAGTACTACCGTGCCGTCCGGCACCGCGCTGCGCAGTCCAAGCGACCCTGCACCTGGCCAACCCTGCCTCCCCGTCACCTCACCGGGCCCACCAACCCCCCTACCCACGGAGGGGAGAGAAACATCCCAGCTGCTCCCTGCCATCGCTCCCGGGATCCCCGTCAATAGCAGCGGTGGTGCCCAACCTCACCACAACCCGTGGGTGGCGTCACAAACCAAATCCCCAAACCGAACTATCCCCTTTCACTCACGGGCGAGGAGTGCCGCTCGAGTCCCCTGATGCGGCCCACCGCTCGAGCCACCGAGCAGCAGCAGCAGCAGCGCCGGACCCGAGCGTGGTGAGCGCAGCGCCCTCCCCGCCCGCGACAGAAGTAGTAGAGAAACTTGGATCAAATTTTAGTTTGCTAAAGATGATCTGTCACAAGTGACTTATTTGTGTTTGCAAATACATTCCTCATGAAACACCAATATTTTCCTAAAAATTCCTTTTATTCCTCCTAAATACTTTTGAATAAATTCACAACTTGGTGTTTAGATTTCTCTTGTCAAAGGGGTGTGTTCCTGTGAAGATCTGAAGTTGTGGGTTGTATTAATAACCTAGGCAGGTTAACACTGCAATTATTTTTATTTTTTCTGTCCATGTCTTACAGCAACTTCGGGTAAATGGACAAAATGAGATGCCCCCAGTCCACGAGATCCCAAACCGGGACTAGTAGTTCAAACTGCCCTGTACTAGGCAATGCCCACTGTATCCCAACTTTAGGTTGGCCCCCAGCTTTTGTATCTCCGATTGTTAGAGTCTGCAGTCACAGCCTATACTACTTCAGACAATGGATACCACAACAGTAGCGTGTATATCCAGCTCCAGCAAGCAACAAGCCCCCATCCTCTCGTGGGTGTCCTAAGTATCCCAAGCCACCCCTCTCCCAAAGCTAACTATGTATTGGTGAAAGCATTTTTCTGAGGCTAAGCCTCTCATCTGAGACTGCATAGAAAATCCTCTGTGGTGATGGCTCCACTGGCTCTACTGTCCCCTTCCAGATAATGGGACTAGTGACTGGGAGAACAATGGCTTAACTGAGGCCCCTGAGACACTAATAAGAGTCATGGAATGATTGCTTTATTCTAATTACCAATCTCCTGCCTGGCCTTCTGTTTACCTTAAACTGACAAGCATGGAAATATCTAATAAAACACAACAATGAGCTCGACATAACCAGCGCTCCGAGTTGGAAAAAGTCCACATTCCTTAGAGCCATGGACTCTGCTCTATGTCCAGTGGTCCAATAGTCTTTAGCCCGCAGCCAGCTCCTCACACTCCCTAATTCCCACTTATCAATTTATTTGAAAATTTCCATGAGGAACAAGAGAGGAAAGGTAAGAAGCACAGTTCTACCAAATATTTTCAAGTAGTGGTATTTTAAGAATCATTTTAAGAAGAATGATTTACCAAAAATTCATCCCAGGTCAAGAACAGAAAATGTATCTTCTTACCAGACTGACTTGTATTTAAATGAATATAGTTTTTTTTTTTAGTTCTCCCCCTGCCCATGGGCCCCACAGGGCCACATCTAAAACTGAAAGCAAATTTGACAGCAGATTAATTCCATTCAAACATCATGCACCATGAATCAGTCTGTTTGCATTATTATAACCATATATAGTACAGACCAAACGTTTGGACACACCTTCTCATTTAAAGAGTTTTCTTTATTTTCATGACTCTGAAAATTGTACATTCACATTGAAGGTATCAAAACTATGAATTAGCACATGTGGAATGAAATACTTAACAAAAAAGTATGAAAAAACTGAAAATATGTCTTATATTCTAGGTTCTTCAAAGTAGCCACCTTTTGCTTTGATTACCGCTTTGCACACTCTTGGCATTCTCTTGATTAGCTTCAAGAGGTAGTCACTGGAAATGGTTTTCACTTCACAGGTGTACCCTGTCAGGTTTAAAAAGTGGGATTTCTTGTCTTATAAATGGAGTTGGGACCATCAGTTGTGTTGTGCAATAGTCTGGTGGATACACAGCTGATAGTCCTACTGAATAGACTGTTAGAATTTGTGTTATGGCAAGAAAAAAGCAGCTAAGTAAAGAAAAATGAGTGGCCATCATTACTTTAAGAAATGAAGGTCAGTCAGTCCGAAAAATTTCGAAAACTTTGAAAGTGTCCCCAAGTGCAGTGGCAAAAAACATCAAACGCTACAAAGAAACTGGCTCACACGAGGACCGCCCCAGGAAAGGAAGACCAAAAGTCACCTCTTCTGCGGAGGATAAGTTTATCCGAGTCACCAGCCTCAGAAATCGCAGGTTAACAGCAGCTCAGATTAGAGACCAGGTCAATGCCAATGTATGTAAAGCGCTGTGGAATTAATAGCGCTATATAAATGAATAAAATTATTATTATTATTATTATTATTATTATTATTAATGCCACACAGAGTTCTAGCAGCAGACACATCTCTAGAACAACAGTTAAGAGGAGACTTTGTGCAGCAGGCCTTCATGGTAAAATAGCTGCTAGGAAACCACTGTTAAGGACAGGCAACAAGCAGAAGAGAATTGTTTGGGCTAAAGAACACAAGGAATGGACATTAGACCAGTGTAAACCTGTGCTTTGGTCTGATGAGTCCAAATTTGAGATCTTTGGATCCAACCACCGTGTCTTTGTGCGATGCAGAAAAGGTGAACGGATGGACTCTACATGCTGGTTCCCACCGTGAAGCATGGAGGAGGAGGTGTGATGGTGTGGGGGTGCTTTGCTGGTGACACTGTTGGGGATTTATTCAACATTGAAGGCATACTGAACCAGCATGGCTACCACAGCATCTTGCAGCGGCATGCTATTCCATCCAGTTTGCGTTTAGTTGGACCATCATTTATTTTTCAACAGGACAATGACCCCAAACACACCTCCAGGCTGTGTAAGGGCTATTTGACCAAGAAGGAGAGTGATGGGTTGCTACACCAGATGACCTGGCCTCCACAGTCACCAGACCTGAACCCAATCGAGATGGTTTGGGGTCAGCTGGACCGCAGAGTGAAGGCAAAAGGGCCAACAAGTGCTAAGCATCTCTGAGAACTCCTTCAAGACTGTTGGAAAACCATTTCCGGTGACTACCTCTTGAAGCTCATCAAGAGAATGCCAAGAGTGGGCAAAGCAGTAATCAAAGCAAAAGGTGGCTACTTTGAAGAACCTAGAATAAAAGATATATTTTTAGTTGTTTCACACTTTTTTGTTAAGTATTTAATTCCACATGTTTTAATTCATAGTTTTGATGCCTTCAATGTGCATCTACAATTTTCAGAGTCATGAAATTAAAGAAAACTTCTTGAATGAGAAGGTGTGTCCAAATGTTTGGTCTGTACTGTATATAATATTCTGAAACATTGTAGTATTTCAGAGGAAGCATGCTTTGAAAAGTTGACTGAGAACTGTGTGCCTCAGCTGACTCGTTTGAGGTGGAACCCAAGTACCATCTCCCCATCCCTCTCACCAAAATTGACAGTTCTCTTCCTGTGCGCAGGTACATAGGGTGACACCTGCCAGTCTAGGAAACTGGAATTCCCATTAAAAAAATGAGAGCGATTTAAAAAAATATGTGTCACCAAACGGGGAAGAAATGTATTCGCCCAATATCGGCCCCCCAAAAAAGAGAATATAACAGTAATATAGAAATGAAGACCCATGTGTCACGAACAAAACTCCACAAAAATTATTTTGGTAAATGGCCCGGTCTTAAACTCTTTAATAGTTTCAAGTTTTTACTGAAGACTTAGAATAGACAGTCTTAAAATAGGCCAAGATTTATTTCAGTGGTCTATGCAGTATCACCTATTAGGTACACTTCCATTTATGTGTCGCGGGCGGGGAGGAGGGTGTCAGCACACCGCGCTCACCCCTTCTGCTCGGGTCCGGCAGCTGCTCAGTGGTGGCTCGAACGGTGGGCCGGATCCCGGGGTTTCTCGAGCGGCACTCCTCGCCCGTGAGTGAAAGGGGGGTTGTTTGGGGTGTTGGGATAATGTCCGTGACGCCACCCACGGTTGTGGTGATGTGTAGCACCACCGCTGCTCAATGCGGGGATCCCGGGGATGGTGATGGGGAGCAGCCAGGTGTTGTGTTGCCCCTCCGTGGGTAGGGGTTGGTGATCCCGGGGCCCGGTGATGGCTTGTGAGGTGCAGGGCCTGGTGGGCGCAGGGACGCGGGGCAGCGCTGTGCCTTGCGGCACTATGGTACTCACTCAGCCTGAGACTTGGACACAGTTTGTACGGTAAACCAAACGGCTGGTAGGACGGTCCCACAGACGGCTGCTTTGCTTCCCCGGTAGGTGACGGTGATGTCCCTCTTCCTTGCACCTGTATGTACGGATGGTTGCGATGGGTCCCCACCGGTAACCCGCTCCCCGGCTTCAAGCTGGGCCGGAGGAGCACTACACTTTGCCCGCAGGCGCTGGCCCTCAGAGACTGGTGCCCTGGCGGTGGCGGTGCCTCTGTTGTACAGGTTGGACTGTTGCCTTCTATCGGGACTTGGTTGTTGGGGGAATCTACGTCCCCTTCACTGACGGATTCGGCAAATTTGGCGACTCCTAGCCTTGCCGGGGTCCGAGAGGCCCCTGCCCTGGTGCTGACTGTCTTTCGGAACACTGCTGCAGACCACCGGGCACACAGCCAACGGGGTCCTTCCAGGAACCTCCAAACGGTCCCCCTCCGGACAGTCACCGCCGTCGCTGACCTTGCTGTTCTAGCCCTACACAAAGCTGGGCTCTCAGGCTTGCTCACTCTTTGCTCTGTCACCTCTTCTTGCTTTCCTCCTTTTTCACTTCTCTTACTTTCACTTCTTGTTCTTTACTCTTACTTTTGCTCCTCACACTTGCCCTGCCTGGGCCTTCTGCCTGGTAACTTCCTGCCTCCAGAGTTGTGAGCTCCTTGGTGGGTGGAGCCAACCGCCTGGCCCACCCCCTGGTGTGCATCACAGACTCCTGGAGGAAGGCAACAAGGATTTCTGGTTAGCAGATGTGTCTACCTGGAGTGTGGGGTGTGGTGGTGTTGTGACCTGTGTCCCCTGGCTTGCCCAGGGCGACACATTCCCCCTTAGCAAAACGCAGACCGTCCGCGGGCTGCCGTCCTACACCGGTTTTATTTTTCTGTAAAAGGGATAACAGGGTTAAACAAAACATCAATACATTTTTAATAAACTCTTCCCAAGACGGGAGGCACATTTACTTTTAACGTTTCAACGGTATACGGTCACGGTTTCCACTCTCTCCCACCCAAGTAACCTGGCCCTGATGCTGCCCCTAAAACCCAGGCAGCACCCCTTGACCCACAGTCCAGCACACGGTACCCGAGCGGGATCTGTCCTTCCCTCCAGAGGGTAGCCACCGGTTCCTTTGGTGGCTGGGCCCTGGCCTGCTCTGCTCAGGGCCCTCCCTCCAACCTGCCTCTCCGGAGGCGGCACTGCGGAAACGGTAACGGTACCCAACATATTTACAAGCCACTAACGTTTGTGGTTGCCCTGCAGAGTTCACGGGCTTGTCCATGGATAGTTCCCATGCATTTTTAAACTTTAAACGGTCCCCACGGGGACAACGGTGCCGGCTCCAGCCGGTTGCAAATCACACGGTGAATCAGGTGAAAACTCGGATAATCATTTTTCATCATCTTTCAACTTTGGCAAACTTTCAAACTTTTTCAAACAGACAGGTGGTCCCAACGGGGACGGTGCAGCGGGCATCCGCTGTCCTTGAGGCGGCTACCACCGCAGGGTGTCGGCCCACTCCGAAACCGAGCGGTACATGGGATTTTCCTCCCACTGGCAGTTCAACCCCGCACCGCTGACAGCCGTTAGGAATGGCGGCGGAGGCGGCATACTTGGGACCTCTTCCTCCATCAACGACATCCCCTTCGGACCTCCAGCCGCGGTGCTGATGTCTGTCTCCCACTCAATCAGGGCCGGCTCTGGGGTTTGGGTGGACTGATCGCGACGCGGCACGGCCGCAGCGGCCCCTTGCTCACGGGCCCCTACTACGGCAACCATCCTTCGCATCTCCGCTTTCCAATCCATCAACTGCTGCAGGCTCTGCGCCCTCACCTTCACGCAGAATCGGCCCAACTCCCGCTCCAGCCACGCAGCGGTCCCGGCGGGGAGCTCACCCGGGCCGCAGTCCTCAAACGCTACTCCGCCTCGTTTCCCCCAGAGCTTGGGTACTCCGGTGGCGGGTATTCCCGCACTCCAATTCGAGGACGCTGCCATTTCTCCATTCGTGTCCCCATCTTTCTTTAGCTGCGTTGTTACATGCAGCCAGCCGCCATCGCGTCCCCCTTAGCTCTTTCCGGCCCCTCCTCTCTCGGGGCGGGGTTTTGGCCTTCGCGCCTCTACGGCTCGAGAAGACGCTCGAGCGGGAACTTTTCGCGCCAAAGATGGCGGCTTCTGAAATTTTTCTGCCGGATACCTCCGGCGGTAACAAGGCGCACCTCTACCAGACGGCAGAGCGGTAAGATCCTGTTCGTGACGCCAAGTTGTCGCGGGCGGGGAGGAGGGTGTCAGCACACCGCGCTCACCCCTTCTGCTCGGGTCCGGCAGCTGCTCAGTGGTGGCTCGAGCGGTGGGCCGGATCCCGGGGTTTCTCGAGCGGCACTCCTCGCCCGTGAGTGAAAGGGGGGTTGTTTGGGGTGTTGGGATAATGTCCGTGACGCCACCCACGGTTGTGGTGATGTGTAGCACCACCGCTGCTCAATGCGGGGATCCCGGGGATGGTGATGGGGAGCAGCCAGGTGTTGTCTTGCCCCTCCGTGGGTAGGGGTTGGTGATCCCGGGGCCCGGTGATGGCTTGTGAGGTGCAGGGCCTGGTGGGCGCAGGGACGCGGGGCAGCGCTGTGCCTTGCGGCACTATGGTACTCACTCAGCCTGAGACTTGGACACAGTTTGTACGGTAAACCAAACGGCTGGTAGGACGGTCCCACAGACGGCTTCTTTGCTTCCCCGGTAGGTGACGGTGATGTCCCTCTTCCTTGCACCTGTATGTACGGATGGTTGCGATGGGTCCCCACCGGTAACCCGCTCCCCGGCTTCAAGCTGGGCCGGAGGAGCACTACACTTTGCCCGCAGGCGCTGGCCCTCAGAGACTGGTGCCCTGGCGGTGGCGGTGCCTCTGTTGTACAGGTTGGACTGTTGCCTTCTATCGGGACTTGGTTGTTGGGGGAATCTACGTCCCCTTCACTGACGGATTCGGCAAATTTGGCGACTCCTAGCCTTGCCGGGGTCCGAGAGGCCCCTGCCCTGGTGCTGACTGTCTTTCGGAACACTGCTCCAGACCACCGGGCACACAGCCAACGGGGTCCTTCCAGGAACCTCCAAACGGTCCCCCTCCGGACAGTCACCGCCGTCGCTGACCTTGCTGTTCTAGCCCTACACAAAGCTGGGCTCTCAGGCTTGCTCACTCTTTGCTCTGTCACCTCTTCTTGCTTTCCTCCTTTTTCACTTCTCTTACTTTCACTTCTTGTTCTTTACTCTTACTTTTGCTCCTCACACTTGCCCTGCCTGGGCCTTCTGCCTGGTAACTTCCTGCCTCCAGAGTTGTGAGCTCCTTGGTGGGTGGAGCCAACCGCCTGGCCCACCCCCTGGTGTGCATCACAGACTCCTGGAGGAAGGCAACAAGGATTTCTGGTTAGCAGATGTGCCTACCTGGAGTGTGGGGTGTGGTGGTGTTGTGACCTGTGTCCCCTGGCTTGCCCAGGGCGACACATATGTAAAGCCATTCCCCTTTTGATTCAAACACACCTCTTTGTCAGATAAGTTGGAGAAAGTGTTTAAACACATGTTACAAGTTATGAAAGACATGACAAGTTTCTAAGTGCAAATTGTGCTTGCATTCTGGAACATTTGACTTGATAAATCTTCTCTAACGTCTCGTTATAATTATAGAAACTTTAGTCATTGATACAGGAAACCATTATCAGTTTGGGGGCCTGGAGGCAACAGAAAATGTAAACTAAGAGGCTCTCATAATAATGATTGGAAAATCCCTAGCTAATCATAGCCATTTTTCCATCCCTTACAGGGTGGCTCGAGGGATCTTCCAAAACCCGGGGGTCGCGCGGACACTTCAAATAAAAGGGGGCGTATATGTACGGGAATTGCCGTGAGCAATTTGTGACGCCACCCACGGTGTGTCGTGAGATGTAGCACCACCGCTGCTGTTGGGGAGCACCAGGGGGCGATGGGATAGCAGCTGGATATTAACCCCTCCGTGGGTAGGGATGGTTGCCCCGGGGCCCAGTGTCTCTGTGCTAAGGATGGTGGTTGCAGGGGCCGGCGTGCCCGGTCAGACCGGGGTTTGCTGGTTTACTCACAGTCAAATAAATCACACAAGTCCAACGGTAAACCAAAGTGCCAGTGGCCAGCCGCCATGGCTGGGTGTATTCTGGTCCCTCACCCGGGGTGATGGTCTGTGTCACTTTCCTCTGCACTATTTTAGTTCTCTCTGGACTTCTCAGTATGGAACATGGGAGTCCGCTCCCAGAACTACTGGTGGGAGCCTTGCCCGCAGACGCTGACGCGTGGGATCTAAAGGGGCCCTGGCGGTTGCCCTATCCCCTGTGGTGGGCTGCTGGTCTGCTCTGTTGGGACTTTGGGTGGGACAGGACCTGTAATCCTGTCCTCAACTGGTGAATAAACAAAGCCGGTGGTTCCGGTCTCTGATTCAGGGTCCAGGTACCCTCTCTGTCCAAGGTTTCCGGCTCAGTTCTCCGGTGTCGGTACCGGCGGACTCCTATCCTGTCCCGGTCCACCTCGGATCTCCGGCAGCCGTCTTCCCGTCTCCTGACAGACACGGACCACCGTCTGCCACTTAGCTAGCCCAATGCCTTTCCCTTCTGGCTTGACCTTGAACTTCAACCTCTCACTGTCCATTCTGCTCTCCTCACTGTCAACTGACAAACTCCAAACTGCCTCTTTTCCCGCCCTGGGTTCTCTAGACCCCTAGGTGGACGTTTTCCTTCCACCTGGTCCCGCCCACTGGTGTGCCTTTCCTACCCTGGGGGGGGTGACTAGGATTTTTTCGGCTCGGTGTAACCCTGTGAGGGAAGGTGTTAAGTGGGGGCCTAGTTTGTGTGTGACCACCTGGCGGCGCCAAGGCGTCACACAATCTCTATACAGAGCCTGGTGTGGGTGGGGACAGCATTTCTCAGCTGTGTAAGATGATTAAATCTAAAAGTTCTGATTGTGTCAGAACAGCTGCTCTCAGTAATCTAAGTGATACATTGTTGGATTCAGGATCTCTTTGCCTACATCATGCTGCACTCAGATGAGGTAGCAAAAACTTGATGACAGATTCCATTCAGAGGGAACCTGTCACCAAATTTGGTGACTATAAGATGCGGCCACCATCACGAGGTCTTTAATAATACGTAGAGGGCAGTCCGGTCTGATGGGTTTCGCTGCTCTCCGGTCAGGCACCTCCTCTCTCCGGCCTGGCAACTCCTCTCCCTGGTCTGGCTCCTCCTCTCTGCTGTGATCTCTGTCGTCCTTCTTATCAACCCAGTATGGATAACGTGTCTACGTCATCCACACAGGCCAACATTGCGGACCTGTGGAGGCACACTTTGGTCTGCCCTACTGAGGGCAGATCAAAGTTCTGTAATGTGCAGGCATGAGGAAAGAGTAAAGACCGCCTGTGCATTCGCACTACAATATTTTGATCTGCCCTGAGCATGGCAGATCAAAGTGCGCCTGCACAGGACCTCAATGCCGGCTAGTGTGCATGACATAGGACGCGTCATGCCCACAGGTCTCAGAAGAAGGAGAACGGCAATCGTCGCAGAGAGTAAGTGCCAGACCGGAGAGAGGGGGCGCCGGACCAAAGACCAGTGACACCCATTGGACCGGACTGCCCCTTAGGTGAGTGTTATAAAAGTGTTTTTTACGTTCTACACAGTAGCCGGGGCTCTTATATACAGTATTCTGGAATGTTGGATATAAGAGCTCACTAGTGGTGGCTGTAGATTATAGTTGCCAAATCTGGTCACAAGTTCCCTTTAATGATTACGTGAAATCCCTATTGCTATACACATAAAAATTAAAGTGCCTAGTTAGGATTTCTTCATCAAGAAATGAAAAAGTCATCCAACCACGTCAAGGTGAACCTTTAATATGGACGGTCCCTACATCTAGTGACTTGCCTCGCTATGGACTTATGCACATTTCCAGGCCTCAACTGAACTGGGGTAGAACTGGAAACCAGGCATAGATCTTCATGAAAACCTTACTGGGAGAGATAGATAGATAGATAGATAGATAGATAGATAGATAGATAGATAGATAGATAGATAGAGGGATAGATATATAGAGGGATAGATAGAGGGATAGATAGATAGATAAGGGTGCCATCACTCCCCAATTCTACAAAAAAAAAACACAAAAAGTCTCACAACAAAAGTGGAGCTAGAGTTTATTTCATATTAGGGACATTTCCTGGGTGGTTGTTTTAGGACTATGTTGCTGACATTGTTCCAACTAATGGCAAATTTTACAAATCACTAAATTCACCCTACATGACAGCTATTCATTAATCTGTCCAGTGTCTCTGGTTTCAGGAATGATGTATTGCCTTGGACAGTATGTATTGATCGCTTCTGTAAAGCCAATGATAACACATTGTAATACTTTGAGATGTAGCTCTCTGATCTGATCCATAGAGATAATGCCGTAGACGAGTTTCATACATTATGGCTGAATTACCCATTCCATTTCCCTCCTCCTCTTTATGTATCATGTAGCGATAGGTGATCCACATACTTTACGATTCAGTTGTGACTAGATTAGTTTTACTGCAATATCTATATTACCAGATAATAAAGACAACAGTCAGAGAATTACTGTGGAAAGAAGGAACTCATAAAGCAATTGTATTTCCTCTGTTGACTTAACATTTTAGGCTCAGGATATCCTCTATGATGTGCAGGAAATGTCAGCACTTTCATTGAAATACTTGTCATATTATTGAAAAATATGTAAAAAAAGAAACCATAAAAGTCTGCTCTGCATTGTTTCATTGTGGAGTTTACAGATTTGTGTTTCAATGCTTTGATGTCCACCTATCATGAATAGAAATCTTGGCCAAATTTAGGGATTGTGGCCAGTGGCGTACATACAAATCAAAGGGCCCTATAGCAAACGTTATAACCCCCCCCATAAAAAGAAACAAATAATATATATATATATATATATACATATATATATATATATATATATATATATATATATGTATATATATATATATACAGTGCCTACAAGTAGTATTCAACCCCCTGCAGATTTAGCAGGTTTACACATTCGGAATTAACTTGGCATTGTGACATTTGGACTGTAGATCAGCCTGGAAGTGTGAAATGCACTGCAGCAAAAAAGAATGTTATTTCTTTTTTTATTTTTTTTATAAATTGTGAAAAGTTTATTCAGAGGGTCATTTATTATTCAACCCCTCAAACCACCAGAATTCTGTTTGGTTCCCCTAAAGTATTAAGAGGTATTTCAGGCACAAAGAACAATGAGCTTCACATGTTTGGATTAATTATCTATTTTTCCAGCCTTTTCTGACTAATTAAGACCCTCCCCAAACTTGTGAACAGCACTCAAACTTGGTCAACATGGGAAAGACAAAGGAGCATTCCAAGGCCATCAGAGACAAGATTGTGGAGGGTCACAAGGCTGGCAAGGGGTACAAAACCCTTTCCAAGGAGTTGGGCCTACCTGTCTCCACTGTTGGGAGCATCATCCGGAAGTGGAAGGCTTATGGAACTACTGTTAGCCTTCCACAGCCTGGACAGCCTTTGAAAGTTTCCACCCGTGCCGAGGCCAGGCTTGTCCGAAGAGTCAAGGCTAACCCAAGGACAACAAGGAAGTAGCTCCAGGAAAATCTCATGGCAGTGGGGACATTGGTTTCAGTCAATACCATAAGTAACGTACTCCACCGCAATGGTCTCCGTTCCAGACGAGCCCGTAAGGTACCTTTACTTTCAAAGCGTCATGTCAAGGCTCGTCTACAGTTTGCTCATGATCACTTGGAGGACTCTGAGACAGACTGGTTCAAGGTTCTCTGGTCTGATGAGACCAAGATCGAGATCTTTGGTGCCAACCACACACGGGACATTTGGAGACTGGATGGCACTGCATACGACCCCAAGAATACTATCCCAACAGTCAAGCATGGTGGTGGCAGCATCATGCTGTGGGGCTGTTTCTCAGCCAAGGGGCCTGGCCATCTGGTCCGCATCCATGGGAAGATGGATAGCACGGCCTACCTGGAGATTTTGGCCAAGAACCTCCGCTCCTCCATCAAGGATCTTAAGATGGGTCGTCATTTCATCTTCCAACAAGACAACGACCCAAAGCACACAGCCAAGAAAACCAAGGCCTGGTTCAAGAGGGAAAAAATCAAGGTGTTGCAGTGGCCTAGTCAGTCTCCTGACCTTAACCCAATTGAAAACTTGTGGAAGGAGCTCAAGATTAAAGTCCACATGAGACACCCAAAGAATCTAGATAACTTGGAGAAGATCTGCATGGAGGAGTGGGCCAAGATAACTCCAGAGTCCTGTGCCAGCCTGATCAAGTCTGATAAAAGACGATTATTAGCTGTAATTGCAAACAAGGGTTATTCCACAAATTATTAAACCTAGGGGTTGAATAATAATTGACCCACACTTTTATGTTGAAAATTTATAAAAATTTAACTGAGCAACATAACTTGTTGGTTTGTAAGATTTATGCATCTGTTAATAAATCCTGCTCTTGTTTGAAGTTTGCAGGCTCTAACTTATTTGCATCTTATCAAACCTGCTAAATCTGCAGGGGGTTGAATACTACTTGTAGGCACTGTATATATATATATATATATATATACTTACTTGGTAGAGTCATATCTCATGCTTTTGTAAACCAGGAGAAGGACATGTATTGTGTCATGTACATAGTAATTACTGTATGTCCCTATTGAAGGCCCTCAGTGTTCTCACCACTGATACCCCTTTTATGATCAGTATAGGGTATCATGTTCCCAAAAATGACCCCCGCCCCCAACTACACACACAGAGTATAGTATCACCACCGTGAATCCCCCCCCCCCTCCACAAGCCACACTGGGCCCCTTCTCGGACCCTTTACCAGCCATGCTATAGACCGTACATCCATGATTGTAGCCTAAATTGGTACAGAGGGCCTCAAAATACCTTGTCATTGTAAGTGGTTAGATGAGCCAAAAATCGATGCTTAGATCATAGGATACAGGTAAAATATATCTTTGTATCATGTTAGCCAGTAGATAGCAAAAACATTTTTAAACATTTTTTTAGATCATAGAAAACACATTTTTTGTAACCTATTAGGGTCTTCTTAGTTAATAAAGAGGGGTCCCTAGATCATGATCCTCACCATAGGACATCTTTCACTCGGGAGGTGAAGTCCTGTAATACTAGGACTTCTAATCTGACTGATCCCTGTGTAATGCTTAATTGACTGAACACTTCCAGGTTTCCTCATTTATTACAGCTGATCTCTGCAGTTTATGAAGAGGTGCAGTTATTTACAAGGGTCAAGATGAGTGGAACTTTTGAAATTCAAATTCGCCAAAATTTTCCCAAAAACTTGATTTAAAATTGTGCAAATCTTAATACTGAAATGCTTGTAATTGATTGAGAAATACATGGGGGGAGAAGAGAGAGAGAAAGGACCATAAGAGCTAACACTACATTAGGGAGTGACTTACCTAACGACTATAGAAATGGAAAACCACTCTTCTATGCAAACTGTGCTCCACTGGGAACCGCTGATCTGTAATGGCAAAGGTACTGACCACCACTGTACAAGGTGTGATAATCCTCTAGATGTCATAGCCGCAGGGCATTATGGGAAAACCCATGCAGGAGCCCACTCTGATGCTTCAGTAGTGTGGGAAATTGTTTTTATAGCAAGTTTATTCTTTGTGAGTCACTTATCAAATCTCACAGTGTTCAAATTTGCAAGAAACCATCATTTTCATGAACACTCAGTTTAGGTGGAAGTTGATCCTTCACAGATACATCCTCTCATCTAACAAACACAAAATCAGCTCACCCAGGTCTGTTGGAGACTCCAAATAGGGGACAGGTGCACGGGAAAAACGGCCGGCCAAGCCAGGGAACTCCACAAAGAAAAAAAAAATGTCCAGCATCCACGTCCAAGTAAATAAAAGGTCAATTTTTATTCAGAATCCATTAAAAAAAAACATGGGGTGATGTACATTACATTCCAAAACATAAAAATCCTCTCGGACCCATCATGTAGATGGAACGCGTTTCGAGCAAATTGCTCTTAGTCCAGGTCCAAGTTGGACTTGGACTAAGAGCAATTTGCTCGAAACGCATTCCATCTACATGACGGGTCCGAGAGGATTTTTATGTTTTGGAATGTAATGTACATCACCCCATGTTTTTTTTAATGGATTCTGAATAAAAATTGACCTTATATTTACTTGGACGTGGATGCTGGACATTTTTTTTTTTTTTGTGGAATCCTCTCATCTAGACAAGCCCAACAAGAGTGCATTGTTTAAGGCTGTGTTCCCACAATGAGTTTTTGATGCTATGTATTTTCGCTGTGTAAGGAAGTGGAAATGCCACCCACACCCCCTTGAAGAAAACGTGATGTTACACTGTTTTAAATGTGTTTGATGTTTAACATGTATTTATCAGGCATATGTAGGGTTAAAGGTTGAGATTTGCCTATGATGGGAGAAATTATATGGGCAGACAGATGAGCTGTATCCTGGGAGTGAACTGTTAGAATTTGGTGTTCAGTGGTGTAAGACCTAGGGTCTGATAGTTTGGAAGACTGACATGTTACAGGATCTTGTGTGTCCAGATGGAAGACATCAGATAATACATCCTAAGGACCAGGGATATATAACAAGACATTTGATAGACCAGAACAAAAGCACTGGACATTCAAAGAGCAGTGTTCCCATAGAAAGGTCCTTGCTGTCATGACCATACTCTGCAGGCCTGTCGTCGGATGAAGACTGAGCCAGAGGTGTCTGTCTATTCCACACAAATAAGGCGGAGAGTGTCTGTAGCTCACACAGCTGAGGTTTGGGAGCCAAAAACGCCTTCAGGAGCAGGCAATATTCACATAATACAGCATGCAGTGGCCTTTTGTATGTGTAAATCAACCACGGAGTGTGCCAGATCGCCAGAGGTGTGAGTAAACACCTAACAGGAGTACGAGGCTCATGTGACGCCCTGGCCTATCAGGTCGTCACAGGGTATTGTGCAATCTGCCCTTCTGTACAATATCCATCTCCTCCTTGGTTACGGGTCCCTGACCTTTGGTGTTGCCAAGAACAAGCTAATCAAAACCCTAGGAACACTCTGCACCACACCCACCAGACACACCAGTGGCTAACCTGAAGGGAATAGGGTCGGCCACTTGGGGGGTTGGTTAAGGGGAGGTCAGGAGTGTCAGGAGACAGTCCTCTCAAGAGGAGAGGTCACAAGACAGTTGAGAAGTGACTCTCGAGAGGAGAGGTCAGGAGCTGGGCTCCTTGAGACTACTAGGTGGCAGACGTTGGTCTGGGCCTGGTAGGAGCTGGATCCCGGTAGCAGGGGATCGTGACAAGGGGCACGGACTGTCGAGGAGGACAGCCGGCGGCCTTGTGCCATCACCGGGCAGGGGCCAGGGCACGATGGGGTACGTGGACCCTAGGTCAGGAAGAAGTTTCAGGCGTCCTGACAATTTACCCAACGAGGACGGAGCCTTCAAGATCCGTTCTCCACCCACTCCAGAATTGGGGTACTAGCGCAATGAGGGGGATAGGACTTTCCCACTACACAGTCTAGAAAATCCCAAGCGTGAACCCTGAGAGCAGGCTCACCCAGTTAGCCATACTGGTGAGCAGGACCTGATTAGTTTCAGGCTAAAGGAACCAAACAGAAGACTAGGTGCGAAGGTAAAGGTCACAGACTAGCAAGCAACACCAATGGGTATGGGATCAGGTGTGCTCCCTCCAAGGGGCAGCGGTGTCCAGAACTTTGGTTTACCTCAGTTATCGGTGTCAGCGTGATTGGACTGAGTGAGTACATAAGTGACCTTTACCGTCCCAACGGCATGTTCCCGTCACCATCATCGAGTTCTGGGGCATCCCCCCTACCCGTGGAGGGGTTAAACACCTGGCTGCCCACACCATCGCCACTGGATACTCCCAAGCAGCAGTGGTGGTACTCCATCTTACCACACACAATGGGTGGTGTCACGAACTTTCCACACCATCCCCGGTAAATATTCCCCCCTTTATTCCGAGTGGCTGCGTGACCCCGACCCTCGGATCCAGAGACCCCTCGAGCCACCGCGGATCCGGATCTGAGAAGCCTGGCTGCTGACGCGGGGGCGGCACATTCACATCTAGTCAGACACCAAAAATTTGGAGTGGACCATAGAGTAAGCCAGAAAAGTGAGTGCCAATGAAGGCCATTCTTCCTTCTACAGCCAGTTCCTTTTGGATAGGAGGCCATGTTTGTATTGAGGGGAGCAAGGTCTGTGGAATCTAAATCCAATATCAGTCTGTCTTTGGTGTGTGGGAAGAAAACCAAAATACTCAGAGAAAACCCTCAAAAACACCCGGAGAACATGCAAACAGATACAGATTTGTCCTTGATGGGATTTGAATCCAGGAGCCCGATGCTGTAAAAATACAGCGATAACCACTTAGCCATGGTGCTACCCTCATATTTGCAAAGTGGCAAGGTACAAAAAGTTAGAGGTTGTTCTTCACCATGACGAGTGCAAACCAGATATAAAGCGGCATGGGTAAAATTGGTAGAGGAGTAATTTGGTTGAAAGACAATAGAAACCTCAGATTACGTTATCTTGAAACTAGCAAGATGGAGAGCTGTGAAAATGATTCTTGACAAGTGTAGGATACATTGTGGAAGTCATAGACCTGGGAGGAAAAACAAGCTGGCAGCATCAGCCACGTGATGTGCTCCAACGGAGGCAATAACGTGCAATGCCTGAACATTGTGACAGATGTGGCAGGAAACACTCACAATTCTGGCATTATTACAGAGGAGGAAGAATGGGAATTGCTGATTTCCTTCATTATGGGAAAGAGACATTGGCTGATATTTTTTCTTCTTACATTTACAGTAAATCCAATGTGTAACATAAATAGTCATGGAATATATTCTGTTGGCTTATAAATGGCATGCTTGTGAAAGTTATAGGAACGCAGTGGCCATTAATAGTGCTTAATTACAGTTTATAGCCGTATGCCGATTGTAAAAATCCAGACTTGGTCAAATAAACCGAAGTGACATCATGTCTGTCATTGTGTGTTCAGTGACAAGGCCTGACGTGTAACATCAGCCTGGGGTAACCCAAACTCACTATTTTTAAAGGAAACAGTAGCATTCAACACCTGCTGTGTTATGGGAAACAGCCCCGCCATCATGTGCTAATGTATAAAACACATGCGATAGCTGAATGGCTGAAGGAAAACACGAGAGCTTCATAGTCAAGATGAAGGAGAAATGTGTACCAACATGATGACACTAATTCTGAGTTTACAGTAGAATTTTGAGCATATATCGATGATGACCACATTTGGCCACTCACAGATTCCATAAAATCATTCCATTACTGGAACTTTTAAAGATCACCATGTCGGAATTCTTGGAATTGTCTCGATTCTTCCAAAAGAAAACTTATTTTGTGGGCAAAGGTCAAGCCTAAAGTTTATCATATAAAGTGCTGGTTCCTCTGACAACGTTTTTCACCTTACTCTATCAAAAACATTCAGAGATCCCTTGGCACCACCTTATTTCCAGGAAAGAGATAAGAAACAACCATTCACATGGTCAGTCTTACCAAAATTCATGGATTATGACCAATGTGATTGCCAGTTTTACCATGGAAGCTCCACCATATATGACCTAAACCAAGCTTCTTAAATTAAACTTAGTTGTAGACAATACTGAATTGAAATTGTCACAGATTCTCCTCTAAGAATATAGGGGGGAAAAAAGGGCTGTAGCCAGTAAAAAGAAGAATGAAATCTATGAAAATGGAACCTAACCTGGTTATGGCCCCCAATTTTTTTTATGCACTCAGCACAATGCCTTTTAGAATTCCCTTAATGTAATTTGCAAATGTTTCAAGTATATGTATAATTTATCTCCTTAGGAAACTTGAAAGTCATCAACTGCAAATCGGGAAAATTGGTTGGTAAATGTTTAGGCAGTAAAAAACTGCAAAAACAGGCTCATGATCTGCATGACTGAGGCAATATGATATATTGGTTTTAAACAGAATTTTAGATATTTCTGTGAATATTATTTTTTAAAGCTAGAAATAGATTATTCAATGAGAGGGGATTGTCACACAATATTCCCAAGTTCCAGATTTTGGGTGTAGAAACAACCTGTAGAGATTATTTGGGTCCAAGCTGTAGGTATAGAGGGTACAGAGGTGGAGTAGCAGTCAGACCAAGTGCGTAAAGCTTATCAGCGCCCATAATCTCCTCATTCACATGAAAGAGGGAGGTGCCGGGCTACCCAACACCGCGCTCCTTCGTCAAGTAGACTCTGTGTGTGGATGTGACTTCGAGTGGGTTGCATGACATTTACTAGTTTCTTCAGGCCGGTGTCCATCACCCTGCCCGCAGTCATCGTTGAGAGTTAGTAACAAATGCAACACGAGAGTTCACTTAGTCAACCTGGATTTGTTACTTTTATTCTTCACACCGTTATGACAGACATGCTGTTCTTCCTCTCAGTATGGGGTACTGCTCCTCAACCTTTTCTCCCTCATAACTATCTTGGATCTCATCTTCAAGCTCAGGGATCTGTGTCTCCTTCCCCCTAAGTCAACTCACCTTCGTCTGATTCTTTCCTTGATGGCTCTCTGGCCGGACAACTCTCTAAGCCCGTCAGGGTTAGCCGTAGGCTCCGGACCTCTAGAGGTTAACTCAGGGTTCCCTGACTGCCCTAGCACCGAGACAATGTCTACTCACACTTGAACCCTATTCGTCACTGGTCCTCTCTCGAGCCTTCCATCCTGTTCTCTTTCCCACCATCTGCCACTCTCCCTTTCCACTACCTTAACCCTATCTTATCTAACATCTAATCTAAAATTGACTTGCTGCTAGATGGCAACCATTTGCACAAACATATGTATCTTATAGATTTCAACAATCTATAGCGGATGGTAAATATACACGGTGTGGTGCAGACCCCCTACTACACACGTAAGACAAGGCCAGTATCATAAATGGCCTGTGATAGGTGAGGGTTTTGTTACAGATTCTGCATTGAGCCGAAGAGCTTTACTTACATCTCTATCTTGGAATGCACTTTTTGCTCTGGTGACGAACATTAACCAACCACTGGATATGGAGCTATTGAAGTATCCAATCCTATCTTAGCTTTATTTTTAACCTGTTTGTTCACTTTTTTCTTTTTGTGTATTCCATAAAAAGAAAGTAAAACATTACTACGCACGAACTGGAAGCCATCTTCTGAGCTGGGTCCTCCTGACCTTTTCAGGTCATCTACACTCTGCATGGATCTAATACACCACCTCTATTTTGGATGCTTTGTAGACCACAATTGGAGCAGAACCCGACTGAAAATAGCTAAATTTCCACAATATGAAAACTCAATAGATTTTTCATTGCATTTTCATTTGCTTGAAAAACACTGCATTTTACAGAGCCAGATAAGAGCATAAGCTTTTAATAAATCTTATGGGCATTGTGCGAAATATATCTGCAATGTAAACTGACATGAGTTGCGGTAATGTGCACTTCTTTTGCAATGTTTCCACAGTGGTACATAACGCTGCGGGGATCACTACGGGTCCTCTGCTGCCGGAGGTCCGCAACAAATACGTTCCACGGGAAAGTAGCCTTCTACTACGGTAGCTCAGTAACGGAGTCACAGCCCCTGCTGCCTGCACAGTGCCTGCTGCAACCCATTTGTACAATGTAAATAGGAATAATTGGGTCAGGTAGAAGTGAGATAAGTAGTAACATTTACAAAGTGTAAACAATGAATAATGACAATATGTTAGCAAATAAAACAATGTGCACATGTGCTGCGCTCGCCTAGGTCAGTGGAGGGGAAGCCGGACCAAATCTGAAAGAGGAATCTATAAACACTTTATAAACACTTTAGAACAGAGGAAGAAACGTTGATTGGAGCCCTAAGCAAAGCTTGGCTTCCTAATTCTTTGCCATATGCAGTTTTCAATTTCCATTTTGAATCATTGCCACTTGCACACAGTAATGCTATGAAGCTGCCGTCATACAGAGGCCACTCTGAGATGACTGACTAATGTACAATACACAGATACAAGGGGGTTGTCCACCTCTGGGGACAATTTTTGTTACCTAAGTGCATATATTTGGGGCCAAAAATCATTCTTGCAATTCGGTTTCACTAAAAATGTTGCACCGTTTGGCTTTTACAGGTTCTTTGTTTCCCTGAACATTTAACTTTGATGTGGTCTTTGGTCATAAATCAGCTGGGAGGTTGAGTTGGCAACTGTCCATAAAATTCCAGGACAGTCAGTAAAAATAGGGCACTTTTTTGCCCTGAACGTAAAAAAAAAATAAAAAAAATTAAGGGCTCTGATTTTTTTGCAGCTGAAAAAACTTATGATTATTTTGACTGTAGTCATTATCATTTTACAGTTCATAGTGAATACAACTGATGTCTTCATATCAGAATTATCCGCTGTAGATCTGGATTATCTATACAGTGGCACCTCTGGTCAAAATTACTGTTTGAACAAAATTGCTGTGTGAATTAAGATCTCCTCCTCTACTTACCTCTCATCTCCTCTTCCCACCATCGCATCCAAGATTTCTCCTGTGCCTCTCCCATACTCTGGAATGCTCTGCCACAACATATCAGACTCTTGCCTACCTTGACAAGCTTCAAAAGGAACCAGAAGACCCACCTCTTCCGACAAGCCTGCAACCTGCCGTAACCCTCAGTCTGATACAGCGCCGCACGACCAGCTCTACACTCAACTACTGTATCCTCATCTATCCCTTGTAGACTGTGAGCCCTCACGGGCAGGGACCTCTCTCCTCCTGTACCTGTCTGTCCCTTGTATTGCTTATGATTATTGTACTTGTCCCTATTATGTATACCCCTTTCACATGTAAAGCGCCATGGAATTGATGGCTATAATAATGAATAAATAATAATAAATAATTACTAGTGAACAGTTAACCCCTTAACGACCTCGGGCAGTAATATTACGTCCTAGCGGTCATAATGTTACTGCCCGCGGTCTGCCGCCGGTAGCATGCCGCGATCGGCGCACATCTCAGCTGATTTTCACAGCTGAGATGTGTGCCTGCTAGGCACGAGCAGAATTGTTATCTGCTCGTGCTATTTAACCACTTAAATGGCGCTATCAATATGTGACAGCGCCATTATAATGGCAATCACGGTAAACTTTTACTTTTTTACCGCCCAATACCGAAAGTCACGTGACGTAATCACGTGACTTCCGGTGGTTATCATGGTAGCACAGGGTCATGTGATGACTCCTATACCACACATGAATTACTTTCAGTTTCACTTGGCCCGGAGCCGAGTGAAGCAGAAAGTGAGCGTATCTGCTGTTTACAGCTGTGTAGCTGTGATCAGCAGATAGGGCAGAGCGATCCGATTGCTGATCCATATAGCCCCCTAGGGAAACTAGTAAAATAAAAAAATAAAGTAAAAAAAAAAGTTTTAAATAATAAAAAAAACAAATAAACCTAAAAGTTAAAATCACCCCCCTTTCGCCCCATTGAAAATTAAAGGGTTAAAATAATAACAAATATACACACATTTAGTATTGCCACGTTCAGAAACGCCCGATCTATCAAAATATAAAATCAAGTAGTCTGATCAGTAAACGGCGTAGCGGCAAAAAAATTCCAAACGCCAAAATTACGGTTTTTTGTCGCCACAACTTTTGCGCAAAATGCAATAACAGGTGATCAAAACGTAGCATATGCGCAAACATTGTACTGTTAAAAATGTTAGCTCGAGATGCAAAAAATAGGCCGTCACTGAACCATAGATCCCGAAAAATGAGAACGCTACGGGTCACGGAATATGGCGTAAAATGTGCGCCACTTTTTTCAGACAAACTAACGATTTTTTTTAACCCCTTATATAAAAGTAAACCTATACATGTTTGGTGTCTACGAACTCGCACTGACCTGAAGCATCACACCAACACATCAGTTTTACCATAAAGTGAACAGAGTGAATAAAATATCTCAAAAACAATAGTGCTATCGCACTTTTTTTTGCAATTTTTCTGCATTTGGAATATTTTTGCCGTTTTCCAGTACACCATATGGTAAAACTTATGGTTTCATTTAAAAGTACAGCTTGTTCCACAAAAAATGATCCCTCACATGACCATATTGACTGAAAAATAAAAAAGTTACGCCTCTCAGAAGAAGAATGGCGAAAAAAAAACTGAAAGCGAAAAATCGGCCGGTCGTGAAGAGGTTAAGCAAAGTTGAAGATGAAATAATCACTAAATGTCATAAAGTTCAAGATGATACATTTTGCTTTGTATTTTAGGAACTTTGCCTGGTTAGTACCAAGTAGCACCCCCATTGTCAAGTATCACAGCTTTTAAATGCTTTTTGTAGCAGCCGAGATTCTTTCAATTCTTGTCTGAGGGATTTCCAGTTCTGTGAGATTCCTGGCTCGTCTTGCATGCACTGTTCTTTTGAGGTCTAGCCACAGATTTTCAATGGGGTCCACTATCATGTAGATTTTGACATGTGTTTAGGATCATTATCCATTTGTAGAAGCCATGCTCTCTTCAGCTTCAGTCTTTTTTACAGGTAACATTATGTTTGCATCAGGAATTTGTTGAAATTTCATTCAATCCATTCTTCCCTCCACCCGTGAAATGTTCCCCGCGTTATTGGCTGCAACACAACCTGAAAGCATAATTGATCCACCCCCATGCTTAATGGTTGTTGAGGTATTTTTTTTAAATTCTGTGCCCTTTTTCCTCCACGCACCTTTGTTCATTGTGGCCAGAGTTCTATTTTAACCTGATCGGTCCACAGGACTTGTTTAAAAAAATGCGTCAGGCTTGTTTAGATGTTCTTTTGACCATTTGTGTAAGAAGTAGAACCCAACAAAGGGCCTAGTTGTGCGAAATGGTAGTCATCATCCTTAGTGTGCCACATCCCCCTTCTGTATGTATTTTATCTTTTGAAGAAATTAAATAAAATAAAAAATAGAAATTTTATTAGACATACAAAAATCAAAGAAAAAAATATATAAATATATATACAGTATAATATGGATTATGTGACCAAACTATGCACAAACAGATTATGAGTAAGCAGGCTCTATATGTCTAGATAGTGCTATAAACTTGTTAATATGCTATTTAACAATTGGAATGGTGCACAGTTACCTAGGTCTGTGATATTAGATAGGATTATGATTTAAATACTATTGCTGTACTTGAGATACCAATTAATTCAATTTGACTTATATTATATTTTGTGACTATTCTGATTGACCTGCCGTCATTTGCTCACTTTCTGTGTGCTGCACCCAAGCCTCCCTAATATATGTGTATATAAATAAATATATATATATATATATATATATACATACTGTATATCTACATAGATATAAATATATACTTATAATGTATACACTAGAGATCAAAATTAGAGAACAATGTATGATCACTTGCTTTTTTTCAGAAATAATGTAATCTGCATTGATCATTTGAAGAATTTTTGGAAGGGGTGCACCATGTCACTAGAAGTGTTTTGCAAAAGATCCAAAGTTTATCAACATATAATATTTATTTTCCCCAAACCGTGATGATCATAATTAGAGAACAGCAATGACTGTAGCACAGAGAAAGATTTTAAGTACATTTTCTGAAGGTAACAACAGTCACCAATCAGTACAGGCCTTTGCTTTGAATGACTTCAGCATATCTCCACAGGACATCACTAGTCTCTCACATTGCTCTGGTGTGATTTTGGTCCAGTCTCTTTCACAGTTCTTTGACAATTGTTGGTTTCTTGGCTATAACTTTGTCATCAAGGATTCTCTAGAGGTTTTCTATTGGGTTTAGATCAGGACTCTGGGCTGGTCATTTCAATGTTTCAATGTTTTCTGATTCAAGGAACTGCTTTACCCATTTTGCTGTGTGACAGGGAGCATTGTCCTGCATTAAAATTACTGGCTGATTGAGTGATGAACACGAGTAAGCAACCACATGTTGTTGAAGAAGGTTTTGATACACACTTGCATTCACTCTGCCATGTAGCTGTATGAGAGGTCCAACTCCTGCTGCAGAAAACATTCCCCAAACCATGAAACTTTCTCCCCCAACTTTCACTGACTTCTTAACACACTTTGAGTTGAGTCTTTCCCCAGTTTGTCAAAGAACCTAATGTTTCCCGTCAGACCCAAATAAATTAAACTTGTTTTCATCACTAAAATGACCTGTGGACACTTCTGCTCTGTCTACACAACATGCTCATCACCATAGGTGAGTCTAGCTTTTTGATTCTTTCTGCGAATGAGAGGTTTGGTCACTGCAGAGTGGGCTTTTGGTCCAAATGCTCTTAAATGTTGTGACACTGTATGACGAGACAGATCCTTACCCTGTTCAGTGCTGAACTGGCGAGGAATTCCAGCTGCAGTTGAAACTATTACCCATGGAGATTCTCTGCATTATCCTGTCCTCTCTTACATTTGTCTTTCAAAGGAGAGCAGCCTTCTTGGAGGACTTGAAAGAGTTTGTCATGTTCTAAAGATGTAATAGTCTTGAAATCACAGACTTGAAATGAGCAACTTCTCTTGCTATGGCTTATAGGGTCACTCCTTTGGCCTTCATGTGGACAACCTGCTGCCGGAGGGTTTCAGTCACTTTGGAACAGCACAACATTTTTGCAAAGTCAGTGCAAACTGGAAAGTTAGGGGCCAGTTACATAGGGTTTGTCAGATAATTAAGGAAATTAGCACCAGGTGCCAGATTAACACCAAAAACATGCAGGTATCTGAAAGTGTTCTCTAGTTTTGATCCGTGTTCTTTTACATTTATCTCATTTATGGCACATTTTTTATTATGTGCTTTGGAAAAAATTCAATTTATAAAATAAGCTTAAAATACTGCGAGTTTACTCATGTTAGGATATAATCACATAGTACTGCACAGTGACCGCAACATTTAGGAAATTGTGTGTTGTTCTCTAATTTTGAAAATCATAATATACGATATAGAATATACAGTATATATATATATATATATATACAAACACAGTATGTTTTTATATATATATATATATATATATATATATATATATATATATATATAAAGGACTTGATATCTTTTCCATGTTTATAATTTTTTTTTTCTGTTGATTCTCTTCAGCATTCAGATGCATGCAGGCCAGGATGGGGAGCATGTACAAGAAAAGAGAACGCCGGTCTAGTGGAGCGCTATAACTGAATATAGGAAACCAGGGCATGTTTTTTGAAAATTTAAAAACAAACCTTATATTAGTGGTCCTTTATAAGCCACAACGCATTTCAACAACGGTATGTGATGTATTCCCCTGTGGGAAGCCTGGCAGGAGCTCCTTAGAAGATAGGAGACTGGTCAAAACAGCCAAAATTACGACTTGCTGGATACCGGGTGCAATGCTACGAGACCACAGGACCTGCGGTGATGTAATACTGTGTCTGATCACATGATGTCCGGACCAGGCGCACTACAGATACAACGCTAACGTGCGGCACAGGAGTACTCCCACGAGCAAAATTAGCCTACTACTGGGGTTGTACGGGGACGCACAACCCTTTAAGGTGAGAAGAAAAAAATACCTTTAGGATGGGGAACATGACTGCCAAACCGGAACACTACTGCTAGACCTACAAGGAGAAGAAAATCTAGAAGATATGGTGAAAGACTAGCTGGATAAAGAAGGTGTATCCTTTACAGTTTTACACAAAACAAAACACAGCCAATTGATACCTGTACAGTCACTACACATACACAATTGTTATAGTGGTACCCTCCCTTAATATGCAAGGAGGAAGGGCAGTACAGCGGCCATGGTTTCCTTCCAGGTTTCTTCCACTGTTTTTTTCCCTGTCCTGAGTGTCGCTCTTTCTGAGTGATGGGAGGTAACAATCAAATATTAAACATATAATAAACTTCACATTTTTTTAAAATTTCCATTAAGGGCCTAAGTCTTTTTTTTCTATGCTTGTGTGTGGAACCAAAAGGTTTACTGGTATATAAAAAGTGTGATGAAAAATGTGTTTAAGTGAGATGTGTGACTTGAATCTAGTAAAACTTTCTTTTAGTCAAAGAAGAAAATTAAATGACTGCAGCATCCAGCCACGTGTTGAATAATCCAGTGAGGACTTGATCACGCATAGCCAACATTCAAGCCCGATTCATCATTTGTATTTTTTAAAGTCACTTTTCTTTTTTGTTTAATGGTTTTAGTTGCTATTTTTTATGTTAAATTCTTGAAAATGGCACACACGACTCACAAATTTGGTGCAAAGTCAAAAATGGTCTCTTTAGGCCGCTTTGAACGCGTGTGTACCCGCCCCTATCATTTGTGAGTCACGGGCAAATCGCACCCCCCCCCCCCCCCCCCGTGGGGCACAGAATTGCGCGGACCCGTCACACTACTTACCTGCCTAGCGACGTTGCTGTGACCGGCGAACTGCCTCCTTTCTAAGGGGGCGGTTCATTCGGTGTCACCGCGACATCACTAAGCGGCCACCCAATCGAAGTGGAGGGGCGGAGATGAGCAGGACGTAACATCCCGTCCACCTCCTTCCTTCCTCATCGCGGGCGGACGCAGGTAAGGTGAGGTTCCTCGTTCCTGCGGTGTCCCACACAGCGATATGTGCTGCCTCAGGAACGATGAACAACATCGTACCTGTAGCAGCAACGATAATTGGGAATAGGGGGGCATGTCACCGATTAGCAATTTTGCACGTTTTTGCGACAATTTAAAATCGCTCATAGGTGTCACACGCAACGACATCGCTAACGCGGCCAGATGTGCGTCACAAATTCTGTGACCCCAACGAGATCGCTTTAGCGATGTCGTAGCGTGTAAAGCGGCCTTTTCTGTCTTTTACAGTTTGGGGGCAAAAGTCACAATTTTTGCAAAACCGATAACGCTTTAAAATTTCGGGATAAGGGCAGTGTGAGCACGTATTGTGGCACCCTGAGCTAATGTTTTTACCGACACCATTTTGGGGTAGATGTTTTGATTGCCTCTTATTGCATTTTGATGTAATGTCGCCGTGGCCAAAAAAACCGTAATTCTGGCATTTCGATTTATTTTTATTGCTATGCTATTTACCGATCAGATTAATTTATTTTATATTTGGATAGATTGGACTTTTACAAACGCAGCAATACCAAATGTGTGTTTTTTTTTTTTTTATTATTGTTGTTGTATTTTTAATGTTGCAAAAGAGGGTGATTTGAATTTTTGTGCTCTTTTTTTCAGAGTTTTAAAACTTTGTTTTTACTTTTTACTGTATTTAATAGTTCCCTTAGGAAGCTATAATCATCTGATCGCTTGTTGCATACACAGCAGTGTATCAGCACTGCTATGTATAGCAAAAATCAAGGTCTATAAATGCCGGTTAAATGCTGGCATTCACAGGAGAATCATAATAACAGGTACACTAGTCTTCAGCAGATTCTCGGCAACCCATTGGTGCCCTACGAACATGTCATGGGCGCGCCGAAATGCGTGTGGAATACCACTCACCCCTGACGGCACAGGTTAAATGCCGCTGTCCAAGACTGACAGCAGCATTTAACAGGTTAACATCCACTGGCAGAGCTCTGCATAAAAGTTAGGGACATGACAAATGACTAACTGTAAGTCATACATTGTGCAGGGGTTAAAAGGAAACTTTCTTCTCCAGAACTACTGTTTACTTGCAGATATAGTGATAATTTTCAAGCAAACAACATTTAAGCCTTATGTAACCAGCTTACTGGAGCAGTGGATAAAGGGAGAAAATGAAGTTTTATTCTCCCTGAAGCTGCTGGCTTCCAGTCATCGGGGTCGGTGCAGGAGGCTGTTATTGTCACTTCGCATTATACGGTTGTAAACAAGTGTGGGGATGCAACAGCACAGAAAAAAAGGAAATGGGGAAGGTGAACCAACAACGATTTTTTTGCTTGACAAACAAAGAAAAGATGCTTTTAGTGCGCTTGAATGTTGCATCCTGCCAACTACACCAAGTGTAAACAGGTACAAGGGTGCAAAATGGCAGACAATGAGGAAGCCGCGGCAACTGAACCAACAACGAAACAGAAACAGATTATATTGCAAAAAAAAATAAATCATCAATTCAGCTGAATAGGATATAAACACAATGCTGTTTACACTATATAGTTCTATGTTTATCATTAAGTAACGGTTACCATCGCTGATGTTTTAGTCTTAACACCCCAACCCAAGAAAGGCAGTTTCACTAATGTACCTATCACCATTGTTACTCCATAGGCTATCCGAAACATCACAGGGGCCCTAACGGGCACACTCTGCACACTCGGCACACTGACCGCCTTCGTTCCCTGAAGCGCAGCCACAGTTACACTTGGTACCATCCATTCACGCAGGAAGCAACGGCTCAAATAAATCTCCTCCTCTCATGTCTAGTTGTCTTACTGTCGGGTCTGACTTGGTTGAGTCTTTGCTCAAATCTGGTCTTGCTCGTGTTTTCTCTCAAATCTGGTCATTATTGGGTCTTCTCTCGGAACTGGTATCTCTTGGGTCTTGTCTATCTTTGGTCTTCTCTCAAATCTGGTCTCTCTCAGATCTTCTCATGGATTTGTGGCTCTAAGACAAATTTGCTACTCTAATTGTTTTGCTATAGGTTCAGGTGTCAACTACTCCCCTTCTAGGCCCTTCTGACCTTTTATAATAAGTAACTGTGTAAAAGCTGTCACCTGACACTGCGTCTCCTCCAATCTCTCCTCGAGGAAACATGCGCTTCCCTCTTAAGTTCCTGCTTATACTTCCTCTGTCATTTCTGACCAGCAGATGGTGCTATGCGCTTGTGGATACTCTATGAGACATTAACTTCTATTACGTCAACTTCCTTGCAATGTAAGTAATCTGTTATCATTCCCTGGAGCAATGATTGTACCTGCTTCCTGGAAACGTGAGCAGCTGCAGGGAGGTTAAAACATCATATTCTCCCTGCAGCTGCTGGTCTAGTAAGTTGGGAGCGCAGTCCTCCTTATACTGAGGCTGAACAACCAATTGCTTCCCACTTTGCTGTGTATTTAATCTGGGACCCTGCTGACCACTTGTTACCATTCACATTGGAGTTTTGATAGACACAAGTCAGGTATATATAATGGTTTTAACTTTACTTGGTTGGGACCGTCCCACATGGGTACACCGTGACGAGGTGGGATGGCTTCTTACCTTTTTGCAAAAATGTATATACTAAGTACCCTGTTATTAAGCACTTGCATTATATTCATTATTATTCAGGGTATTTTTCATACAATTTTTCTCTTTGTTTTTTTTTCTGGTCTAAAGGCTTCCATTTACATGCTAGGAATGTTGCATGTTTACTGGATTTTTTTGTTACAGCTCATTTTTTTGGTGTTTATTTGTCTAGCAAGCCTGCCAGACCTGATGTGAATGCTATTTATCTAACAAATACTACTATATTTGTAGCTATATAGCATTTCTGGAGGTGACAGGTTTCTTTTAATGCTGGAAGATTTAAGCACTGAAGTCTGGAGAATTGTGAATACAGCTCTTGCTTATGAGTATATACAGTACAGACCAAAAGTTTGGACACACCTTCTCATTCAAAGAGTTTTGTTTATTTTCATGACTAAAAATTGTAGATTCACATTGAAGACATCAAAACTATGAATGAAAACATGTGGAATGAAATACTTAAAAAAGTGTGAAACAACTGAAAATATGTCTTATATTCTAGGTTCTTCAAAGTAGCCGCCTTTTGCTTTCATTACTGCTTTGCACACTCTTGGCATTCTCTTGATGAGCTTCAAGAGGTAGTCACCCAAAATGGTTTTCCAACAGTCTTGAAGGAGTTCCCAGAGATGCTTAGCACTTGTTGGCCCTTTTGCCTTCACTCTGCGGTCCAGCTCACCCCAAACCATCTCGATTGGGTTCAGGTCTGGTGACTGGCGTAACACCCCATCACTCTTCTTCTTAGTCAAATAGCCCTTACACAACCTGGAGGTCTGTTTGGGGTCATTGTCCTCTTGAAAAATAAATGAGGGTCCAACTAAACGCAAACCGGATGGAATAGCACGCCGCTGCAAGATGCTGTGGTAGCCATGCTGGTTCTGTATACCTTCAATTTTTAATAAATCCCCAACAGTGTCACCAGCAAAGCACCCCCACACCATCACACCTCCTCCTCCATGCTTCACGGTGGGAACCAGCCATGTAGAGGCCATTCGTTCACCTTTTCTACAAAGACACGGTGGTTGTATACAAAGATCTCAAATTTGGACTGATCAGACCAAAGCACAGATTTCCACTGGTCTAATGTCCATTCCTTGTGTTCTTTAGCCAAAAACAAGTCTCTTCTCCTTGTTGCCTGTCCTTAGCAGTGGTTTCCTAGCAGCTATTTTACCATGAAGGCCTTCTGCACGAAGTCTCCTCTTAATAGTTGTTCTAGAGATGAGAAGGTGTGTTCAAACGTTTGGTCTGTACTGAATATATATATATATATACACACACACACATGTAAATGGTGAAAAAATAAAAGTTGGCGCCGTTTTCTGACACCCATAACATTTTAATTTTTCTGTTGATGGTGCAGTTGACCAGCTGACGTCTTTATGAATAGGTCTTTAATAAGGATCTTTAATTTTGGATGGCAAAACGGCTTCCCAAATTCAGGAAACCCGTAAGGCTATGTGCGCACGTTGCGTCGGAGTACCTGCAGTTTATTCTGCACGTTTTCCTTCCCTTGGTTTTTGACCAAATGGCTTTTGACCATTTGTTAGCGCTAAAAACGCATGCGTTTTTACCGCGTTTTTAGTGCGTTTTTAGCGCTTTTTACCTGCGTTTTCACCTGCGTTTTTGCAGATGCGTTTTGTAGATCAAGACACTGAGAAATAAAGTTGAAATAGTCAAAAAGAATGAAAAAAGAGAAAAAAAGTATAAAATTAACTTTTAATAAAAATATATGGGAAATTATCAATTTTAATGAAAAAAAAGTGGTTATGCACATTTTAACAGAAAAATAGGTGAAGTTTATTATTTTTTAACATTTAAATTTTCGGTTATTGTGTGTGTGTAAAGGAACATTAGAACCCATTAATTTTTGTTCAGAAAAGCATGCGTTTTTGGAGCCAAAAACGCAGTGGAAAAGCAGGTAAAAAGCATGAAACACGCAGGAATTGTGCTTTTGGTTGCGTTTTGCCATTTCTCATTGACTCCAATGTTAAGGAAACGCTGCAGAAATGGCAAAAACAACTGACATGCTGCTTCTTTTTCAGCATGGTTTTTGACCACAAATATGCAAATTAAACGCTGCAGAAAAAAAAGCAAACTGCAAACAGGATTTCTGCTTTTCCCACAGACTTTGCTGGAAAACAAAAACGCATGCGTTTTAGCACAAAAACGCTGCTGCTAAAAACGCTGCAGAAACGCGGTAAAAAAACGCAACGTGCGAACATAGCCTAATACTGCAAATAAAAAAAACAAGTCTCCTCTTAATAGTTGCTCTAGAGATGAGGTGTGTCCAAACTTTTGATCTGTACATAATATAAAGAATGCGCAGCTACTAAAACTTTTTATGTACAGTAGCTTTACACTATATGTGATTAGTAACCAGACACTTTCTGCTATTTCATTTTTTGTTGAACTCTTGATTATTATTCCAATGATTATCTTTACATCTTGGACACTTATACTTAATTGCCTTCTAATTTTGTCATCTTTGCCATTGATAACTTTAATCTACGGCCGTTTTCCAAAAGATTTCGAAAAGTAGCGATATGTCGAAATCTGTTTTTATTTTTCACACCCCCACTGAGGCCCCTCTCTGAAATGTCACCTTGAATCTCGTACAGACTCCTCTCGCATGCATTTGATTAATATCATATTCTGTATTTTCTGTCTGATATTAAGTTCCTTTAAACCTTTTCCAAAAAGAAAATAGAATCTGTATTTCAGACATGTAACATTCGTACCCATTTGCCTATAGGCTGCATCCTGATTTGTGAAGATTTTCCTTTATCCCAGTGTAAATCAAAGATTCCAGCACAGACTTGGCAACCTTTCAGAAAATAGCATTGCCTATACCTTATATGACCCTTTCCAAATATCTGCTCATCTCAAACATGTTGTATTAATATTTTGTTACCGTGGCTGCACTCAGCTGTGATTCTGAGTGATTATCACTTACAGAGCTTATAGAGCGTATAAACAGATCCCATCCAGCGCTGAGGAGTAAATAATGTAATGTGGTGCGTGAGGCCAAGTGGTCCCCATCTGCACCCTCCGAATAGCATGACATCTTCATGATATATACAGCTTTATTTCCAGCTCCTCTGAGCTTCTGCCAGTGACATTGATCCGTTTTTTGGTGCAGATTTGGTGCAGATTGTGGTACAAATTTGCGTGCCTATCTCTATGCCAGCAAAGTCAATGCTCTGTGCAGCATGTCAATTGTTGGTGCGTTTTTTTCCTGGGTTTTTTAGCCCGTCCACCCATTGACTTCATTAAAAAAAATGCAAGGCACAAAAATGGACCAAAAATGCATCAAAAACGCGTGCATTTTTAGGTGCATTTTTCTTCCAGAAGATGCAGATTTGATGCAAAAAAATTCTACACCAAGCGAAATTCTGCAGATAAGGCCTCGGTTCCACTCACATTTTGCACAGACGAGTGCAATCTGATAAAATATCGGATTGCACTCGCACCAGTGTAAAACTATGTGGCAGTGTCCATCTGCGATTAATTCCTCTTGCCATATCGGCATGAGAATTGAATCACAGCATGCTGCGTTTGGCAGTGAGTCTCGCATTACACACACCCATAGAAGTCTATGGGTGCGTGTGAAACAACTCACTTCACTCGCATGTCATCCAACCGCACTGCAATGTATGCAGAGACAGGCAGCGGAGGGGGGGTTGAAAGTGCTCCCTGCCTCTTCTCTGCAGCTGTGATCTGATCGCGAGATCGGATCACAGTCGCATAATCCTTGGCTTACACTCATATCAGAGGGTCATTAGCATATCACTTCCAATGCTCTCACATCAGAAGCTATGCGCAAGTGGAACCAAGGCCTAAGGCTATGTGCCCATGGGACTCTGTACCCGCGGATTTTGCCTCGGAAAACCTGCAAGATTTATCTAGATTTTTTAGTTTTAATGTGCGGCTGCGGAACATGCTGTGGATGTCTCGCAGCTGCACGTAATTGGATGTCAATTATTTATGCAGAAATACCTGCAAAATTCCCGGCCCTCCACTATGGAGATAGGGCCAGGACTTCCGCAGGTAAGCTGCATGAATGTCCGCAGGTTTACCGCAGCTGTACTCTGGGGAGCAGCTGCAGGAAACCTGCGAACGTACCTGCGGATATATTCGCAGTTATAAACTCCCGTGGGTATATAGCCTAAAAGTTCAAAAAAAAACAACTCAGTAGTGGGCATGCTTAATTAGTTAAAGGGATTCTAAATAATGCTCAATTCAGGGAGCATCTGTCTACATCCATTTCGTGATTCTACCTATCCATGCCAAATCTAGAGTTGGGTGCCTGAATGTTACTTACATGTTCCGGCTCCAACAACAGGCTCTGCTTCCTCAGTCAGCTTCCTCTGGCAGACTACATGGTAAACCTGTGAAGTCATTGTCATGCTTGGAGTTTCTAGCATCCAAATACACTACGTGACAGTTGCGCTCAGACAAATGGACATCTGGTGCACCACAGAACACACAAGGGGGACAGCGGAAACACAATAACAACGGTGTGCCCTGGCTCTAGGGAGAGGGGAGTGGGGACACCTCCTGATCTCAAATAAGGCTGATCCTTACACTCCTAACATCCCTATACAGGTTCTTTCAACCTGTTGCCAAACAGCATACCTCAAACCTTAGCTAGCCTTGCACTCGCCCTGGCTATTGAGCAGGTCGGCAAGAGCGCTAGTCCCACCTTTACAAATAATACAATAGACAGACAGAGGAACATGCCCCGATTCTAGAGCTAGTGGGAACAGTCCATAAAGGCTCAGTTCTCCTCAGGTTAATTGCCGGGTTGCCTGAAGCTTCTCCCCGACCTAGGGTCCGTGTACCCCGTAGTGCCTTCGATCCCGGACCGGTGATAGGACCAGGCTGCTGACCGTCCTCTTTGACAGGTCCCAGGCACCTAGCCTCAATCCCTTGTGTCCGACTCCTCTCGGTCCAGACCACCGTCTGCAACCTAGTTTTCCTCTCCCCTCGGAGCTCCAACTCCCAGCTTCCTCAGAGCTCCTCACAGCTCGAGGGCTACTCCTCAACTCTCCACTACTAACTGACCTTAACACCTCCCTCCTCCCTGTCTGACCCCTAGGTGGGCGGCCCTATTCCTGCTTAAGCAGCTCACTGGTGTGCTTGACAGGTGTGCTGCAAAGTGTATCTAGAATTTGTGAATGCTGATGGAGGCAACACTGCAGAATAGAGACCCAGAACCATGAGGGGTTGAATACTGCACTGAAGAGAAAGAGCGTGCAGTACCCTGTGACGACCTAAATAGTCCAGGGGCGTCACACATACAGTACAGACCAAAAGTTTGGAAATACCTTCTCATTCAATGAGTTTTCTTTATATTCATGACTCTGAAAATTCTAGATTCACATTGAAGGCATCAAAACTATGAATTAACACATGTGGAATGAAATACTTAAAGTGTGAAAAAACTGAAAATATGTCTTATATTCTAGGTTCTTCAAAGTAGCCACCTTTTGCTTTGATTACTGCTTTGCACACTCTTGGCATTCTCTTGATGAGCTTCAAGAGGTAGTCACCGGAAATGGTCTTCCAACAGTCTTGAAGGAGTTCCCAGAGATGCTTAGCACTTGTTGGCCCTTTTGCCTTCACTCTCCGGTCCAGCTCACCCCAAACCATCTCGATTGGGTTCAGGTCTGGTGACTGTGGAGACCAAGTCATCTGGCGTAGCGCCCATCACTCTCCTTCTTAGTCAAATAGCCCTTACACAGCCTGGAGGTGTGTTTGGGGTCATTGTCCTGTTGAAAAATAAATGATGGTCCAACTAAACGCAAACCGGATGGAATAGCACGTCGCTGCAAGATGCTGTGGTAGGAATGCTGGTTTTCTATGCCTTCAATTTTTAATAAATCTCCAACAGTGTCACCAGCAAAGCACCCCCCCACACCATCACACCTCCTCCTCCATGCTTCACGGTGAGAACCAGCCATGTAGAGTCCATCCGTTCACCTTTTCTACAAAGACACGGTGGTTGGATGCAAAGATCTCAAATTTGGACTCAATCAGACCAAAGCACAGATTTCCACTGGTCTAATGTCCATTCCTTGTGTTCTTTAGCCCAAACAAGTCTCTTCTGCTTGTTGCCTGTCCTTAGCAGTGGTTTACTAGAAGCTATTTTACCATGAAGGCCTGCTGCACAAAGTCTCCTCTTAACAGTTGTACTAGAGATAAGAAGGTGTGTCCAAACTTTTGGTCTGAACTCTACTTACGGTCACATGCCAACTACTTCACTACAGCTTCTACTGAGAGAAGCCGAAGGCTTCTCTCACATCTCTACAAGAGTCCGCTCCTGTGACTTTTGCTTCGATCACCAGACGCCACCGTTTGTCTCAAACCTGGTCATCCCCTATAAAATTTATTTTAAGGATTGTAACAGGGCTTATTCAAACAATTCATTATTCAGTTAGTATGATGGACTTGCTCAACAAATTTCTCCCAAGAAGAGATGAGCGGACCTGTGGAAGTTCGGTTTGGCAGGTGTAGCCGGACAATAGATAAACTTCGGTTTGGGACCCAGACTTGACCTCAACCCCAAAGGAAGTCACTAATTGGGCAATTCGGGTCTCAGCCAGCCATAAACAGATAACTTGCAGGGGCGGGTGCATGGGGTTTTTCCAATATTTTATTGAGTGCACACTACATCCAATCACGCTGTTTATATGCCCAGTGTGAGCCATTCAAACATGCAAGTGGCTCGCACTGGGCTGAAAACCGATGCTCAGGTGAGCGGTGTTCATACGTAAAGCCCCCGAGCTCCGAATACAAACTCAATTTTTTTTGTAAAGTCTGTGTTTGCCACAAATACTGAACAAGGAACCTGGAGTTCGCTCATCTCTACTCCCAAGTCTAGCTAACCACTTAAGACATAAAAGTATGTCATGTCTTATGTCAGGTCACCATGTATGGTAGAGCTCAGGAGCTGAGCCCGCACAATACACAGCACATGCAGCCAGCATTACACAGTCGTCATCTGCCTAGAACTGGAACTGGCACACATCACTGCTTTTATTTAAAATGACACTGTCAATAATTGTCAACAGTATGTATACAGTCAACCATGTCTATCTGATCTAATACTGGAGACACCAAAGTTGATAAGATAAGAAAAGGCTACTAACACTGTTATCCACCTTGTCTATCTGATCTAATACTAAAGATACCAGGGTGCTGAGGTAAAAAAAAAAAGGCTGCTAAGGCTATGTGCACACGCTGCGTTTTTTTGACGCTGCGTTTTTGTGCGTTTTTGGCCGCTAAAAACGCACAAAAACGCACCTGCGTCGAAAAAACGCGGCAAAAAACGCACGCGTTTTGCCGCGATTTGGTGCGTTTTTTGCTGCGTTTTGCTGCGTTTTTGCTCACTGCGTCCTTATGCGTTTTTTATCAGTGAACAAAAAAAAAAAGGTCTGATGTCATTTCCTTCTTCAATGTGTTCTTCATTCTCCACTAGTGTATGCAGAAGAGCAGACAGCTGCAGAACTACAAGGCTCAGCATCCTCGATCCAATAGTGTATGCAGGACAGCAGACAGCAGCTGTCGAACTACAAGGCTCAGCATCCTCCATCCAATAGTGTATGCAGGAGAGCAGACAGCAGCTGTCGAACTACAAGGCTCAGCATCCTCCTTCCAGGACTGTATGCAGGATTTCTTTGCCCCCCCAAAAAAAAAAAATGACGTGGGCTTCGCCATATTTTTGTATGCTAGCCGGGTACAGCAGGCAGGTACGGGCTGCCCCCAACCCCCAGCTGCCTATTTGTACCCGGGTGGGAACCAAAAATATAGGGAAGCCCTTTTTTTTAAATTATTTCATGAATTTCATGAAATAATTTAAAAAAAAAAATGACGTGAGCTTCGCCCCATTTTTGAGTCCAGCCGGGTACAACTAGGCAGCTGGGGATTGGAATCCACAGTGCAGGGTGCCCATGCTTTCTAGGCACCCCCGCTGTGAATTGCAGTCCGCAGCCACCCCAGAAAATGGCGCTTTCATAGAAGCGCCATCTTCTGGCGCTGTATCCAACTCTTCCGGCTGCCCTGATGCCGGGTGGCTAGCCAGGTAATAATGGAGTTAGGGCTAGCTGTATATTATCAGCTAGCCCTAAGCCCGAAATTCATGGTGTCACGCCAATATTAGACATGGCCACCATGAATTTCTAGTAAAGATAAAAAAAAAACACAACACAGAAAAATATTTTTATTAGAAATAAAACACAACACAATTAGTGACTCCATCTTTATTGAAATAAACCCCCCTCCGCAGTAATCCTGGGTCAGGGTCCCGCGCCGTCCAATCCGGATCCAATATCATCTGATCGGTTTGCTGGAAGGCAAAGCGATCAGATGATGTGTCAGGTTAAAGGATGTGAATCCCATCACACATCAGCTGATTGTATAAAAGCCGATTATACAATCAGCTGATGCATCAGTGCAAAAAAAAAAAATAATACTCACTTATGTGCTGAATTACCGGCAGCTCCCGGAGCGATGGGGCGGGAGTCTGATCCTGTCCGATCGCTGCAGCAGCTGCCGGTAATCAGGGATGAAGTCTCCTGACGCATCCGCTGATACCGGCCGGGCGCCCGCGTCAGCCCGAGACTCGATCAGCTGATGCGTCAGGTGACTGCATCAGGTGATCCATCGCCAGGTCCTGCAAGCAAGGTCCTGCCCCGGGGAGACTGCACACAGCCGGAGCGGGAGCGGCGATACCGTGACAGGAGCTGGGAGCGGGCATGGCACCGCGAGGCTGCAGACAGGTGAGTATAACTTTTTTTTTTTTATTCTACTGTTAACTTTTGTTTTCGCAGCCGCTTCCACCTCCCGCCCAGACATGGCGCCGCACGGCAGCATACATACACAGGACGGGAGATGGACGCGGCGGTGACGGTACCGGGAGGATTCATGCTTCTGTGTTTACTGACAGAAGGAATCCTCTTCCTGTACACGCCACTTTACTACCCACCTCCTGCGCTTATAGCTGCGTTTTTGGTCTTAGAAACGCACCAAAACGCAGCTATTTGCGTTTCTCATTGCGTCTTTCAACATCCCATTGAACTCAATGGATGAAAAGCGCAGTGAAAAACGCGGGAATAATTGACATGCTGCGTTTTTGTGGTCACCACAAAAACGCAGCTGAAAAAAAACGCTGTGTGGGGACAGCAAAAATGAAAACTCATAGACTTTGCTGGGGAAGCAAAGTCATGCAGTTTTGAGGCCAAAAACGCACCCGAAAAACACGCAAAAACGCCGAGAAAAACGCACCGTGTGCACATAGCCTAACACTGCTGTCCTTCCTGCCTATCTCATCTAATACTGGAGATATCAGGGTGCTGAGGGAAGAAAAGGCTGCTCATACTGCTGTCCATCCTGTTTACCTGATCTAATACTGGAGATACCAGGGTACTGAGGTAAGAAGAGGCTGCTCACACTGGCGTTCTCCCAGTCTATCTGTTCAGGTAATGGAGATTTTAGGATACTGAAGTAAGAAGAGGCTGTTCACACTGCTGTCTTCCTGTCTATCTGATCTATCACTGGAGATACCATGGGTGCTGAGGTTAGAGTTGTCAAACTATGAAATGCCCTACCACAAGAGGTAGTAATGGTAGACAGTATATCTAAATTTTAAAAAGGGCTGAATACTTTTCTCACAACAAATGACTTCTGGATTATAAATAATGCAGCGCTAGACAATATATACCAGTTGGAGAAAGGTTGATGTTTTTTCACCCTATGTTATTTGCAACTTATATAACTATAAAACTACATATAAGGTAAGAAGAGACTGCTCACACTCCTGAAGGTGAAGGTTGAACTAGGTGGAAGACATTTCTCTGCTATCTCAAAATTGCTTAATAAGGCTTTTATGCCGGCGTCACACGGTACGATATATTGGGCGATATGTCGGCGGGGTCACGTCATAAGTGATGCACATCCGGCATTGTTTGATATATCGTAGCGTGTGACAGCTACGAGCGACGGTGAACGAGCAAAAATACTAAACTTATCGTTGATCATTGACACGTCGCTCATTTTCAAAAAGTCGTTTCTTCTTCCATGCGCCAGTTGTTCATCGTTCCCGGGGCAGCACACATCGCTCCGTGTGACACCCCGGGAATGATGAACACAGCTTACCTGCGTCCCGCCAGCTATGTGGAAGGAAGGAGGTGGGCGGGATGTTACGTCCTGCTCATCTCTGCCCCTCCGCTTCTATTGGCCGGCCGCTGTGTGACGTCGCTGTGACGCCAAACGTCCCTCCCCCTTCAGGAAGTGGATGTTCGCCGCCCACAGCGAGGTCGTCCGGGAGGTAAGTACGTGTGACGGGGGTTAACGACTTTGTGCACCACGGGCAACTTATTGCCCGTGACGCACAAACGACGGGGGCGGGTACAATCGCACGATAGATCGTCCCGTGTGACGCCGGCATTAGAATTGGTTTTCAGTACTGTGGTATTATCCAGGCATCTCCCTAAAAAAATAGAATGAAAAGAGATTATAATGTTAAGTGGACCTGAAAATGGCACCAATAAAAACTACAGCTCAGCCGGAAAAAAAAAGACTGCATTCATTGATAATAAAACATAAGTTATGGCTCTCAGAATATAGAGACAAACAAAAAAAAATATTTTCTACAGGTCTGTATAGAATCAGCCTGATAGTGCCAGTATAGCACTGGCTGTAGGTTATATATGAAAATAATGGCGATTGGTTCCCTTTAAAGGGAGCCTGACATGTCAGCTAACACTATTAACCTGCAGATAAGTGGTTAATAGCATTAAACAGGTGCCTGACTGCTGTAATGAAAGTTCGGCTACAAAATCAACTTTAATCCTCCCGAGAGCCATCGGTTTTCAGTCAGAGTTGTGCCCAAAGCCACTAGAGTTACCGCATAGTACTATGAGCGGCGTCTGTGAGCATGTCCGCTACGTTGACTGTAAACCAGCTTCTGCTCTTCACAGGCTGTCAGTCAAAGCACCAGGGCATGCTTCCTGTAACGCCTGCCTGGATCAACAGACTCAGGGGGGATGTAATGGACAGACTAGAGGGAAGCCACTCACCAAGCAGGACCCCCAGAACCCTGAAACCCTTTAACCCCTATACAGGGATTTGGAATTACAGAGGGCCCTGGTGATCACTACCTGTGGAAGGCTGCAGTGCGATGAGAGTAGTCGTCAGGCAGGGTCAAACCAGGAATAGCAGAACAGGGACAGAATCGGCAGACAAGGACGTAATCAGAAAACGTAGCAGAAGTCAAATCCGGATCGGGCAGCGAGGTACAAAAACAGCAGGTAGAAGGGTAGTCAGAAAACACGCAGAAGTCAGCACACAGGAATCACAAAACAGAATAGGGCGGATCAGGAGCCAGGAAATCAGAACTATCTCTGGCAGTGGTTATGTGACAGGAGGGGGAATAAGAAGGGTGTGGTGTCTTCCCATTTGCTGTAACTGAACACTGGCAACTTCAGCTGGAAGACACATGCCACCCACAGTCAGCCAGCGGTACTGCAGATCCCAAGATAACCCAGCCCAGTGGATGGTCGGAGCCTGCGCCCACCGGTGCTGCTGGCATCGACTCCTCTCCCATCACCAGCACCATCCACGGCAGGAACACGGCGTCGCCTGGCGATCGGAGCAGAAGTCGCTGGAGAAGACTCCGGCGGTGATGTAACACTTCCAGACGCCACTTATAGTGATGAGCTGTGACTGTACTCACTCTGGGCACGCCTCTGACTGAAACCCAGCGGCTGTCAGGAAAAATGAATTAATTTCCTCCCTTTAGCCATTGGTTTCCGTACAGTGGCTGGGCACTTTTCTGTTAGCCTGCTGATATATTTGCAGGTTAATAGTGTTATCTGAGCTGACAGGTTCCCTGTAACAAACAAATTCCTTAAGTAGTTAATAGGAGTGTACAAGAAAACAGCCAGGGAAGCAGCAGTGTGTTGGAATTACCCATTCTGTCCGGTGAAAGACTTATTTTGCGTTGCTGTGATAATGTGGGCTTAAGTTTCCAATTCCTGTAGCTAATGGAATACTTTAAGTGCTTGTTACAAAATCCCGATATTTGCAGTATTGCACAACGTCAAACTAAAAATATTGTATTTGGATTTCATTTTCTGCTAGATTTAAGCTCCAAGCATGTCATAGAGACCCGCTAGACCCTGAGCTCGGCTTTCAGGACATTTCAGCTTCACTGACTCTGTTACATGACTTTATACAGTGAAGCGCAGGATTTTGTGTTCCTCAAAGCACAATTCCAAACATTCTTCATCATAATGCCCCTCACTCATTGAGGGCAGATCAGTTTTATAGCACAGTCATATGTGACCGTATCGGTTTACTGCAGAGAGAAGAATTAAATAGCAGAAAGACTGTGAGTGTGATATATTATTAGATTTTCACAGAATTAACAGTGATATCCACACTGAAAAGGCTGGTCTCACAATCAAAGTACATTTTAAATCTTGGAATAAAGTTAATTTTTACAATTGGATTTGTTACAAAGAAAAAATAGTTCCTGTGCTGAGATAATCTTTTACATGTGCCCCTGCTGTGTACTGTGTAATGGTTGTGTCTAACCGTACAGGAATCTCCTGGCCAAGGGAGAGAGTATACAGACAGGACAGCATGAGATCACAGTTAATTCATTCTGTGAGGTAAAAAAAATGTTTTACCTCACAGAATGCAGCAGCTGCTTTTGACTAGCCAGAATTGGCATGACATCATGTGACTCATGCTCATCTCTAGTTGGGACCTATGGATTTATTTTTTTTGTTCATTCATTCATAGTCTGACATGTCCTCACCAGAGTCCACTCGTGCGACTTCTGCTTCAGTCACCAGGCGCCGCAGAATTCCCGTGGACAGTGCTGATGATGGGGGAGGAGTCGATGCCAGTGGCTCTGGTGGGCGCAGGCTCCGCTCATCCACTAGGCTGGGTTTTTCTGGCACCTGCAGTACCATTGGGTGAGTGTAGGTGGCGAGTGTCTTCCAGCTGAGGTTGCCACAATTCAGCTAAAGCCAATGGAAGGACACCACACCCTTTTTATCCCCTCTTCTGTCTGCTGGCCATTGCCTACTGATTATTCGATTCCTGCTTTTATATATATATGTATATATATATATATATATATATATATATATATATAAAATTTTATATTTATTTATATATATATATATATATATATATATATATATTTATTTATATATATATATATATATATATATATATATATATTTTTATATATATATATATATATATATATATATATATACACTGTATATACACATTTATTCTTATATAGTTCCATTAATTCCATAGCGCTTTACATACATCAGCAACACTGTCCCCATTGGGGCTCACAATCTAGAGTCCCTATCAATATGTCTTTGGAGTGTGGGTGGAAACTGGAGAACCCAGAGGAAATCCATGCAAACCCGGGGAGAACATACAAACTCCTTGCAGAAATTGTCCTTGGTGGGATTTAAACCCAGGACTCCAGCGCTACAAGACTGCAGTGCTAACCACTGAGCCACCAAAAAAAAAATAATTATTTTTGTCATAATTTTTTTGGGGGGTTGTTGTTGATGAAGAATATTGTATGTTTCCCAAAATGGAATCAATAAAAATAAAAAACAAAAACTATAAAAGGTCTGTATCACTATGATCATACTGACCTGGAAAATGATGCTGCTTGGTCATTTGTACATCACAATGAACACCATAAAAACACCACCCAAAAAGACAATGGAGGAATGATGTTTACATTTTTCGTCATATCACAACTCTTGGGCTGTGTACACACACTGCGTTTCTGATGCATTTTTTTATGTTTTTTGGTGCAGTTTAGGACCCAAATCTGCATGCCTATCCTTATGCCAGTAAAGTCAATGAGAATCCTGAAGTCCTGTGCGCATGTTGCTTATTTTTTTTTCCCTGCAGATTTGGTTGCAGAAAAAATTTGCATCATGTCACTTCTTGGTGCGTTTTTTGCCTGTGTTTTTCAGCCCTTCCACCCATTGACTTCATCAAGAAAAATGCATGGCAAAAAACGCACCGAAAATGTACCAAAAACGCATGAATTTTTTTTTTTTTTGCGTGAAAGTGCAGATTTGATACAATTTCTGCACCAAATACTGAGCGTGTGCGCATATAGCCCTAGATTTTATTTTCCTGTTCACTGTATGGTAAAATTAATAATGTAATTCAAAACTACTTCTACTTGTCCCATAAAACACGAGCCCTCCTATAGCTATATCATTGGAGAATAAAAAAAGTTATCACTCTTAGAAGATGGGGAGGAAAGAAAACGGAAATGCAAAAAAGAAAAAAATCACCCTGTTATGAATCAGATAAAAAGGGACTAAAGTAATAAATAACATCTTGAGAAATTAAAGATTAAATAGAAAGATCTTAGAATCTACAAAACAGAATAAGATTCATGTGCACAGCTGAAGTTTTGTGCCATTTTCCCTTCTAAATTCCTGGTGTTTACATCACTATTCAATCTCCTCCATAGATTCCAAAATTCACAGCACAGAAAAAATATTCATACAAAAGTGATTACGATATAATTATGTTTTAGAAATGTGCAATAATGATAAATGTCAGAGGTGCAGCTGCTAATAAAGTTATTTTAGGAAAAGAACAGAAATATTTTAAAGTCAAAACTTTGTTATTAATTTCTTGCACTATAGCGCCATCTAGCAGATATAATGAAAAATACACAAGGCATGAGAGGAGTATATAAACAATGCTGTCACTGTATTTCTGTAAATATACTAATGGGTACATTTATTATTCTACAAATCTATCTAGAAACAAAACAACTGAAGCAAGTGTGAACAGGTGCAAGCTTCTGTGATTGTATTATCCAGTATGCAAACCAATGTATAGAGCAGCACACTGTAAGTGCCAATATATTCAATATAACAATTGAATACGTGCCATTTAAAGTATATCCATGCTACATCTGAAACCAGAAGTTTACATCCACTATCTATAAAGACACATCTGCATGTTTTTCTCACTATCTGACATGAAATCATAATAAATCTTTCCCGTTTTAGGTCAATTAGGAACCAAAATTATTATTCACCAAATGCCAGAATAATGAGAGAGAATGTTTTAAGGCATTTGTATTACTTGCTGGAAAGTCAAACGTTTACATACACTAAGAGTACTATGACTTTAAACAATATGGGACAGCCCATATGATGATGTCATGTCTTTGGAAGCGTCTGATAGGTTTATTGGCAACATCTGAGTTAATTAGAGACACACCTGTGGATGTATTTTACTGCACACCTAAAACACACTGCTTCTTTGTGTAGCATCATCAGAAAGTCAAAATTCCTTGGCCAATTTATGTGTGCCCACCAGCTATTGCAAATTTTGTATATAAGAAAGTCATAGCAGCTTGCACCTGTTCACACTTGCTTCATTCTTTTAAGAGGTGCTGGTCAGCTTTTTGGTTCTTTGTAGTATACATTTTGGAGTTAGTGACTGCCTACATATTTGACTGAGCACTCCTCCTTCTATCAGTTCTTACGTTTGTAGGCTTTTGGAGTGGCATATCAGAGAGAAAGGTACACTTTGTTATAGCTGGTGGTCTCTCATTAATTGGCCAATTTATGTGCTAAGTAGCTTTATTTTATAAGTATATTCTACATAGAAGTAATGCAGTTTAAATGTCATATATTCAGTGTTTACATATATCTTAGCACGTACAGAGGCTAATATCTTGTTTGGTTTGCATATAATACTGTCATAGCAGCGCAGCTTGCACCTGTTCACACTTCCCTTATGCTGTTTGGAAATGCTGGTCAGTTTTTTGTTTATTTGTAATATACCTTTGGAGGTGGTGACTGCCTTATTAATTAGCTGGGCACTCCTATCTCTATATCTATACAAAAAAGATTACAACAGCACCACTAGTATAATGAAAAAGGTGGGTGCTGTTGTCGCGGGCGGGGAGGAGGGTGTCAGCACACCACGCTCACCCCTTCTGCTCCGGTCCGGCGGCTGCCGCTGCTCAGTGGTGGCTCGAGCTGTAGGCCGGATCCCGGGGGTTCTCGAGCGGCGCTCCTCGCCCGTGAGTGAAAGGGGGAATTTGGGGTGTTGGGATAATGTCCGTGACGCCACCCACGGTTGTGGTGATTTGTAGCACCACCGCTGCTCAATACGGGGATCCCGGGGGTGGTGATGTGGAGCAGCTAGGTGTTGTGTTGCCCCTCCGTGGGTAGGGGGGTTAGTGATCCCAGGGTTGGGTGATGATATGTAGGATGCAGGGCCTGGTGGGCGCAGGGACGCGGGGACAGCGCTGTGCCGCACGGCACGGTGGTACTCACTCAGCCCAATGAAGCACACAGAGTCTCTGCTGAAACAAACGGCTGGATGGACGGGTACCCACAGACGGCTGCGGTTGCTGTTCTCCCCTGACCCAGTCTGATGGTGTAAGTCTTTTCGTCCACTTCCGTGCACCCTTCTCCTGCACTCCGGCTTCCAGCTGGCTCCCCGGTTCCATACCGGTGGGCCACTGCCCAGCCCCGGCTACCTTCGGTTCCACCAGCTGTCTCCCCGGATCCCTGCAGACGGCACTTAGCGTCTGCCGGACTCTCTGTACGAGGCCCTAGGCTCCAACCTAGGCCCCTGGCTCCGTCTGCCTCTCTGCAGACCTTCACTCTTCCTCTCCTAGGACTAGACTGGGCTTGTTTCCTGCCTCAAGCCAGCTAACCCCTGGGTGGGCGTCCCATCTCCTCACTCCGCCCACCTGGTGTGTCAGTCTGAGCCTGAGGAAAGGAATCAAGTTTCACTGGGGATGTCTGCTGTGAACTGCTGGGGGTGGGGGTGTGTGTGTGTTGTTATCTGTGTCCCCTGGCTTGTCCAGGGCGACACATTCCCCCTTAGCAAAATGCAGACCGTCCTCGGGCTGCCCGTCCATCACCGGTTTTATTTTTCTTTTAAACTGCAAAAGATAAAAACATCAAACACAAGCATTGTCAATCCTCCCAAAACGGGATGCACATTACTTTAACGTTGCAGTAACAGTCCAACACTTTTAATAATAACAATATAACGGTTCCTTCGGTCACCCACCCAAACAACTTAGCCTTGGTGCTGCCCCTAAAACCCAGGCAGCACCCCTTGACCCCAGTCCAGGAACGGCTTCAGAGTGGTCAACGGGACCGGTACTTCGCTGCCGTTGCGGCCGGGCGGACTGCCGGAGCCGTCATCATCTCCGTCGCGGCCGGACGGACTGCTGGGGCCGGTGGCAGGGCGGTGACAAGGTGAGGCCTGGGGACCCCAGGTCTGGGTCCTCCCCCACAGACGCTGCGGGCTCCGCTACCGGTAACAGGGGTAACGGCTCGGTGCATCGCTGCGGCGGCCTCTTCCAGGAACCAAATGCTGGCAGAGTCCTGGCGTCCCTGCTTCCACAGCCGCGGTTCACATGCGGCCGGACGCCATCCCGTCCCCCTTAGCTTCTTGTTAGCACTTCCTTCTTCAGGGGGCGGGGCTCCTCTTTCGCGCCTTTCCTGCTCGGGGAAGACGCTCGAGCGGGAAATTTTCGCGCCCAAGATGGCGGTTTTACAAATTTTTCAGCCGGATACCTCCGGCGGTCACAAGGCGCACCTCTACCAAACGGCAGAGCGGTAGGATCCTGTTCGTGACGCCAAGTTGTCGCGGGCGGGGAGGAGGGTGTCAGCACACCACGCTCACCCCTTCTGCTCGGGTCCGGCGGCTGCCGCTGCTCAGTGGTGGCTCGAGCTGTAGGCCGGATCCCGGGGGTTCTCGAGCGGCGCTCCTCGCCCGTGAGTGAAAGGGGGAATTTGGGGTGTTGGGATAATGTCCGTGACGCCACCCACGGTTGTGGTGATTTGTAGCACCACCGCTGCTCAATACGGGGATCCCGGGGGTGGTGATGTGGAGCAGCTAGGTGTTGTGTTGCCCCTCCGTGGGTAGGGGGGTTAGTGATCCCAGGGTTGGGTGATGATATGTAGGATGCAGGGCCTGGTGGGCGCAGGGACGCGGGGACAGCGCTGTGCCGCACGGCACGGTGGTACTCACTCAGCCCAATGAAGCACACAGAGTCTCTGCTGAAACAAACGGCTGGATGGACGGGTACCCACAGACGGCTGCGGTTGCTGTTCTCCCCTGACCCAGTCTGATGGTGTAAGTCTTTTCGTCCACTTCCGTGCACCCTTCTCCTGCACTCCGGCTTCCAGCTGGCTCCCCGGTTCCGTACCGGTGGGCCACTGCCCAGCCCCGGCTACCTTCGGTTCCACCAGTGGTCTCCCCGGATCCCTGCAGACGGCACTTAGCGTCTGCCGGACTCTCTGTACGAGGCCCTAGGCTCCAACCTAGGCCCCTGGCTCCGTCTGCCTCTCTGCAGACCTTCACTCTTCCTCTCCTAGGACTAGACTGGGCTTGTTTCCTGCCTCAAGCCAGCTAACCCCTGGGTGGGCGTCCCATCTCCTCACTCCGCCCACCTGGTGTGTCAGTCTGAGCCTGAGGAAAGGAATCAAGTTTCACTGGGGATGTCTGCTGTGAACTGCTGGGGGTGGGGGTGTGTGTGTGTTGTTATCTGTGTCCCCTGGCTTGTCCAGGGCGACACACTGTCACGGAGTAAATGGAGACTGGACAGGTGACCCTATACTGACCCTCAGACTAAAGTCAGTGTGCTGTCTTTTATCTCAAAAGGTAGACTTGATGGCAACCAGGTTCGAGCCCCCAGCATGACCCTAACTCCTGTCTGAGCTTTGATTTTACTCTCCCACAATCTCGGGGTGAGCCAGAAAACCCAAAGACAAAAACGCGCAAAATTACATGAACAAGAGAGAAGGGAAACTCGAACACACAGCACTAAAAACATGCAGGAGAGACAATATGTGTACTGACGGGGAGCAACGCAAAAGGACAGGAAGTAAGACACAACAGGGGAACACTCACACCACTCAGAAGTGCAGCAGAAATCACCATAAACAGGAGAAATACCAAGACTGGGATCCCTGGAGTAAAAAACTGAAGCTATCATCGGCAGGCAGTTCCTTAAATATGGAAGTGACAGCTGTACTTGGCAATCAACAACATGATGACTTAGGTCCTACTCAGGAGTCTGAAGGAATTAACTCCTGCAGAGCTGAAGACCAGTGAACCTGAGCCAGCCGACGCCCGACTCTGGCTGAGTCTGATGCCATAGTGCCAGCAGGTGTGTGCAGAGCCGAACATCACATGACAGGTGCAAGGCCCCTGCAGCAACCAACAATGTCATAGAAAAAATACAAAAAAGGATGCAAAAAAAGGGCCTGTCACATAAATAGGTGACGCCTCCCCATAGGTTGTATCCCAACAACTTAGCTGCTTAAAAAAACCCAACACAGCATCAATCCTTCAAATTGTGTGAGCAAGCCTTATTTAATATCCATCTTTATCATAAATACATACAAAGTGCAAATACAGTACATTTACATAAATTGCGTGTACAAGTGTCATATAATTAATATAGTGATGACTCACCTTAAGGGCTCATTCAGACGAGTGTATGAATTGGACGTGTGCTATCTGATTTTTTATCGGATAGCACACGGATCTCTATAATTTAATGGGACAGTGCCAAAAATCTATTTTTTTCAATGGCAGAATCTGTCTGTGGAAAACATTGCAGCATGCTGATATGTAACTCTGAAATCGGATGAGACTCACACATTTATATCTATTGGTGAGAGAACAAAATCAGATGCCACACAGTACAGCATCCGATTTTTATGAATACATTGCATTTCTGTGTCATAGGAAACTGTAAGCGGTCCCGTAAATTATTAATGTCGAGAAAAAAAATCGTAACACATTTCTACAGGATAATCAGACGGACTTCACTGTTCTAAAGCCCAAATTGGTTCAGAAACGAAAACAGTTGAACTTCAGGGCCGCCATCAGGGCATTACTACTGTGCCTGGTGTAGGGGACCCGGTGAAGAGAGGGGGCCTGGTCAGGCATGGGGTAAATATTTATCTTTATTAAGCCCCCGGCAGGACAGGCCCCTCCTCTTCACCAGGCCCCAATCACAGCAGCAGCAGAGGGGCCTGGCGGTGTCACTTCACCTCCTTACAATTTGCATGCGACTGGGCGGAGCATGCAAATTAGCCATGTGGTGGAATGGAGGCAGAGTCATTGGAGCAGAGCAGGGCGCCGGCGCGTCATCGCTGGGCCGTGCAGCAGTGTGGTGAGGTCATCACTCTGCGACCTCATTACACTCCTGCAAACAACAGCGGCAGAGGTGGCAAGGACGCGGCAGCCAGTGGGGACAGGTAAGCGCTGTGAGCTGAAGACATTCGCCGGGGGGTGGGGGTGTGAGGTGGTGAGGTGGCCCGCCCTCTGATGTCAGTCCGGGGGGGGTGAGGTGGCCCACCCACTCATCTCAGACCGGGGGGCCCGCTTATCTCAGACCGGGGGGGTCAGGTGGTGAGGTGGCCTGCCCGCTCATCTCAGCCCGGGGGGGCCCGCTTATCTTAGACCGGGGGGGAGGTGGCTCGCCTGCTCATCTCAGCCTGGGAGGGCCTGCTTATCTCAGACTGGGGTGGTGAGGTGGTGAGGTGGTCCGCCCACTCATCTCAGCCCGGGGGGGCCCGCTTATCTCAGACCGGAGAGGGTGAGGTGGCCTGCCCCCGCCCGCTCATCTCAGACCAGGGGGGTCCGCTTATCTCAGCTTGGGGGGGTGAGGTGGCCCGCCCGCTTATCTCAGACAGGGGGGGATGAGGTGGTGAGGTGGCCCGCCCGCTGATCTGAGCCCGGGAGGCCCGCTGATCTCAGCCCGGGGGTGGGGCGCTGATCCAGGCCACGTTCAGCTGATCTCAGACTGGGGGGGCCTGCCCACCCCAACCCCTGCCTTGCCTCAGCTCGATGCGCGGGAGGGCAGGTGAGTAAAATGTGAATCATGTGTTATGTGCTGCCTGTATGTGTTATGTGTTGCCTGTATGTATTATGTGCTGCCTGTATGTATTATGTGCTGCCTGTATGTATTATGTGCTGCCTGTATGTGTTACAGTCAGGGCCAGAAATATTTGGACAGTGACACAAGTTTTGTTATTTTAGCTGTTTACAAAAACATGTTCAGAAATACAATTATATATATAATATGGGCTGAAAGTGCACACTCCCAGCTGCAATATGAGAGTTTTCACATCCAAATCGGAGAAAGGGTTTAGGAATCATAGCTCTGTAATGCATAGCCTCCTCTTTTTCAAGGGACCAAAAGTAATTGGACAAGGGACTCTAAAGGCTGCAATTAACTCTGAAGGCGTCTCCCTCGTTAACCTGTAATCAATGAAGTAGTTAAAAGGTCTAGGGTTGATTACAGGTGTGTGGTTTTGCATTTTGAAGCTGTTGCTGTGACCAGACTACATGCGGTCTAAGGAACTCTCAATTGAGGTGAAGCAGAACATCCTGAGGCTGAAAAAAAAGAAAAAATCCATCAGAGAGATAGCAGACATGCTTGGAGTAGCAAAATCAACAGTCGGGTACATTCTGAGAAACAAGGAATTGACTGGTGAGCTTGGGAACTCAAAAAGGCCTGGGCGTCCACGGATGACAACAGTGGTGGATGATCGCCGCATACTTTCTTTGGTGAAGAAGAACCCGTTCACAACATCAACTGAAGTCCAGAACACTCTCAGTGAAGTAGGTGTATCTGTCTCTAAGTCAACAGTAAAGAGAAGACTCCATGAAAGTAAATACAAAGGGTTCACATCTAGATGCAAACCATTCATCAATTCCAAAAATAGACAGGCCAGCGTTAAATTTGCTGAAAAACACCTCATGAAGCCAGCTCAGTTCTGGAAAAGTATTCTATGGACAGATGAGACAAAGATCAACCTGTACCAGAATGATGGGAAGAAAAAAGTTTGGAGAAGAAAGGGAACGGCACATGATCCAAGGCACACCACATCCTCTGTAAAACATGGTGGAGGCAACGTGATGGCATGGGCATGCATGGCTTTCAATGGCACTGGGTCACTTGTGTTTATTGATGACATAACAGCAGACAAGAGTAGCCGGATGAATTCTGAAGTGTACAGGGATATACTTTCAGCCCAGATTCAGACAAATGCCGCAAAGTTGATCGGACGGCGCTTCATAGTACAGATGGACAATGACCCCAAGCATACAGCCAAAGCTACCCAGGAGTTCATGAGTGCAAAAAAGTGGAACATTCTGCAATGGCCAAGTCAATCACCAGATCTTAACCCAATTGAGCATGCATTTCACTTGCTCAAATCCAGACTTAAGACGGAAAGACCCACAAACAAGCAAGACCTGAAGGCTGTGGCTGTAAAGGCCTGGCAAAGCATTAAGAAGGAGGAAACCCAGCGTTTGGTGATGTCCATGGGTTCCAGACTTAAGGCAGTGATTGCCTCCAAAGGATTCGCAACAAAATATTGAAAATAAAAATACTTTGTTTGGGTTTGGTTTATTTGTCCAATTACTTTTGACCTCCTAAAATGTGGAGTGTTTGTAAAGAGATGTGTACAATTCCTACAATTTCTATCAGATATTTTTGTTCAAACCTTCAAATTAAACGTTACAATCTGCACTTGAATTCTGTTGTAGACGTTTTCATTTCAAATCCAATGTGGTGGCATGCAGAGCCCAACTCGCGAAAATTGTGTCACTGTCCAAATATTTCTGAATTTAACTGTATGTGCTGTCTGTATGTGTTATGTGCTGTCTGTGTGTGTTATGTATAAGATATGTGTTTCCTGTATAGTGTGCAATATGTAGCTGTCTGTCTGTCTATGTATACTATCTGTGTATACTGTCTGTCTATGTATAGTATCTATGTATACTGTCTGTCTGTCTATGTATACTATCTGTGTATACTGTCTGTCTGTCTATGTATACTGTCTGTCTGTCTATGTATACTATCTGTCTGTGTATACTGTCTGTGTATACTCTGTCTGTCTATGTATACTATCTGTGTATACTGTCTGTCTATGTATACTATCTGTCTGTGTATACTGTCTGTCTTAAAAACTGTGTCTGTGTATACTGTCTTTCTGTGTATACTATCTGTATGTATATACTGTCTGTATGTATATACTGTCTGTCTGTGTATACAGTCTGTGTATACAGTCTGTCTGTCTCTGTATACAATCTGTCTGTGTATACAGTCTTTCTGTCTGTGTATACAGTCTGTCTGTGTATACTGTCTGTCTGTGTATACAGTCTTTCTGTCTGTGTATACTGTCTGTGTATACTGTCTGGCTGTGTATACTGCCTGTCTGTGTATACAGTCTGTCTGTGTATACTGTGTATGTCTGTGTATACTATCTGTATGTATATACTGTCTGTGTATTCAGTTTGTCTGTGTATAGTCTGTCTGTATATACAGTCTGTCTGTGTATACTATCTGTTTGTGTATACAGTCTGTCTGAGTATGCAGTCTCTTTGTCTGTGTATTCAGTCAATCTGTCTGTCTGTGTATACAGTCAATCTGTCTGTCTGTGTATACAGTCAATCTGTCTGTCTGTGTATACAGTCTGTCTGTGTATACTGTGTATGTCTGTGTATACTATCTGTATGTATATACTGTCTGTCTGTGTATGATCTGTCTGTATATACAGTCTGTCTGTAGATACATTCTGTCTGTGTATACAGTCCGTCTGTGTATGCAGTCTGTTTGTCTGTGCATTCAGTCTGTCTGTGTATTCATTCTGTCTGTGTATACAGTCTGTCTGTGTATACAGTTTGTCTGTGTATACAGTTTGTCTGTGTATACCGTCTGTCTGTGTATGCAGTCTGTTTGTCTATGTATTCAGTCTGTCTGTGCATTAAGCCTGTCTGTGTATTAAGTCTGTCTGTGTATTAAGTCTGTCTGTGTATTCTGTCTGTCTGTGTATTCTGTCTGTCTGTGTATTCAGTCTGTCTGTGCATTAAGTCTGTCTGTGTATTAAGTCTGTCTGTGTATTAAGTCTGTCTGTGTATTCTGTCTGTCTGTGTATTCTGTCTGTCTGTGTATTCAGACTGTCTGTGTATTCAGTCTGTCTGTCTGTGTAATTTTCTGAGGGAAACAACTTCAAGAGTTCTAACAGTTTTGGCCAAGACTGTGTATATATATATATATATATATATATATATATATATTATACTGTATATACATACATGTTTTTGCAAGAGTGGCAGTGAGACTGTAGGAAGTTTGAGTGTTGGAGGCGGAGCTGGGGGTGGAGCCTGGGCAGAGTCCCTCGGGGGCCCGAAAATTTTACAAGTATGGGGCCCTGAAATCCTGAAATTCCTAGTGGCGGCCCTGTTGTACTTAACTAATATTGTGACGCCCCTGGACTAGTCAGGTCGTCACAGGGTACTGCACGTTCTTTATCTCCAGTGCAGGACTCAACCCCCATGGTTCTGGGTCCCCATCTTGCAGTACTGCCTCCACCAGCATCTACAAATCCTAGTGACACTTCGCACCACATCCTGTCAGGCACACCAGTGGGCTGCTACGCTGAAATAGGACCGCCGACCTAGGGGTCAGGCAGGGGGGTGGGAGGTGACAAGTCAGTTGAGTGGTAGCTCTCGAGATGTGAGGAGCTCAAGGAAGCTGGGAGTTGCAGCTCCCAGGGGAGAAAAAGATTAGGTTGCAGACGATGGTCTGGACCCGGAGAAGTCGGAGACCTGGTCGCGAGAGATTGGGACTGGGTGCTTGGCTAGTCTTGGAGGATAGCCAGCAGCTGCAGTTCAATAGCCGGGCTGGGACCGAAGGCACGTCGGGGTACATGGACCCTAAGTCAGGGAGAAGCTTCAAGCAACCCGGCAATTAACCTGTGGAGGACATGGCCTATATGGACTGTTCCACGAAGCTCAGAGATCGGGGGCACTAGCGCAACGAGGCGGATAGGGCTTTCCAAGCAAAGCAGCCCACTGAAATCCCAAGCGTGAGCTCCTGAGAGCAAGCTCCTCTGCTACCATTAGCAGGGAGCGGGGCCCGGAAAGCTCCAAGCTGATGAGCCACCTGAACACTATAAAATACGGTGCCAGGAGGCAGGCCACAGACCACCAGGCAGTGCTGCAGTGGACGGGACCCAGACGAGCTCCCCAAGAGGGCAGCGGCACCCAGAGACTTGGTTTACCCCGTTGTCAGCGTCTGCTTTTGTGCTGAGTGAGTACCTGATTAACCCCTTCAACGAGCGAGCCTGCGCTCCCCCTGCACCCCATACCACCATCCAGGGTCCCAGGGCCTTTCCCTACCCATGGAGGGTAACGTCATCTGGCTCCCCCACTTCATCACCCCAGGTACTCCCAACAGCATCGGTGGTACTCCCTATTACCGCACACCACGGGTGGCGTCACAAACTATCTAATTCCCCCTGTAAATAATCCCCCTTGTTACATTTAAGAGTGGCCCCTGGGTACAGAGACCCTCGAGCCATGAGTAATCACCCCCGGATCCGAGCGGTTTAACCGCTGTAGAGGCGGCACAATATTATGGTGCTGAAAACCAATATGATGCTTAAGTTTGCAGATTGGCTCCAATTTTTAAGATCCAGAGGAGTTTGGACACCTTTCATACAGGTGTGACGCCCTGGCCTATCAGGTCGTCACAGGGTATTGTGCAATCTGCCCTTCTGTGCAATATCCACTTTCTCCTTGGTTACGGATCCATGATCTTTGGTGTTGCCAAGAACAAGTGTGACGCCCTGGCCTATCAGGTCTTTGGGATTCTGTGTCCCTTCTTATTGCCATCCTGTGTTCTATGGTTGTTATGGCTCCTATTATGGCATATAATGCATGATATTTCTCTCTAATATTGGATGCCATACACCAATGGGGCGCTATGTATCCTCATCTCCTCAAGTATTCTTGATTCATGTGCAAGTAATATCATCCTTGGATAAATCGCCACTACGTGTGTTTTTTGCTTAATAGGGCACAATAGCTAACTTTGACCATCGGCATAACCGAGCCTATTTATTCTACAGGTAGGATTGGTGGACATTAACCTCCATTTAACCATCTGGAGGATTTGTTGCTTCATTTACTCATTCCTGCTACGTGTATTTACTATACTGTATATAAATGACGTTCAGGTTTTCAACCTTCTGCCTTATGTATATCAGCATGCTAGAACCATCTTCTAATGTTTTTGTGCTCCTTCATGCATTATTTATATAAACAGTGGCATCTAGCAAAAACACCTATCCACCAGGTTTTGGATACTTCTGGACTCATGATATGCACATTTAACTTTTTACATCATGCATACTGGTGCGGTTTTATTGTTTTGAGTTTATTGGTAAACCATTTATATTACTTATACCGCTTTCCAGTACAGTGGTGGTTTATCTGGCATTATTCACGATACGGTGTCATTTAGTGATACATAGATCCATTGTAATTGGACATTACTATCTCCGCCTGACACATGACTTACCCAAATAGTGCTTGACATTAGTGTCTATACCCAGGTTTTTGGCAAAAAATACTGTATAGTAACGTTGGTGTATTCTTTTTGATAGGAACACATTGAGATATTTCTCTTTTCCCCTTTTTGATTGTCCACATGTGTGAAACTGTGCATATATATACACGGCTCCGTGTGTTTATACACATTGTTTTTCTTGTTTCCCATTACCATGGATACTTTGATTCACCTCTGCTCAGAGTGTGTTGTCCTTCATGTTTTTAATGTTTTTATCTTTGTGTGTTGAATAAAGCCTATTCAATTTATCCTTATTGTTGTAATTGGTGTGCCCCCGGTCCGTATGCGGTTTCTTTTCTCCTTTCCCTCTGGCCTATCAGGTCGTCACAGGGTGTTGCACAATTTGTCTTTCCGTGCAGCATCCATCTCTCCCTTGGTTCCAGGTGCCCCCCAGTGATGTGCTAGGACCAGCATGCAGATCTCCGTCACACACACACCAGTGGGGAGGTCCAGGAGAGAAGGGGCCGCCCACCTTGGAGTCAGGCAGACTGGGTGGGAGGTGACTAGTCAGTCATCGGCAGGGGAGCAAGGAGAGCAGAGGGCTCTCAAGTAGCTCTCAGTGAGGAGAACAGGCTGGAGGGGTTGGAGCTCCCAGAACAGTGAGAGAGAGTAGCCTCAGAGAGTGAGGTGCTGTGAAGTGGAGGCTCCCAGAGGGTCGGAATGGACCAAAGCACACTAAGTAACATCACTGGGAATGGTCACCTGGTCGTGCTCCTCTCAGCGGCAGCAGTAATGCAGGACGTTTGGTTTAATCAGTCAGCAATCAGCACCACGATAACCACTGTAAGGCCCCCTTCATACGCATGTGTCTCCGGTACGTGCTAGGTCCGTGCCCGCATGTACCGGAGACACGGGCACACGTAAACCCATTAAAATCAATGGGTTTATGTGCACGCACGTGTGCAGCCATTGGCCCGTGCCTCAGTGTGGAGCAGACGTGAGCCCACACGGATGCATGTCCGTTTTTCTCCAGCAGCACGGGTGTCACACGGCTTGCAGCCGTACCACCCGGATGGAGTGTGGAATGCGGTCCCATGTGACACGCGCCGGAGAAACACACGTGTCAGAGAAAAAAATAAAAAAACATTACTCACCTTCTCCAGCCCTCCTGTCTCTGCCGCTGCTGTCACTTGCTTCTGACCGCCGCACATTATGTTCATTTAATATTCACTTCACTGTGGCGGAAGCGGCAGAAGCGGTGAGTCGGCAGAACTGGAGACAGAAGATCAGCACCACGGACAGCGACGCCAGGGACAGGTGAGTTGAAAGTTCTTGTTCTCCGTGTGTTATCACGGATAACACACGAACACACGTAGTGCCATAAACACGGCTCACGGAGGGGAAAACGCACCATTGACACATCCGTGAAACACGTGCGTGATTTTCACTGATGTGTGAAGGGGGCCTAAGACTGTAAGTTTCTCTGCTCCCTGTCTCCCAGGCCTACAGCCCACGGCTCCCCTTCTCCACCATCACTGGGCCCCGGGGCACACCCCCCTACCCATGGAGGGGTTAAACACCTTGCTGCTATACCACCGCCACCGGGTGCTCCCCCACCAACAGCAGCGGTGGCACACCATCTAACCACGCACCGTGGGTGGCGTCACGAACTTCTAATCCCCCTGTACATAGTCCCCCTTTCATTGAGAGGCCGCATGACCCCCGCGTCTGGAGACCCCTCGAGCCACCGCGGATCTGGATCCGAGCAGCCCGGCTGCTGACGCGGGGGCGGCACACAGGCTTATAGAAAATTTGCATCTTTATTATTTCAACATCATTACTGCATCGTTAGTCGATAGTCTATTACATCATCCATTTAGTCTATTGAGCCTTCAGTATTCTAACATCTTCGGGTGACGAAATAAAAAACGCAAACTCAACTGTGATGTCGTAATCTTAATTACAGTTGCATCACCTACTGTTATAAATGCTCTCTGTGTAAGGTATATAGCTTTGGGATTTCTTAGCTTAGTTTCTTAGCATAGTGACATGTTTCTATATGTATATTTCAGCAACGCCTCGTTCTTGCATTAACAAAGTGGATAGTTTTTTGACATGTACGGAAAAGTCACTTTTGCATCAAAAGGCGAAGAGGACAAGAGTTGGGCTCCACACATATTCTGCAATAGATGCATCGCAAACAGGAAAGTAGAAAAACCAGTACTAGTCCCAGGCGTAAAATCCAAGACATTTATTCAATTGGATAAAATCCAGAAACAAACAAGGCACATAGGTACAGAGCACAGCTAGGAAAAGAGCCAATGCATTTTGGACCCTCTGGCAGTGATTAATGGTCAGAAACGCGTTGCCTTTACTCCTAGCCTGTACGAGTGGCATTGTTGTGCAAGAGACTATTACTACACCTGAAGAGACCGGCCTCTCCAACATTCACTTCAGCCAGGGAGTAAAAATGTCCTCCATCCAGCACTTGTTGACCTACATAAGATTTTGTTTCCACCACTGCATATCAAGTTGGGCCTAATGAAAAACTTTGTAAAAGCAATGGATAAAAATGCAAAAGCATTCAAGTATCTCATTGATACATTTCCAAGTTTGAGTGAAGAAAAGATAAAGGAAAGAGTCTTTATTGGACTTCAGATTCATAAACTTCTTCAAGATGAAGAGTTTCTCCATGTGCTGCAGAGCAAGGAAACGACTGCATGGGTAGAATTTGCATTAGTGGTTACTCATTTTTTGGGAAACTCCAAAGCAGATAACCATGAAGAGTTGGTGGAACATCTCAAAACATATAAGGATTTTTGCTGTAACCTGTCCTTAAAGATTCATTTCTTACATTCACATCTAGACTTTTTCCACCAAATTATGGAGCAGTGAGCGATGAGCGCTGTGAGAGATGGAGAATAAGATATCACGGAAAATGGAATTGTGACGCCCAGGGAAGGGGGTACTCGGTCCCGGGCAGTAACAAATGGGAATGTCACTCTGGTGCCCGGTGCCCGGTCCCGTGCCCTGTGGAACGCTTAATAAAATGGCAGGGACTATTTACAAGGGATAATTAAAATAATGTTCGTGACGCCACCTGCGGTAGTGCGGCAAGGGAATAGGTGCCGCCACTGTTGCTTATGAGGGGCTGACACCTCCTGAGGAAGATGCTATTTTGAAACATATGTTGAGATGACCAGACCTGGTAGAAGTATTTGTCATGTAAGTTATGCAGTCCTCATTGTTTATTTTTGGCACTATGCACTTTCCTTGATTAAATTATAATACATATCTATTGCTTTTCCACTATGCACTTTGAGCATATGTACTTTATAGTTTATGTATAAGATTCTATTGCACTGTATCTATTAATTAATTGTATAATTTTTTATATAGCTCAGACTGCATACACATATAGATATAATTTTACCATTGAATTAATTAAAAAATATTAATTGTTATAATGTGGCGTCCTGGACAAGCCAGGTCGTCACAGGTACTACACCAACACACCCTACACCCCGGCTAGGCACACCTAAGTCAAACACAAATCCTTGTTGCCTTCCTCCAGGGGCTGATGTCCACACCAGGGGGTGGGCCAGGCAGTTGGTCCCGCCCACCGAGGAGTTCACAGTCCTGGAGGCGGGAAGAGTTGAGTTGAGTTTTGGAGAGTGAGGTGGTAGGAGAGGAGACTGATCGTGTCCGGGTGTGTGGCCCGGACATACAGCAAGGTTGGCAGACGGTGGTGACCATCTGCATGAGAGGCTGATTAGAGTGAACCGTACGGACTGGGGACAGGCGGTGGCCCGCCGGTACCGGATCGGGGAGTGAAGAGAAGCCAGCACCATTCGGCAGGGCCTACGGACCCCGACCAGGCTAGGAGTCGCCGTAAAACCGGTCAAATCCGTTAGCGAAGGGAACCTCCGGGGTTTCCCAGCAGTCAAGACCCGATTGAAGGCAACAGCTCACACCGTAAAGGGAAACACAGTCACCGCCAAGGCTACAGTTCCCAGGGCCAGAGCCTGCGGGCAAAAGGGGCTCCCTCAGCATCCATCCAAGCTGGGGAGCGGGTTACCGGTGGGAAGCCATTGGAACCGTAAACACAACGCAGGTGCAGGGAAAGGCAGTCACCATCAACCTACCGGGAGGAGAACAACCACAGCCGCCTGTGGGACCCGTCCATCCAGCCGTTTGTTTGACCAGAGACTCTGTGTGAATTACTGGCTGAGTGAGTACCACCATGCCGTGCGGCAGAGCACTGCCCCCGCGACCCTGCACCTCACCAGGCCCCGTAACCCGCCTGCCATCCCTAAAACCCTTACCGGGGCCCTGGGACAACTAACCCCCCTACCCACGGAGGGGAGAACCAACATCCAAGCTGCTCCCTGTCATCGATCCCGGGATCCCCATCCAGAGCAGCGGTGGTGTCACAACTTCACCACAACTGTGGGTGGCGTCACGGACAATATCCCCAAACCACACATCAACCCCCCTTTCACTCACGGGCGAGGAACGCCGCTCGAGTCCCCGGGATCCGGCCCACCGCTTGAGCCACCACCGAGCAGCAGCAGCAGCCGGACCCAAGCAGTGGGTGAGCGCAGCGTCCCCTCCTCCGCTCGCGACAACTTGGCGTCACGAACAGGATCTTACCGCTCTGCCGTCTGGTAGAGGTGCGCCTTGTGACCGCCGGTGGTGTCCGGCCCAAAAATTGGAGAAGCTGCCATTTTGGGCGCGAAAAGTCCCCGCTCGAGTGTCTTCCCGAGTAGTAGAGGCGCGAAAGCCGAAACCCCGCCCCTGTAGAGGAGGACCCGGAAAAAGACTAAGGGGGACGCGGATGGAGAGATGGCGGCGTCCTCGAATTGGAACACGGGAGTACCCGTCACCGGGGCGTCCAAGCTCTGGGGGAACCGAGGAGGAGTAGCCTTTGAAGACTGCGGCCCGGGTGAGCTCCCCACCGGCACCGCTGCGTGGCTGGAGCGGCAGCTGGGCCGGTTCTGCTTGAAGGTGAGGGTGCAGAGCCTGCAGCAGCTGCTGGATTGGAAGGCGGAGATGCGCAGAATGGTTGCCGTAGTTGGGGCCCGTGAGCAAGGGGCCGCTGCAGCCGTGCCGCGTCGCGATCAGTCCACCCAAACTCCAGAACCAGCCCTGATTGCATGGGAGCCGGGGGCCAGCACCGCAGCCGGAGGTCCAGAGAGAATGCCGCTGATGGAGGAGGGGGTCCCGAGCATGCTGCCCCCGCCACCGTTCCTAACGGCCGTCAGTGGTTCTGGACTGAACTGCCTATGGAAGGAGAACCCAATGTACTGCCTGGTCCCCGAGTGGGCGACCCCCTGCGGTGGTAGCCGCCTCAAAGTCAGCGGGGCCCTGCTGCAAGTTGTCCCCGTTGGGACCACCTGTAAGTTAAGAAAGTTTTTGAATGATAAGTGAAGATTAATCAACCAAAGATGTTTACCTGATTGAACCGTGATTGAACCGGCCGTTGCCGGCAACTGTTGTCCCCGTAGGGACTGTCTGCAGCCGTTGCGTAAGGAACTGCTTACGGACAAGCCCGAGAACTTGCAGGGCAACCACAAACTTAGTGGAGTGTAAATAAAAATGTTTGTTGGCTTGAAACCGTTACCGCCTTCAGAGAGGCTGATTTGGGAGGATGGGCCTGGAGGAGAGGGATGGCCCAGGCCCACCACTACCGTAACCGGTGGCGATCCTCCGGGGGTTCAGGGGTCCCCATGGACACGGGTCCCCTGAAAGAGACAGAACCCGCTCGGGCAACTTGGTGCTGGACTGGAGTCAAGGGGTGCTGCCCGCTTCTTAGGGGCAGCATCAGGGCCAGGTTGTTTGGGTGGGAGAAGAGCGGAAGCCGTACCGTTAAAAATGTTTATGATGTTTTTATATGTGCTTTTACCGTTTTACTCTTTTTCAGTTGTGAAAATAAAACCGGTGATGGACGGGCAGCCCGCGGACGGTCTGCATTTTACTAAGGGGGAATGTGGCGCCCTGGACAAGCCAGGTCGTCACAGGTACTACACCAACACACTCTACACCCCGGCTAGGCACACCTAAGTCAAACACAAATCCTTGTTGCCTTCCTCCAGGGGCTGATGTCCACACCAGGGGGTGGGCCAGGCGGTTGGTCCCGCCCACCGAGGAGTTCACAGTCCTGGAGGCGGGAAGAGTTGAGTTGAGTTTTGGAGAGTGAGGTGGTAGGAGAGGAGACTGACCGTGTCCGGGTGTGTGGCCCGGACATACAGCAAGGTTGGCAGACGGTGGTGACCGTCTGCAGGAGAGGCTGATTGGAGTGAACCGTACGGACCGGGGACGGGCGGTGGCCCGCCGGTACCGGATCGGGGAGTGAAGAGAAGCCAGCACCATTCGGCAGGGCCTACGGAACCCGACCAGGCTAGGAGTCGCCGTAAAACCGGTCAAATCCGTTAGCGAAGGGAACCTCCGGGGTTTCCCAGCAGTCAAGACCCGATTGAAGGCAACAGCTCACACCGTAAAGGGAAACACAATCACCGCCAAGGCTACAGTTCCCAGGGCCAGAGCCTGTGGGCAAAAGGGGCTCCCTCAGCATCCATCCAAGCTGGGGAGCAGGTTACCAGTGGGAAGCCATTGGAACCGTAAACACAACACAGGTGCAGGGAAAGGCAGTCACCATCAACCTACCGGGAGGAGAACAACCGCAGCCGCCTGTGGGACCCGTCCATCCAGCCGTTTGTTTGACCAGAGACTCTGTGTGAATTACTGGCTGAGTGAGTACCACCGTGCCGTGCGGCACAGCGCTGCCCCCGCGACCCTGCACCTCACCAGGCCCCGTAACCCGCCTGCCATCCCTAAAACCCTCACCGGGGCCCCGGGACAACTAACCCCCCTACCCACGGAGGGGAGAACCAACATCCAAGCTGCTCCCTGTCATCGCTCCCAGGATCCCCGTTCAGAGCAGCGGTGGTGTCACAACTTCACCACAACTGTGGGTGGCGTCACGGACAATATCCCCAAATCACACACCAACCCCCTTTCACTCACGGGCGAGGAACGCCACTCGAGTCCCCGGGATCCAGCCCACCGCTCGAGCCACCACCGAGCAGCAGCAGCAGCCGGACCCGAGCAGTGGGTGAGCGCAGCGTCCCCTCCTCCGCTCGCGACAATAACATGTGTTCAATTATGCAAAAATCAATGGTTTATATTTATTACTAGCTGTAGTACCTGGGCGTTGCCCGGGATTGTAACTGTCTCTCTCCCCTCTCTGTATGTTAATAGGAAGAGGCTGGTGTTGTTTATTATGAGGGACTGGGGCTGATGGAATCAGCAGCAAGTGTGTTAACCCCCTCCGCAGGTAGGGTAAACCCCACTGTCCTCTAGGTGCTGGATGAGGTGGACAGTGCAGGAACAGGCTATGAGACCTCTTGGTGTTGGATGAGGTACACAATGGAGGAAACAGGGACACACTGCTGGTTACCGTGGTGCTGAATGAGGTGGAGGCAGGAATCCAAACAGGCAAAGTCCGAGTGAAACAGGGAGTCTTTACTGATGATTTTTACTCACAGGTTACAGTCCCCTGGTGCTGGGGACACATTCATGGTTCCCTTTGTCCCGGCTCTGTCTGTGTAGCCTGACTATGGCCCCTCCGTGCACTTCTCTTGCACAGCTCTGTCATAGTCCCCTGCAGGCCCCGCAGCCAGCTTCTTCTCCCCTGTGCCTCGTGCAATGATCCCCAGGCCTCACACACAGACCTGACACCCAGCCAGGCATCCTCCTCCTTCCTTCTCCTCTCCCAGTCGCTGCGCACTTGTCTGATTTTCTCCTCTACTTCACTCACCAACCCCTCCCTTTCCCTCTAGGGACCTAGCTACAGGAGGGTTGGATTTACACCTCCTGGGCAACCTGCATTTCCTGGACAGGCTTTACACATAGGACGGACAACCCTCTTGTGGTTCAGGGAATGTGTGAGTGTTTTAGGTGTGTGCGGGTTTATCCAGAGCTAGGACTCCAGGAACTAGGCTGCAGATTTTAGTAGCATGACCGCAGGGGCGCTACAGAATCCTTCAATGCTTTCAGATTATTGTTGGACAATTACAAGAGATGATCTATTGATGACCGAGCACTAAAATGCTCGAGTGTTCAGTACTCAAATCGAGCAGGTCAGACGCTTGGAAAGGCACAACACTATGAATGATCAGTCCAGGTGTCATGATTGACTCCTGGCTCAGCTGGAGCTGAGCCTTTTTTTTAGTTTCACTTCTGATGCAAGTCACGTTAGGGGTTAATCCTTTCTGCCTCGTTCTGGAGGTCAGGCCGCTTATTAGGGTACTGTTTCTCTTGAACTTCGCCAGTGATATTTCTGGCTCTGCTGTGTTCTGCTGTTGAGTGACCTGTTGTCTGCCCTGCCCCCTCCTGTCCTCCGTGTTCACCTGACCTGTTAACCTCCTCTGTTGTCTGTTTCCATCAGTGTCTCTCCCGCTGTCTCCCTGTTCGTTCCTTATCTGTTTACCTTTATTCTGTCTTGTCTTCCCACTCCCCCTCGCCTCTAGGCTCTGATTTCCCGGCTACTGACTATTTGCTTCCCTCTGACTACGTTTAGACTTTGCCCTTGTGTACTTACAAGACCTCATGTTGTGACACGGCTTTCTGACGATTCTACTGCCATCTAATGGGCTTGACTAGTATTACCTCTGCTAGGGAATTCCCTGCTCATATGTTTCCTCCACTTTTACGCCCCCTAGTGGTTTACCAGCTAACTACCTTCTCAGATAGTTTCAGGAATCCTCTCAGTTCCACATTACTGCGCTGTACTGCTATTGTACATCTTAGAGTACAGCGTGACACCAGGGCATCTGCTGAATGACCATTACTGTCAAATGGGTGTGGCTATGGGATGTGGCTAGGGGTATGGCGAAAAATTGCCATGGTGCGCACAGCACGCTGCACAGTCCCTCTTTCCTTTCTTCAGAAGTTGGGAGGTATGATATTGTCAGAGTATTACTCCACTTTTAGGGACTGATAATAAAGCATACAAAACCGTAGAAAAAATGGATTTTACAGGAAAATATGTTAGGAAACATTCTTTCCTGTATAACCACTTGTAAATAAGGCAAAATGAAAACCCTAAATAGCCAGGCCATCTCTCACCATATTTCCCCATCATCTATGACTACAGTAAATGACAGTAGAGAGGAAAATAAAACTAAACCCAATGGTAGTCACCAGTAAATGTAATTTTAACATTTTACTACCTTATCTGGGAATGTGATGTGTGACAGGGTCAGACATATCCTGCTTAATTATGAAAGAGGGACTCATACTCACAAACCTATGCGGACAATGCAAGAACTGGCAAAAATTAGAAGGAAAAAGGACTCTGATACACCCTGTATTAGACATAAAGCAGGGCCTAATACACATTCTGTTAAAATAGTTAGGTAATGGGACTCCTAGACTTATAAAGCCTAAGCACCATGTACAAAAGCTGCCAAAAATTAGAAAGAGGGACTGCAATACCCCCTGGAAAACCTCCTTTTTTAAGGAGTGGGACTTCAAGACTGGGAAAGCGTATGCACTAAATGCAAGGGCTAAAAAACATTTACCCCTGGGGGTATACATCTATATATGTAATAGAATTGTAGAGGTAAGCCTTATACACATCCTGAAAAATGAAGAAGGGCATCATAGACACCCTGGAAAAATTAAGAGCGAGGGTCGCATGATGACTCGCTAAAAATGATGAGTGAGGGCAGCCTTTTTACTCTCATAAAATTTGGAGCAAGGGCCATCTGATGACCCTCTAAATATTTTGAGAAGAAGGCGCAGGATGTCCCTGTTGATATGATGAAAGAGGATGAGGAGAAGAAAAAGAGGAAACCATGAACTGTATACCTTTTTGTGTGTAGACTTGTACTGACCCTTTTCTTCTATGCTGACAGTAAAAAATGGACATGTGTCCTTGTGGATCACATGCATATGTACCGCCCCTGCAGCGGTCGAACCGCTCGGATCCGGGGGTGATTATTCGTGGCTCGAGGGTCTCCGAACCTGGGGGCTAGGGGCCACACTTGAAGGAAGAGGGCGTATTTACAGAGGAGATATAGTTTGTGATGCCACCCGTGGTATATGGTAATTGGGAGTACCGCTGCTGCCGTTGGGAGTACCTGGGGTGATTGAGTGGGGCAGCTAAGGTGTAGTCACCCTCCACGGGTAGGGGAAAGCCCTGGGACTCAGTGGGATGCCGTGGGATGCAGGGGTCACTCTCGTACTCACTCAGTCAATAAATCTCGGGGTATCACTGTCGCTTGAGGGGAGCTCGTCCGGGTCCCGTCCCCTATAGTGTTGCCTGGTGATCCGTGACCTGCCTTCTGGCACTAAGTTTAACTTCAACGTGCTGGCCCAGTAGTCTGAAACTTGCTGGGCCTCGCTCCCCACTGTGGCTAAGTGTGGGAGCCTGCTCTCAGGGCTCATGCTTGGAATTTTCTGGACCATTTTGTTGGAAGGCCCTATCCCCCTCGTTGCGCTAGTGCCCCGATTCTGGAGCGGGTGGGAACAGATTATAAAGGCTCCGTTCTCCTCAGGTTAATGCCTGAAGCTTCTCCCCGACTTAGGGTCCGTGTACCACATCTTGCCTTTGGTCCCGGACCAGTGACAGTGCCAGGCTGCTGTCTGTCCTCCTTGACAGGTCCAGGCACCTAGCCACAATCCCCTGTGACTGGGGGTCTGACTCCTCTAGGTCCACACCACCGTCTGCAACCTAGACAGCTTCTCTTGGGAGCCACCACTCCCCACCTCCTCTCACTCACTCTGTCACTACAGACTCCCTACACTATTCACCTCCCCTCAATGACCCCCCAGGTGGGTGACTCTATTCCACTCAAGCCGTCCACTGGTGTGCCTAGTGGGTGTGGTCCAGTGTGTATCTAGGATTTGATTTGCTGTTGGAGGCAACACTGTAAGATAGGAACCCAGAATCATGAGGGACTTGGAATACTGCACGGAAGGGCAGTTTGTGCAGTACCCTGTGACGACCTGATAGTCCAGGGGCGTCACACATACACGTAGGTCAAACAGATGCATGGGCTGTATGAAAAAATAGAGGTGTGAAAATCAACATCTATTTTAATGGGTATTTGTGTGAACGTGTGTCTAGTACATGTGAAAACGGAAGCCACACATACTGGAAACACATGTGAATGGGACCCTAGAGCAACTCTCCCCGAACCGCTTCTAGAGGAGAGTGTGCCGAGCATCGCATCACCAGGTCTTATATAAGACCAAATAAAGCGACGCAGCCGGCCAATCACAGTAATGTCAGTAGCCAACATAGCTACGGCATTACCGTGTATGGCAGGCAATCCTCGCTTATTTATTAGCTGTCTAACAGCTGCAAAACATGCAGGGAGGGGACTCAAGCATAGTGCTCAACCACCTGCGATATTCAATCGACTAATGAAAGTAACCAAGCGCCCCAATGCTCAATCGACTATTTTTTCTTTACTTTTTCCTTTATTATTCCTCTTAGGGAACTTGTGATCGTCTGAACACTTTTTCTATACACAGCAGTACCTTATGTATATCGTAAAAATCACTTCTTCTATGATTCACAGCTACAGGCTGAACATCACAGGAGATTACGTGACAGTCATGGTGACGTTCAGCTGACTCCTGGTTATCATAGCAACTCATTGGTTCCCTGCAATAGAAGTCGGTGGCTATTTGAATTGATGTGCAGGCCGGATTGAGATGTTTAAATGCCTCCGTAAGCACTTGACTGGGGCATTTAAAAGGTTATCAGCAGCAATTGTGACGCCCTGGACTATCAGGTCGTCGCAGGGTATTGTGCAATATGCCCTTCTGCACGGTATCCAAATCCTCCTTGGTGACGGGTCCCTGTCCTTTGGTGTTGCTAAGAGCAGAGCCAGTCAAAACCGTAGGAACACTCTGCACCACACCCACCAGACACACCATTGAGGGGGCCTAAAGGGAATAGGGCCACCCACTTGGGGGGTTGGTAGAGGGAAGTGAGAAGTGTTAGATGAAGGGAGGGAGAGTGGGAAGTGAGAGGAGCAGGAGAGAGGAGGTCAAGAGCAGGGCTCCCTGAAAGTACTAGGTGGCAGACGTTGGTCTGGGCCTGGTAGGAGCTGGAACCCCAGTCGCAGGGGATCATGTCAAGGGGTACAGATCTGCCGAGGAGGGCAGCCGGTGGCCTTGAGCCATCTCCGGGCAGGGGCCAGGGCACGATGGGGTACATGGACCCTAGGCTGGGAAGTAGCTTCACACAGCCCAGTAATTTGCCCGACGAGGGTGAAGTCTTCAGAATTCATCCTCCACCCGCTCCAAAATCGGGGTACTAGCACAACGAGGGGATAGGACTTTCCCAAACATAGTCCAGAAAATCCCATGCGTGAACCCTGAGAGCAAGCTCACTCCGTTAGCCATACGGGTGAGCGGGACCCGACTAGTTCCACACTACAGGGTCCAAGTAGTGAAGAGAGTGCCACAGAAAAGGTCACAGGCTAACAAGCAACACCAAGGGGCACGGATCCACATGTGCTCCCTTCCTGCTGCAGCGGTGCTCAGAATTCTAGTTTACAAGTTGTCGGTGTCAGTATTCTTGGACTGAGTGAGTACACAGAAAACCCTTTCCTCCCCAACGGCACCCTTTCACTACCATCACCGGGCCCCGGGGCAAAACCCCCTACCCACGGAGGGGTTAAACACCTTGCTGCCATACCACCGCCACCGGGTGCTCCCAACAGCAGTGGTGGTACTCCATCTTACCACGCACCGTGGGTGGCGTCACGAACTTCTAACTCCCCTGTACATATCCCCCCTTTTTAATTTGAGTGTCCGCATGACCCCTCCCCGGGTCCGGAGACCCCTTGAGCCACCGCGGTTCCGGATCCAGCGGCTCGGCCGCTGACAAGGGGGCGGTACAAAATCGGTGGGCATGCCAATTACTGCTGTTAGATACAGATGTCAGTGTCGTGGGCGGAGGAGGGGACGCTGCGCTCACCCACTGCTGCTGCTGCTGCTCGGTGGTGGCTCGAGCGGTGGGCCGGATCCCGGGGACTCGAGCGGCGCTCCTCGCCCGTGAGTGAAAAGGGGAATGGTTGTGGGGGATTTATTGTCCATGACGCCACCCACGGTTGTGGTGAGGTTGTGACTCCACCGCTGCTCTGGACGGGGATCCCGGGAGCGATGACAGGGAGCAGCTTGGATGTTGTTTTGCCCCTCCGTGGGTAGGGGGTTTGGTTGTCCCGGGGCCCGGTGAGGGGAGGATGGCAGGTGGGTTACGGGACCTGGGGAGGTGCAGGGTCGCGGGGGCAGCGCGGTGCCGCACGGCACAGTGGTACTCACTCAGCCAATGATGAACACAAAGTCTCCGGTAAAACAAACGGCTGGATAGACGGGTCCCAAAGACGGCTGCGGTGGTTCTTCTCCCGGTAGGTTGGCGGTGACTGCCTTTCCCTGCACCTGTGTTGTGTTCTCGGTTCTGGTGGCTTCCCACCGGTAACCCGCTCCCCAGCTTGGATGAAGGCTGAGGGAGCCCCTTTTGCCCGCAGGCTCTGGCCCTGGGAACTGTAGCCTTGGCGGTGACTGTATTTCCCTTCACGGTTTGAGCTGTTGCCTTCAATCGGGTCTTGGCTGCTGGGAAACCCCGGAGGTTCCCTTCGCTAACGGATTTGACCAGTTTTACGGCAACTCCAAGCCTGGTCGTGGTCCGTAGGCCCTGCCGAATGGTGCTGGCTTCTCTTTGCTCCCCGATCTGGTACCGGCAGGCCACCGCCCATCCCCGGTCCTTACGGTTCACGTCAATCAGCCCCTCCTGCAGACGGTCACCACCGTCTGCCAACCTTGCGGTTTGTGCCCGGGCCACGCACCCGGACACGGTCAGTCTCCTCCACTACTACTTCACTCTCCAAAACTGATCTGAAACTCCCTTCCTTTTTCCGCCTCCAGGACTGTGAACTCCTCGGTGGGCGGGGCCAACCTGGCTCCACCCCCTGGTGTGGACATCAGCCCCTGGAGGGAGGCAACAAGGATTTTTGTCTGACTTCGGTGTGCCTAGCCGGGGTGTGGGGTGTTTTGTTGCAGTACCTGTGACGTCCTGGCTTGTCCAGGGCACCACATTAGCTTTATAGTATTGCCGACAGCTCTCTGTCTAGCCGCTCTACTTCTGAGCCCCTTCCAAAATCTCTGATAAGCTGCATGATGGATATATCTGACATGGGGAGTTAAGGGGTTAAAATATATAAAAATATGAAAACATCAGTCTAACACATTGAACAATAAGGCTTCATCCAAACGGCCCTAAGAGCAAACCACCCCTCTATCAGGCACCACGAATTTTAAGATCTATATTGCGACCATTAGGTTTTAATGTATTTAATTTAGGTATACACTGCAGCATTTTCTTTTTCAACAATCTTTCCTTATTATTGCCCCATCAGGGCATAAGAACATAAACAATAATTTGAAAACGTGGATGTTTCTATGTTTTTGTTTAGTGAAATATTTGCATACAGGGAGGTCCATCCTCATTTTCTCTTATGGTATTGTAAGAAGATGGACATGCTGCCCACATTCCCTCTTGAAGACATGAGTACTGTTATGATGTGTAATGTGTATTGCAAAATGCGTTATTGCTGATAAGAATGTTTTGCCCAACAGTAGAGGGAGTTAGAGTTAAAGTTGGGACTAGCCAAAAGTGGGACTGGCTAAAGTGAGGGGACAGAGACAGTTTCCTTTCCATCGTAGAGATGAGCGAACTTGTTCAGTTCATGTTCGCCAATTTCAGATTCGGTAAGAGTTTTGGCTAGTTCGTTCGGGCTTGGCTTACCGAACACTTTGCTCAAAAGTCGGCAATATTCGATAAGTGTTCATTTGCAGAAAACCCACTCCCAGCCCCAACACAGCCATGTCAAGTATTGGCATGACTGTGTTTGGCCAGGAAAATCACTGTAAAACAAAGGAAGCAAAAGGGTCAAACCAGAACATACTTACTGAGTCTCCCCGTGGCTGTACCTGTTCACACGGCTGTACTTCTGCGGCCGCTCAACCTTCTAACACAGTGTTCCCCAACTCCAGTTCTCGAGAGCCACCAACAGTGCATGTTTTCAGGATTTTCTTAATATTGCACAGGTGATCATTTAATTACCTACACAGGTGATGATTCCAAAACCTCAATGCTATGGAAATCCTGAAAACATGCACTGTTGGTGGCTCTCGAGGACTGGAGTTGGAGAACACTGCTCTTACATATACACTGCATTCCCTTCCCTCCAGTATTTTTGATTGGCGTCAGTAAGACCCAGCTCCCAGACAGCGTCTGTGATTGGTTGAAATCACAGACTGCACGTCTATCTCGTGGCATAAAATAAATAAATAAAATTGGCATAGGTTCCCCCATCGATTGATACTAGCACAGATAAAACCTACAGCTAGAGGCTGCAGCCACCATCCGTGCACTTATCTTGGCTTGGTATCAAAACAGGAGGAACCGCATGCGGCTTTTTTTTTAATTATTTAAATCAACAATTAAAAAAACAGCATGTGGTCCCCCCCAATTTTGATGCCCAGCCAATAAAAAGCCCAACAGTCGGGAGGTGGTACTCTCAGACTGAGGAGACCCATGCTTATTGGGCCCCCCAGCTGAAAAATAGCAGCCTGCAGCCACCCAGGATTGCCGCATCCTTTAGATGTGCAGTCCTAACACTTTACCAGGCTCTTCCCGATTGCCCTGGTGCAGTGGCAATAACGGGTTAATCGAAGCTTACAGCTGCCAATAAGCCCTAGATTAGATGGGAGGTGTCTATGAGACTTCCCATTACTAATCTGTAAGTGAAAAGAAATAAACACAAACACCGAAAAATCCTGTCTTTGAAATAATGTACAAAAAAAATCCCTCTTTCACCAATTTATTAACCCCCAAAAGACCCAAATCCGACATAATCCACACAAGGTCCAGCGACGATTCCAGCTCTGCTACATCTGAACTGACAGCGAGTGGTCATAGAACATGACCTCCCACTGTGGTCTTCAGGTAGAGACTGAGCCGCATCGGTGACATCACTCAGGTTAGTTGCTATTCTATACCTCCTGGCAAAAAAATGCATCAGGTGGAGGACCGAGGGAACCTCCAGCTGTGACTGCAAATAACCAGAGTGACATCACCACTCATCACTGTGGCTCATTCTCTGCTTGAAGCTCACAGCGGGTGGTCATATTCTACGGCCACCCACTGTCACTTCAGATGTAGCAGAGCTGGAGTTATCATTGGACTTCATGTGGATTATGTCAGACCCCTGGGTGTTTTGGGGGTAATAAAAAGGGGTAAAAGAGGGTGTGTTTTGGTATTCTATTTGAAATAAAGGATTTTTTTGGGTGTTTGTGTTTATTTCTTTTCATTTACAGATTAGTAATGGGGGGCCTCATAGACGCCTCACATTACTAATCTAGGGCTTAGTGGCAGCTGTGAGCTGTTGCTAACCCCTTATTACCTCAATTGCCACTGCACCGGGGAAATCGGGATGAGCTCCTGGATTGTCACATCTAATGGATGCGACAATCCTGGGCAGCTGCAGGCTGCTATTTTTAGGCTGGAGGGGCCCAATAAGCATGGTTTCCCCAGCCTGAGAATACCAGCCTCCAGCTGTCGGCTTTATCATGACTGGGAATCAAAATTGGGGGCGAACGCATGTCGATTGATTAAATTATTTAAATAATTTTTATAAAAGCTGCATGCAGCCAAGGTAAATGCATGACTGGGGGCTGCAGCCTGTAGCCATATGGTTTATCTGTGCTGGGTATCATAATATGGGGGAACCTACACCAATTTATTTATTTATTTTTACACTATAGGGATACACACACAGTGACTCTGATTGAAACTAGTCAGACACTCTGTTACACAATGTGGGGCCACATCTGACTGCAACCAATCAGAGATGCAGGGACTGCCAGTGGGAGAGAAGCTGTGCATATGTATGAGGTTAATGAGCGGCCTCAGAAGTTGCGTTAGAGCCACGCATGAGACTCGGTAAGTATAACGCGCCTGTTCATATCCACCTATCCCTTCTACCACCATTTTTAAGCTCCGGAATCGGGTCCACATACACTTATATGGAGACAGACATCTGGCCAGATATGCAGGATTAATTGAGGGTTCAAAACGGGGATTTTTTTAAACCTGATTGGACCCTCCGATCCCGGGTATCTGCGAGTCCGCAAATCACTACTCATGGCCTGTAATATATAACTTGTAGAGCAAAATAGCATATTTATTTAATAATTGAATTAATTTGACATTTCTATATTATCCAGACTTCTCTATCAGGACATGATATTTCCTGGAGATGAGCTTGAAAGAACTCCAAGCACCTTCATCTGGGCTGCGGGCCCTCCTGGCTCGTCTGCCTTCCTTTTTATGCATGTAAGTCAGTTATGGTGAGAATTACTGACAGGTGACGTGTGCATTACTTGCATCATTGCTTTACTTAAAAATGTTTTTCATTATCAGTCATTAACAGTAATATCTTTTGACCTGCGAAGAACATACAGTACAAAACAAAAAAAAAAAAGGTTCTCTACAGAACATCTCCCGCTAAGAAAGTCCAGACATGATGAACCCAGAACTTTGCCAGGTGAACTTTGCTAATTTGAGCGTTATCAACCTAGTAACCTCCAACCACCATTATTAGGGTAAATTGTAATTATCATATGAACTATCTGCTATCACTTTACATGGCTGCACATATCCGAAAAGGCAATGGCTGTAGAATCAGGTATACAGCTTAGATTTGTGCTAGTTCACATTTGCAGATAAAAAAAGACTGAGAGTGGAGCATTTACTTTTTTACCTACATTGGCAGAACTAAACACAAGAGTGAACACTATGTAATAAAAAAAAGTGTTAAAAACTATATAATAAGGGATGGTGCTATACATAACAAGAAAGGAGGCTATATAATAAAGGATAGTGATATAAATAACATAAGACAATTAGCCACTGTGCAACCGGAAATTCAAAATAGAACTTGAAAAGGCAGCACAGTGCCCCGCATTAATTATAATTAGCCACTTTGCCCCAAACCAAGAAAAATATAAATTAATTGGCCATCATGCCTCTTCCCATCCATTTTTTTTGCAATTTCATGTCAGATGTCCTAACCCTTAAGTTCATTGCAATTCCATGTCCTATCTCCCACCCACACAATGCATTACAAGTCGTGTCTAGTGATGAGCGAGTATGCTTGTTACTACTCGGTACTCGCACGAGTATCACTGTACTCGGGCTACTCGGCGGGGACCGAGTAATCTCGCGATACTCGTGCTGTACTCGTGGTCTTCATCCCTGCATGTTGGCGCTCTTTTGAGAGCCAGCCCTCATGCAGGGATTGGCTGGCAGACCACTGCAATGCCACAGCCCTGTTAGTTGTGGAATTGCAGTGATTGGCCGGCCTGCACAGCGTGACCGAGCCTTTATACCGGCGGGCGCGCTGTGCTCTGCACACAGCCATCTTATATTCCCTGCTTTCCCCGCCCACAGGCGCCTATGATTGGTTGCAGTGAGACACGCCCCCACGCTGAGTGACAGGTGTCTCACTGATACCCAATCACAGCAGCCGGTGGGCGTGTCTATACTGTGCAGTAAAATAAATAAATAAATAATTAAAAAAAACGGCGTGCGGTCCCCCCCCAATTTTCATACCAGCCAGATAAAGCCATACAGCTGAAGGCTGGTATTCTCAGGATGGGGAGCCCCACGTTATGGGGAGCCCCCCAGCCTAACAATATCAGTCAGCAGCCGCCCAGAATTGCCGCATACATTATATGCGACAGTTCTGGGACTGTACCCGGCTCTTCCCGATTTGCCCTGGTGCGTTGGCAAATCGGGGTAATAAGGAGTTAATGGCAGCCCATAGCTGCCACTAAATCCTAGATTAATCATGTCAGGCGTCTCCCCGAGATACCTTCCATGATTAATCTGTAAATTACAGTTAAAAAACACACACACTCGAAAAATCCTTTATTAGAAATAAAAAAAAATAACAAAGTCCCTCATCACCAATTTATTAACCCCGACAAACCCTCCATGTCCGGCGTAATCCACGGACCTCCAGTGTCGCTTCCAGCTCTGCTGCATGCAGGTGACAGGAGCTGCAGAATACACCGCCGCTTCGGTCAGCTTTACACAGCAACTGAGGTGAGTAGCGCGATCAGCTGCTGTCAGTCAGGTAACTCACGGCCACCGCTGGATCCAGCGGTGGCCGCGATTAACCTCAGTGACAGCTCAGCTGATCGCGATACTCACCTCATTTGCTGCGTGGAGCTGACCGGAGCGGCGGTGAGTAGTGCGATCAGCTGCGCTGTCACTGAGGTTACCCGCGGCCACCGCTGCATCTACCGCTGGATCCAGGTAACCTCAGTGACAGCTCAGCTGATCGCGCAGCTGTCTTCAGTTGCTGTGTGAAGCTGACAGGAGCGGCGGTTTCTTCTGCAGCTTCTGTCACCTTCATGCAGCACAGCTGGATGCGACGCTGGAGGTCCGTGGATTACGCCGGACATGGAGGGTTTGTCGGGGTTCATAAATTGGTGATGAGGGACTTTGTTAGTGTTTTTTATTTCTAATAAAGGATTTTTCGTGTGTGTGTGTTTTTTAACTGTAATTTACAGATTAATCACGGAAGGAATCTCGGGGAGACGCCTGACATGATTAATCTAGGATTTAGTGGCAGCTATGGGCTGCCATTAACTCCTTATTACCCCGATTTGCCAACGCACTAGGGTAAATCGGGAAGAGCCGGGTACAGTCCCTGAACTGTCGCATATAATGTATGCGGCAATTCTGGGCGGCTGCTGACTGATATTGTTAGGCTGGTGGGCTCCCCATAACGTGGAGCTCCCCATCCTGAGAATACCAGCCTTCAGCCGTATGGCTTTATCTGGCTGGTATTAAAATTGGGGGGACCACACGCCGTTTTTTTTAATTATTTAATTATTTATTTCACTGCACAGTATACACACACACACCGGCTGCTGTGTTTGGGTGCAGTGAGACACCTGTCACTCAGCGTGGGGGCGTGTCTCACTGCAACCAATCATAGGCGCCGAAAAGCAGGAAAGCAGGGAATACGAGATTGTTTAATGAGCGGCCGGCTTTTTCAAAAGAGGAAAAGCCGCCGGAGTTTAGTGAACAGCAGTGCAGCGCCGCGGCAGTGATCGGGGAACGGTAAGTAAGAGAGAGGGGGGAGAATGACTGACAGACTGTGAGAGGGGGACAGACAAGACAGAGAGAGACAGACAGAGCGAGACCGACCGACGGGAGATAGAATGAAAAAAAAAATGACCGACATCGCTAGTAAAAAGCACAAAACGTGCGTTTTGTACATCGGAGTGCCACACAATGTTTTACGTAAAATCTTTCATGTATTAATCTCAAAAAGTAACATACACCAGCTCTATCTCACTATTGGGTATGTGCCCTTAACATTTCCGCCATGAAAATTCATTTTGGTGTCATTTTGGAAGGTTTTCTGGTGAGTCCGTAAAAATGGCGTAAAACTCGGACAAAATTGTTCACAGCTGTGACTTTTGAGTGATAAATGCTTCAAGGGGTCTTCCCCATGCTGTTGCCATGTCATTTGAGCACTCTTCTGAGACTTTTGTGACATTTTTAGGGTTTCTACATGCTGCCGGGGGTCATTTCAGAAAAATACTCGGGTCTCCCATAGGATAACATTGGGCGCGGTGCTCGGGCCGAGTACACGAGTATCTTGGGATGCTCGGCCCGAGCATCGAGCACCCGAGCTTTTTAGTACTCGCTCATCACTAGTCATGTCCTATCTCCCACCCACACAATGCATTACAATTTCATATCCTCTCCCTCAATTCATTACAATTTACTTTCCCCTCTTCCACCATGTAGTTTAATAGAATTTCATGTCCTCTCTAATTCCCCCCCTTAATTGCCTACAATTTTACCTCCTTCTCCCCAATTAATTACAATTATGTGTCATCCCAGCCTCCAATTGATTTTAGTTGCATGTCATCTCCCCCACCCCCAATTAACTACAATTCCATGCCCTCGCTCCAACCCACTCCCACAATTTATTGCCATTTAATTTCCTCTCTCCCATCCACTGCCCCAATTCATTGCAATAGTATGTCTTTTCTCCCCTGCTATGTTAAAAACATAAATAAATAAAAAAAAGAACTGCTTACTTCTTCAGATGATCCCCCGCAGAGCCATTTCTTTCAGTGACATTGGCCTCCACTGGCATTCATCATTGAGTTCATTGAGTTCAAAGTCTTCACCTGAGGTAAATTCACTGAGTTCAATGAGTTCACTTGAGGTCACACCTGGGGTACTGTGGGACCATCCAGGTTTGACCTCAGGTGAACTCACTAATGTCACCACTTTTCACATCACATTTTCAAATGTGACCAAGCACGGTGACCTCAGATGTATCAAAGCCGGATTTGTCATGGGACGTCATGGTATAAATTACGTCGGACCTGCAGGGGTGTTTTGTGGGTTAAATTGGAAAAAGAGGGTGTTTAATTGATTATTTTTAAAATAAAGGATTTTTCCCTAATTAATTACAATAACGTGTCCTCCCAGCCTCCAATCAATTCTAGTTGCATGTCATCTCTCCCACCCCCAATTAATTACAATTACATGTCCTCCCTCCAACCCACCCCCAAAATTTATTGCCATTTCATGTCCTCTCTCCCATCCACTGCCCCAGTTCATTGCAATAACACATCTTCTCTCTGCCGCTCTTTTAATGACATAAGTATAAAAAAAAAAAAAGGAAGTGCTTACTTCTTCAGATATCCCCCGTAGAGCCAATTCTTTCAATAACATTGGCCTCCTCCGCACCAAAGTCATAGAGAAAACGCCATACAGGAAGCCGAGAATGGCTTTCTCCAGATACTCTGTGACTTGCTGCTATTGCCAGCAGTGGAGCTGCAGAAACACTAATTGTCCTGCAATGCACACTACCAATGGTAGTGAAATTCAATATAAATAGGGCAATTCAATAAATGAGTCCCTCTCCCTCCAAACCCCTGGATTTTTAAAATAGCATTTTAAAATACTTTAAAATAGCAATGTAATCATAACTGGCCAACTCAACTGCTGGTCCTGCAGCACAGACATTACATCCAGCATAACATGACCGCTTCGACCAATTACTTAGTTGTCATACTTTGATATAAGGCACGTGATCAATGAGGCCAGTGACTGACTGTAGTGGTCACCTAAATGATGGAAGGAAGTGACATCATCAATACAGAAGAGACAGAGTATAGCGGTGGGGGAAAGCCAGACCATGGCTGAAAGTTACTTAGGAAGGAGCTAAGAGGATAGCGGAATGTGTAAATGGACTGCATTTTCTTCATTTCCTATTGATTTTTTAAGAGATTTTGGAGTGGTAGGGATTGGTTACCTATCGACTAGAAAACTATTTTTTGTATTAGTCATCAAATCACTAGACTTTGGGGGTTGTTTTGGATTTTAAAAATAGTCCTAAAGTGTTGACGTCATGTCGATCATTCATGTGCAATCTCTCATTGGCCTCAGAAGCCATGTGTTATTGTCACGGAGAAGGATATGTCCGTATATAACGCATGACACATGCAAACACCACAAAAAGATGGAAACACCGGGATCATGATACAACCGAGGTCCCTGCTGTTAGGGAAAGAGGTGAGGGGGCACCCCCTGCACTAACCTCAAGCTGTATCCTGAGTTTCCTGGCGTCCCGATACAGGTTCTTTCAACCTATCGGTGAGCAGGATACCTGGGTCCCTCAGCTCACCCTAAACTCACCCTGTCTAGTGAGTAGGCCGACAAGTACACTACACTCTCCACTCAACTAATAAACACGGAGGGAAAAGATAGATAGATAGATAGATAGATAGAATAAACAAAAGGATAGAAAACACCAAACTTCACCGTAGCAGACAGACTCTATAAAAGTAGGTGGATGGGAACAGGAGAAAACCTCAGCAGTTCCTTCCACCAGGCTGGCCAAAGTAGAAATGATCCTAACATCAGCATGGTATTCTGGGAAGGCTCCAGTACTTAACCTAAATGGGCATGAACCAAAGCAGCAACAGCTGACCTACACAGCACAGAGCTGCTGGCAACAAAACCTGAAATTAAATCATGAGGCCAAAGAAAAGGAAACCTTGTTTAAATGAGGAGTCAAGATGGAGATGGGAGACTGCAGTCCTAAGACTTTCACTAGTCTCAAAATGAAATGAAAAAGGAGAGGGCACTCCTGTGTGGAACCTTAAAAGCACAAGATTTAAGGGGTGTGAGATACACACTCACCTGATAGTGTTGTACAGCAGGTACAACACTGTATGATGCTGAAGGGGGAATCCTGGTTCACCGCTCCTCATCAGCGGGGATCCCGTCCTCTAAGACCCGCAGGAATCTGCTCACACGATCGGAACTTCCACGTGTAGTGTGAAGCCGCCGGACCGGCGTCTGACAGCAGCTCCTCCTCCGAGTCGGATGGTCCCGTGATCCCAGCAGCAGTGATTCACCAGCCCCTTGCATGCACATCAAATGGATCGCAGGATCCTGATCTGGCTGCAGCAACCCCGTGAGCTCCCAGAGGGAGATAATTTAGTGGAGAGCAAAAAAAAGGGGAAAATACCACGGTATCGGCCGCGCTGCTCAGAAGAAGATAGTGATAAGATTATTATTGAAGATTTATTAAGGATTAATATGCCACTATGCATTACGGGGGTGCATCCTCCCCCTTCCTCAGGTAGCCTGAGGAAGGAGGAGGATGCACCCCCGTAACGCGCAGTGGCATATTAATCCTTAATAAATCTTCAATAATAATCTTATCACTATCTTCTTCTGAGCAGCGCGGCCGATACCGTGGTATTTTCCCCTTTTTGTTGCTCTCCACTAGTCTCAAAATAGCAAGGAAACGACTGTGACAGTTGTTCATGAAGAAAACTGCTGAAGCCAGTGATTGACCACATGAATAATGGATATTGTAGCACCCCAGCGGTACTAGGTGCCACAAATGTAACTCGTGGAAATCCAAACCCCAGAAAATCCATGCCAGTAAGTACACCAGCACCTTCAGGCCACATACAGAACCTTGACACTAACCTGGGAGACTACTGATTGGATGTAGCCACCCAGTCTGTAGAGATAGACCCAGTGAAGGTGAGGGGCCAGTGGTCAGTTGGGAAGCTGGCAGGAAGTGTGTAGTCAGTTTAGGAGAGGAGGTGAAGGAGAGAGGAGTAGTAGTGAAGTTAAGGAGTAGAAAGTGTAAAGTACTGAAAACAGACCTGCAGAGACAATGGAGAGCTGTAAAAGGAGTGATAACTGTGGAGTACGGAACGGGACTCCAGGCACCGTGGGTTACCTGTAGAAGCAGCAGGCTCCAGGAACCACGGAGAGTCTGTGGAAGTTCAGAACCATGGCTCACAGGACTCAGCACAAGGCGGGGTGCAGACCCTAGAACAGTGGGACACTTTATGCTCAGCTGTTAACTCTGCCGGGTGAGAAGATCTCCAGGGTCAATCGCCAACCTAAGAAGCCTGAAGCACAAGCAGCAAAGAGGGGTCCGGGGACTGAACCCCTTAAATAGTCCAGGCTGCCTGCATTAGGGCCCGGAGAGAAAAGAAGGGACTTCCAAGTAGCTCCAGGCCACGGGAGTCCAATCACAACAAGTGTACACGGAGGACAGCCATCCCAGGTCCAGCTGGCACGGAGAACAAGAGGAGCCGATACACCTGGAACCGGGGCCCGCGGGTTCAGGTACCACCACATCAAAGTAAAGAAAGGCAAGTTAAACTACAATATTGGTGTGGACTGTTTCCTTGACGGCATGCACTTACATAGACTGTTCCCAACTACTACCCCCATCATACACTGCTGGGGCCTGTCCCTGCTTGCGGAGGGCTCTAACCATTCAGGCTGCATCACTCCATCATCCCCAACAGAAACCTGCATTGACGGCCTCCCCTGGCCGCACACCGCATGTGGCGTAGTCGACAACCATTTTTATTTTTTTCTTTTATTTTTACCAAAACTCCCTTTTTCTTTCCTGGGAAACGGCACCCCAAGGACCACGGTACTGGGCTGTGACCACGACTGACCCCACCGAGCACTATAGAGCCCAAGACCGAGTACCCCACAGCCCTGGGGCATCACAATATTATATGATCGCTTCAGTACAAGAATGACCAACAGAGTCATGGTGGATAATTACAGGCTTTTAACTGATAATTAAAGAATTTGTTTGAGGCAAACTGAATTTGCCACAAACTCTATATAAAAAAGTCTTCAAAGTAGGAAGAGAAAAAGGGGTTAATCCCGCACAATCCACCCGAAATGAGATGTAGAAATGTTGATAAATTAATAACTCTTTTATTCCATAGGTCTACGCGTTTCGAGGTGTAAAAACCTCTTCCTCAGGACCAGAATATCAACAAATCTGGTCCTGAGGAAGACCCCTTTTTCGTCTCCTACTTTTAAGACATTTCCACGTGGGGCCGCAGCAGCCACCATTATCTCATGCTATCTATGGTGGATGAGACCCTTCACAACCACAATTGGTGAGTGTATTATATTATATACTACCTCGTTGTTTATCTGGTAAGACCCTATCAGCGCTGTTTTCTAGCTATCTGTAAAAAAAGGGGATTCTTAAAAGGGGAGTCCGTAGTTTTTGCAATTCATTCCATGTGAATTCAGCAAAATCTCAATGTGTTGGCCACCACTGTAGAATTGTAGAGGATCAGAAAATGGGCTATAAAAATGTATGCACTCATCCTTGTTAAACCTATCTAGTTATCACTGCAGGTCACCTGCCTGCTCCATCCGGCCCCATCTTTCCTTACTCCACCGTGCAACGTCCTCTACGCCAGCTTTATTCTGTGCTAGGCCCTCCATCTGTTTTTTCCTTTCTGTCCTTTAATCTCACAAAAACACAAGGAAAATGGTAAAAAAAAATGTGACATAGAAATGAATATACAGCGGGTGGAATAAGTATTGAACACGTCATCAATTTTCTAAGTAAATATATTTCTAATGGTGCTATTGACGTGAAATTCTCACCATATGTTGGTAACAGCCCATACAATCTACACGGGCAAAGAAATCAAACCATAGATGTCTATAAATTTAGTGATATGTATTAATGATAAATGACAGGAAAAATGTGTTGAAAATGTGTATTTAAATTTATTTAATGCTTCATAACAAAGCCTTTGTTGGTGATGACCGCTTCAAGACACCTCCTACCCCTTAACGACCCATGACGTACTGGGTACGTCATGGATCGTGTGCCGTTAAGCCCCGCCCCCTGCCGCGGGCAGGCGGCGGCGATCCGCGCACATATCAGCTGTTTTCAACAGCTGACGTGTGCCTGCTAGCCGCGGGTGGAATCGCTTCCACCCGCGGCCATTAACCCCTTACATATCGCTGACAAAATCTGGCAGCAATATGTATATGTGAGCCGCCATGACAGTCACTTACCCCGCACCCACCGGAAGTCACGTGACATGATCATGTGACTTTCGGTGGTTGCCATGGTAGCACAGAATCATGTGATGACGCCTGTAGCTAACATGACTCACTTCCTCTCAATGCAGGAATACAGCCGGCATTGAAAGTAACGCACCAAATCTGCAGTTCTCAGCTCTGTAGCTGAGATCTGCAGATAGTGCAGAGCGATCGGATTGCTGATCGCTATAGCCCCCTAGGGGGACTAGTAAAATAAAAAAAAAGTAAAAAAAAAAGTTTTAAAAAATTAAAAAAAAATAAAAAAACCTAAAAATTAAAGGGTTTAAAAAATATACACATATTTGGTATCGTCGCGTTCAGAAATGCCCGATCTATCAAAATATAAAATCAATTAATCTGATCAGTAAATGGCGTAGCGGCAAAAAATTCCAAACGCCAAAATTAAGTTTTTTGGTCGCCGCAAATTTTGCGCAAAATGCAATAATAGGCGATCAAAACGTAGCATCTGCACAAAAATGGTACCGTTAAAAACGTCAGGTCGAGACGCAAAAAATAAGCTGTCACTGAGCCTCAGATCCCGAAAAATGAGAACGCTACGTGTTTTGGAATATGGCGCAAAACGTGCGCCACTTTTTTTGGACAAGCTTGTGAAAATTTTTTAACCCCTTAGACACAAGTAAACCTATATATGTTTGGTGTCTACAAACTGGTACTGACCTGAGGCATCGCATAGATACATCAGTTTTACCATATAGTGAACACAGTGAATAAAATATCCCAAAAACGATTGTACGATCACACTTTTTTTGCAATTTTTCAGCACTTGGAATTTTTTTTGCCGTTTTCCAGTACACTATATGGTAAAACTTATGGTTTCATTTAAAAGTACAACTCGTCCCGCAAAAAACAAGCCCTTACATGGCAAGATCGATGGAAAAATAAAAAAGTTACGGCTCTCGGAAGAAGGGGAGCAAAAAAACAAAAACGCAAAATCGGAAAGTGCCCGGGGGCTGAAGGGGTTAATGGAGAAATTTGTTGCATGCATTGCTCAGGGGTGAATTTGGCCCATTCTTTCACACAACACTTTTCAGATCCTGAAGGTTCAGTGGGCTCCATTTATAAACTCTGAGCTTTAATTCCTTCCATAAATTTTTTTTAGTAGATTCAGGTTAGGTGATTTTCTCGTCCATTCTAGCAGCTTTATTTTCTTTCTCTGAAACAAATTGAAAGTTACCTTGGCTGTGTGTTTGGGATCATTGTCTTGCTGAAATGTCCACACTTATTCTATCTTCATCATCCTGGTAGATGGCAGCAGAGTTTTATCAAGAATCTCTTGGTACATTTGTCCATTCATCCTCCGTTCAATTATGTAAAGTTTGCCAGTGCTGTATACTGAAAAACAGCCCCACACCATGATGTTCCCACCTCCAAACTTCACTGTTGGTATGGTGTTAAAGACCTCCAAGCATGATGTGCATCCAAAGAGTTTGCTCTTATCTGACTATATTTTCCCAATATTTCACACTATTTTATTATGTTGTTAAGCAAACTTTAGAAGCATTTAAATATGCTTTTTGTTCAGCAATGACATCTCGTGTGGTGAGCGTGCAATGCGACTATGGAGGGTGAGAGCATTACTTGTTTTCTTTGAAACAATTGTATCTGCTGATTCCAGGTGTTTCTGTAGCTCTCCTCAGGTTGTCCTAGGCTCATTGACAACTCTTCTGTTAATTAATTTCACTTTTCTGTCGAAAATCTTGCAGAGGACACCTGGCTGTGGCTTGTTTATGATGAAATCATGCTCTTTCCACTTCTGGATTATGGCCCCACCTTCAGTTGTTTAGAAATTCTTCTGTAATTAATGCCATCACTATGTTTTGCAACAAAAAGGTTGCAAAGGTCTTGTGAAAGCTCACTGGTTTTATACATCATGAGATGTTTCTTGTGTGGCACCTTGGTAATGAGACATCTTTTTATAGACCATTAGTTGAATCAGCTGATATTTTTATTTTGTAAGTGGCAGAATCGCTTCCTGATTACTGATAGATTTCAACTAGGGTCATGACTTTGTATGGCTTTTTACTTTTTCGCTGTGTCATTTTAATTTATGATTTTCTATGGTTTGATTTCTTTGCTTGAGTGGGTTTGGATGAGTACTTTTAGAAACATATTTGCTTATAAAAATGATGACGTGTTCAATACTTATTTTACCCACTGTACAGTGTATATATTCTGTATATAGAGGTGTAATGGTGTATAGGAATGGCTTTCTATCTGTCAGCACAATGCTGCTGCCTGCCAAGCAAGATATTGTCAGTTTGAATCCTGGGGAAGAATAAACTTCAAGAAAAGAAAATCTGTTCAGTTCCTCCATACTCCTATAGAGTAAAGGTCCTTTGGTCACATGACCATGTTGTCAACAGATCCTTCTAACCTTGGAAATTGTTCTGATAATGCAGGACTGGCAGTTTCTGGCTGAAAGCTTGGACAATTGCCCACAGTTTGTGAAGCTGGATGGCTTCAAATTTAAATAGTTAATTTTGTCACCTTCTTAATCCATGCATCGTCCATGACAGAATTTAATTTTATTTAAGAGGTGAACTCAATGAACTCAATGCCAGATTACCATCTTAGGCTATGTGCGAGTGTCTTTTGGTTCGTTTTCTTCCAGGAGATGCAGATTTCTACTACAAATTACTGCATTGAATTTGCATCTCCTGACAGAAAAATATACAAAAAACATATTTTTTGTTGCATTTTTCTGCCAAGAGATGCAGATTTGGTACAGATTTCTGCCACAAATTTCTGCACCAAATCTGCATCTCCTGGAAGAAAAAATGCATCAAAACTGCATTGCTTTTTTTGGTTTTTGTTTCAGCCGGGAGATGCAAATTTTCTGCAACCAAATACTCAACATACACACATAGCCTAAGCCGGTAATTGGACATGGAGTTCATTCAGTTCCCGTCAGGTGAGATCACTGAGTTCATCTGAGGTGAGTTCACTGGGTTCATTGAGTTTGCTTGAGGTTACAGCTGGGGTACCATGGGAACAGACAGCTGTGACCTGATGTGAAAATACTGACGTCACCGTTTTTCACATCACATTTTTCTGCATAATTTCACCCACACCCTGCATCACTACATAATGTACCCCAACATCATGCACTGATCCAAAATCTGTCCTACATTTCTCCCACTGCATACTCTATCCCTTTCACAGTCCTCCCATGCCCCATAAAGTGTCCTCATAATACTAACCCCCCACTTTCTCCTATAATACTATATTATCTTTGGGTCATCCTGGACTATTTACTATATCCAGCTCCATCCTTGCCTTCTCTGCGGGACCAATGATTGCAGCAGTGTGATGAGGTTACAGCGTGATAACCTCATCACACTGTTACACATTCGGGCGGGGGCTGATGAGCACTGCTCTGCTCTGTCCCAGTCCTGACACTCAAGTGTTCAGCTCCTATTCATGTCTGAAAGATGTGAATACAGTTGAATATAAGAAGATGAGAACCGGACTTTCCTGGTTCTCCACAGGCAACAAAACATCGTTCGGCGGGCCTTATGTTGTACAGGCCTGCATTAGAGAATGCAAAGGTTCCTTTGTTACATAGGACCCAATATTAAATTGAACCTGTCAGCAGGTTTTTGCCATGTAACCTGAGAGCTGTATGACGTAGGAGCAAACAGACTGATTCTAGTGATTTATCACTTACAGGGCTATTTGGTGCAGTTTTGATAGAAGCTCTGTTTTCTCTGCTGTAGATGCAGCAGTGCTCAGTATATTGAGCTCTGTGTAACCCTGCCCACACCACTTATTGGCAGTTTCCTGTCTACACTGTGTATTGTCAGCAAGCTGCCAATCAGAGGTGGTGGGTGGGGATTGCACAGAGTAGCTGGACTTCCTTGCATGAGATCTAGTCCTCTAATGATGATTTCCTACTGATAAAATAGTGACTGTGTTGAAACCACAGCAAGATTCTGAGCTAGTGACCCATTCCTGGAATCAGGATTTCCGCCTTAACATTATACTGCTCTCAGATTAGATAGAAAAAACCTGCTGACATATTCACTTTAAAAAGAGCACTTGCCAGGAGCTTTGTCCTGGCCACAAAAATCAGTCTTTGAGAAGCCATCCAATATTGAGGCAGACTTTCTAGTTTGTGTCTTAAGTAACAAATAATCTGTTACTGAGGACAACAAACCACAAGAATCCATTGCTGATCTAACCAGAACCGCTTTTCTGCAATGAAAATTCCGGGAAGTTTTCATTTAATTTGGCATGTATTAATTGTTTTTGTTTTGGAGAGGGTCAGAAGACGGTCAAAAAATACCGATCTGATTCATTATAAGGGAATAAAAACCTTGATCGTAGAAGTAACAGCTTTTATATTTTGAAAAATACTCTTCCATTCCACATTTATGTGTAATATTTAATTCCTTGAAGACATAAAACCCAGTATTTTATTAAAAACATTTATTTTAACCTTGAAATGACTATTCAGGTTTCCTAAAATAAATCTTCTCGGTTGTATAATTATAAGGGGCAAGCCATTTAAATGTGAGGGTTGATGTCTGGTCTACAATGCTGCGTGCTCTTTTGCAAGAAAAAAGATGGCCCATGTGTGTCATACCCTTCACTGCTATATGTAGAATTTATGACTTGTATTATTGTGCCCTTAAATCTGTATTTTATTGTAAGGCATGGTGATTTCTTAGGGAATTAGGATGTAGTCTACATGCTACGCGGGACGTTCGATATCATGATAGGCAGGGGGCGGTAGGGGATGGCATTAGTTGGTCAAAGACTACATGAGGGCTCCATCACGCAAGAACACATAATCACTTTAATGGAGCCATAATGGACTTACGTTAAGGAACTCCCAAATGTAGAGTATGAACTGACATGTCAGATAAGACACTACTGTTATTTAATATCACTGGAAGGTCTGGAGAATTGCTGCAGCAGCGGTGACAGCATCGGGGACTTGTGTAAGGCATCTAATTGTCACGATGACTATGGGATAGTGGGGAATTGGTGCTTCTAAAGGTGGCTTTACATGCTACGAGATCACTAAAGCGATGTCGTTGGGGTCACGGAATTTGTGACGCACATCCGGCCGCGTTAGCGATGTCGTTGCGTGTGACACCTATGAGCGATTTTGAATCGTCGCAAAAACGTTCAAAATCGCTCATCGGTGACATGCCCCCCTCTTCCCAAATATCGTTGCTGCTGCAGTAACGATGTTGTTTGTTGTTCCTGCGGCAGCACACATCGCTATGTGTGACGCCGCTGTAACGACAAACATCTCCTTACCTGCGTCCACCGGAAAAGGAGGAAGGAAGGAGGTGGGCGGCATGTTCCGGCCGCTCATCTCCTCCCCTCCTTTTCTATTGAGCGACAGTTCAGTGATGCTGCTGTGACGTCATTGTGATGCTGAACGAACCGCCCCCTTAGAAAGGAGGTGGTTCGCCGGTCACAGTGACGACGCTGCACAGGTATGTGCGTGTGACGCTGCCGTAGCGATAATGTTCGCTACGGCAGCGATCACCACATATCGTTACAACGACGGGGCGGGTGCTATCACACTCAACATCGCTAGCAATTGCTAGCAAAATCGTAGCGTGTAAAGCAGTCTTTAGTTGTCCCTCAAACCTGGGGCCTTATACTATCCCTAATCTCAGGGATACTACTGATGGTGGAGATGCCTTAGTCTCCCTCTTGATCCTGCTCCTGACCAGTCCTGATCTGATTCCCCATCCCCCCAGTGAGGGACAGGACAGAAGTGTGATGAAACCCATAGATAAAGACAGGCAAGAGAAAACCAAAAATCTGTCACACAGCATGCACACACAAAGGTAAAGACAATTAGAGATTCAGGAGGAAAAACAAGAGCCGGATGGAATTATAAAACATCAGGGGAAAACTTCACAACCTCACCAAGCAATAAGCACAACTTAGGCACAACATTCACTGAGAGAGTGTGGACACCACACTTCAGAGAACAACATAGAATAAACTATAGCTGGCATGGGTAGAAGGATTCCACCAGCATAAATAGGAGGGGCAGATATGATAGGTGAATTAGCACACAGCAGTTTGATGCCCAAGTCTGCCTGTGTTGATCTTAGATATCGGAGAAACCATCAGGCGTAGTGTCAAAATATGCAATCTGAACAAAAACAAATGCCACCTTGATAATTGCCAAAATTTGTGCAAAACTCTGTGTGACACACTCAGAAAACTAAACTAAATAGTCAAAAAGGCCCACTTAAAATTAAAAATTCCACATGTGTGCCCTTTTCAAGTACTATGGCTATCTCTGGGTCCCTTAACTAATAATGACCCCTCTGAGATAGCTTGAAGTCCCCCTCAGTTCCCTCTTTGAGTAATAATGTTGCTTTAGTGCCCCCATTGAGATATAATGCCCCCTCAGTGCCCGTTTTGAGATTCTCTCGCATTGCACTCGCCCAAGTCATACGCTTGTGTGAGTGTACCCTTACCTGGGGTGAAGGAAGGTGAGTAAACTGCAGACGGTGTCCACCCTTATGACCAATACTGTACCGTTACATGTGGGTGACTTTGATTTGTTGTGAGACATGTTGGTCCATCCCCTGAGGGATGTTGGTCCATCCCCTGAGGGAGCTAGGGCTGTTTCAGAGGGTAACCCGTCTAGGCACCTGATTGCCACTAATTTGAGAAACTAAGGGGTGGACCACAGCATATTAGTGCTTGCTTACTCTAAGTTTTATACCCAAAAACTTAGAGTAGAAACGTTAAAAGCACTTGAGCAGCACCGTATAGAGATCCCCGGGGAACCAGCATTGTTAATTGGCCTTATAGCTATATTTATTATGCAGCTCTTCTGTTTTTCCTCCTAGTCTCCACATGGCAGGTTGTTGTTGGTTTTTTTTTTCAATTTTAAGGGGAATGGTAATATATGAGCCATTCTCCTATTTCCCAGAGGCTGCTGGCTTTGTCCTTTGTGTATTATGGGGCATTCCCAGACAAGCTGGTTCTTTAATGTTCCCATGTAGTCTGGTTTTCGATGTTCTTGGCAGGGCTGGCAGTATAATGTTTTCTGGTGGTCTGGAATTGTATATTCCTGGCAGTCCTGTACATTACATGTTTGTTTTTGCTTTTTTTTTTTTTTCATTTGGGTCATTTCAGGCAGATCTGCCCCTACCATGTCTAATACATGTATTACATTACACTTGGCACAGTAATCACATCACAGTCATGTCACTGACTTTCCAATAAAATGTCAAACATTGCAAATGCTGTGACACTTGGGTAAATATGTGCTGGTTTGATTTTTCTTAGATAAGTGTAGTGTAGACGGTTCAAGCCTAACTTGGAAAGGGATAAGGATCCTGTAAAATTATGGTATTGAGCAATCCTGACAATTAGATAAGTATGGATATGGTTATCGTTACTGACCCTCAATCTTGTGCTTACACAACAAAAATACTAAAAACTACTGAACGATTAAGAAATCACCTAAAAAATCACCTAAAAAATACAGGAATAAAAAAACTAATAGGCACAGTATCTAAGCGCCAGAGGTAAATACACATAGGATAGATGTCTGCAAAACTGTATTCTCCTTCAACCTCCTATAAACGTATATTGTTGGCCATGCCAAGTAAGACCTATGATTTCAAGTACTCTTAAGGCTGCTTTACATGTGTCGATTTCTCGTGCGATCGCACCCGCCCCCATCGTTTGTGCGGCACGGGCAATTTCTTGCCCGTGACGCACAATGCTGCAACCCCCCGTCACACGTACTTACCTTCCAAACGACCTCGCTGTGGGCGGTGAACATCCACTTCCTGAAGGGGGAGGGACGTTCGGCGTCACAGCGACGTCACACAGCGGCCGGCCAATAGAAGCGGAGAGGCGGAGATGAGTGGGACGTAAACATCCCGCCCACCTCCTTCCTTCCGCATTGCCGGCGGGACGCAGGTAAGCTGCAGTTCATCGTTCCCGGGGTGTCACACGGAGCGATGTGTGCTGCTTCGGGAACAATGAACAACCGGACGTTCGATATTTTGAAAATGAGCGACGTGTCAACGATGAACGAGAAGGTATTTCTGCTCGTTCACCGTCGCACGTAGCTGTCACACACTACGATATCACTAACAATGCCGGATGTGCGTCACTTACGCCGTGAACCCGCCGACATCTCGTTAGATATATCGTAGCGTGTAAAGCCCGCTTTAGGGTGCACTCGTATAACCATATTTTATGGTTCAGGTAATGGCCACAATTTCTAGCCACTTTCTTTTCTCTTGATCAAAGTGCGCACAAAGCAGGATTAGTAATGGTGGTATCTCACAGACGCCTCCCCAGTACTAGCCTAAGGCTTGATGGCAGCTGTGATTTTTGACAAATCATAGCTATTATCACCCCCATATATTATCAGATTGCCCCCGCACCAAGGCAATCAGGAAGAGCCGGGTAAAGAGGCATTGATCCTTAGATCTGCTACTTACAGAGGCTGCTGTGACAGAAAACGCAACCACTCACTGCAGCCTCTGGGATACACTGAGGGCAGCGAGGGAGCCCCCAGCTGTGAGAAGCTGTTTTCAGCAACCAGCTTACAGGAAAAGGATAAACTTAAAGGGAACCAATTGATCAGCAACAGGTTGAAAGAACCCGCATAGGGACGTTAGGGAGGGCAGGGATCAGCCTTAGGTGAGTTTAGGAGGTTACCCTGGTCCCCTTTCCCTAGCAAAAGAGTCCACCGTTGCTACATGTACCCTTTCTGTTGCAGCACTCGCCTGGGGTTCCCGTGTACCTGGTGGAACCCTGGTAGTCACTGGACAGCTGGATAATTTCCTCAGTACACACAACATTGTCGGTTATAAATGATTTAGTGACAAAATGTATAATTGGTGGAGGACGGTTGAACTAGATGGATCTAGGTCTTTATTCAACCTACATATCTATGTAACGGATGTCTGCAGCATCTATTCTAACGACTGATTCCATGACATGTGAACTTTGCCTAACCTATTAGGCTACAGATGACATAGTGCAGATACAGTACTGGGGATGTAAGGCCAATTTCAAACTGTGTTCCTCTCCCCGATCAGGGCTTCCGTCTGAACCCCCCACAAAACAGGTTTTGGATGTATGCACCAACAGAGCCACTGAGTATAATGGTGCAGACGGAGTCACCGTGTGCTCAGTGATGCATCATTTTTGGGAGTGTATGCCTATTGGAGGTGGACACCCAGATATAGTAGACTCTGTCTGACTAGTTGCCTCCAGGAAGCATATACTTCCAAAAATGGTGCACAATGTTCCTCATAATATACCATGTTTCCCTGAACATAAGACCTACTTTTGAAAATAAGGCCTAGCAGGATTTTTTAGCCTTTTTGGAATATGCTTATAATATAAGCCCTACTCCAAAAATAAGCCCTAGTTGTGTTGAAACGCCCATGCCGGAGCCTGCAGGGCTGACACAGTCACTGGACTGGTGGTGGTCGGGGTCAAGCTGTGAGTGGCCCGACCTGGCTTTCGTGACCCCAGCGGGTTTCAATAAAAGAAATTTCGATAGTCCGGTGTGACAAGGAGGTAATGGAAAGAGGGTGACGGGGGTTCCTGGGGAGCATGTCACCAGTCGCAGCAACGACTGTGGTCTCGGCCTCCTTTGCTACGGACCCCCTCCCGTTGCAACTCTTCTCTCCCCTATGAGTGGTCTGGGACGGGAACGGGGGTTGCTCGCAGTGCCATCCATGGTATGCGGCCAGGTATTTAGCTGCCGCTGCACAGTCTCTCTCCGGGGCAGGTGTTAGGTGCAGCCGGGGTGAAATCGCTCCCCACGGGTGGAGTGGGAGAGCCCTGGGAGGTTAGTGAGAACCACGGGCGGCAGTCCACGGGAGCACCAGGGCACAGGGCAGTGGCATTTACTCACAAGAGTCACTGGGTGCGGGTTCCAGATTCTTTTATTCACTGGTCTGTTCCAATGTCGCACCCGGGTGCTGGTCCTCCCCGTTGTAACCTCCGGTCGGTCCCGGGCAGGTCAGAGGCAGGGTTTGGTAGGGTAAACTGAGGGTCTTCCTTTCGTGTGCGTATTGTTGCGGGCCCTGTGGTATGGAGCTTCTTGGGGACTCGCTGCCTTTCTCTCTCTCTCTACTCCGGTAGCGCCCCAGTGGCGTCCAGGTGTACCGCCCCTGAGTGCTCGGACTGCTCGAATCCAGGGATGTTCGTGGCTCGAGGGACCCGGACCCGGGGGCCTAGTAGACACTCCAGAATAAAAAGGGGATATATACAGGGGGAAAGTTCGTGACGCCACCTGCGGGTTGCGGTAATGGGGAGTACCGACGCTGCCAATGGAGTACCGTGGCTGATGGTGTTAGGGCAGCATGGTGGTGATTCCCTCCACAGGTAGGGAGTCCCCAGGACTTGGGAGGATGATGCTGGGGAGCGCTGTGTGGGTCGCAGGGCAGGCAGTAGGGTCGTAGGCTGCAGGGTACTCACTCAGATCACCGTAGTAGTAGCAAGCAGGTGAGAAGAATTCACAGGCACAGATGTTAAACCAAGTCTCTGGAGAACCTGTCCGGGTATGCCTCTTCTTATGGCCCCGTTGGGTGATCTGAAGGCCTTCCTCCGTGCACAAATTGTTAATGGTTGACCCTTAGGCGGGCTTTGCACACTACGACATCGCAGCCCGATGCTGCGATGCCGAGTGCGATAGTGCCCGCCCCCGTCGCAGCAGCGATATGTGGTGATAGCTGGCGTAGCGAAAGTTATCGCTACGCCAGCTTCACACACACACTCACCTGCCGTGCGACGTCCCTGTGGCCGGCGACCTGCCTCCTTGTTAAGGGGGCGGGTCGTGCGGCGTCACTGCGACGTCACACGGCAGGCAGCCAATCAGAGCGGAGGGGCGGAGATGAGCAGGATGTAAACATCCTGCCCACCTCCTTCCTTCCGCATATCCTACGGAAGCCGCAGTGAGGCCGGTAGGAGACGTTCCTCGCTCCTGCGACTTCACACACAGCGATGTGTGCAGCCGCAGGAGCGAGGAACAACATCGGACCGTCGCGTCAGCGTAATCATGGATTACGCCGACGCTGCACCGATGATACGATTACGACGCTTTTGCGCTCGTTAATCGTATCATCCAGCCTTTACACACTGCGATGTCGCATGCGATGCCGGAAGTGCGTCATTTTCAATTTGACCCCACCGACATCGCACCTGCGATGTCGCAGTGTGCAAAGTGCCCCTTAGGCTTGAAACCATCCAGGTCCCACTCCCCAGTTTTATGGAGCAATGCCCTTGGCTGCAGGCATGTGGGATTTTCTGGCCATTATTTGGGAAGCCTATCCCCCTCGGTGTGCTGGCGCTGCCAATCTCTGGGCGCATGGGAGTAGAACATAAAGACTCTACTCGCTACAGGCTAATTGCCAGGTTACATATAGCTTCACCCCGACCTAGAGGCCATGTACCCTGCCATGCTCAGTCCTGGACCGGTTACAGAACCACCAATTCAGTCCCCCACGACCAGGTCTCTGACTCCTGTTTTCCCAAACCACATGTCTGCAACCTAGCCGTCTTCTAGGGGCTACAACCCCTCCCTGGGAGCTCCAACTCCCTGTGACCTCTCCTCTTGAGAGTCACCACTTAACTCTCTGCTACTTCCTGAACTGCTCACTATATCCCTCCCACCATCCTGTCTAGCCCCTAGGTGGGCAGGCCCATTCCCAACTGGTCCTACCCACTGGTGTGCTGGCAGGGTGTGGTGTGAGGTGGCTTAGGCTGCTTTCACACATCCGGGTTTTGCTGACGGCACAATACGACGCTTTGCAGAAAAAACGCAACCATTTTTTTTTTGCTGCCGGTTGCGTTTTTTACGCATAGACTTATTAGCGCCGTATTGTGCCGCATGGCCTTGCGTTGCGTACGTTTTTTGCAGGATGCGGCATATTTAGCCCATGCGGCGGCCGGATGGAACGTTGCAATGCGACGCGATTTACAATGCAAGCCTATGGACGCCGGATGCGGCGTCCTGCGGCAAAAAATGCATCCGGCCGCCGGATGCGTTTTTTTGCACTGCACATGCTCAGTATCAAGCCACATCCATCAAAAAACAGACAGGCCGCATGGAAAAACTTATGCAACGGATCCGTTTTTTTCGCCGCATCCGTTGCATAGGTTTTTGAGCCGGATTGATCCGCACTGCAAAAAACGGATGTGTGAAAGCAGCCTTAGGATTTTGTGTGTTGGTGTTCAGTGCCCCGGGTCAAGGCTCCCAGAACCAAGGAGGGTGGGCCCTGCACCTAAGATAAAGGCAGTCCTGGTATAGCCAGGGTGTCACACAGGCACCACCAGGTACATTCTCCACAATCCTCAGTACCTGTCCCTGTTTCCTTCCTCTGGGTATTACTAGCCCTGGTCTGGCTGGTTCCCCTCCGCAGGAGCTGTCCCTGCAGAGGTCTGTGCTGTTTCACATCTCAGACAGTTCTCTCTAGACTTCCTGTCTGCCCTGCACTTTTTCCCATCTCAGGCCCCCTCCCTCACTCACAAGAATTCAACACGTTGTCATGGGGACCTGTCTGTGTGAAGCCACCTGCTTCCTGCCCATTTAGGAGACAGGATGTACTATGCAAAGCTAAGCTGGGTGCTGGAAAAGTAATAACTCCTTCCTAGTTGCTGCTGGTGGTGTGTGTGTGTGTGTGTGTGTGTGTGTGTGTGTGTGTGTGTGTGTGTGCGCGTGCGTGTGCGTGTGCGTGTGTAAACTTACCAGGGTGCCTCTTCCTGCCCGGGAAGGATATTATCCAATACCCTGTAACGACCAAGCTACAAGGGTGTTACAGTGTACCATTCTATAATAGTATCCTAAAATAGGGTTTGCGCAGACCTCTCAGGATATGTAGCTTTTATTGGTGTACATTGCCCCGCTGTGTTGCTGTAAGCCCCAGACATTTATAGTCATGTGCCGGCTAGTTAATGGAAAATTAATACTCATCTCTTCCCCTGCCCAACCCTCTGTGCTGGTGTCAGTGATTGGAACATGTGTTAATGGAAAATTAATACTCACCCCTTTCCCCTCTTATATCCCCCCCACCCTTATGTGCCGGCATTAGTGATTCAGTCAGACTACCTTATTACTCCCCAACAAACTGTTCCTAATTGTCGCTCTGGCTGGTGGCTCTCATCACCTGAGCATAACAGCTGCATAAAAATACACACTGACATGCTCGGATCAGAGGAGCCACCGGCCACTGCAAGGATTACAATGCAATTCTCGGGCAGTAATACGACAGTCATTGATGCCGGCACAGAGGTGTGGGTAGGATTATGGGCAGAGGAAGGAGGTGAAGATTCATTTGCCATAAACACACGTTCCAATCACCAACACTGGCGCAGAGGGGTGGGCGGGAAAGGGGGTGAATATTAATTTTCTATTAGCAGGTGACCCAATCACTGACACCAATACTGAATCCCATGAAAATTGTCAAGCTACCACCACAGGGCGCAGGTAGGAAAAGAACTCCTGAGTGTGGTTAGACAGAAGCCCACTAGAGGCCGCTAACCAGGGCAGGGTTAGTCGATCAGTCAGGGTCTAAGCCATGATGTCACGACGGTGCCGAGGAGAAAACAAGCCAAAGCCAAAGAATAGAGCCGAGGTCAGATACCAAAAGAGCAAGTAAGCACAGGGGAGGATGTGGGAACACAGCACAGGAGACTGGAGGACAGGGAGGTACGGACAAAAAGACAGGTAGGATGGATGGATGGAGGGATGGACGAGCAGGAGGAATGGAGATAATGACAGGCCGGGGAAATAGAGGTCAGGTCAGGTTGAGGGAACAGTGGTCAGGTCGAGGGAACAGAGGTCAGGTCAGGTCGGGGGAAGGGAGGTCAGGTCAGGCAAGAGGGATGGAAGTCAAGTCGGGCAAGGGGAGAGGAGTTCAGAACAACAGAACCTGGTAGCTGGACAAGAACCAGAGAGTGTCTCACAGGAACGGAGCACACAGCAGAGCCGGAAATATCACTGGCGACATCCCGGAAGCAGCAGCACCAAGATATGGCAGCGTGACCTCTGGAATGAGGACAGAACAAACAGTTGCCTCTCGGAGGCAGGATACATGCACCGGCTCAGGAACGGCAGAGCCATGCATGAATCATGATAAAAATAAGCCCTAGCACATCTTTTGGAGCCAGAAATAATATAAGTCCATATCTTATTTTTGGGGATACACGGTATTTTTTGCACTAACACCAGTTTCATACACCCGTCCTTATCATAGTCTAAATACGGACCTGCTGCTGGTTTCCGGAACTAAACTTAACAACCACATAGGTATATACGAGGTTGTTAAATTTGCATCAGGAGACCTGTGGCTGTTTCGGACTTCGGGGTCTGTACCTACACCTTGATGTTGGACATGTAAAACCAGCGCAACTCATAATAAATCCCATCTCCACATTATATTGTACTAATCCTGCTGCATTGTGGGATATTCTGAAAATGTCAAGTCTTATTTTTCTAAATTCCCATGATTAAGAGTGACTCCCGGGCCTCACTCATTAACCGTATGTATCAGCTTAATATGAATAAACTGAAAAGTAACGAGGCCACGGGATTATCAAATCTAATTAGTTAAAATGTCACAATATCCAATTACAAGCATGGACATTTGTGCAATCTCAGCATCTGTTGTACGGCAGCAGATTGTCATTATTAATGACATTTGCTGGTTATCGGTCCTCAAACATTGCAGTCACAGACTAATTAGTCACTAGAAGAACTTTTTTTCTCTTGGATCATTGAATATTAGACTTTTTTCTGCACTTTTACACCCTAAAAAAGAGAATATCACTTTTTCACCTGTAGATCCCCACACCTCTATTTGAAGTTTCTGAACCCTCTTTAAAGAGATTGTGTTTTTGTAACTTATTGGAGTTTAACCACTTAAATGCCTGACAGTGACATGTGGTACAATCTAGGTCTAGGACAAACTAGGTTTAGGTCAAGTCTCCACCAGAGTCCGTTCCTGCGACTTCTGCTTTGATCACCAGGTGCCACCGTATTCCCACCATGGGCAGTGCTGGCAATAGGAGAGGAGTCGGTGCCAGTGGCTCTGGTGGACGCAAGCTCCGCCCAGCCACTAAGCTGGATTTCCCTGGGACCTGCAGTACCACTGGCTGACTGTTATGGCGTGTGCCTTCCAGCTGAAGTTACCACCTTTCAGCTACAGCCAATGGGAAGGCACCATACTCTTCTACTTCTCCCTCTTGTCTGCTGGTTGCCGCCTGATATATTCTTGCAAGTGTACTGCCTCTCGTTCACACCCTGTTCTTGAACTTTGATCCCTGTGTTTTTGACCTCTGCCTGTTCACTGACGACTTTCCTGCCTGCCATGTTTTGTACTTCGCAGCCATCTCCGGTTTGACCTTAGCCTGATTTCCTGACTACACTCTCGCCTGCCGACTCTGATTTCCTGACTACACTCTCGCCTGCCGATTTTGTCCCTTTTTGGTCCTCTTGGTTTTGACCCAGCATGACGACTACTCTTCTCGGGATTGCAGCCTTCCATAAGCAGCGATCTCCTAGACCTTGTTGTAATTCCAGATCACGGTATGTGGTTAAAGGGTGTCAGGGTTCTCTAGTTTGTTTGTGACAGCCATCTTGAGTCAGTGGTCCCAGGCAGACATCACAGATAGATTGCCACAGGAGCCAGAGGCCTACTAAAGGGGTCTACTAAAGTTCTTCATCACTCCCATCTTACTGTTCCTGTGAAGACCAGCCTGTGGCCAAGCTTCAAAGACAACTGTAATTTTCACTATACACTGCAATGCAAGAGCATTGCAGTGTATAGAACAACCATTAAAATGATCACAAATTCAAATCCCCTGTAAGGACTTAATAATATTGTAACGCCCCCCCCCCCTTCACCTAACAAAGCATGAAAAAAATGTAATCACTGCACTCCAATTTATTCCATTTAGAAATAAAAAGAATCCCATTTCGTATCATCTTACTTGCAAGAGTACAATCTATCAAAATATAAAATTATTTAACCCATTCAGTAAACACCGTAAGGAATAATAAAATCAAAATGCGAACATTTCATCGATCTCTGAAATTCTGGATAAATATAATAAAAATTATTCAAAATGTTCTATGTAGCCAGAAATGAAACCACTACAATACAGGGCTCTACCTCCCCCCTCACCGCCCCCAAAATAAAAAAAAGCCCTCACATATCTACTTTGAATGAAAAATAAAAATATTATGGCCACTAAAATATTAAACTTACATAGTTTTTTTTTTGTTTTTTTTTTTAAATCATATTAAATCAGTGGAATCAAGTCGCCAGATCACGCTACCCACAGAACGGATGCAGAAGAAGTGGAACAAAAGAAAACACCCCTGCTTCCCCCTTTCCCCCCAAAAAAACAGGTGAATTCCATGTTGTTTATTTATCTACCTCAATTCAATTTTTTTCCCATTTTCCAGTACATTATATCCTAAAATCAATGATGTCATTCAAAACTACAACTCGGCGCGCAAAAAAGAAGCGCTAATATGGTTGTATGGATGAAAAAGTGAAAAGTTATGACTCTTGGAAGGGAGGAAAAAAAGAATCATAAAAAGAAAATTGCCTGCGTCTTTAAAGGAGTTGCAGGTCTAGAAAACCAAAAGTGAAAAACAGAAATACTGAGGCACTCTCTGCTGCTGCGCTGGGGTTATGGCAAGCTGCAGTGGTGTTGAGACTAAGGCCGGAGTCACACTTACGAGTGACTCGCGTGAGTTTCACATCGCATTACCCGGCACAGCCTGCCGCTCTCCGGACAGGAGCAGGTGAGCTGCATAGAAATGTCCAGAGAGAGGAAGGACGTTCCGGGTGCTGCGATGCGAGACTCACGCGAGTCACTCGCAAGTGTGACTCCAGCCTAATACAGCTCTCAGAACTGCTGCAACTAAGCTCGGCTGTGATGACGAAATACTACCTGGACCACTATGCTCATTAGAAACCGATGTCTTGGGTTTGCTGTATGTGTAGCGCCCCTGAGACCCTCAGGGCACTACAGGGGACTGCATCCTCTTGGGGATGCAGGACCTACCCCCTGGGACCTGGAGTTTTAGTGCCGATAGCACCAAAGCACAACCAAAATCCTAGTTCTCCACTCCACACCAGGCATAGAGGGTTAACCATATAAGGGGATGGTCGCCATGGAATGGAACGAGTCCCTGGGATTAGCCAGCCTAGTGGGAGGGGACATGTGGCGCCCTGGACTAGCCAGGTCGTCACAGGGACTACAACACAACACCCCCACCCCGAGATAGGCACATCAGTCAGACACAAATCCTTGTTGCCCTCCTCCAGGAGCTGATGTCAACACCAGGTGGGGTGGAGCCAGGCGGTTGGCCCCACCCACTGAGGAGTTCACAGTCCTGGAGGCAGGAAAGGAAGTCAGATCAGTTAGGGAAATGGTAGGAGAGGAGCAAACTGACCGTGTCTGGGTGTGTGGCCCGGGCACCAAGAGCAAGGTTGGCAGACGGTGGTGGCCGTCTGCAGCAGAGGCAGAACAACGCGGAACCGTAGGACCGGGGACGGGAGGTGGCCCGCCGGTACCGAACCGGGGAGCGAAGTGAAGCCAGCACAAACCGGCAGGGCCTGCGGACCCCGACCAGGCTTGGAGTCGCCGTTAAACAGGTCAAATCCGTTAGTGACCAGAACCCCAGGGGTTTCCAAACAGCCAAGACCTGATTGAAGGCAACCGTCCAACCAGCACAAGGGAAATACAGCTACCGCCACAGCTAGAGTTCCCAGGGCCAGAGCCTGCGGGCAAAAGGGCTCCTCCAGCCCATATACATGCTGGGGAGCGGGTTACCGGTGGGAAGCCATCGGGACCGAAGATACACAAAAGGTACAGGGAAAGGCAGCCACCACCAACCGTCCGGGAGAAACCACAGCAGCCGGCTGCGGGACCCATCCATCCAGCCGGTTGTTTTACCAGAGACTTTGCATCCATTTGTGGCTGAGTGAGTACTACCATGCCGTCCGGCACCGCGCTGTGCAGCCCAAGCGACCCTGCACCTTGCCAACCCTGCCTCCCCGTCACCTCACCGGGCCCCGGGACCACCAACACCCTACCCACGGAGGGGAAAACAACATCCCAGCTGCTCCCTGTCATCGCTCCCGGGATCCCTGTCACCAGCAGCTGTGGTGCCCAACCTCACCACAACCCGTGGGTGGCGTCATGCACCAAATCCCCAAACCAAACTACCCCTTTCACTCACGGACGAGGAGCGCCGCTCGAGTCCCCGGATCTGGCCCACCGCTTGAGCCACCGAGCAGCAGTAGCGCCGGACCCGAGCGTGGTGAGCGCAGCGCCCCGCCGCCCGCGACAGACACCAGTGAGTGTGTAGCATACAGGAGAGGTGTGCGGACATGCCTGAGCTGGGTCCGTGCAGTGGTGACTGTAGGCAAGACACACTTGTCTTTGTGCTCCTCACCTGGTTGCTGCCACAAACAATGGCACAATCTGAACCAAATATGTTTATCTTGGTCTCAACAGGCCACAGGACATAAGGTCCTAGCTAGCGAGATCGCTGCTGAGTCACTGTTTCTGTGACGCAGTAACGATCCCGTTAGCGATCTTGTTATGTGTGACATCTACCAGCGATCAGGCCCCCGCTGTGAGATCTCTAGTCGTTGCAGAATGGTCCAGGCCATTTTCTTCAAAGGCGATGTCCTGCTGGGCAGGACACATCGCTGTGTTTGACGCTGTGTGACAGGGTCACAGTGACTGCTGAGATCGTTATGCAGGTCGCTACTGCGACCTGTATTGTTCCTGCATCGTTGGTAAGGTCTGACTGTGTGACATCTCACCTGCGACCTCCCAGCGACTTACCAGCGATCCTTATCAGGTCGCATCGTTTTCAGGATCGCTGGTAAGTCGTTGTGTGTGACTGGGCCTTTAGTTTCAGTAATGTCTTTAGTCTGCTTCTCTTCAGTAAACTGTTTGCAGAATCTCTTGTGCAGACCAATGTGATGCAGTGTGTGGAGCATCGTCTGAAGACTGACAAGTGGACCCTCCACCCTTTTAACCTCTGCAGCAATGCTGGCAGCACTCATACATCTATTTTGAAAAGACAACCTCTGGATATGATGCTGAGCACGTGCTCAACTTTTTTTGTCAACCATGGCGAGGCCTGTTCTAACCCCTTCAGCCCCAGAGGGGGGTTTTTTGCTCCCCTTCTTCCGAGAGCCGTAACTTTTATATTTTTCTGTCAATCTTGCCATATGAGGGCTTGTTTTTTCCATAACGAGTTGTACTTTTAAATGAAATCATAAGTTTTATATATTACATATATTACATATAGTGTACTGGAAAACAGCAAAAAAATTCCAAGTGTGGAAAAACTGCAAAAAAAGTGTGATCGCACAATAGTTTTTGCGATATTTTATTCACAGTGTTGTATATGGTAAAACTAATGTGTGGGTGTGATGCCTGAGGTCGGTGCGAGTTTGTAGACACCAAACATGTATAGGTTTACTTGTATCTAAGGGGTTAACAAAATTCACAAGTTTGTCCAATAAAAGTGGTGAACGTTTTGCGCCATTTGCTAAACCCGTAGCGTTTTCATTTTTCGGTATCTATGGCTCAGTGATGGCTTATTTTTTGAGTCTCGAGCTGACGTTTCTAATGGTACCATTTTTGCACAGATGCTACGTCTTGATCGCCTGTTATTGCATTTTGCGCAAAACTTGCGACCAAAAAACAAAATTTTGACGTTTGGAATTTTTTTGCCGCTATGCCGTTTACTGATCAGATTAATTGATTTTACATTTTGATAGATCGGGCGTTTCTGAATGCGGTAATACCAAATATGTGTATAATTTTTTTTTAACCCTTTAATTTTCAATCGGGCGAAAGGAGGGTGATTTGAACTTTTAGGTTTTTGGAGGTTTTTTTAAAACTTTTTTTTTATTTTACTAGTCCCACAGGGGGCTATATGGATGAATAATCCGATCGCTCTGCCTTATCTGTAGATCTCAGCTACACAGCTGAGAACTGCAGATACGCTGTTTTACTCTCCGTGCTGGCACTATGCCGACACTGGGAGGAAGTGACTCATGTTAGCTACAGGCGTCATCACATGACCCTGTGCTACCATGGCAACCACCGAAAGTCACGTGATCACGCACGTGACTTCCGGTGGGGGTGGGGGTAAGTAAAAGTAATGGACGCGCGCATATACATCTCGCTGTCAGACTTTGGCAGCGAGATGTAAGGGGTTAAAAGTTGCGGGTGGAATGCAATTCCACTTGTAACTTGCAGGCACACATGTCAGCTGTTGAAAACAGTCATGATTCAGCAGTCACAGAGCCACTGCAGACTTTTGTCCTAAACCTGCACAACCCCTTTAAAGGGAATCTGTCACCCTATTGAGCTTTTTAAGTTATTAATATGTGCATACAGGTTGTAATAAGTCATACGTGTATGCCTTCTGGATTGATGGCTTGTTCAGTAATATTCATCTTTTATATCTTCTGACTTCCAGGCTATGGGGCGTGTGGTGCCTGGAAGATAAGCCTGCCTCTCGTCTTCATTTTACAAGATTTCTCCTCTCCTTCTCTTCCTTAGTGTCTCTGTGACATCAGTTTTAAATCCCATATTAGAAACCACAGAAGAGCAGAACTATGCATAGAGGCAGTCAAAATGAGCATGCGCTGGATATCTGTCACGATTCCTCTGTGCAGAGCATCTTGCACATTAGGAGATGCTGTTCTGTGTTTTCCTGAACTATTGACCTCGGATCATGACCTGACTATGCCTCTGTTTCCTCCTGGAATCCATTATGTGTCCTCCTGTTACCAGACCCTGGCTTTCCTGACTACTCTTCCTTTTGCACTACCCGTAAGTAGTGACTAGAATCACAATTTCCACCCGCGAACCTGACATCACAGGGACAATAATGAAGAGAAGGGGAGGAGAAATCTTACATAATGAAGACTGGAGGCAGTCTTATCTTCCAGGCAACACACACCCCAATGCTGGAAGATCAAAGCCATAAAAATGAAGTTTACTGAACAAGCCATAATCCAAGAGGCATACAGGTATGACCAATTTCAGCTGTACAGTCATGGCCAAAAGTTTTGAGAATGCTACAAATATTAATTTTTACAAAGTCTACTGCTTAAGTTTTTTTAATGGCAATTTGCATATACTCCAGAATGTCATAAAGAGTGATCAGCTTAACAGCAATTACTTGCAAAGTCAATATTGGCTAAGAAAATGAACTTTAACCCCCAAAACACATTTCAACATCATTGCATTCCTGCCTTAAAAGGAGCAGCTAACATTGTTTTAGTGATTGTTCCATTAACACAGGTGTGGGTGTTGATGAGGACAGGGCTGGCGATCAATCAGTCATGATTAAGTAAGAATGACACCACTGGATACTTTAAAAGGAGGCTGGTACTTGGTGTCATTGTTTCTCTTCAGGTAACCATTGTTATCTCTAAAGAAACACGTGCAGCCATCATTGCTCTGCACAAAAATGGCCTAACAGGGAAGAGTATCGCAGCTACAAAGATTGCACCTCAGTCAACAATCTATCGCATCATCAAGAACTTCAAGGAGAGAGCTTCCATTGTTGCCAAAAAGGCTCCAGGGCGCCCAAGAAGGACCAGCAAACGCCAAGACCGTATCTTAAAACTGTTTCAGCTGCGGGATCGGACTACCAGCAGTGCCGAGCTAGCTCAGCAATGGCAGCAGGCTGGTGTGAGTGCTTCTGCACGCAGTGAGGCGGAGACTGCTTGAGCAAGGCCTGGTTTCAAGGAGGGCAGCAAAGAAGCCACTTCTCTCCAGAAAAAACATCAGGGACCGACTGATATTCTGCAAAAGGTACAGGGAGTGGACTGCTGAGGACTGGGGTAAAGTCATTTTCTCAGATGAATCCCCTTTTCGATTGTTTGGGACATCTGGAAAACAGCTTATTAGGAGAAGAAGAGGTGAGCGCTACCACCAGTCTTGTCTCATGCCAACTGTTAAGCATCCTGAAACGATTCATGTGTGGGGTTGCTTCTCAGCCAAGGGAATCGGCTCACTCACAGTCTTGCCTAAAAACACAGCCATGAATAAAGAATGGTACCAGAATGTTCTCCAAGAGCAACTTCTCCCAACTGTCCAAGAGCAGTTTGGCGCCCAACAATGCCTTTTCCAGCATGATGGAGCACCTTGCCATAAAGCAAAGGTCATCACTAAATGGCTCATGGAACAAAACATAGAGATTTTGGGTCCATGGCCTGGAAACTCCCCAGATCTTAATCCCATTGAGAACTTGTGGGCAATCATCAAGAGACGGGTGGACAAACAAAAACCAACAAATTCTGGCAAAATGCAAGCATTGCTTATGCAAGAATGGACAGCCATCAGTCAGGATTTGGTCCAGAAGTTGATTGAGAGCATGCCAGGGAGAATTGCAGAGGTCCTGAAGAAGAAGGGTCAACACTGCAAATATTGACTTGCTGCATTAACTCATTCTAACTGTCAATATAAGCTTTTGGTCCTCATAATATGATTGCAATTATATTTTTGTATGTGATGTAAACATCAGACAAACACAATTAAAAACCAGAGGGCAACAGATCATGTGAAAATATCATTTTGGTGTCATTCTCAAAACTTTTGGCCATGACTGTATAGAACCTGTATACTCATATACTCATGTCTGTCCCACCCGCATGCTTCCGACATATGTACCTAAGAGGCACGGGTGAATTGTGCTAACTAGTTAAATCCTGCTATCAATCTTTGACAGCAAGATTTAACGAGTTCCTGTGGGGAGTGTGCCATTCCCAAACGCCATCAGCGGCCCCGCAACGTTATCACAGGCTGCCGATGGGTTGTCATGACAGCCGGTAATCAGCTAATGACCCTTGTCATGGTCATGGCTCACTTCCTGTGAATGCCGGCAGAGCACTGGTATTCCCAGATCATCAGCATTTCTGCTGATCAGAGCCGTACTGAAGCATCGCTCTGAACAGCATGTGCAATTACAGTACATCAGCTTCAAGTCCCCTAGTGGAACTAGTAAAATCAATAAAAAGTGAAAAAAAAAGTTATGAAAGATATAAAAAAATAAACACAATAATAAAAAAACAACATAAATGTTCAAATCACCCTATTTTTGAAAATAAAAAAATACACATTTGTTATCGTCACGTTCATAAATGCCCGATCATTCAAAATATAAAATAAATTAATCTGATCGGTAAAGGGCCTAGAGAGAAAAAAAACACCAGAATTTTTTATTGGTCACCGCAACATTACATTAAAATGCAATAAGAGACGATCAATACATCACATCTACACAAAAATGGTATAATTAAAAACATCAATTCAAGATGGAAAAAATAAGGCATCACTGAGCCCCAGATCCGAAAAATGAGAACGCTACGGGTGTCAGAAAATGGCGACAAGAGTGCGATTCTTTTTATTTTCACAAAATTCTTAAATATAAATAAAACTATCCATGTTTGGTATCTACAGACTCGTACTGCCCTGGAAAGTCAGAATGCCAGGTCACTTTTACCATATACTGAACATAGTAAATTTAAAAAAAAACAAAACGTGCAATTATACATTTTTTACAATTTCACCGCACTTGGATTTTTTTCCCGTTCTCTAGTACAATATGTGGCAAAATGAATGATGTCATTCAGAACTACAACTCGTCCCGGGGAAAGGGGGGGGGGGGGGGAGAAAGCCCTCATATTGACAGAAAAATAAAAAAAAAAAGTTATGGCAAGAGAGGAAAACATGAAAACGAACAATGGAAAATCGCCAAGGGGTGAAGGGGTTAAAAACTCTAAAAGCTCCGAAGAGTGACAGATTCCCTTTAACTATAGACATTGCTGCATATCAATAGTCTGATTTAGTAAAATGTAGCAATCCGACAATGCCCTCTAGTGTGGAAAAGGTTTATTGTTTTTACTGTAAAAAAAAAGAAACACAAAAACATATAATTATACATGACTATACGGGAACTGTCAGTGCTTTTTGTTCTTTTTGCCCCTGTCTCGTTTGCTTTCTAATGGGCTTATCCACCACAGCAGATGATTTTGTAAAAACTAAACCAAAAACCTATTCTTGTGCAGTGTATGACCCTTTTTTAGTTTAATGAAGCCTGAAGGCCCTGTCACACACAGAGATAAATCTGTGGTAGATCTGCGGCAGATCTGTGACAGATCTGTGATTGCAGTGAAATTGTGGACAATCAGTGCCAGGTTTGTGGCTGTGTACAAATGGAACAATATGTCCATGATTTCACTGCAACCACAGATCTGCCAAAGATTTATCTCTGTGTGTGACGGGGCCTTAGGGATACTTTGCACACTACGACATCGCACGTGCGATGCCGAGCGCGATAGTCCCCGCCCCCGTCGCAGCTGCGATATCTTGTGATAGCTGCCGTAGCGAATATTATCACTACGGCAGCTTCACATGCACTCACCTGCCCTGCGACGTCGCTCTGGCCGGCGACCCGCCTCCTTCCTAATGGGGCGGGTCGTGCGGCATCACAGTGACGTCATACGGCAGGCGGCCAATACAAGTGGAGGGCCCTATCCAGCCGAAATTAGCATGAAGCACCAGGGAACAGCAAAATCATTGGTGCATGCCCTCATCAACCTCCTGCTCTGTGGCCTCCCTTCTAACACTTTTGCACCCCTCCAATCTATCCTAAACTCTGCGGCCCAGTAATCCACCTCTCCCCTCGCTATTCCCCAGCCTCGCCTCTCTGCTAATCCCTTCACTGGTTTCCAATTGCCAAAAGACTCCAGTTCAAAACACTAACCATGACATACAAAGCCATCCACAACCTGTCTCCTCCTTACGTCTGTGACCTAGTCTCCCGGTACCTACCTGCACGCAACCTCAGATCCTCACAAGATCTCCTCCTCTACTACTCTTCCCACAATCGCATACAAGATTTCTCCCCCAAACTCTGGAACGCTCTACCCCAGCATATCAGACTCTCACCTACTGTGGAAAGCTTCAAAAGGAACCTGAAGACCCATCTCTTCCAACAAACCTACATCCTGCAACAACCCTCAGACCAGTACACCACTGCGCAACCAGCTCTGTCCTCACATATTGTACCATCACCCATTCCCTGTAGACTGTGAGCCATCACAGGCAGGGTCCTCTCTCCTCCTATAGACTGAGCCCTCACGGGCAGGGTCCTCTCTTCTCCTGTACCATTTTTTTTGTACGGTTCATGATTGTTGTACTTCTCTATGTATACCCTTTTGACTTGCAAAGCGCCATGAATAAATGGCGCTATAATAATAATCGTGCATCAGCAGCATAGGATCAACTTGATGTTTTCAAATAAAGGGACTGTCAGCACCAAATGACTGCTCAAACCAAGCACCAAACCATGCCCAGTGCACCATGGCCAAACCTTTAAATGCACCTTCCAACCTGATTGTTTTCCATCTATCTCCACACTTTTCTGGCTCTATGAAGCCAGAGCTGTCAATCAAAGAGGAGGAAAGAGTAGTGAGAGGAAAAAACAAGCAGGTGGGAAGGTGCATTTAAAGGGACTGTCAGCAGAGAAAGACTGTGCAAACAAAGTGACTCATTGCGGAGCCAAATACTTAAATGCACCTTCCCACTGACTTGTTTTCCCTCTGTCTCCACAATGAATGCTGTCATTCAAAAGTACAACTCATACAGCAAAAAAAAAAAAAAAAAGTTATGGCTCTTGGAAGAAGGGGAGGAAAAACCGCCTAGTCACGAAGGGGTTGATGACTGCATGACTTTGCCAGAAGTCCCAGCAGGTGGATGTATTGATTCTCGGCGGTCTCAAACTTGAATAACTTGGTACTGCATAAGCTTTGCTGCTCCCTTGTCCATTAGGATGCAAGTCAGTGACAAGGTCTCTAAAGCGCAGCAGAATATGTTGGCGCTATATAAGAAGAATAGGAAACAAATGATCACATTTACCATCCATGGGAGAGGTCGCACTGTTCTCTATGTCTCCTGTGGTCTCGCAGTATCACCTACTGCTAGCTTATAAATTTGGTAAACCCCCTATAAAGCAGAAGAATGAGAAACTCAAAAGGATTTTGCCAGCTGCCTCCAAAACCAAGGGCATCACCCTCCTTTGCACCTTAGCTGACAAATTGAAGGACTTCGGCAGTAGGATGCCATGTTTAACCTTAATTTTGGTAAGACATCATTTTGTAGGGAATCGGTCACTAGCTTTTTGCCATCTAATCTGAGAGCAGCATAATGTAGAGGCAGAGATCCGGATTCCAGCGATATGTCACTTACTGGGCTGCTTAATGTAGTTTTGATAAAATCACTATTTAAATCAGCAGTAGATTATCATTACAGGACTACTTGGGGTGCTGCAGGTAGTCCAGCATAGTCATGACCTTTATATAATTGCTAGATCTGCAGCAGAAAAACATTGCTGTCATTTTGATAAAATCAAACAGCTCAGTACGTCACACATCGCTGGAATCAGGGTCTCTGTCTCTACATTATCTCAAATGAGGGAGCAAAAACCTGGAGACAGATTCCCTTTAATGCTTTATAGGCAACTAGAGGATGTTTCTTGAATAATCACAAAAGCTCCAACATTACAGAAAGACATTTGCTTTCTTATATCAAAATGCACAAATCTCAAGACGGTAAAAATCTGATGTTTCATTTTATTTCCTGAAGAGTAAACATCTGAATATAAATATGTACATATGAAATGACTAAGAAGGTTTATTCTTTTCTTTGAGGCCATGGAGCTACGCCGGAGCGTTGAGGAAAAAGCGAACTAGCTGTCTAAACACATCATCATTAAATCCTTTGATGTCGTCTTTTTCCACCGTTTCATAAAGAGGAGCACTTTCAGTTCCCCAACAAATGTTCTTCCGATTCGGGTCTTTGTCTGAATCCGCGGCCAGAGCCAAAGTATTCAGCTGGTAGCAGAAAAATGAAAAATGCCTCCCGTCAGAAATAACACCTTGTGAGACAAAAGGCCGCGTGACATCTGCCTGACTCCAGAAGCCTGCGGGACAATGAAAGAAAAGGGGTTAGGAGTACAAAAAAAAAAGCCGCTCGCTCTGGGCGATTTTTATTAGGTCTGCAATGCAGCACACAGCCATTGTGGGAGACTATCCGTGCACATGAATCATGGAGGAACTCTCGATAAGAAGGCTTCAGACGGCACATACCACTAACAACCACCACAGCTGTGTAACCGGACCTACATGGCTCTGTATTACAAAGCCAACAGAATAGAAGTGGCCCAATACGTCCTCCAGTTAAAGACGTTTACACTACCAAGGTGATCCCTTTTCTTTTATCCTAACTCTTCCTAACTAAACACTTTCCTAATATACAGTGGAACCTCGATTTACGAGTAACCCAGTTTGCGAGTATTTCGCTTAACGAGCAAAGCTTGCTGTAAATTTGTAACTCAGTTTCTGAGCAAGCTTTGCTGTACGAGCAAATACTCACCGCACACACTTCCGGTTCCGTACATCCACCGCACTCTGACCCGCTCTTACAGTCCACACAAACACGCACACACAAACACGCACACATATTATGCTCACCTTACCTTCCGGTTCTTCTAGTTTGCCGCTACAGAATGTGTATCGGTAACCATCGCGACGAAGAAGGAACCTCCGCTGACAGCCACTACTCAAAGGCAGCACGCTGACCGATCAGAGGCAAGGGGCTCCTGCCTTTGACGTCAGCGCTCTGGCAGCGGAAGTCCCGGCATTGGTCACGATGGTTACCCAATACACATCCTGTACAGGCGGACTACAAGAACCAGGAGGCCGGCGAGGAAGAAGGGAATTTTGTTTACTTACCGTAAATTCCTTTTCTTCTAGCTCCAATTGGGAGACCCAGACAATTGGGTGTATAGCTTCTGCCTCCGGAGGCCACACAAAGTATTACACTTAAAAGTGTAAACCCCTCCCCTCTGCCTATACACCCCCCCGTGCATCACGGGCTCCTCAGTTTTGGTGCAAAAGCAGGAAGGAGGAAACTTATAAATTGGTCTAAGGTAAATTCAATCCGAAGGATGTTCGGAGAACTGAAAACCATGAACCAAGAACAATTCAACATGAACAACATGTGTACACAAAAGAACAACAGCCCGAAGGGAACAGGGGCGGGTGCTGGGTCTCCCAATTGGAGCTAGAAGAAAAGGAATTTACGGTAAGTAAACAAAATTCCCTTCTTCTTTGTCGCTCCATTGGGAGACCCAGACAATTGGGACGTCCAAAAGCAATCCCTGGGTGGGTAAAAGAATACCTCGGTAAAAGAGCCGAAAACGGCCCCTTCCTACAGGTGGGCCACTGCCGCCTGAAGGACTCGCCTACCTAGGCTGGCATCTGCCGAAGCATAGGCATGCACCTGATAGTGTTTTGTGAAAGTGTGCAGACTCGACCAAGTAGCCGCCTGACACACCTGCTGAGCCGTAGCCTGGTGCCGCAATGCCCAGGACGCACCCACGGCTCTGGTAGAATGGGCTTTCAGCCCTGAAGGAACCGGAAGCCCAGAAGAACGGTATGCTTCAAGAATTGGTTCCTTAATCCACCGAGCCAAGGTTGACTTGGAAGCCTGCGACCCTTTACGCTGGCCAGCGACAAGGACAAAGAGCGCATCTGAGCGGCGCAGGGGCGCCGTACGAGAAATGTAGAGCCTGAGTGCTCTCACAAGATCTAACAAGTGCAAATCCTTTTCACATTGGTGAACTGGATGAGGACAAAAAGAAGGTAAGGAGATATCCTGATTGAGATGAAAAGGGGATACCACCTTAGGTAGAAAGTCCGGAACCGGACGCAGAACTACCTTGTCCTGGTGAAAAACCAGGAAAGGGGCTTTGCATGACAGCGCTGCTAGCTCAGACACTCTCCGAAGTGATGTGACTGCCACTAGGAAGACCACTTTCTGCGAAAGGCGTGAAAGAGAAATATCCCTCATTGGCTCGAAAGGTGGTTTCTGAAGAGCCGTTAGCACCCTGTTCAGATCCCAGGGTTCTAGCGGACGCTTGTAAGGAGGGACTATGTGGCAAACCCCCTGCAGGAACGTGCGTACCTGCGGAAGTCTGGCTAGACGCTTTTGAAAAAACACTGAAAGCGCCGATACTTGTCCCTTAAGGGAGCCGAGAGATAAACCCTTTTCCAGTCCGGATTGAAGGAAGGACAGAAAGGTGGGCAAGGCAAATGGCCAGGGAGAAAAACCCTGATCAGAGCACCAGGATAAGAAGATCTTCCACGTCCTGTGGTAGATCTTGGCGGACGTTGGTTTCCTGGCCTGTCTCATAGTGGCAATGACCTCTTGAGATAACCCTGAAGACGCTAGGATCCAGGACTCAATGGCCACACAGTCAGGTTGAGGGCCGCAGAATTCAGATGGAAAAATGGCCCTTGAGACAGCAAGTCTGGTCGGTCTGGTAGTGCCCACGGTTGACCCACCGTGAGGTGCCACAGATCCGGGTACCACGACCTCCTCGGCCAGTCTGGAGCGACGAGGATGGCGCGGCGGCAGTCGGACCTGATCTTGCGTAACACTCTGGGCAGCAGTGCCAGAGGAGGAAATACATAAGGCAGTTGAAACTGCGACCAATCCTGAACTAATGCGTCTGCCGCCAGAGCTCTGTGATCTTGAGACCGTGCCATGAATGCCGGGACCTTGTTGTTGTGCCGGGACGCCATTAGGTCGACGTCCGGCTTCCCCCAGCGGCAACAGATCTCCTGAAACACGTCCGGGTGAAGAGACCATTCCCCTGCGTCCATGCCCTGGCGACTGAGAAAGTCTGCTTCCCAGTTTTCTACGCCTGGGATGTGAACTGCGGAGATGGTGGAGGCTGTGGCTTCCACCCACATCAGAATCCGCCGAACTTCCTGGAAGGCTTGCCGACTGCGTGTGCCGCCTTGGTGGTTGATGTATGCCACCGCCGTGGCGTTGTCCGACTGAATTCGGATCTGCCTGCCCTCCAGCCACGGCTGGAATGCTTTTAGGGCTAGATACACTGCCCTTATCTCCAGAACATTGATCTGAAGTGAGGACTCTGTCTGAGTCCAGGTTCCCTGAGCCCTGTGGTGGAGGAAGACCGCTCCCCACCCTGACAGACTCGCGTCCGTCGTGACCACAGCCCAGGATGGGGGCAGGAATGATTTTCCCTTCGACAAGGAAGTGGGAAGAAGCCACCACTGAAGGGAGGCCTTGGTCGCCCGAGAAAGGGAGACGTTCCTGTCGAGGGACGTCGACTTCCTGTCCCATTTGTGGAGAATGTCCCATTGAAGAGGACGCAGATGAAACTGCGCAAATGGCACTGCCTCCATTGCTGCCACCATCTTCCCTAGGAAGTGCATGAGGCGCCTCAGGGGGTGCGATTGGTCTCGAAGGAGAGATTGCACCCCTGTCCGTAGTGAATGCTGTTTGTCCAGCGGAAGTTTCACTATCGCTGAGAGAGTATGAAACTCCATCCCAAGATATGTCAGCGATTGAGTCGGTGTCAATTTTGACTTTGGGAAATTGATGATCCACCCGAATCTCTGGAGAGTCTCCAGAGCAATGTTCAGGCTGTGTTGGCATGCCACCTGAGAGGGTGCCTTGACAAGAAGGTCGTCTAAGTAAGGGATCACCGAGTGTCCCTGAGAGTGTAGGACTGCTACTACTGTTGCCATGACCTTGGTGAAGACCCGTGGGGCTGTCGCCAGGCCGAAAGGCAGTGCCACGAACTGAAGATGTTCGTCCCCAATGGCGAACCGCAGGAAGCGCTGATGCTCTGGTGCAATCGGCACGTGGAGATAAGCGTCTCTGATGTCGATTGATGCTAGGAAGTCCCCTTGGGACATCGAGGCGATGACGGAGCGGAGAGATTCCATCCGGAACCGCCTGGTTTTCACGTGTTTGTTGAGCAGTTTGAGGTCCAGAACGGGACGGAAAGATCCGTCCTTTTTTGGCACTACAAACAAGTTGGAGTAAAAACCGTGACCCCATTGCTGAAGGGGAACCGGAATCACTACTCCCTCTGCCTTCAGAGTGCTCACCGCCTGAAGCAGAGCATCGGCTCGCTCGGGGGGCGGAGATGTTCTGAAGAAACGAGTCGGAGGACGAGAGCTGAACTCTATCCTGTAACCGTGAGACAGAATGTCTCTCACCCATCGGTCTTGGACATGTGGCAACCAGGCGTCGCAAAAGCGGGAGAGCCTGCCACCGACCGAGGATGCGGGATGGGGGATGCCGAAAGTCATGAGGAGGCCGCTTTGGGAGCGGTTCCTCCGGCGGTCTTTTTAGGACGTGACTTAGACCGCCATGAATCAGAGTTCCTCTGACCCTTCTGTGGCCTGTTGGGTGAAGAGAATTGAGACCTGGCCGAGGTCCGAAAGGACCGAAACCTCGATTGTACCTTCCGTTGTTGAGGTTTGTTTGGTCTGGACTGGGGTAAGGACGAGTCCTTTCCCTTGGATTGTTTAATGATTTCATCCAATCGCTCGCCAAACAGACGGTCGCCAGAAAATGGCAAACCGGTTAAGAACTTTTTGGAAGCAGAGTCTGCCTTCCATTCACGTAGCCACATGGCCCTGCGGACTGCCACTGAGTTGGCGGATGCTACCGCCGTACGGCTCGCAGAGTCCAGGACGGCGTTCATGGCGTAGGACGCAAACGCCGATGCCTGAGAGGTTAAGGACACAACCTGCGGAGTAGAGGCACGTGTGACTGCATTAATCTCAGACTGACAAGCTGAGATAGCCTGGAGTGCCCAGACGGCTGCGAATGCCGGAGCAAAGGACGCGCCTATGGCTTCATAGATGGATTTCAACCAGAGCTCTATCTGCCTGTCAGTGGCATTCTTGAGTGATGCCCCATCTTCCACTGCAACTATGGATCTAGCCGCCAGTCTAGAGACTGGAGGATCCACCTTGGGACACTGAGCCCAACGCTTGACTACGTCAGGGGGGAAGGGGTAACGTGTGTCATTAAGGCGCTTAGTGAAGCGCTTATCCGGACAAGCTCGGTGTTTCTCGACTGTATCTCTGAAGTCTGAGTGATCAAAGAACGCACTTCGTGTGCGCTTGGGAAATCTAAAACGGAATTTCTCCTGCTGAGAAGCTGACTCCTCAATCGGAGGAGCTGGAGGAGAGAGTTCTAACACCTGATTGATGGACGCTATAAGGTCGTTTACTATAGCGTCCCCCTCAGGTGTATCAAGGTTGAGAGCAGTGTCAGGATCAGAGCCCTGATCTGCCACGTCCGCTTCATCCTCTATAGAGTCCTCATGCTGAGACCCTGAACAGTGAGATGAAGTCGATGGGAGCTCCCAGCGAGCCCGCTTAGCCGGTCTGGGACTGCGGTCAATGTCGGAGTCCTCACCGTGGGACCCATGAGTCACCTCAGGAGCACTTTGCTGCTCCAACCGAGGGGGGCCTGGGGGCAATGATTCAACAGTGCCCAGGGCCTGTGTTACCGGTCTGGACTGCAAAGCTTCTAGTATCTTAGCAGACCATCTATTCATAGACTCAGAAAGTTTGTCAGCAAATACTGCAAACTCTGTCCCTGTCACCTGGACAGTGGCAGCAGGTTGTTCCACCGGGGCCGAGGGTCCCACCAGTGGTAGAGGCTCCGGCTGAGTGAGTGTCACGGGGGCCGAGCATTGCACACAATGAGGGTAGGTGGAACCTGCAGGCAGCATAGCCGTACATGAACTACAGGTTGCAAAGTAAGCCTGTGCCTTGGCACCCTTGCTTTTTGCGGACGACATGCTGTTGTGTCCTATAGCGATCAGTGAGGGTATATAGCCAAAGTAAAAGTGCGGCCGTTCAATGTAACTGTATGCAATATAAACATATAATATACACTTCGGCACCCAGGGGGGCCAGCACCCAGTAACAGGTGCGGCTTACCGACCGCTTTCAGCGGTTGTGTGACTACCAGATTCCCTTGTCTGAGCCTCCCAGAGCTTGTGGAGCTCGTCCCTGAGGTTCTCCACCGGCAGAAGTGCTGATAGCAATGGCTGCCGGCGTTCTGAGAGGAGGAGGGAGCCGTGGGCGTGCCTCAGAAAGTGCGGGAATCTGGTGCCCACGGTGCTCAGTGAGAGGGGAGGAGGATACAAAGTATGCTCCAGCCCTCAGCTCTGACGTGCAGTGCAGCGTCCCGCCCTTGCCCCTGACTGGCAGGCTCGGGGGCGGGAGAATGCGGTTTAGGCCGCAAAAGCCGGGGAGTATAGTTATAAGTGCGGCCGGGAAACAAGCGCGGTCAGCGCGGTAGTCCCGGCGCACAAACACACCCAGCAGCTGCTGCAGCGTCCCTTACACAGGCGCTCTATGCGCCGTCCCCAAGGGGACACAGAGTACCTCAGAGGAGCAGGGCCCTGTCCCTGACGATACCCGGTCTCCTGTCCAGCAGATTCCCTCAGGGGCTGTGGAAGGAGCACGGTCCCAGTGCTTGGTGACCGGTTAGGATCCCACTTCACCCAGAGCCCCTAAGGGATGGGGAAGGAAAACGACATGTGGCTCCTGCCTGTGTACCCGCAATGGGTACCTCAACCTTAACAACACCGCCGACCAGAGTGGGGTGAGAAGGGAGCATGCCGGGGGCCTTGTTATGGGCCCTCTTTTCTTCCATCCGATAAAGTCAGCAGCTGCTGCTGACTAAATTGTGGAGCTATGCGTGCATGTGTGCCTCCTTCAACACAAAGCATAAAAACTGAGGAGCCCGTGATGCACGGGGGGGGTGTATAGGCAGAGGGGAGGGGTTAACACTTTTAAGTGTAATACTTTGTGTGGCCTCCGGAGGCAGAAGCTATACACCCAATTGTCTGGGTCTCCCAATGGAGCGACAAAGAAACAGAAGGTAAGGTGAGCATAGTGTGTGTGTGTGTGTGTGATGACACAATAGAGGACCTGAATGGAACATTTAACAAGTTGTGGAATGACTTGTTTGCATTGCAATGATTTCCTATGGGAAATCTTGCTTTGCTAGACGAGTAACTTGGTTAACAAGCACAGTCCCAGAACGGATTGTTCTCGTTAATCAATGTTCCACTGTACATTATTTCCGGATTATCAGACGCACTTTTTCCCCTCCCAAAACTGAGTGAGAAATGGGGGTGCGTCTTATAATCCGGATATGGCTTACTTGGGCGGCGATTGTCGAGAAGGTCACAGGATGCAGGGTTGGTGATACTGTGGGATCAGAGGAGGGGGTGCCACTGCAGTGGAGCAGCTCAGGAGAATCACAGGACGGAGGGATGAGGATATAGTGGCTGTGGCGCCATTGATCTGCCAGCGCGCTGCGGGCTCCATTGACGCGATGGACGTCAAGAAAAAGGCCGCAAAGGCCAATCCGCGCACACGCAGCCTCTGTAGCCATTTTTTTTTTTTTTTTTAAGTACATTGCGTCAACAGCTGGCAATTCAATGGAGCCCGCAGCTCACATTACGCCGACAAATCAATGCTGTCCGCCGCCGCGATACCCCAGATCCCGCAGTATCACTAACCCTCCTGAGCTACGACACCCCCTCCTCCTCCAAGCTCGCATCATCACCAACCCTCCGTCCACTGACCTGCGACACCCCCTCCTCCGAGCCCGCAGCATCACCGACCCTGTCTCCTGCAACCCTCCTGAGCCGCTCCACCACCGCCGCTGCCCCCTGGTGAGTCATTATAAGGCACACTAGGATTATAAGATGGACCCTCATTTTAACATTAAAAAAAATATTTTCCAATTTTCCTCCTCTAAATTTGGGATGTGTCTTATAAAACGAAAAATACGGTACTTCTGCTAATGACTACTCCTATAAGCTTATCTATAAGAGGCTCGTAAATACCTTTATTGTTCTAGCTTTTATCCTTCCGGTTCCAGACCGGAAATGGACTAACTGAGCAGGACACGTTACTAGTGGGGATGGATCTGCCTGTCTGTGAGTGACAGCAGTCTGGGCACACATACCTAGATCACACTTCACTCTCCTCTTAACCCCCACCAGTGACTTACCCTGCTCAGTTGGTCTGATTTTGGTCTGCAGCTGGAATGATCAAAGCTACAACCATAAAGGTATTTATAAGCTCTTAGAGCTAAGCTTACAGGAGCAGAGTAGATAGCAAGAGTATATTAGGAAAGTGTTAGTTAGGAAGAGTTAGGACAAAAAGAAAGGGGATCACATTAATAGTGGAAACCTCTAAGCTCCCATCATAATACTTTGTATTCTCTGCACTGTTCAATAATGTTTTTGGAAATCACAAAGAAAATCAGCACACATGCAGCCACCTAGGTTTTTGGTGACAAGACGTGGGCCACGATCAAGAGATAAAGTCAGGTCTCAAAGGTAAAATCTTCATCTATCACACATTTATAACATATCTTAAGTACCTGTCATAAATGCCCAACATGGAATCACCAGTATTAAACAATTGCGCTCACAAGTATACCCCACCTTGGTACATGGCCTGTGCGCCCGTCCAGGCAAAAAGACTTGCTATGGCATTTGCTCGCAGGAATACTTCTACATGGTCTTCTCGGTTCAGCTTTTTAAGCCTCTCCCTTAGGAACTTGTCCGGCACAAGGTGGAACTGTGTGTGGCCAAAGCTACAAGGGTCATCTAGCTTGGAACCTATAAAAAAAGGGCAGAGAATAAATTTTGCCTGGGTCAATGACCAAGAATGCTTTGTGGGTGAAGAATCCGCAAACCTCCAAGTACTTCTACAGGCCTTTTGCTTGCTTCACAGAATTTCAGCTTCTCCAGCAAAACAGCCAAAAGGTAATAAAGAACAGAGGCCATTATAGCCTCAGCAGGACCACATCAGTATAATAATAATAATAATAATAATATTTATTATTATTATTAATACTACAGGATTATTACTCATGCACAGGATGGATTATTCCAAAAGCTTACCTGAACCTGAGTTTACACTTAAGTTTAGAAGCAGTTTTTTTTTTGCAGTGGGACTTGGAAAGGGGAGCAGCGCCCTATGACTGTTGATTGGAATAGATTGCGGATGCCATGTTGCATTTGCAGAGCCACTTCGGTGCCAAAACAGGAGAAATCTCACACACACACACACACACACACACACACACACACACACACACACACACACACACACACACAGCCACACACAGCCACACACGTGACCCCATTTTAGAAATTACACCTCTCAAGAAAATAACCTAAGGGTGTATTGAACATTTTTGAACCCTCAGGTGCTTCTGAGTTTTAAAACATTGGGTCGTCATTAAAGGGAATCTGTCAGCAGGTTTTTGCGACTTTATCCGAGAGCAGCATGATGTAGGCAAAGAGATTCTGAAACTAACCATGTTTCTCTTAGATCACTGTGTGCAGCAGTTCTGACTATCTCAGAATTGAGTGCAGCAGAGCTGGGAGCTGTCCTCGCCCACACCAAGCTCACAATAGACATTGCGCATTGACTGTGAGGTGTCAATCACAGCAGGGGGCATGTCTGTCTGCTGTGCACAAGCAGAGGAGTCACACCAATGTTAATCACAGAGCAATAAACCCTAAAAGCCGCTTTACACGCTACGACATCGCTTTAGCGGGTCACGGTCACGGTTTGGGGTCACGGAATTCGTGACGCACATCTGGCCGCGTTAGCGATGTCATTGCGAGTGACACTTATGAGCGATTTTGAATCGTCGCAAAAACATTCAAAATCGCTAATCTGTGACATGAGGGTCCATTCCCAATTATCGTTGCTGCTACAGGTACGATGTTGTTCGTCGTTCCTGCGGCAGCACACATCACTGTGTGTGACACCGCAGGAACGAGGAACCTCACCTTACCTGCGTCCACCGGCAATGAGGAAGGAGGTGGGCGGGATGTTATGTCCCGCTCATCTCCGCCCCTCCGCTTCTATTGGGTGGCCGCTTAGTGACGTTGCTGTGACGCCGAACGAACCGCCCCCTTAGAAAGGAGGCGGTTCGCCGGTCACAGCGACGTCGCTAGGCAGGTAAGTAGTGTGACGGGTCCGCGTGATGTGCGCCACGGGCAGCGATTTGCCCGTGACGCACAAACGATGGGGGCGGGTACGCACGCTAGCGAGATCGCAGCATATAAAGCGGCCTTTAGATAAACAACAGGTCACACACATAAGAGAAGAGTTGAGGGCCCCCCTTTTATCACTGTCTTCTGTGCCCACTGCCAGTGTTTGTCATCAGATACACCCAGAAATGTAGTGAGCGGCTGCAGAGGTGATGATCAGTTACTGGAGCACAGTATAGGTGAAACTTCAGCGATGATTTTATGCCGCTCCTGGTTGTATCAGTGTAGAAAGGAGCGGCCACTGTCAGAACGATGCTTGTTCATAAGTGCGCACACAGAGGTTATGGTTCATGCGAGCTCACGTCAATCAAAATCAGGAAACTGCTCTATATGCAAAATTAGGGGAAGTAACGGTGCTCTGGGCTTTTGGTCACACCAAGAGTGCCCCAACACCCCCTCAATTGTATATAAAAAGTATTGAAAGTAATTACAGCAATTATTTACTGCTCATCTGTTAGTAGGGGGCGACTTCCCATACATAACTTTTTAAATATTTAATTTGCATTTTGAGGTGACAGACTTCCTTTAATAACTTTAGCCAAACTGTGCCCATATTCTGAATTCCAGGGTAGAATCTGTATTGTTACATTACTGGGAAAGGAGAGCAGTTGGTCCGGATAATATTCTCTGTAGAATGGAGAGGTTCTGCCTCCGGGTCCCTCCTTCCATCTACACAGAGTCTTACCAGTTCTAGCCGCCATCTCCTATCCCGGGAACGTAGCAGATTTTACCCTGGAAGTGAGATTTTTGACAATGATCAGTCCTGAAGGAGGGGAAAATCCCTTAGCGATCTCTGCTAGGAAATATTACACAGCTGCTTATTAATTTAGGAAATAAAAAACAACAGTTACTCATTATTTGCAGCTTCACATCCATGTTTTCCATCTATCTCTACTTCTATAAAGCCAGAGCGGTCAATCACAACTCAAAATAGAAGAGGGGTGGGGTAGATGAAGAGAGAAGGAAATCAAGTAGATGGGTGCAATTAAGAGGTTTAGCTACGGCTGCGGCGAGCCCCTGTATTTGACTCAGCCATTCTGACGACGATATCCGCATCTGTTCCTGAGAAAGCGCATGATCAATTTCCAATTCAGAGAATCTTTTTTGATTTTTAAAATGTCGGGAGGGTCTGAACGAGGGGGTTAATCACACCCTTAAGGCCCTGTCACACACACACACAGATAAATCTGCGGCAGATCTGTGGTTGCAGTGAAATTGTGGACAATCAGTGCCAGGTTTGTGGCTGTGTACAAATGGAACAATATGTCCATGATTTCACTGCAACCACAGATCTGCCAAAGATTTACCTCTGTGTGTGACGGGGCCTTTAACGATATTGAAATCTTGAGGGGGACCAGTTAGATTAGATTAGACTCGTTAAAGGGAACCTGTCAAATGTAATAGTCACCCAGAACCATGAGCAGTTCTGGGTGTATATTGCTAATCCCTGCCTAACCGTCCCTGTATACGCCAGCATAGATAAAGGGAGCTTTAGAAACAGTATTTCTAAAGACCTCATATCTTATGCTAATGAGCGTGAGGACTAGTCCCCAGTGCGTTAGTTCCCCCGGCTAGTTGGCTCCATGTTAGTATGTCCCTGTGGGTCTGCGAACATGCTAATGAATGTGCAGCGTCAGAGGATGATCTCACTCACCTCTCCGCTGGATTTTGGCTCAGTGCGCATGACCCCGGAGTTTGGGTCAGGCGCACTGTGAATCCAGGTGTACGCGTCCTGGCTTCAAACTCATGTAATGCGCATGACCGGAACTCCGTAAACCCATGTGCACTGAGCTGAGAAACAGGAGTCAGACGCGGTGGCAGAGGAGAGGTGAGTGAGATCATCTGATGCTGCGTATTCAATAATAATAATAATAATAATAATAATAATAATCTTTATTTCTATAGCGCCAACATATTCCGCAGCGCTTTACAATTCAGGAGGATCATAAGCAAACAACAGTTATAGAAAATACAATGTCTTTAGGAGGAGAAAAAAAAAAAAAAAAAAAGAGACAACCCTGCTCGTGGGAGCTTACAATCTACAATGCGATGAAGGAGGGGCGGGGGGGGTGTTTGACAAGGTACAAGTGCTAATTTACAATGACAATCCAGCCAACTCAAGGACATGGGGGATAGATAATGGCTTCCTGGACCAGTCAGCCAGAACTTTGAGATGCATTTGGGTGCCATGGAGTTTGATGTGGGGTTATGTTCTTAGAAGGCGTGGAGGGACTATGTGAATTTAGTTCGGCTAGGGAGTGTGATAGGCCGCCCTAAAAAGATGTGTTTTTTAGGGTGCGTCTGAAGCTGAGTAAGTTGTGATTCGCCCTAGCTTCTTGGGGTAGAGCATTCCAAAGGATTGGTGCAGCTCGGAAGAAGTCTTGGATCTGGGAGTGGGAGGTTCGAATTAGTGTGGATGTTAGTCGAAAGTCATTTGCAGAGCGTAGAGAACGGGTAGGATGATAGACAGAGAGGAGGGTGGAGATGCAGGGGGGTGCGTCACTGTGGAGAGCTTTGTGGGTGAGAACAAGCAGTTTGAATTGGATCATGTGATATATGGGCAGCCAGTGCAATGACTGGCACAGAGCAGAGGCATCCGAGTAGTGGTGAGCCAGATACAGTCATATGAAAACGCTTGGGCACCCCTATTAATATTAACCTTTTTTCTTTATAACAATTTGGGTTTTTGCAACAGCTATTTCAGTTTCATATTTCTAATAGCTGATGGACTGAGTAATATTTCTGGATTGAAATTAGGGTTTTTTGTACTAACAGAAAATGTGCAATCCACATTTAAACAAAATTTGAGCGATGCAAAAGTATGGGCACCTCAACATAAAAGTGACATTAATATTTTGTAGATCCTCCTTTTGCAAAAAATAACAGCCTCTAGTCGCTTCCTGTAGCTTTTAATGAGTTCCTGGATCCTAGATGAAGGTATATTTGACCATTCCTGTTTACAAAACAATTCCAGTTCAGTTAAGTTTGATGGTCGCCGAGCATGGACAGCACGCTTCAAATCATCCCACAGATTTTCAATGATATTCAGGTCTGGGGACTGGGATGGCCATTCCAGAACATTGTAATTGTTCCTCTGCATGAATGCCTGAGTAGATTTGGAGCGGTGTTTTGGATCATTGTCTTGCTGAAATATCCATCCCCTGCGTAACTTCAACTTCGTCACTGATTCTTGCACATTATTGTCAAGAATCTTACCAAATTTGTCACCAAATTTTACTGTGGGTAGTAAGTGCTTTTCTTGGAATGCCGTGGTTTTTTTTGCCTCCATGCATAACGACTTTTTGTATGACCAAACAACTCAATCTTTGTTTCATCAGTCCACAGGACCTTCTTCCAAAATGTAACTGGCTTGTCCAAATGTGCTTTTGCATACCTCAGGCGACTCTGTTTGTGGCGTGCTTGCAGAAACGGCTTCTTTCGCATCACTCTCCCATACAGCTTCTCCTTGTGCAACGTACGCTGTATTGTTGACCGTAGCACATTGACACCATCTGCAGCAAGATGATGCTGCAGGTCTTTGGAGGTGGTCTGTGGATTGTCCTTGACTGTACTCACCATTCTTCTTCTCTGCCTTTCTGATATTTTTCTTGGCCTGCCACGTCTGGGCTTAACAAGAACTGTACCTGTGTTCTTCCATTTCCTTACTATGTTCCTCACAGTGGAAACTGACAATTTAAATCTCTGAGACAACTTTTTGTTTCCTTCCCCTGAACAACTATGTTGAATAATCTTTGTTTTCAGATCATTTGAGAGTTGTTTTGAGGAGCCCATGATGCCACTCTTCATAGGAGATTCAAATAGGAGAAAAACTTGCAAGTGGCCACCTTAAATACCTTTTCTCATGAATGGATACACCTGCCTATGAAGTTCATAGCTCAATGAGGTTACAAAACCAATTTAGTGCTTTAGTAAGTAGTTGGGAGTGTTCAAATCAAGAAATTGATAAGGGTGCCCAAACTTTTGCACCGGTCAAATTTTGTTTAAATGCAGATTGCACGTTTTCGGTTAGTACAATAAACCTCATTTCAATCCAGAAATATTACTGAGTCCATCAGTTATTAGATATATGAAACTGAAATAGCAGTTGCAAAAACCTGCCCTTGGTCCTGGGGGCATATTGGACCTGACAGGTTCACATTAAGTAAATCTATTTTTATTGTATGTGATATACTATACCCATTTTATTGTATATCATTTTTTTAAAAAAAATAGTACTTTGATAGGTTTTCATTAATAAGTATGACAGCTGTTTAGACCATGTGTAGTGAGAATCATGTACAAGAGTCATTTTTCTCTTACAATCTGTGGTTAGAAAAAGAACCAAACCGGTCCGAAATACGTTCTCCCCCCAGGTTTTTGCTCCCCCATCTGCGAGCATGATGATACAGAGACCCTGATTCCAGCGATGTGTCACTTACTGAGCTGTTTGCTCTCATTTTCATAAAAATCAATGTTTTCTGTTGCAAATCTAGCAGTTATACATAGGTCATGAATATGCTGGACTACCTGTAGTACACCAAGTAGTCCTGTAATGATACTCTACTGCTGATTAAACAGTGATTTTATCAAAACTACATTAAGCAGCCCAGTAAGTGACACATCGCTGGAATCAGGATCTCGGCCCCTACGTTATATTGCTCGCAGATTAGGTGGCAAAAACGTGTTGATAGATTCCCTTTAACAAATCATATTTTCAGGATTTTCTTAGTATTGCTCAGGTGAGAGGACTTGTGGCAATTTCACATTCATCGATGATAATTCCATCACCTCTGCTAATACCAAGGAAATCCTGGAAACATTTGTTGGGGTTTGGGCCATGAGGAATGAAGTTTGGAAAACACCGATTTATACCATACAGGGAAATACTACAATATTTTAGTATATCATGTAGACAGTGGTCTCCTTGTAAGCTTATACTTACAGCAAAGATGGCCAGAAGTTGTAAACCACCCAGAACAAAAACTAGTACTCTAGCAGGATGCAGCTAAACCCCCACTAAGTGGAGGCATCACAGGTGCAGGAGGAGCTAATCACACACACACTTCCAAAACATGGAGGGGCGATTGCTGGATGATAAAACTGTACATTGATGGCTTGCATAGAGCGCTGTTCACACATGCAGATGCACAGTCACAAGCCTGCAGCCTATTAGGTGATGCCCATACTATTAGATCAGGCGGGCTGCCAAGCTGTACACCATCTGTATACCATACAGGGACAGGAACTCTAATATGTAAGGCCTAACAAAAAGGGGCCTGGCTCTATCCTGTACAAAAAATATGAGTTTTTTTGTTGGTATTATGGCCATAAGACGTAAGCCTACAACCCTCGCCACGGGAACCTCATTCTTGTAGGTCCCTACACTAAATATAAAAATAGCAACAAAAAGAGGAATTAAAATCCTCCAAAAATTGTCAATTTACAATCTCCTTGTAAGAGGTAAGAAGAGGCTGCTCACACTGCTGTCCACCCTGACTCTTGTCCAAATCACAAAAATTGGTGTTTCCTACTATTAAAAGGGTGGTTCATGGGGGATCCGGTGACGTCACGTCAAGTTCCGGACACGTCACATCCCTGCGGCCGGCCCCAGTCTTCTTGACTCACTGGGCTGTGGGCGGTGTGTCACAGCAGATGGGCTGTGACAAGCGGTGAAACACTGACCACAGCCCATCACTTACGGACACTGCGGCCGGCCGTGGTGTCAGGAACTTGACGTGACGTCACTGGAACCCCGAGGTCACAAAGCGGGGAACAGCGGTCTGCGATAGCGCTTCTCACAAGCACTATTGTCAACACAAGGTACTTGAGAGAAACATTGTTTCTCAATAAAATATCGATCTAGACAAAAAAAAAAAATATGGGTGAACTACCCTTTTAACATTCTAGAACAAATTTCTGTCATTCTAACTAGACAGCCAAATTAATAGAGAAAATTATTCCAATTTGCTAATTAACAGTATTCAGGAATTTCCATTAGTTTATTTTTTTTGTTGGCAGTACAACCCCTGTAGAAAGTTTCCTTCTTTCTCTTCTGATTTACCTATGAATATATTGTTCTCATATTGTCTCTGGAACAGCGGTAACCGGCTCGGCTCGTATGGAACAACAGGGACCTCCTCAGGTACAACAAAGTCTAAAGGAACAAACTGAAACAAAAGATACAAAAACACATTACTAGGTAGCATTATTCTGCAAATCAGGTTTACAGGCATTGTGGAGGACACTGATGATGATGGCCCATCCTACAGAAAGGCATCAATGTCAAAGTCCTGGACGACCCCTTTAGGCCCCAAACTGTATTTATAATGTCCTACAAATCCGAGGACATGACAGAGGAGAGCTGGCAGATCAGGAGAAACATCCCAGAGGATGTGTATGAGGAGAATTGGGACCCGGATCTGCTAAAAATCAGTCCTCCTGAAATCAGATACTGAGAAACCGGTCTGAGGCACCACCGAACCAGGGGAGGGGGGGGCACTACACTGGAAAAAGGAGGCACAAATACATTGCGGGTCGTACATGTGAAAGCTTTTGATTGGTGAAGATCTGGCTCAGACTCACATTGATGAGTTCCCCTATTTCAGGGATCAGTGGAGCTTCCACCAATCAAAACATCAGAGACCCAATGTCAGTAAGGGGTTAAATAGCAGCGATCAGAGGCACTTGCATTTATCAATACCAGGCTGGTATAACTTATCACTACACAGTGGTCACACTTACTTCTTTCAGAGGTTGAGGTGCTCGGATCTGCACGAGGGGGACATCATCCACCTGAAATCTGATGGGGTCTATACAGCCTTTTCTGTGGCCCCGAGGAACCCTGGTCTCACCGTGCGTCCAATAAAAGTTAACCTGCGGCTTCACATCTGTGAGAAAAAGGCAACACGATTACTAGTATACTAAGGGAGAGAACGACAGGCGTGACGTATCTCATACCGACACCACGGGGGCCGCAGCGTGGGCTCCACACACTGCAGTATTATAGGGGTCTGACAGCAGGATCCCACTGATCCCGGGAACGCAGCAGATATCGAGCAGGAGCACCCCCGCTCCACTCATTCTCCATAGGACAGAGAGACCAGGGCTGCACAGGGCTCCCCCTCCCAAACAGGACACTCAGAGACCAATTCTTAGGAGCGCGGGGGGCGCAGGGTCACACACTAGTTATAGGTGATGACTTTGCACAACATTCAACTTTTTCTTGTTAAAAATGGGGGGAAAAAAACCCCAAAACTGTGGGGATTACATTCCAGGAAGGTGCAGCCTCAAATGCCCTCCCCCCAAGATGCTCTCGGGCACTCAGCACTCCTTCACAGCCCCTGGGAAACTGCCCCCCGCACCACCCCGCTGCCACCCTCCCCCCAGGAATCTGCACCCCCTTCTCCCCTGGAAAGCTGCTCCTTGCGGCCCCCCTTTCTCCATGAATATGCACCCCACTTACCGTTATGCTTCCTCTTCCCTGGGAAGCTGCTCCCTGCAACCCCCCAGTTATTTACATCCCCTCACTGGCACCACACAGCCTTACTGCCACCTCACTTTGATTCTGCACTCCTATCACCACCGCAGTGCCCCCCTCCCCCCAGGAAACTGCACCCCCTTCACCATCCCGCTGCCCCCCTCCTCCAGGGAATCTGCACCCCCTCACCACCCCGCTGCCCCCCTCCTCCAGGGAATCTGCACCCCCTCACCACCCCGCTGCCCCCCTCCTCCAGGGAATCTGCACCCCCTCAACCCCAGGGAATCTGCACCCCCTCACCCCCAGGGAATCTGCACCCCCTCACCACCCCGCTGCCCCCTCCCGCAGGAATCTACACCCCCCCTCCCCCCAGCTGTCCCCTCTACACCCCCCCCCCCAGGAATCTACACCCCCCCAGCTGTCCCCTTTACCCCCTCACCACCCCCTCCCCCAGGAATCTATACCCTTTACCCCCTCACCCTGGGAGGCTGTCCGCCCGGGAATCTGAACCCCCTTCCCCGCCCCTCCAGACCCCAGCTGTCACTCACCCAGGCTGCAGCGGGTCAGGGCCGGGTTGTACTGGGCGCAGTGGCTGCTGAGCACGGACACTGCGCTGCTCAGGAAGGGCCCGGCGGAGACCTCCTGGCTGCGGTACAGGAAGCGGCGCCCCCTGCTGGTGTAGTAGAGGTGCTGCAGGAGGGCCTCGCACAGCGCAGACTTCAGGCCGCTCAGCTGCTGCTCCCCCGGGCCGTCCGCACTCTCCCCGGGCAGGCCGCTCACGTACGCCGTCTTGGTGAAGTGCTGGTACCAGCGGTCCGCGCCCTGCGCCGCCGTCTGCGGATACACCACGTACTTCAGCCGCCGCAGGCCGGTGATCAGCTTCAGCTTGCAGGCGATGTCGGTCTGCGCGTGCACGCGGCTGTAGTGCCCCTCTATGCGCCGCCGCCTGGACGCTTTGCTCTTAGCAGTCATGGAGGCCACAACCGGCGGGTACAGGGAGGGGACGGCCGGGGGCGGCTCCGGGGGTCGCAGCAGCACGGCCGGCAAGTCTACATTGTGCTGCAGCTTCCCGAAGATCTTGCGCCCCGCCATCTTGCGCCCCGGCAACCAAGGACGCGACCTTCCGCAATGTGTTCTGAGTGGACAGCTGAGGATCAGCTGACAAAATAACTGGCCAGTGAGGGCGCTCGGCTTCTGACGTATGACTCCGCCCTTGTTAATGCGTACACACGGCCTGGAGCACCACGTGTAGGAAGTGACGTCAGAGTGACGCGCGCAGAATGGATGCCTTTGGGAGGGGATGATTGCTCCGGAGCGGCGCTCACTAGTGAGGTGTCCGGACTGTAACACACTGACGGGGGGAGCGCTGTGCGCCAAATATTCATCCGCTATATACCCTGCATGGCGAGTAACGGCTGTGGCTGATCCCAAGGGGATTTCCACTGTCTCAGCTCTGCACACCATCCTCTTCCTCACCCTCCCCGGGTCCAGCTTCAGTGACTGTTTACCAGCAGTCGTGGTGACATTACATCAGCAGCGCTGCAGCCAATCAGCAGCTCTGCCAACAGTTTCTATTATGGGGTTGTCCACTACTAGGACACCCCTGCTCGCTCCCTATGTTTCCCCTGGTGCTGGTGCTCCTAATCTCAGGGCTCATGTGACATTGATTTACCAGGTGACCACTGCAGCCAATCAGCGGTGCTGTCAGCAGTTTCTATTATGGGGTTGTCCACTACTAGGACACCCCTGCTCGCTCCCTATGTTTCCCCCGGTGCTGGCGCTTGTAATCTCAGGGTTCATGTGACATTGATTTGCCAGGTGAACGCTGCAGCCAATCAGCGGCGCTGCCAGTAGTTTCTATTATGGGGTTGTTCACTACTAGGACACCCCTGCTTGTTCCCCATCTGTCCTCTGGTGCTGGTCCTTATAATCTTGGGGCTCATGTGACATTGATTTGGCAGGTGAACGCTGCAGCCAATCAGCGGTCGTCCAGAGCGCATCGGATCCAAGGTTCCTATCACTAAATCAGGCCACTATTAGGATTCCTATATTTAGGGACCAATAACACCAATTGGCCGCCCTCTCATGATGCTATGCCAATTAAGTCTCATCAACCCATTGATTAAAAACCACTCAGGCGATGAATATTGACACATATTGGGGATAGCAGTTCTGGCACAGAGCTTTTAGATTTACCATGTAGCAGATCTCAGAAAGCTGCCCCTGCCCAAACCAGGCTCTCTATGTACATTTCTATACACCGTGAGCTGCTAATCACAGCAGGGAGAGTGCCAGACTAGCTAACCTCTATGTTACCTAGTTTGGCAATAATAATCTCCTGAAGCTAAAACAAACATTGCAGGTAAACAACTTCATAGTGTGAAAATAAAGACGCATCACTGAAATCATTTTAAAGATGAGTCAATTTACCTGGTCAGTGATTTGTTTCCTACATTATGCTGCTCTCAGATGTAGCATAAACCATCTGACAGATTCCCTATAACAGGATGCGTGTCTCCAGAAGAACAGCCTGGGCACAATGTATGGGCACTATACTGGCATAGTTGTAATTTTCCAGAAAAAAAGGTATGGAAATGATATTGCTGAGTAAAAAAACACCAAGGGGCCTAAATAGTCACTGCAGCCATAGTTGAATTCATAGAGAGGAGTCATTTTCATGAATGGGTACATCTGGGGAGTTGTTCTGACACTGTAGGGGCTCTACGAATGGCATCTGCTAAATATCCCAGCAAAACCTGTGTCCAAGCAGCGCTCCTTCCTTCTCAGCCTCGTCTTGTGACCAAAGCGTAGTTTCTGGCGGCATTTCTGTGTTTGGGAGAAATGGCCTAACTAATTCTAGAGACCAGGTTCTCCTCTTATCTAGAAATGGGAAGCTAATATCACATTTCAGTGGTAAATATGCACTTTTTTTAATTACACAATTTAATGTTCTAAAATTGTTTGATGCACTTGTGGGATAAAAATACCATACTCTCAGGCTACTTTCACACTTGCGTTGAACGGCATCCGTTGCATTGCGTTGTGTGACGGATGCAACGGATGCGTTGCATATAATGGCACAACGGATGCAACGGATCGTACAAAACAACGGTAAGCTTTTCTTTTTTTCATTTTTGTTTTCTTCTTTACATTTTTACCGGCAGCAGACTATTGTGAACGATCAGCTGATCACCCGGCTGCCGGGCAATCAGCTGAGCGCTCTCAATAGCCGACTGCCGGGTGATCAGCTGATTGCTCTCAAAAGCTGGCTGCCGGGCGCTCAGCTGATCGCTCTCAATAGCCGGCTGCCGGGCGCTCAACTGATCGCTCTCAATAGCCGGCTGCCGGGCGCTCAGCTGATCGCTCTCAGTAGCCGGCTGCAAGGCGCTCAGCTGATCGCTCTCACATGCCGGCGGCCGGGCGCTCAGCTAATCGCTCTCAATAGCCGGCTGCCGGGCGCTCAGCTGATCGCTCTTAATAGCTGGCTGCCAGGCGCTCAGCTGAGCGCTCTCAATAGCTGACTGCCGGGTGATCAGCTGATCGCTCTCAAAAGCCGGCTGCCGGGCGCTCAACTGATCGCTCTCAATAGCCGGCTGCCGGGCGCTCAACTGATCGCTCTCAATAGCCGGCTGCCGGGCGCTCAGCTGACCGCTCTCAGTAGCCGGCTGCCAGGCGCTCAGCTGATCGCTCTCACATGCCGGCTGCCGGGCGCTCAGCTGATCGCTCTCACATGCCGGCTGCCGGGCGCTCAGCTAATCGCTCTCAATAGCCGGCTGCTGGGCGCTCAGCTGATCGCTCTCAATAGCCGGCTGCCGGGCGCTCAGCTGAGAGCTCTCACATGCCGGCTGCCGGACGCTCAGCTGATCGCTCTCAAAAGCCGGCTGCCGGGCGCTCAGGTGATTGCTCTCCAAAGCCGGCTGCCGGGCGCTCAGCTGATCACTCTCAAAAGCCGGCTGCCGGGCGCTCAGCTGATCGCTCTCAAAAGCCGGCTGCCAGGCACTCAGCTGAGCGCTCTCAATAGCTGAATGTTCGGCCACCAAGAGACAAAATAAAGTTTCTGTGATAAAAAAAAAAAAAAAAAAGATGAGCATGCACAGTGAAAAATCAAGGATTCCACCGCTCAAAAAACGTTACGTGCTGCGTTCCTTCCGCCCGGCGGAAGCAACGCAGCGTCAGCCAGCGGAAGCAACGCAGGTCCTTTTGGCACAATCCGTCATCCATACAAGTCTATGGGAAACAGCGAATCCGTTAACGGATTCCGCTGCTTTCCAAAAGGGGCGGATTGCGCCAGAAGGAAATTAACGCAAGTGTGAAAGTTCCCTTAGATGAATTCCTTGGGGGTGCAATTCTCGCGGGGTAAGCAAGGATTAGTGAATCCACTGGACTGAAGGTACTGATCACTGGTCTGGAGGAGTGAACTACTAGAACGGCTCTACTGAGTCTTCACTAAAGCCACTGGAGGTGGCGGTAGATGCACACGCTGGTAGGTAGTAGTGATGGGTAGTCCGGCTCTTTTTGGTGATATGGTTCCCATGGGTCCACTCACCAAAAAGAGCCGGCTCATTCGGATCGTTCTCGGCTCCCTATTAAATATGTGTTCACTCCAGGTGAACACATATTTAAGATTATAGTAACACCGATGAAACCCCGCCCACCCGTGGCTAAACCCCGCCCACTTACAAGGGACCGATTAGATTCTTGAGTGGCTGGGTTAGCCGCGGGTGGGCGGGGTTTCAGCGGCAAAAAGAGACGTTTAGAGATTTTCTCTCTTTGACAGAGATTTTCTCCTGTCAGTCACAGCAGGGAGGCGGATCTTTGTGTCGGATTGTTCGCCACTGACACATCACTAGTAGGTAGCCGACAGAGGGCATCCCTAGGGGATCAACAGTGCTGCGCCACAAATATGAACACAGTCTCTGATAGCAGCTGCTATTGTAGATTCGGCCGGGATGGATGGATGTAGTAGCAGATGTCGGTATGGGTAGTTGTAGCAGCAGTGGCTGGTATCATAGGAACGGGCGGCATGCATAGTTGTGGCAGTGATATCGTAGGAGCAGCCAGAGAGGATAATTACAGCAGCAGATATCAAGGAAGTGGTCGGCATGGTAAGTTGCAGCAGAGGACTTGTCATGTGTTGAAACACAGATAGGAATCAGTAACAGCATCGGCAGCACAAAGGTACCTGAGAACTAGCAACGTATAGAACTCGTTGCCGAGGTACCTCCCTTAAGGGGAAGGTGCCTTAAATACCTAATTCTTCTTAGCCATGCTGAGAGGCACTTACAGATTAGAGTGTACTGGCCCTTTAAGAAAGGGGTGTTTCTGCATGTGCTCTCTAAGGGCATTCCTGGGAGGCCTGTGCTGCGTGTGCAGGCCTCAAGAGACAGCAGCAGGAAGCGGGGAGGGAGCCGTTGCTACTGGGCGCCCAGAGAGGTGACAGCTGGTGTCCCCACCGGAAAAGGGGGGCAGAACAGCACAGGGACGCCGGTATGTGCTTTACAGGAGGATTAGTTTCCTCTATTTTGGCACTTCAGGAGCTCCAATCTGCACGCTAAAAATCAAATAGTCCTTTTTTTTCTGTCTGAGCCTTATGTCCCCAAAGATTAGTTTTTGACACCATATAGGGTATCACCACATTCAGGAGAAATTCCGTAGCAAATTTATTACATATGAAAATTACAAATTTGGAGCTAAAATAACATTTTACTGGAAAAAAAATTGTAACTTTTTTGTTTTCAAATCAAAATGTTATAAAGTTCAGTGTTGCAATTTTGGGTTAAAAATGCTCAACGCCACCTTAGATGAATTCCTTGAAGGGTTCAGTTTCCAAAATTACGTAAGGGTGGGGTTTCTGTTAATCTGGCATGTCCACATACTGCATATGACCGAGTTCGGGAAGAATTGTGTAACAAATGTAGAGTCCATTTTTTCCTGTTAGCCCCTGAGAAACATACAGATTTAGGTCTAGAAGAATATTTGGAAAATTTCATTTTTCGTTTTTACGTCCAAATGTGTGTTATAAAGTTCCGTGAAGCAGCTGTGAGATCAAAATGGTCAACACCACTGTACATACTGTAGATAAAAGTCATAAGGTCTACATGGGATTCCTTTTTTTCCTTCTGTTTTGCACTTCAGGGAATTTTCAAATGCGATCTGGCATCTGTTCCATTAACATTTCCGCAACAAAAATCAAATAGCGCTGCTGTGGAATGATAATTATTTTTTTGGAGAATGATCATCTTTCATGACAAAGACATAACATGAATAATGGGTTCATGTCATACAGGACATCCGGTAATGTGTCTGTGGTTTGGGGGATATAAGACCTGATCAGAGCTATAGCGGTTCGATGTTTTGCAGTTGAGAACTGATTGGTTTAGGTTCTGATTTTGGCGCCAGGACTAACGTCCATAATGGTGCAATCCATGGGCGTAAATGATGCGGGTGCAAGTGTTTCAGTCGTGCCCAGGCACTGGAGCCTAGGTGGGGGTACCAAAAGGTCCCTTGGGTTTATATAAAAAAAACAACTGTCACGGATGTGTCTGGACCTTCAGGTACTGCTGCTGAACCAGGTGCAGAAGGGCAGATCGTCCAAACGTTAATGGATGCTGTCCCTTTAAGGGCTTGAATTAGTTTTTTTCTTCTGTTTCCTTGCCAGGTTGGAGGAGCCTTTCCTCCAGCTGGTAATTAAGGGCCTTTATAATGTGGGACCTCTCACTCCTCCAGTGCAGGTTATACTCTTCACTTGGAGAAGTTGCTTGCTCAGGAGTACATGTGGCTTCAGACTACCGTTGCTGTATATTCTGAAGATTCCCTCTCAAGATAAGTTGTGGTTTTTCCTTCTTGTGGCTTCAGACTACTGTTGCTGTATATTCTGAAGATTCCCTCTCAAGATAAGTTGTGGTTTTTCCTTCTTGTGGTTTCAGACTCCTGTTGCTGTACATTCTGAAGATTCCCTCTCAAGATAAGTTGTGGTTTTTCCTTGTTGTGGCTTCAGACTCCTGTTGCTGTATATTCTGAAGATTCCCTCTCAAGATAAGTTGTGGTTTTTCCTTGTTGTGGCTTCAGACTCCTGTTGCTGTATATTCTGAAGATTCCCTCTCAAGATAAGTTGTGCTTTTTCCTTCTTGTGGTTTCAGACTACTGTTGCTGTACATTCTGAAGATTCCTTCTCAGGATAAGTTATTGTTTTTCCTTTTTCCCCTTTTTGCTGTTTATTTTTGTGTTTGTTTTTCCCTCCGTGGATTGGTGGGTGGTGGAATTTAGTCCTAGGGTCTGGCTAGGAGACAGGGGCACGTTGGCGGGCCACACCTCTTAACCATTATAGGTACCTGTGGTTTGACGGCAAGCGCAGGGCCCTCCAGAGTCAGGGTCAGCGCAGTAGCCCTTTGTTACCCCCCTCTTTGTGTTTCAGCCTCCCTTATTCCCAGGAGTCCACTTGCTGGGTGTCTCTCCCCACACCCACATAAGGATAAGGCTGCACATCAAAGTTAGATAATAGTATAATGCTATAAGCATACCGAAAAACATTGAAGCATACAATGAAAAATGCCATTTGCTAACTTGAAAGTGTGAATAATGAATTGCATACCTGCCATGAATATTAGGAAAAAGGAGATATTTAGCAATTGCATTGATCAATGTAACTGAGCCCCAAAACCTCGCCAAGTTATATCTCTATATTGGGGTCCCTAGCTCTATGACCCTAACTGTGTGTCATCTCATTGCAATTAAAAACTGCTGTGGGTGGAGAGGGGTAACAAAGGACTTACTTATATAGAGATAGAAAAAACATGGCCGAAAGGGGCGGAGCTGTGTTCACATTCAGAAAAAAAACTTCATAATACTAAATAGGATAACTGAAGTGAGTACTTATATTATGAGTGCAAGCCAAAAAAATACATAGTACATCTCCCCACACCCAGCGTGAGACCAATATTATTAAAGTCCAAAGATTATTGGGGCAGCGGGCATAATGAAGATTTTACATTGAAGCCCAAAAGCTGTAAGTTACGCCACTCACTCCTGGATTCTGTGTTCATGCTACTTGTGACTATGGTCAGCCTACCGCCATCAGTGCCTGATAGGCGGCTTTAGGTTGATGTCATAAATCCAACATTTAGGCTCTGTGCGCACTGGGAAATGGAATTTTCTTGAGAAAATTCCGCATGCTCTCAAAGATTACCGCACCCGCGGTAAAAAACCGTGGGAAACCGCACCCGAAAACCGCATGCGGTTTGCCGCGGTTTGCTGCGGTTTTACCGCGGTATTGTTCGCGGTATTGCCGCGGTTTTGCCGCGTGCGGGTTGGGATGTGCTTTATTGCATTCAATGCAATAAAGCACATTGAAGAAAAAAAAAAAAAATACATTTAATTCTGATAGTAGATAGACAGAAGAATAGATAGAGGGATAGATAGATAGATAGATAGATAGATAGAGGACAGATCGCTGCATTTCCCACGGTCGGCAGTGAGTTCACATTACCGGCCGTGGGAAATGACCGGTAATTACCTCTGCTGTCTGCTGCTTTCATTCAGCCTGTGTCTGTGACACATCGCGGCTGGATGTCAGCAGTGCAGGACCCTGTGGATTACGTCGGACCTGTGGATTACGCCGGAGCTTTGTTTGGGGGGGGTTAATAAAATGGTGAACGAGGCTTGTTGGTTTTATTTAAAATAAAGGATTTTTCGGTGTCTGTGTTTTTTTCACTTTACTTACGGGTTGATCATGTCAGCTGTCACATAGACGCTGCCATGATCAAGCCTGGGGTTAATGGCGGTGGTCCCCCATCACCATTAACCCCTTGTATTACCTTGCCACCACTGCTACACGGTGGCAAGAAGAGCCGAGGACACTCAGGTAGTGCCGCATATTGCATGCGACAGTGCCGGGGCAGCTGCGGCTGATATTCTCGGCTGCGGGAGGGGGAGTGAGGCGGGGGACATTAACCCTGCCCCTCTCCCTCCCCAGCCTGAGAATACCGGGCCGCCGCTGTGGGCTTACCTCGGCTGGACGGTGAATATGCAGCGGAGCCCACGTTCTTTTTTTTCTATATTTCCGTTTTCTTTCTATGTGTGTTCTATGTGTCTGTGTCTATGTGTTCTGTGTCTGTGATGTGTTCTGTGTCTGTGATGTGTGTGTGTGTGTTCTGTGTGTGTTTACTCTGCACGGCTTCCTCTTCCTGTAATGACATCACTTCCCTGCAAAACCGCAGACAGGCGATGCACATTACCGGAGGTAAACCGCGAAATACCGCAGGGAATAACGCAGCAAAACGCAGTGAACCGCACAGAATTTGCTGCCTGCGTTATTCCCTGCGGGATTTCATGATTAACATTGAGTCAATGGAGTGAAATCCCGCAGCGATGTGCGGAAAAGAAGTGACATGCACTTGTTTTTGCTGCGGGATTCCCGCAGCAAAACATGCAGCTGTCAAATTCCGCCCAGTGCGCACAGGATTTTTTTTCTCCATAGGATTTGCTGGTGATTCACTGCAGAGATGTTATGAACATTTTCTGCAGCGAAACATGCAGCAAATCCGCGAAAAATCCGCGGCAAAATCCGGTAAGTGCGCACATAGCCTTACAGCTCGAGTATGATACATGCAATAAAGTTGCATCAGCTCACCGGTCTCAGAGAATATATGTGAATGTTTCAGTTGTGTGCGGGGCACGGATCCTGAGTGATATAATCCAAAAGAGCAAATATCAGCATCCACTGAAGGTATGATAAAGCATCACATTTATTGATCCATAAGAAAATTAAAATCTATAGAGAAAAGTCTGATCTATGCGTTTCGAGCGTATAACGAACCGCGTAGACCGGCCTCTTCTCTATGGATTTTCATTTTCTTATGGATCAATAAACGGGATGTTTTATCATACGTTCTACAGGTGCTGAAGATAGGAAGAGATTCCGGCATCATCGTCCACAGGGAAATCCTCAGATAAAATCAACGACCTTTATTTTTCATAATAATAAAACTACATAATGGAAAAAAATGAGACATGGTGGCAAAGACGCGTTTCGGACAGGTAGTCCTTTTTCAAATTTGTGAACAACATAATGATACCATCATTGTGCGGATGCTTGTATTTGCACTTTGGATTAGAGTCTGAGTATGGACCGAAGTATCTGGACCTGCCACGGGTCTTCTGACCAGAACTCAACAGCCTCAAATTATAGGGATATATGACCCAGAACAATCAGAGCATCGTGGTCTGTAATTTGACAATGTATTTTTCAGCTCTGCCCACTGGCACTGCTATCTGTCAGATATGTGATGAAATCGGGAAGACACTAGGGGATTTCCCAAATGTATAAGTAATGGGTTATTGCTAGGCAATGAATATATATTCAGGGGGGGTCTGGGGTCTGAGACATCCACCAGTTATGAGAATGAAGGGCACGTGGCTGATTTACCACTGTGTCCCTTTTACTGTTTTTTTTCACCCTCACAGTGCCTCTTGGCCACCCAGTGCACAGCAGAATGCCACACAGCCCATTCAAGTGACCGGTAGCAGAGCAGTGAAGGAAAGTCAGAAGAGAATGTAGCGTTCCCAGAATGGGATGGTAGCGGACAGCTCAGACCCCCATTGATCAGAACCTATCAATATGGCCACCTGGTGCACAGAAAACATGCACAGCCCATTCAAGTGGCCGGGAGCAGAGCTGTGGAGGAAAATCAGAAGAGAATGTAGCGTTCCCAGCGTGGGGTGGAGGCGGAAAGCTCAGACCCCATTGATCAGAACCTATCAATATTGCCACCCAGTGGACAGAAAACTATCGCACAGCCCAGTCAAGTGGCTGGGAGCACAACAGTGGACGATAGTCAGAAGAGAATGTAGCGTTCCCAGCATGGGGAGGGAGGAAAGAGCTTGGACCCCCATTGAAAAGAACCTATCAATATGGCTACCCGGTGCACACAAAATTGCCGCACAGGCCATTCAAGTGACTGGGAGCAGAGTAGTGGAGGAATGTCAAAAGAGAATGTAGCGTTCCCAGCATGGGGAGGGGGGAAAGAGCTCGGACCCCTATTGATAAGCACCTATCAATACAGCCACCCGGTGCACAGAAAACTTACGCACAGCACATTCAAGTGGCCGGGAGCAGAGCAGTGGAAGAATATAAGAATAGAATGTAGCATTCCCACATGAGGTGGGAGGCGCACAGCTCGGACCTCCATTGATTAGACCCTATCAATATGATATTATATGCTAACGAATTGTCATCACTTGAGATGGGAAAACCCCGACGAGGTGAGTTTTGATATTGGAATATATGGTTAGGTTGTGGAGATATACAGTGCCTTGCAAAAGTATTCGGTCCCCTTGAATTTTTCAACCTTTTCCCACATTTCAGGCTTCAAGCATAAAGATAAACAAAATTAAATTTTATGGTGAAGAATCAACAAGAAGTGGGTCACAATTGTGAAGTTGAATGAAATTTATTGCTTATTTTAAACTTTTGTAAAAAAATAATAAACTGAAAATTGGGGCGTGCAATATTATTCATCCCCTTTACTTTCAGTGCAGTAAACTCACTCCAGAAGTTCATTGAGGATCTCTAAATGATCAGATGTTGTCCTAAATGACTGATGATGATAAATATAAGCCACCTGTGTGTAATCTAGTGTCCGTATAACCTGCTCTGTGATAGTCTCAGTGTTCTGTTTAAAGCACAGAGAACATCATGAAGAATATCATAAAGAAGAGAAGTTTTGGCAGCACTCTGCGGTGTCAAGAAATCTATTTTATTTTTCTTTTTTGCAGACAGGTGATACAAACATGAGGGTGCAGGGGGAACGAAGCACAAGGACGACGGTACCGTTTCGCACCTCTAGGGGTGCTTTCACGGGTCCACAGCATCATGAAGACCAAGCAACACAACAGGCAGGTCTATGATACTGTTGTGGAGAAGTTTAAAGCCGGATTTGGTTACAAAAAGATTTCCTAAACGTTAAACTTCCCAAGGAGCACTGTGCAAGTGATCATATTGAAATGGAAGGAGTATCATACCACTGGAAATCTACCAAGACCCGGCCGTCCCTCAAAAATTTCATCTCAAACATGGAGAAGACTGATCAGAGATGCAGCCAAAAGGCCCATGATCACTCTGGATGAACTGCAGAGATCTACAGCTGAGGTGGGAGAGTCTGTCCATAGGACAACAATCAGTCGTACACTGCACAAATCTGGCCTTTATGGAAGAGTGGCAAGAAGAAAGCCATTTCTCAAATATATCAATAAAACGTGTTGTTTAAAGTTTGCCACAAGCCACCTGGGAGACAATCCAAACATGTGGAAGAAGGTGCTCTGGTCAGATGAAACCAAAATCAAACTTTTTGGGCACAATGCCAAATGATATGTTTGGCGTAAAAGCAACACAGCTCATCACTCTGAACACATCATCCCCACTGTCAAACGTGGTGGCAGCATCATGGTTTGGGCCTGCTTTGGAATGAACGTATACAGGTGTTAGAATGGCCAAGTCAAAGTCCAGACCTGAATCCAATCGAGAATCTGTGGAAAGAGCTGAAAACTGCTGCTCACAAACGCTCTCCATCCAACCTCACTCAGCTCCAGCTGTTTGCAAAGGAAGAATTGGCAAGAATTTCCGTCTCTTGATGTGCAAAACTGATAGAGACATACCCCAAGCGACTTGCAGCTGTAATCGCAGCAAAAGGTGGCGCTACAAAGTATTAACTTAAAGGGGCGGAATAACATTTCACGCCCCACTTTTCAGTTTAATATTTTTTACAAAAGTTTAAAATAAGCAATAAATTTGATTCAACTTCACAATTGTGTCCACTTGTTGTTGATTCTTCACCATAACAAAAACATTTTTTATCTTTATGTTTGGAGCCTGAAATGTGGGAAAAGGTTGAAAAATTCAAGGGGGACGAATACTTTCGCAAGGCACTGTATACCTGTGTCCCGTGCATTCAGTCCATTTTTGTGGTTATGTGGGGTTTTTACATGTTGAAATTTGGAGAAAAACTTATGTAATCATTGACAGGAACCAGAAAAATTAGTAAGTCACGACAAGGTGAAAAGTCTCAACTTTTCTGACAGGCAGAGACGGAACAATGTAGGTAGAGACACTGCCTGCTCTCCCCACACAGACAGCTGTCACCGGATAACAAACAGCACAGAGGAGCCGTATAATCAGCATAATTATCCTTTTCAACCATCATTACATCAGGTAAATGGCCACACAAATGGCCCGAGCCACTGGTAATTGCACTGAAATTTAAGGAGGCTGCAGTTCAACAGGAGAAGATAAAGAAAATGAGGAAGTCAGCGTGCAGCAGAGCCGAACGAGCGGAGAAAGAAATCGCCTCATTAATGTGGAATCATCACCGGAAAAGTTGTAGCTGCTCTCATTATTACACAATAGATTGTACATATAGAGCTGTGCAAAGCAAAAATGCTGTCTCTTGTCACCTTTAGCTGGGGAAGCTGGGCAACAACCAGGGGCAGCAACGACCTCTTCTACAGAGGTGTATAGACATAGGCAGACATGCAGATAGATACACTCTATATGGAGAAAAGTATTTAACAAGGTTTTTGAATTAGTTCTATTGTCAAAGGTATATACAGTGGGTATGGAAAGTATTCAGACCCCTTTAAATTTTTCATTGCAGCCATTTGGTAAATTCAAAAAACCTCATTTTTTTTCTCACTAATATACACTCTGCACCCCATCTTGACAGAAAAAAACAAAATGTAGAAATTTTTGCAAATTTTTAAAAAAAGAAAAACTGAAATATCACATGGTCATAAGTATTCAGACTCTTTGCTCAGTATTGAGTAGAAGCACCCTCCTTTTGAGCTAGTATAGCCATGAGTCTTCTTGGGAATGATGCAACAAGTTTTTTCACCCTTGGATTTGGGGATCCTCTGCCATTCTTCCTTGCAGATCCTCTCCAGCTCCGTCAGGTTGAATGGTGACCGTTGGTGGAAAGCCATTTTCAGGTCTCTCCAGAGATGCTCAATTGGGTTTAGGTCAGGGCTCTTGCTGGGCCGGTCAAGAGTGGTCACAGAGTTGTTCTGAAGCCACTCCTTTGTTATTTTAGCTGTGTGCTTAGGATCATTGTCTTGTTCGAAGGTGAACCTTCAGCCAAGTCTGAGGTCCAGAGCACTCTGTAAGAGGTTTTCTTTCAGGATATCTCTGTACTTGGCCGCATTCATCTTTCCTTCAATTGCAACCAGTCGTCCTATCCCTTCAGCTGAAAAACACCCCCATAACATGATGCTGCCACCACCATGTTTCACCGTAGGGATTATATGGGCAGATGATGAGCAGTGACTGGTTTTCTCCACACATACTGCTTAGAATTATCACCAAAAGTTCTACCTTCGTCTCATCAGACAAGAGAATATTATTTCTCATAGTCTGGGAGACCTTCATGTGTTTTTTTGCAAACTATGCGGGCTTTCATATGTCTTGCACTGAGGAGAGGCTTCCGTCGGACCACTCTGCCATGATGGCCAGACTGGTGGAGGGCTGCAGTGATAGTTGACTTTGTGCAACTTTCTCCCATCTCCCTACTGCATCTCTGAAGCTCAGCCACAGTGATCTTGGGGTTCTTCTTTACTTCTCTCACCAAGGCTCTTCTCCAGGTCTAGGAACAGTTGTTATGGTCCCAAACTTCTTCCATTTAAGGATTATGGAGGCCACTGTGCTCTTAGGAACCTTGAGTACTTCAGAAATTCTTTTGTAACCTTGACCAGATCTGTGCCTTGCCACAATTCTGTCTCTGAGCTTCTTTTGCAGTTCCTTTGATCTCATGATTCTCATTTGGTCTGACATGCACTGTGAGCTGTGAGGTCTTATATAGACAGGTGTGTGCATTTCCAAATCAAGTCCTATCAGTGTAATTAAACACAGCTGGACTCCAATGAAGGAGTAGAACCATCTCAAGGAGGATCACAAGGAAATGGACAGCATGTGACTTAAATATGAGTGTCTGAACAAAGGGTCTGAATACTTCTGACCAGGTGATATTTCAGTTTTTCTTGTTTAATAAATTTGCAAAAATTTCTACATTCCTGTTTTTTTCTGTGAAGATGGGGTGCAGAGTGTACATTAATGAGAAAAAAAATAACTTTTTTTGAATTTCCCAAATGGCTGCAATGAAACAAAGAGTGAAAAATTTAAAGGGGTCTGAATACTTTCCGTACCCACTGTAGGTGAGGAACCTATCTAGGGTGGTGAGGGTCCCCAGGGCTCAGCGCTAGGTTTGGTTAGGGGTCACCATATTCCCTTTCCCTAGACACAAGGTTTCCCTTCCCTTTCACCATTGGCTTGGTACTTCACTGTACCTAGCGTGACAGCTGACCACTAGCTTTTTAATATTGATGGTCTATTGTTCTATCTCACACTTGCCAGCTCTCTCTCGAAATGTCCATAAGGCCCTGTTAAAAGAGAAGAGGTTTCCTGGAGCAGTCAGTAAACCTTTTGTATTAATGTAACCTTCCAGATTCAGTTCTTTTTGCTTTAGAATTTTGAGAAAATGACAACTGAGACATTAAAGGACAATGGGCGCGGAGTAAGCTTAAATGGGTGTAGATAAGATCAAAAACGTCCAGTACTACGCTTCACGATGCAAAACACTCATCTCCTAAAATGACAGTTTAAAAGAACTGGATAATCCATTTTCATTGCCCATAAAAGTGACTGCCGGTTGGGCAAATAGCGTAGTCGTTTAGTCAACATCTATCTCCCTCTACTTTGCCATAAACATACAGACAGGAACATAACTAAAGGGGTGCAGAAGCAGACAATCCTATTAGCCCAAGAAAAAATCTCTATTTTATTTCAGGTGACCACTACTATGTGACATGTAAAAGTTGGGGAACATATTACACATTTTGCATCAGGACTTTTTATTATTATTATGCATTTCTTGTACAGCGCCATCATATTTTGCAGCGCTTACATAGAATCATAGAATGGTAGAGTTGGCAGGGACTTCAATGGCCATCGTGTCCAACCCCCTGCGAGTGCAGGCTTTCCCAAGTGGACTGTGAGTAAAGCTTATGGATCATTAATATTTAGAGGTGGACATGGTGCATATTTTTAGTCTCCAATTTCTCCATTGCTGAGCATATTCATAAGATTGACAAGTGATATTCTATGTTAGTGACCAGTTATTTATTCAGAATAAAAAAAACAAGGGTTTAGGTTTGATGAACTGAACATTATTTGTAATATTCATTAAAGTTGGGCAAAAAGATTCACAAGACCCCGGTCCAGGGGCTATGTCTACGTCAGTGATCAATAGCCACTGAACCCGAGCACTGCGGACCTTCTACTCCCAGTGACATTACTTTTGTATCTTCTGATTAGAAGGCACTATGAACGTCTTTACGTTGCGACATGACCCACGTGTGATGTTGTGGGGACCTTCTAATCAGAATAGGCACCAGAGATGCCGAGGATAGTAGGTTCTCAGGACTCTGGACCAAGGGCTACGTCAGTAATCCATGACTACTGGACCAGAGCACTGTAGACCTTCTGCTCCTGGTGGCATTATTTATGCATGGTCTGATTAGTAGACCCTATCACTGTCTTTACATTGCAATATGACCCACGCATGATGTTATGGGGGGCCTTCTAATCAGAAGAGGCACCAGAGATGCCAAGGATAGTAGGTTCACAGGACCCTGGACCAGGGGCTATGTCAGTAATCTATGGCCACCGGACCTGTGCAGTGAAGACCTTCAGCTCCCAGTGGCATTACTTATGCATCTTCTTATTAGTAGGTCCTATCAACGTCTTTATGCGTGATGTTGTGGGGACCTTCTAATCAGAAGGGGCACCAGAGATGCTGAGGATAGTAGGTTCTCAGGACTCTGGACCAGGGGCTACGTCAGAAATCCATGGTCTGCGGGCCTTCTGCTCCTGGTGGCATTACTCATGCATGGTCTGATTAGTAGACTCTATCAATGTCTTTACATTGCGATATGACCCACGCATGATGTTATGGGGGGCCTTCTAATCAGAAGAGGCACCAGAGATGCTAAAGATAGTAGGTTCACAGGACTCTGGTCTGGTGACCAATGATTATCGATACAATCATTCGATACAATCATTGGACCAGGGTCCTGTGAACCTTTTTGCTTAACTCTAAAGGCCGCTTTACACGCTGCGATCTTGCTACCGAGATCGCTAGCGTGCGCACCCGCCCCCATTGGTTGTACGCCACGGGCAAATCACTGCCCGTGGCGCACAACGTTGCTCGGACCCGTCACACTACTTACCTGCCTAGTGACGTCACTCTGACCGGGGAACCGCCTCCTTTCTAAGGGGGGGCGGTTTGTTCGGCGTCACAGCGACATCAGTAAGCGGCCGCCCAATAGAAGCGGAGGGGCGGAGATGAGCGGGACGAACATGCCACCCACCTCCTTCCTTCCTCATTGCCGGCGGCCGCAGGTAAGGTGAGGTTCCTCGTTCCTGCAGTGTCACACACAGCGATGTGTGCTGCCGCAGGAACGATGAATAACATCATACCTGCAGCAGCAACGATATTTGGGAATAGGGGGGCATGTCAACAATTCACGATTTTGCACGATTTTGTGACCTTTTTCGATCGCACATAGGTGTTACATGCAACAACATCGCTAACAAGGTCGGATATGCGTCACAAATTCCGTGACCCCAACGACATTGCTTTAGCGATGTCGCTGCGTGTAAGGCGGCCTTTATAATCCACTCATCTCTACTCCTTGGTCTTTTGGTGTAATGCAGAAATGATGTACACCCTTCAGTGATTTATCTCGGCCTAGAAAAGTAGAGTGAGTATCAATGTTTGCTTCATTCACATAATGATCTCATCTGTTCTCCAGCCTTCCCATCCTCCTAGAGCCGCCATCCTTGTAATACCACCACAGTCACCCCGATAAATGATTACACCATTGAACGCTTGAGTCCGATGTAACAAATCTTTTGTTTGCCTTTAATGCTGTGCAAAATTCTGTGGTTGCCTAATTATTTTCTTTTTTAGCTTGTGCTGACTGTTCTTTCTTCCTGCAGGTGTAGAAGAAAAATTGCAGATGAGGAAAAACAATTAATCTTAACAGACAAAAAGAAGAGATCTAGAATCAGAGGAGGATAATAGATTCATAATCTTGTCATAATGCAGATGCCATATATTGTGCAGGATACTAAATGCATCTATAAGCCTGGATTGTCCAGAGACGTCCAGCAAAGGACCTGTAGAACTCTGTTTCCAACATCGGACACTGTGGCCCCGAATCATCAACACCAGAGATTTTCTTACCGGACATTATGAGGGTGCGTGGTGGAGACAGACGTTCCAGATTGATGAAGAGGAGCCACTTCCGAAATGAGGAGTGGCATGCACCTCTGTGTGCGCCTCACCACAAGTCTTACTCCAGTCCTTGAGGTGCCTCAATATAGAGATATACCTTGACGAGGTTTTGGGGCTCAGTTACATTGATCAATGCGATTGCTAAATATCTCCTTTTTCCTAATATTCATGGCAGGTATGCATTTCATTATTCACACTTTCAAGTTAGAAAGTGGCATTTTTCATTGTATGCTTCAATATTTTTCGGTATGCTTATAGCATTATACTATTATCTAAGTTTGATGTGCAGCCTTATCCTTATGTATCATCATAAATCTTACTCCAGCCATCGCCACAAATCTTTCTCCAGCCCCTACGGTGCCTCGCCACAAATCTTATTCCTGTCCCTACTGCGCCTTGCCATACATCTAACTCCAGCCCCTGTGGCGGCTCACTATAAATCATACCCCAATCATTGCTGCACCTTGCCATAAATCTTACTCCAGTCCCTGCTACACTTTGCCATAAATCTTACTTCAGCTCCTGCGGTGCCTCACCAGAAATCTTACTCCAGTCCCTGCAGTGCCTTGCCACAAATCTTAATCCAGTCCCTGCTGCACTTCTTCACAAATCTTACTCCAGCCCCTGCCGTGCCTACTCATAAATTTTACTCCATCCCCTGCTATGCCTCGCCCACAAATCTTACTCCAGTCCCTGCTGTTTCTCACCACAAATCTAATGCGGGCTTTACACGAGACGACTGATCATGCGATGCATCGCCCCTCCGCTTCTATTGGCCGGCTGCCGCGTGACGTGAGGAAGTGGACGTTCGTCGCCCACAGTAAGGTCGTCCGGAAGGTAAGTGCGTGTGACGGGGGTTAAACGAGTTTGTGCGACACGGGCAGCGATTTGCCCATGACGCAAAAACGACGGGGGCGGGTACGATCGCTCGTGCTATCGCACGATAGATCGACTCGTGTAAAGCAGGCTTTACTCCAGTCAATGTGGTGCCTCGCCACAAATCTTACTGCAGTCAATGTGGTGCCTCGCCACAAATCTTACTCCAGTCCCTGCTGTGCCTCACCGCAAATCTTACTCCATCCCCTGCTGCGCCTTGCCATAAATTTTACTCCATAATAATAGAAAATAACTCCGGCACACTCCAAAGAATTATGTTCAAACAAATATCTTTTTATTGTAGTATAGTCCGTAGTGAAAATTGGTATAATACAGACAGTGTCACAATATATATGTTATAAATTTTACTCCAGTCCGTGCTGCGCCTTGCCATATATCTTACTTTGATGAATTGAGCCTATGTCTTAATTTCTACACAATTCATGTCTGCAACGAGCCCTGGATTTTCCTGATCTGTGTACAGTTAGGTCCAAAAATATTTGGACAGTGACCGAATCTTTGTGATTTGGCCTCTACATGACACTATTTATATTTACAGTGGAACCTTGGTTAACGAGAACAATCCGTTCTGGGAGTGTGCTTGTTAACCAAGTTACTCATTCAGCAAAGCAAGATTTCCCATAGGAAATCATTGCAATGCAGACAATTCGTTCCACAACTTGTTAAATGTCCCATCCTGGTCCCCTATTGTGTCATTCCACACATGCACAAACTCACACAAACACACACAAACACACAAGCACGCACGCACGTACACGTGGCGCCCTGGCCTAGCCAGGTCGTCACAGATAACACACAAACACCCCACCCCCATCAGACAGGGACACCAGCCAAACACAAAACCCTTGTTGCCTCCCTCCAGTGTCTGTGGGAAAAGTGTCAGATAGAGTTTAGAGTTGGAAGTGAGAGGAGTGATCACTTGGATGTCTGGGTTTGTGGCCCAGGCACCAACAGCAAGGTTGGCAGACGGTGGTGGCCGTCTGCAGGAGTGGTGAAGCAACGCGGAACCGTAGGACCGGGGTCAGGCGACGGCCCGCCGGTACCGACCGGGGAGCGAAGTGAAGCCAGCACACACAGGCAGGCCCATCGGACCCCGACTAGGCTTGGAGCCGCCGACAACAGTCAAATCCGAGTGTGACGGGAACCCCAGGGGTTTCCTAACAGCAAAAGACCCGATTGAAGGCAACCGCCCACACCGTGAGGGTATACAGCTACCGCCTAAGGCTAGAGACCCAAGGGCCAGCGCCTGCGGGCAAAGGGGGCTCCTCTGGTACCCATACGCCGGGGATCGGACTACCGTTGGGGATCCATAGTAGTCAAACGAGAACATCAAGGTGCAGGTAAAGACAGCCGCCATCACCTGTCCGGGGAGTGACACTGCAGCCGGCTGCGGGACCCGTCCATCCAGCCATTTGGTTTACCGAGACTTTGTACCTTTCTTGCTGAGTGAGTACACCCGTGCCATCCGGCACCGCGCTGCGCTGTCCCTGCAACTCACCGACCCTGCCTCCCCGTCACATCATCGGGCCCCGGGACCACCGACCCCTACCCACGGAGGGGGAAAACAACATCCCAGCTGCTCCCTACCATCGCTTCCGGGATCCCCGTCACCAGCAGCGGTGGTGCCCATCTTCACCACGACCCGTGGGTGGCGTCTCGGACTAAATTCCCCAAACCAAACACCCCTTTCACTCACGGGCGAGGAGCGCCGCTCGAGTCCCCGGATCTGGCCCACCGCTCGAGCCACCGAACAGCAGCAGCAGCCGCAGCAGCGCCGGACCCGAGCGTTAGCGAGAGCGCAGCAGCGGCGGCGTCCTCCCCGCCCGCGACAACTTGGCGTCACGAAGAGAATTGAACCCATCTACTTACCAGTAGAAGTGCGCCTTGTGATCTCCGCCGGCGGTGTCCGGCCGAAAATTTTGAAGCGCCACCATCTTGGCGCGAAAATCTCCCGCTCGAGCGTCTTCTCCGAGCAGGGAAGGCACGAAAGCGAAGCCCCGCCCCCAACAAACGGTAGTGCTGAAGAGAACCAGGGGGGGGCAGGTGTGTGTCTGCCTAATGTAGCCGAGGCTATAAAAGCGGGGACGCCAGGACTCTGTAAAGATACCCGGTTCCTGGAAGCAGCTTGCAACATGTCCGCACCATCTGAGAGTCCTGAGTCTCCGGAGCCTGCCCCCGGGAAGGTGGCGTGGCTGAAAACCCAAGTGATGCTGTTGTGCTGTCGTAACCGGGCCCAAGTACTAGACCTGTAGATCGCTGGACCGCAGAGATGGAGGAGCTGGCTGCGGTCGTGCGGGCGCATGAAATAGAGGCCATGCTAGAGGAGCTGGTGAGTGACGCACGCCCTTGTGTCCCTGAAAGACCGGCCGCTACGGCTGAAGGACTCGGTCCACCCCTGGCCCCAGCAGGGCCCGCTCCATTACCTGTGCTGATTGCCCGTACCACCCCGCTCAGGCCACCGTCCCCGATGGAAGTGGCGAAGTCCGGGTTGCCCCGCCAGGGCCCGGAAGCTCGAGAGGAAGCCAGCCAATCAATAACTGGAGCGGTTGACTTAGAAGAATCCATGGCCGGCCTCCGTACACCGGCTGATGCCGGGTCACTTGCCAGTGAGGAGCCGCAAGTCTGGGCTCGGCTGGAGACCATTACCGACCTGCCAGGTCCCACCAGTAGCCCCCTAGAGTCAGATGACAGCGGCTCGGGGGCTGACACAGAACCGGTCTCGGAGTCCAAGGAAGCGGGTGAGAGTCTCCCCAACGGCAGTGCACCAGTGGCTTTCTATGTCCCGCGGGGTGGAGGGAACGGATATCGGGCGGCCCTCTCCCACCAGGCCTGTCACCGTATGTTTGCAATATTGACCGCGGAGGGCGAGACCACCTCAGAGGAAGAGGAGGAATAGGCAGTGGCCCGCCGTTGCAAGCAGTTGTCCCCCGTTGGGACCCTCAGCAGTTTGATTGAATGACCTAATCAACCGTGATCTTCATCTGATTATCTAAGTGATTATTCCGGCCGTTGCCGGAAAGTTGTCCCCGGAGGGACCCTGTGTGCTTTTACCACCTGCATGAGAAGCTACTCATGGACATGGCCGAGAACTGGCAGGCCACCCATGAACTTGTGGGCTTGTAAATAAGTTGAGGGGTGATTTTCTGTCAGTGCCGCCTCCGGAGAGGCAGATTGGAGGAAGGGCCCGCAGCAGAGCAGGCTGGGGCCCGGCCACCACCAGGACCGGTGGCCATCCTCCGGGGGTCAGGGGTCCTCCAAGGATGTGGGGTCACCTGAAGTGACAGCCGGGTGCAAGTAACCGTGCCCATTCCCGCTTGGGCAGCCTGAACCTGGACCGGGGTCAAGGGGTGCTGCCCGCTTCTTAGGGGCAGCATCAGGGCTAGGTTGCTTGGGTGGGAGAGCGGAAGACAGCCGTCCATCCGTCATTATTAAAAATGTTTTGTTTTATATGTGCAACGTTTGAAGTGTTCTCACAAAAATGCTTATATATTTAAAATGTTCATATGTTAATTTATCTTTTACAGTTTTGAAAAAAAAAATAAAACCGGTGATGGACGGGCAGCCCGCAGACGGTTTGCATTTCACCAAGGGGGAATGTGGCGCCCTGGCCTAGCCAGGTCGTCGCAGATAACACACAAACACCCCACCCTCAGTAGACAGGGACACCAGCCAAACACAAAACCCTTGTTGCCTCCCTCCAGTGTCTGATGTCCACACCAGGTGGGGGCGGAGCCAAGCGGTTGGCCTCACCCACCAAGGAGTTCACAGGCCTGGAGGCGGGAAAAGTGTCAGAGTTTGGAGTTGGAAGTGAGAGGAGTGATCACTTGGGTGTCTGGGTTTGTGGCCCAGGCACCAACAGCAAGGTTGGCAGACGGTGGTGGCCGTCTGCAGGAGTGGTGAAACAACGCGGAACCGTAGGACCGGGGTCGGGCGACGGCCCGCCGGTACCGACCGGTAAGCGAAGTGAAGCCAGCACACACCGATTGAAGGCAACCGCCCACACCGTGAGGGTATACAGCTACCGCCTAAGGCTAGAGACCCAAGGGCCAGCGCCTGCGGGCAAAGGGAGCTCCTCCGGTACCCATACGCCGGGGAGCGGACTACCATTGGGGATCCATAGTAGTCTAACGAGAACATCAAGGTGCAGGGAAAGACAGCCGCCATCACCTGTCCGGGGAGTGACACTGCAGCCGGCTGCGGGACCCGTCCATCCAGCCGTTTGATTTACCGAGGACTTTGTACCTTTCTTGCTGAGTGAGTACACCAGTGCCATCTGGCACCGCACCGCGCTGTCCCTGCAACCCTGCACCTCACCGACCCTGCCTCCCCGTCACATCATCGGGCCCCGGGACCACCGACCCCTACCCACGGAGGGGGAAAACAACATCCCAGCTGCTCCCTACCATCGCTCCCAGGATCCCCGTCACCAGCAGCAGTGGTGCCCATCTTCACCACAACCCGTGGGTGGCGTCACGGACTAAATCCCCCAAACCAAACACCCCTTTCACTCACGGGCGAGGAGCGCCGCTCGAGTCCCCGGATCCGGCCCACCGAGCAGCAGCCGCAGCAGCGCCGGACCCGAGCGTTAGCGAGAGCGCAGCAGCGGCGGCGTCCTCCCCGCCCGCGACACACAGATTATGCTCACCTTACCTTCCGTTCCATCGCCGGTCTCCTGGGACTTGCTGTTCGCTAGTACGGGCTGTGTATCTGGTAACCATGACGACGAGGGAGAAGCTTCCGCACCCAGAGCGCTGACGTCAAAGGCTGGAGCCGCTTGACTCTGATTGGTCAGCGCGTTGCCTTTGAGTAGCGGTGACAGTGGAAGTTCCTGCTTCGTCGTGACTCGCCCACCCCAGGGCTATGGGACACCCGGTGCCGGGCCGGACTAGTCCGGGAGTCGTCAGTGGTGGCGGGGCCCGACTCCGTGGCCCTGGTGGGTGTCAGTAAAATATGGCTGGTGACTTGGGGTTTGTGTTCATGACGCCACCTGTGGTATGCGGCTATTAAGCCGCCGCTGCTGTGTAGGGCCTCCGGGGTGATGATATGGCAGCAATGGTGGTACTGCTCCCCACAGGTGGAGCGGTGCCCCGGGGACACTGTTGGTGCTAGTGAGAGTCTATGGTGTTGTGTGGAAAACACGGTGCAGGGCCGACAGGCATGAAAGAAACAGACACAAACAACAGTCTCTTTACCTTTTCCTCTTTTACTTCACAAACGGTTTGTCCTGGGAAACCGTTACAGGGGGTAGAGGGCTCCGGCCGGCCTGGAAGTAACTGAGCTGTCGTTTTGGCCAGATTAGTATGAGGCCTACTCCTGTTCTTTTCCTTGCTGTGATAGGATCCTGCTCTCTAGATTTAGCAATGGCTCTCTTGCTGCTGGGACCGGTGGTACGTCCCTTTCCCTCTGTGGTAGGCTGCACAGGCCCTCTCTGGTGCTTCTCTGCTGGAGTCCACACCGGGCCCTGATGATGCAGCTGTACCTTCGGGCTGTTTATGGGCCAGGTGCTTGCAGCTCTCCTGCCCTTCGGATTCGGCTACCAGGGAGTATTTTAGGCCCTGGTGGCCACAGACTCCGATGTCCGAGTCTCTTCTTTGCCTCTCTGCTCCTCCTGCCTCACTGGGCCAAGCTGCTCCAGCTCTAGGCCCCAGTTCCACAGGACAGCACTACTCTGCGTCTGCCTGCTATGACTTCTCTCTACAGACTGAACACTAACTCCACCCTCAGGCCAGACTTAAGGAATGCTCCCTGGAATTCCAGGTTCAGAGCTCCCCCTGCTGGTCTAAGGGAGAACTGCGTTGGATGTTAAACTTACTGGCCAATAGACCTCCCAATTACCTCCAGGCTCAGCATTAACCCTTTGGAGGGGCAATGCTGTTGTGGCGACCAGGTCCTGGGGCGCCACAGTCACACTTACTGCCAATACACAGCCTGGAGCGGTGAACTACAGGACCCAGGAGGCCGGCGATGGAACGGAAGGTACACATATTATGCTCACCTTACCTTCCGTTCCATCGCTGGACTCCTGGGTACTGTAGTTCGCCGCGAGGATTCCTCCCCCTCATCGCGATGCACCGGCGAACTACAAGAACCATGAGGCCGGCGATGGAACGGAAGGTAAGGTGAGCATAATACTGTATGTGTGTGTGTGTTTGTGTATGTGTGTGCATGCTTGTGTGTGTTTATGCAGACTGCAAGAGCGGGTCAGAGCGCGGTGGATGTACGGAACCGGAAGTGTGTGCGGTGAGGATTTTGCTCGTACAGCAAAGATTTCTCGTAAACCGAGTTACAAATTTACAGAAAGCTTTTCTTGTTAAGCGAATTTCTCGTTAAGAGGGTTACTCGTTAAGCGAGGTTCCACTGTATAATGAAACAACGGAGATGAAATTGAAGTGGAGACTTTCAAGTTTAATTAAAGGGGTTGAACAGAAATATCCTATGAAACATTTAGGAATTGCCACCATTTTCCTACAAGGCCTCCTCATTTCAGGGGCTCAAAAATAATTGGACAAATTTACTTTCCCATAAATGTTCATTTTTATACTTTGTAGAGAATCCTTTGCAGGCAATGACTGCCTGAAGTCTGGAAGCCATGGACGTCACCAAACGCTGGGTTTCCTCCTTTGTGATGCTTTGCCGGCCTTTACTGCAGCTGACTTGAGTTGTTGCTTGTTTCTGGGTTTTTCCGCCTTAAGTTTTGTTTTAAACATGTGAAATGCTGGGTTGGGATCTTCCACTTCTTTGCCTTAAAGACTTCTGGGTTGCTTTCGCAGTATATTTTAGGTCATTTTCCATTTATTTGTACTGTGAAGCACCGTCCATTCAACCTTGCTGCATTTAGTTGAATCTGAGCAGAAAGTATCGCATTGTACACTTAAAAATTCATCCGGCTGCTTCTGTGTTCAGTCACAAAATCAATAATCACTTGTGACCCAGTGTCATTGGCAGCCATGCATGCTCGGCCATCACACTGCCTCCACCATGTGTTACAGAGGATGTGCTGTGCTTTAGAATATGCGTCGTTTCAAGCCTTCTCCATACTTTTCTCTTCCCATCTGTCTGGTACTGGTTGATCTTAGTTTCATTTTTTGAAAGAATGCTTTTCCAGAACTGTGTTACTTATTTAGATTTTTTTTGGCAAAGTCTATTGTGGCCTTTTATGTTTAAGGCTGATTAATGGTTTGCACCTTGTGGTGAACCCTCTGTATTTGCTCTCATGAAGTCTTCTCTTTATGGTAGACTTCTTGAAATACCATCTTTTTGGAGACGGTTTTTCACTTGGTTGGATGTTGTGAAAGGTTTTTTTTCACTGTGGAAAGAATTCTGTGATCATCAATCTCTGTTGTCTTCTGTCGTCCAGGCCTTTTTGAGTTCCCAAGCTCAGCAGTGCACTCTTTTTTTTGCAGTATGTACCAAACAGTTTAAGTGACCACTCCTAAAACACTTCTGTTATTTCTCTCATGGATTTGTTCTTTTTTTCAGGCTAATGATGCTCTTTTTGTCTTCCATTGAGAACTCCTTTGACCTCATGTTGTGGGTTCACAACAACTTTCAAATGCAAATGCCACACCTGGAATCAGCTCCAGACCTTTTTCATGCTTAATTGATGATGGATTAATGATGGAATAGTCCATGCAGGCCATTAAAGAGCTTTTCAGATAATTTTCCAATTACCTTTGGTCCCTTAATAAAGACTCAGTTACATATTAGAGCTGTAAACCCTAAACCATTATTCTAGTTAGGAGGTAAATAAATCCAAAATGCAGGTGAGAGTCTACTCATTAAACCCATATTGACTTTATATCTGTATCTTGAATATGTTTTAGTAAAAAGATAAAATGCCAAAACTTGTGTAACCATCCAAATATTTCTTTACTTATGGCCGGGGCCAGACGGGGGAATAGTGCGATGCTCGCATAACACTCGGCTCATGCTGGCAGCACAGCAGGAGCCGAGTGTCATGCTAGTATACCTGCGTCTGAGGTCCAACTGTGCGAGCGGACCTCAGCTGCGGGGGGTGGGCCGGCACGGAGGGGGGGCGGGAGGGATTTATCTCCCTCTCTCCTGCGTGGCCAGCTATTGCGATTCTCGCTCTGCACACGCGGTACACCGGTGTACTGCGCGTGCAGTGCGATTTTTCTCTCGCCCCATTCACTTGAATGGGTGCGAGAGAAAGAGTCTTGCATTACAATCGCAGCATGATGCGATTGTTTTCTCGGTCCGATTTAGGGCTGAGAAAATAATCGCTCATGTGTGCTCACACACAGGTTAGAATTGGTCCGAGTGGAATGCGATGTTTTATCACACTCCACTCGCACCGCTTTTCTCACCGTGTGGCTTAGGCCTAACTATATAAGTTTTCCCCTGTGGACAACTGAAAACTAGTAGGCAAAAGTCTAGTCCAATATAATACTTCCTTTAAACCTTGGTTTTTAGAGCCACAGAAATTTATGGTGGTACAGAATGCAGCAGGTGTTGAAATAGTTCTGCAGGAATATAGAGCCATGTGAAGAAGATAACTTCTTGCTGTTACTGAAAATTAGATGCGTGTACTGACATGCCCTGAACATCCCATGCTGACTTGACAACAATTGACATCTGCAGAAAATACACCCAAAACTGCAAGGGAAAAAGAAGCAAAGTGTGGACAGCACTTCAGAATTCTCATTGACTTTGCTGCCATTAAGATAGACATACAGATTTGGGAAAGAATCTGCACAATACGAGTAAACTGTACCAAATCTTGTTCGAGATGCCATGACATTCCGGGAGGGATTTTCCAGTTGTTGATTCCTGTATTATTCCCAATTACCACTACCCTGTATAAATAATACACAGACACTGCTTATGACTTGGTTGAATTGGCCACAGCAGCCCTTTATTGCCTGTTGTTTACACACTAACACAAGGGGGGCGCCGTCCAACGGGCGTCCCCAACATTTAACAATAGGTAATACCATAATAATACAGTACGTAATACAATACGTAACCCTGGGTAGGCCCGGTCCAGAAACCACCTTCCACCACCAAAACATGATCCCTGGCCGCTACACACACCGGGCCGGAGATGAGGTATTAATCACCTATGGATCAATACCCCAACCTTGCAGAACCCCATATACCTGCAAGATCCCTGTAACCGGAGCCTCTATATCCTATAAGTGACTCTCCAATCAAATAACATTGTCCGTTAAACCGCCTCTGTACCAGACCTACCTCCTCCATAACTCCAGTCCAGAAGCCATATTCCACCATCAGAACACGATCCCTGGCCGCAACACACCGACCCAGATATAGGAGGCATTAATCACCTACGAATTAAAGCCCCAAGTAGCATCAACCATTACCTGTGCCTCCACCCCTACACTTTACTATTTACCTCCATCACAACATCATCCCTGGCTGCAAACCACCAGCCCAGAGATATGAGGCATCAATCACCAATGGATGGATCAATCCCCATGTGTATAACAGTAACTGTGAACTCAAAACCTTAAAGCCCGTTAGCGACTTTAATCTAATTAACATCCCAGGCCGCAACCACTAGCCCGGAAATAAGAGGTATTGATCACTCACGGACCAAACCCCCCATACCGTGCAGAACCCCATGCCTGCCATTCCACGGATCCAGACCACCAGCTGTCCTCCAGAAAGTGCAAGAGGAGGTAACTGACCCCCACCTCCTTTTATATACCCCATGCCGCTCCCCCTTTTTACTCCCACCATACTCTACCCCCTAACCAATCATCTTCTTCTTCCACCTTCCTATAATAAATATCACCATTTAACCCCATCAACTGCCTACCCTCCAGACTGTCATGTCGCCCCTACACCCTATGGGTTTCATGGCTTTCTGATTCTGTTGTTTTTTGGCATTGGGAAGTATAGCACAAGTAGGCTGAGCTGCCAGGTCTCTTTCACCCAAACCCATCAGAAAGTGACTCCCTCACGCACCACAGAGGAACAGGGATACCGCCCAATAGTTCGGTATCACGGATCCAGATATAATAAGTCCAGGAAGATGGGACCAGAGTTCTTTACCAGTTTCTTATTTTTATCACATGCAGAGGCAACAGCCAGATTCTGACTCACGGATACATAGGACGTGATGACGCCTGAACAAACCGTTTCTGCGGGTATGCGTATTGACCGTACTCATGTTTATATTGGTTCCACAGATAGCTTAGCTTAACTGAGCTACAATCTCATTGTAAGGAGACTCCAGGAAAAGATGAACGTTTTAACTGAAAATCTTGTATTAATGATAAATGCAGCATTAAAAAGAGTGATTTACATGTAAAGATGGCTGATACAAAACACTACATGGAGAAGAAGGGCTGGGAATGCTGACATCACAGGAGCTACAGGGAGGAGGAAGGAACAAAATGCAAGGAAAGTCAAAGCTTTTGCTTATGAACAGAAAGGCAATGAAAACATTGATTAATTCCCAAGTCTTGGGACATGACAAGCCATGAACGCAATAACAGAATAAGTTTTATCCCTGGGTGGTGGTGATCCCTGGACCTTTTAAGAGGGCTATATTTAGTACGAAGAGCAAATATGGCCTTGCTAACAGTACCACCTCCACACAATAGTAGTACTCTTCCCATAAATTAAACCAACCTAACAACCCAAATCAAGTAACCAAAACAGAATTAATCTTGTTCACGTGAGGGGTACTTGGAGTTCAACCAAGGTCACACATTACAGATATAGATACAAGGACCCCAACAGAACATTTCTTACTTATTGGCATCTGTGAGTGGCACTAACTATGGGTGAAACGAGTTAATGCATTGCAAATGTACGACTTGTCAGCTCTCGAATGTTCATAACATTAATTTCAGCCTACACTAAAGCTGAAAAGGTTTTTCTCCCTTTTTTAGCACTGCACTTCTCCACTTAACACTTTTTCTTATAGATATTAAAGAACTTCCTTTTAAATATCTTGACTGATCCTTCTGACATACTAATTCTTCCTGAACAAAGTCATCAAACTGAAATATCCAGCAAAGCGGAAAACTATATCCATGTCCTATTAATCGCCTATAAACAGTACTCCTTGGAATAATAGAAAAAAACACCAATATAGAATTCCATACGTATAGCCGAGTGTCCTGTATGTATGTTATTTTCTTTTTCTTAAGAGATCCGGTCTCCTTAGAAATCGAGCCCTCAAACTACATATTGCAGGCAATAGTTAAAGCTATAAGCCACAGGCTGCTTTGACAGCACAGCCATTATATCCATAGACAGATTATACTGGTACATAGAAATACACTGTTATCTACAGATGTATGTTTATGTACCTGTATTTTAGAGAGAAAATAAAAGTCAGATTTTTTTCTTTCTATAAAATTACTAAAAAATACTGAAAAATAATTACATAAATAATATTTTTCATACAGTTTGTAAAAATTATAAATCAGCAAATAACAGTTCTATTTGGTGTCCCTTTAATTATAATGATCTGCACAATACAGCAAATAGATTTTTTTTATAGTAATTGGTAAATGGGGGTAAAAAAATGTTGTGATTGTCTTTTTTCTCTATTAAACCCATAATAAATGTAGTAAAAATGTAATGCTGAGGCTGTGTTTCCCCATAGCATAAATACTGCATTTTTTCTTTTGCATTGGAAGAACAGTTTCTGCACCTTCGATCATGCGCAGTGCATCTCTCTGAAGCTGGGACGCATACATCTTGCTTCAGAGGCTCAGTGCCGCTGCCATTATGAGCTCATTCACCTGATTTCTGATAGTTGGTGGTGACAACGGCTAATGGAAATCATGTTATCATGCCCACAGGCACGTGATAATATGGAAAGAGGGCTGACTAGTCTGGGGAAGCAATGCCCCTGAGATTAGTCAAAGCCCTAGTTATCATAGGAAAAGCAGAGCTTATAGACATTGATTTTAGTAAATAGCATTATACAGGGCTGGTGTCAGGGGTGTGTCACGCTTGACATACTGTACATTCCTGTGGTGTGTGGCTGTAGAAGGTTGCAGCGTTTGGCTACACAAGCTGCTCCCTGACTTTCTCTTTTTCCCTGCTTGGGGTTAATCCCTTTCCCCTTAGGACCCTGCGTATTTCCTCACCTTTCAGCTGTTAATCATCAGCACTTCCCTTGGTGTCCAAAATATTCTCATTCCCCCTTGGTCTTTGCGAGTGATAGAGTTAAAAAAGTGTACAGGCCTTGGATGCAAGCAGTCAGCTTGTATCCATCTGAAGAAACATTGTTGTTCGTTGCTGTACCTCTCCCTGAGTCATCTGGAGATAAGTTGTTCATGTGCTTTCCCCTGTGTGCGCTCCCTGTGTCTTCCTTAGAGCTTAGTGGGGTTGACTAAGCGCTTATCCCATCCATTGCCAACCTAGGGCCCAGCTCTAGGTCAGTCAGGGTCAGGTATCCTTCTCAGCGCGTAGATGCGGAACCTATCTAGGGTGTTCAGGGGAGCCAGGGGACAACGATGGGTTTGGTCAGGGGTCACCATCTCCCCCTCCACTAGACACAGAGTTTCCCTTTCCTGTCGCTGTATGCGTGGTACTTCCCCGTACCTAGCGTGACAGCTGGTTACGCAGGGAATTTAATCATACAGGTATCAATGCTTCTGGATTGGAGGGCATAGGGGACCTGACAGGTTTCCTATAAGTAAAACCAGAGGTTTGGAAATCTCTTACATCTATTTTTTTTTTTACAGGAATGAAGACAAATACCCTAATGAGGTGATTTACAAAGTTTCCTAAATTTCCATGGTGGACAAAATTATTAGAAATAAAAAACCTAAATTTTACTTACTCTTTAACCAATCCCTCCTTTTTGCCAAGTGTTCAGCTCTTCTAAAGGTGGAAGTCTTGTAAAAGTTGTCTGTCATGGGTGACTAGGGGACACAGGGAGATCTATGCTGGCTCTAAGACTGGGGCCCTTGCTCTCACTTTCACTTAGGAGGTACCCTTAATGGTAGGGAGGTCCGGGCCCCCGACCTGGCCCTTTCTCCTGTCCAGCCCTGACCTAATACCCCCGCACCCTTCACCCAAGGGTGGGCTGGACACAAAGCAATAAACCTCCTACAAGACAAAGACAAGGGAGTAAAACTGAAACTCATGCACACCGCAACATTCAGAGGGGAGACAAGAAGACACCAGAGGGGATAACCCAAAGGGGATGGAGAAAGTCACACCAAGGAACGTTCATACAGCGCAGACAACAAGTCGCCAGTCACTAAAAGTAAGATCGGCACGGATGCCGGGATATCGCAACAGCTAAGCAGATGCTATCTTCGGTATTAACTTAGAAAACTTCCCAGACTTAAGTAGGAGGAGACCAGCTGAAGGGGGGATAAGCAACCTGGAAGCCACCCACTGCTCCAGGAGGCATTAACCCCTAAAATGCCTTTAGAAGTGGTAATATAACAGCCGATGCCCGGCAGAGCAGAGCTCCTGAATAGAAGCCAGGTTGCTTGTTGGATTCTGAAGTGTGTACAGAGTCCAACCTGATAGTATCAAACTTTGGGTGCCAATCCAACCGGGTAGCGCATGATAGGTTGTTTGTCGGACTCAGTAGAGTGGACAGAGTCCGACATGGTAGTAGTGATCCGCAAATGCAGCTCCGGACCATGCATGACACTGTCACTATCTAAAACCATGGACGATTAGCAGCCATACAATCTGCCTCCATGACCCTCGGCGACAATACTCTTGCCTAAAGTGGTATACTTTAATTTTACAAATGAATTAGAATTAGAAGTAATAACTGCAGAGAAACATCCTCTTATCATTGTAGACACTTTACGATAAGCCGACATCTGAATCATTTCTATACTCAGTACTGGAGTAAATAAAGAATAAGTGTCAATCACCCCGAGTAACTATAAAAGGACAGAAAATAGGAAAAGAGATGAGCAAATTTTGGGAGCGGTAAGAAGAGTTTGTTCTAACTACAGGATCCGCTCAGTGTGAATAAACATTGCGCTAACAGATCCTGCAACTTGTGAAAATTGCTTATGTAATGTTATTTCACATTTTATTACGGCCTGAGAGATTAGTAGTTACCATAGCAACCAGCGACTGGGACTTTTGCCAACTACCGCTGGTTGTAACAAGTTTGGTAAACTCTGCTGTGCATCCTAGCAGGAGCAAAGGAAGACGAGATGGCGAAATCCATGATAAAGCATGTCAACAAAAAAGTCTTAAAGGAGAAATCTTCCTATTTACTTAAGTACAGAGTTTAGCCATTAAGAATCTAATTGCACAGTTACCAGCCTTAAGAAGGTAGAAGGTATTAGTCACCGATATGTTACGTCTATAAACACTTGCTACGGCTGGAATATTACCTTTTGTTCATGTTATCACCACTCTTACTAATGAGAGAGTTTCTGTTGCACATCTAATCACTCCCTGAACCTAATCAAGACATTTCCTCACACAGTGATGGAGATGTCCTGACGAGTCACTAAAACCTGTCAAATACAAGTGCATCTCAATAAATTAGAATATCATCAAAAAGTTAATTTATTTCAAGTCACTTTAACAATCTCTAGTCTGCGGTTATCCCAGTTGCTTGTGCACCTTTTTCTACCACACTTTTTCCTTCCACTCAACTTTCCATTAATATGCTTGGCTACAGCACTTTGTGAACAGCCAGCTTCTTTAGCAAGGACCTTTTGTGACTTACTTTCCTTGTGGGATGTGTCAATGACTGCCTCCTGGACATCTGTCAAGTCAGCAGTCTTCCCCATGATTGTGTAGCCTACTGAACCAGACTGAGGGACCATTGTAAACGCTTAGGAAGCATTTGAACGTGTTTTGTGGTAGTTATTCTAATTTGCTGAGATAATTGCTTTTGGGTGTTCATTGGCTGTAAGCCATAATCATCAACATTAAAGGGAACCTGTCAGGTCTAATATGCACCCAGGACCACGAGCAGCTCTGAGTGCATATTGATAATCCCTGCCTAACCGTCCCTGTATACACTAGCATAGATAAAGAGATCTTTAGAAAACGTATTTCTAGATCTTTTACCGTATGCTAGTGAGTGAGGGGACTAGTCTCCTGGGTGTTAGTTCCCCTGGCTAGTCGGCTCCATCAGCATGTTAGTACGCTCCTGTGGGTGTGCTACCATGCTAATGAATGTGCAGCATCACAGGATGTTCTCATAAACCTCTCTGCCGTCATCGCCGCCCGACACTAGATTTCGGCTCAGTACACATGACCCCGGAGTTTAGGTCATGCGCATTATGAAGCCGGGTGTATGCGTCCTGGCTTCAAACTGAAGTAGTGCGCATGACCGAATCTCCGGGGTCATGCGCACTGACACGAAATCCAGTGTTGGGCGGCGATGGACCTGACAGGTTCCCTTTAACAGAAACAAACAATCACATTGTGTGTAATCACTCTATATAATATATGCGTTTCCCTTTTTGTATTGAATTACTGAAATAAATTACGGTGACTTTTTGATGATATTCTTAATTTATTGAGATGCACTTGTACTTTAGATGGCTGTCAACCCAACCATCGTTCAGTCTGCAGCCATCATCTGCAGATACACTGAACAAAAATATAAAACAACACTTTTGTTTTTGTTCCCATTTTTCATAAGCTGAACTTAAAGATCTATGTACAAAAGGCCTTTTTCTCTCAAGTATTGTCCACAAATTTGTCTAAATCTGTGTTAGTGAGCGCTTCTCCTTTGCCGAGATAATCCATCCAACTAACAGATGTGGCGTATCAATATGCTGATTAGACAGCATGATTACTGCACAGGTGTGCCTTAGGCTGGCCACGATAAAAGGCCACTTTAAAATGTGTAGTTTTACATTATTGGAGGGATACGGGGGTCAGAAAGCCAGTCAGTATCTGGTGTGACCATCATTTGCCTCATGCAGTGCAACTCATCCCCTTTGTGTACAGTTGATCAGGTTGTTGATTATGGCCTGTTGGTCGACTCCCTTTCAATGGCTGTGCAAAGTTGCAGGATATTGGTAGGAACTTGAATACAAGGTCATATACGGCAATAAAAGCATCCCACATGTCCGGTGAGTATGCTACCATACAATAACTGGGGTGGTTTCAGCTTCCTGGAATTGTGTACAGATCCTTGCAACATGGGCCATGCATTATCGTACTGCAACATGAATTGATGGTCGTAGTCATGGATTGACCTCAGGATCTCGTCATGGTAACTCTGTACACCCAAAATTACATCAATAAAATGTACCTGTTTTTCTTGTCCATAACATACACCTGCCCATACCATAACCCAACTGCCCACATAGGCATCTCGATTCACAGTGCTGATATCACCAAACCGCTCACCTACACAATTCCATACACACAGTCTGCCATCTGCCCTGTACAGTACAAACCTGGATTCAGCCATGAAGAGAACACAACTCCAATGTGCCAGACACCATCGAATGTGAGCATTTGCCCACTCAAGTCGCTTACGATGACGAACTGTAGTGAGGTAGAGACCCCGATGAGGATTTCGGGCTTCCAGACATGGCTTCTGACAGTTTGTGCAGAAATTCTTTGGTTATACAAACTGATTGTTGGAGCAGCTGTCCGGCTGGCCGGTCTCAGACGATCTTGGAGGTGAAGATGCAGGATGTGGAGGTTCTGGGCTGGTGTGGTTACACGTGGACGGCGGTTGTGAGGGCGATATGATGTACTAACAAATTCCCTGAAATGCCTTGGGAGGCGTCTTATGGTAGAGAAATGAGCATTCAATTCACGGTCAACAGCTCTGGTGGCCATTCCTGCTGTCACCATGCCAATTGCACACTCCCTCAAAACTTGCAACATCTGTACATTGTGCTGTGTGATAACACTGCACATTTTATAGTGGCCTTATTTTGTGGCCAGCCTAAGGCACACCTGTGCAATAATCAAGCCGTCTAATCAGCATCTTGATATGCCACACCTGTGAAGTGGATGGATTATCTCGGCTAAGGAGTATTGGTAACAAACAGATTTAGACAAATTTGTTAACAATATTTGTGAGAAAAAGGCCTTTTGTGTGCATAGAAAAAGTTTTAGATCTTTAAGTTCAGCTCATGAAAAATGGGAGCAAAAACAAAAGTGTTGTCTTATATTTTTGTTCAGTTGGCCACCTTACATATACGATGGAAGTGTACCATCACCGTATGAAGCAGGCCCAGTAGATGAGCCCGCAGTTTACTCTGCTGGAGATTAAGGCTCGAGATTATGGGCTGGTACTAGGATGACGCTGGTGAGGTCATGCACAGCGCCGCCCATAATCTTGAGCCTGCGCAAATACATCACCGGCACGTGAGAGGAATAGTTTTTTCTAAGGCCTGCAATAGTGGCCTCTGCTAATTGCGCCTGCGTGAGACTTCGGCATCAGCGTGGAGGATGACGTGGCCGACGTCATCCATGCAAATCAAGACTGGGGGACGGCGAACAGCAGCAGGAGGGGCGACAGAAGGCGAAATAGAGCCCGCCCATCTGGCCAACCAAACGTAATATTTTATAAAGTTGTTTTGGAGGTCTGAATAGGGGGCCAGCAACAAGTTGCACCTTCATATAATGCAGCCCAGGAGCTGCAGAAGGTGATATATTTGGTTTAATAGGGAAAAATCTGGTGACAGGTTCCCTTTAAACACAAACTGCAGACCTGCGCATGATAAGATATCTTCTTCTGGTCCCAGACTCGAAAGAGGTCTCCCTAGAGCGGGGCATACCCATGACACCCACCCACATCACTGATTGGTAGCTTTCTGTGTACACTGTGCGTAAGATGAAAGCTGCCAATCAGTGGTGGGGGCGGGGTTGGACTACATGGCAGCAGGCCAAGTAGTCCTGTTGTGATAATCTCCTGCTGATAAAACTGTGATTTTATAAAAACTACACTAAGCAGCCCAGTAAGTGACACATTTTGGGAATCAGGGTCTGCTGTCACATTACGTAGCAAAAACCTGGTGACAGATTCCCTTTCAGTGCCAAATTAAGTGGCATCTATGATGCAGCTGTAGCATCAGTGCAACAATGTGTTTGCTTTACGCTCTTGTGAAATTGGCCATAGTAATATTGTTTTCAGTATTAGCTTATAGAACAGAATATATTTCTATGTACAATCTTCAAGGAAATCATCTTCCTATGTATGCTATATGTCATATTCTTTAGTTTATTACAGATTATAACCTCCACATGAATGAATGCTAAAAACCTGCCCTGCTTCTGCACTAATGGAATATAATTACCCACCCACCAGTCTTTTACATAATAACAATTGCACTTCATATGCTTCATAACATGAAATGTACAGACAGGTGGATATTTGCAGCTGTTTGATACCCTACAAAGTAATTTCACAGTGCATGTGGCCATAGTTAGATAATTGCTTAGATTGCTGGTTACTTTTTATTTAATTACTATTGGTCGGAATTCATACAGCGACTATATCCTCAAACCAGTTTTCCCGCTAATCTTACCTAAATAGAGTTTGTTGGGTTTTTGTTGCTCGGGTGCAAATACAGCGGGTGCCAAGGCTGCTCTGAAATCAAAGCCCTGGCACCTGAAGGGCTCAATGGCTCCTCTGGACATGAGAAAGAAGTATGACAAATTGGATTAAATGTTCACTGCATGGTCAACAAACTCTGAATAAATCAATAGTACAAGCAGCGGTATTGCTATAGGGCAGGGATCTCAAACACGCGGCCCGCGGGCCGCATGCGGCCCCTCAGGGTAGTTCGTGCGGCCCCCAGGCCCGTGCCCCTATTCACTATCGCGGCAGGTGCAGGGGCCGCAGCCACTGTCTGCACTTTATGTCAGATGAATGTATTGCTGGTGCTGCGCTCTCGCGCCGGCAATACAATTGTCGCGGGCGGCGGGGCGCTGCGCTCGCTAACGCTCGGGTCCAGCGCTGCTGCTGCTGCTCGGTGGTTCGAGCGGTGGGCCGAATCCGGGGACTCAAGCGGCGCTCCTCGCCCGTGAGTGAAAAGGGGGTGGTTTGTTTGGGGATTTAGTCTGTGACGCCACCCACGGGTTGTGGTGAAGGTGGGCACCACCGCTGCTGGTGATGCGGATCCCGGGAGCGATGGTAGGGAGCAGCTGGGATGTTGTTTTCGCCCTCCGTAGGTAGGGGTTGGTGGTCCCGGGGCCCGGTGGTGTGACGGGGAGGCAGGGTCGGTGAGGTGCAGGGTTGCAGGGACAGCGCGGCGCGGTGCCGGATGGCACGGGTGTACTCACTCAGCAAGAGATGCACAAAGTCTCCGGTAAACCAAACGGCTGGATGGACGGGTCTCGCAGCCGTCTGCAGTGTCTCTCCCCAGACAGGTGATGGTGGCTGTCTTTCCCTGCACCTTTGTGTACTGTCTTGACTACGATGGATTCCCAACGGTAGTCCGCTCCCTGGTGTTTGGATCCCGGAGGAGCCCGTTTTGCCCGCAGGCGCTGTCCCTTGGGTCTCTAGCCTGTGGCGGTGGCTGTATACCCTCACGGTGTGGACAGTTGCCTTCCGACGGGACTTGGGTAGTTAGAAAATCCCTGGGGTTCCTGTCACACTCGGATTTGACTGTTAACGGCGGCTCCAAGCCTAGTCGGGGTCCGATGGCCCTGCCTGTGTGTCCTAACTTCACTTTGCTCCCTGGTTCGGTACCGGCGGGCCACCGCCCGACCCCGGTCCTATGGTTCCGCGTTGATCCACCACTCCTGCAGACGGCCACCACCGTCTGCCAACCTTGCTGTTGGTGCCTGGGCTCCAACCCAGACACTTACAGTACTCTCCACTTTACTCCTCTCACTTCAACCTCCAAAACTGATCTGTCACTTTTCCCGCCTCCAGGCCTGTGAACTCCTCAGTGGGTGGGGCCAACCGCCTGGCTCCACCCCACCTGGTGTGGACATCAGACCCTGGAGGGAGGCAACAAGGGTTTTGTGTCTGACTAATGTAACTGTCTGGGGGTGGGGGTGTGTGTGTTTTGTCTGTGGCTACCTGGTTATTCCAGGGCGCCACATTCCCCCTTGGTAAAATGCAGACCATCCGCGGGCTGCCCGTCCATCACCGGTTTTATTTTTGTTTTAAACTGTAAAAATATGTAAACGGTAAACATATCAACATAAGCATTCTTCTGGTCACTTTAAATGTTGCACATATAAAACATTTTTAATACTGACGGACGGACGGATGTCTTCCGCTCTCCCACCCAAGCAACCTAGCCCTGATGCTGCCCCTAAGAAGTGGGCAGCACCCCTTTACCCCAGACCAAGTTCAGGCTGCCCGAGCGGGAACGGGCACGGTTACTTGCACCCGACTGTCACTTCAGGGGACCCCACGTCCAGGGGGACCCCTGACCCCTGACCCCTGGAGGATGGCCACCGGTTACGGTAGTGGCAGGCCTGGGCCATCTATTTCCTCCAGGCCCATCCTCCAAATCAGCCTCTCCGGAGGCGGCAACGGTATCCATCCCACAACATTACAGGCCCACAAGTTCGTGGGAGGCCTGCTAGTTCTCGGCCATGTTCAGGAGGAGTTTCTCATGTGGGTGTGGGAATGAACTTATCAACAGGGCAACTCAAGTCCCAACAGGGACGGTTCTCTTTTCGGACGGTAATCAGGTGATTTTTTTCGACTTGATTCATTTTTTATTTAACAGAAGAAACAAAGTGCTGAGGGTCCCAACGGGGGACAACAGGGTGCAACGGTGGACCGCTGCCTATTCCACTTCTTCCTCGGAGGTGGCCTCGCTCTCCGCCCCCAATATTGCGAACATACGTTGGCAGGCCTGGTGGGAGAGGGCCGCTCGGTAGCCGTTCCCCCCGCCGCGTGGGACATAGAAAGCCACTGGCGCATTGCCGTTGGGAAGACTCTCACCCGCTTCCTCGGACTCCGAGACTGGTTCAGTGTCAGCCCCCGAGCTGTTGTCATCTGACGCCAGGGGGCTAACGGTGGGACCCGGCAGGACAGCAACGGTTTCTAGCTGAGCCCAGACTTGTGGTTCTTCAGTGGCAAGTGATCCATCATCGGTCGGGGTTCGGAGGCCCGCCATCGGTTCTTCCACGTCAACCGCTCCAGCTATTGGTTGGCTGGCGTCCTCTCGGGCATCCGGGCCCTGGCGGGGCAGCACAGACTCCGCCACCTCTATCGGGGATGGTGGCCTGAGCGGAGCTGTACGGGCGGTTAACACGGGCGATGGAGCGGGCTCTGCCAGGGCCAGAGGTAGACTGGGTCCTTCAGCCGCAGCGGCCGGTCCCTCGAGGACATAAGGGCGTGGGTCACTCACCAGCTCCTCTAGCATGGCCTCTATTTCATGCGCCCGCACGACCGCAGCCAGCTCCTCCATCTCAGCGATCCAGCGATCCAGCAGGTCCCGTACCTGGGCCCGGTTACGACGGCACAGCAGCGTCACTTGGATTTTCAGCCACGCCGCCGTTCCGGGGGCAGGCCCTGGAGACTCGGGCCTCTCAGGCGGTGCGGACATGTTGCAAGCTGCTTCCAGGAACCATATGGCTTGCAGAGTCCTGGCGTCCCCGCTTTTTATGGCTTCGGCTTACATGAGGCCGGCCTTCACCCGCCGCCCCCTTGGTTCTCTTTAGCACTTCTGCTTGTTGGGGCGGGGCTTTGCTTTCGCGCCTTCCCTGCTTGGAGAAGACGCTCGAGCAGGAAATCTTCGCGCCAAAGATGGCGGCGCTTCAAATTTTTCGGCCGGACGCCGCCAGCGGAGACCACAAGGACGCCGCCAGCGGAGACCACAAGGCGCACTTCTACTGGTAAGTAGATGGGTTCATTCCTGTTCAAGATGCCAAGTTGTCGCGGGCGGTGGAGTGCTGCGCTCGCTAACGCTCGGGTCCGGCGCTGCTGCTGCTGCTCGGTGGCTCGAGCGGTGGGCCGGATCCGGGGACTCGAGCGGCGCTCCTCGCCCATGAGTGAAAAGGGGGTGGTTTGTTTGGGGATTTAGTCCGTGATGCCACCCACGGGTTGTGGTGAAGGTGGGCACCACCGCTGATGGTGATGGGGATCCCGGAAGCGATGGTAAGGAGCAGCTGGGATGTTGTTTTCCCCCTCCGTGGGTAGGGGTTGGTGGTCCCGGGGCCCGGTGGTGTGACGGGGATGCAGGGTCGGTGAGGTGCAGGGTTGCAGGGACAGTGCTGCGCGGTGCCGGATGGCACGGGTGTACTCACTCAGCAAGAGATTCACAAAGTCTCCGGTAAACCAAATGGCTGGATGGACGGGTCCCGCAGCCGGCTGCAGTGTCTCTCCCCAGACAGGTGATGGTGGCTGTCTTTCCCTGCACCTGCCATCTCCAGGATTATTCCTCTGCACTTATGTTACTCACATACCTTTAATTGCCTCCTATTAAACCTCATTTTTTAGGTGATTTGGGCAAAGTAAACTGGAAACCCAGAGAAGGCGTCTTAGTGTACATAGGGTACGCTCACACTGAAAATCTCACATCGCAAAATCTCACATCGCACTCGGCTCCATTTAAGACAATGCTGCAGCTCAGATCTGCGAGTTTTTTCCCGTACTAGTCTATGGGTGCGAGTAAAACATTGGACTGCACTCTGATGACATCCAAATGCAGTGCGATAAATGCACAGGCTGACAATGGAGGAGCTGGAGAGATCACTCCCTCCCTGTCCTCCGCAACTGTGATCCGATCGCAAAATCAAATCACAGTATAATTGCAGTCAGCTTACTTCCGTACACGGATATCACACGGATGTGTGTTTTTAACATGCTGTTTTACATACAGTCAACGATAGATAAAAAACACATATACAGTATAATGTCCCACCCTCCCTGCATATTTAAGCTTGCACTCTTTAGTGCAAACGCCATCTTACTAAAGGGCAAATGTACTAGCAAAAAATACCACTCAGTCATTAGCCAGAAAAGATCCCAAACAGCAAAGCAAATCTAAAGGTGACCCAAAGATCCCATCCATACTTTCTCTAGGTGATCTAAAGATGGATGAAACACAGAGGGCATGATCGCTCAGTATTAATATTGGCAGATAGTATAAAACCTACAAAAATCCATTTCTATATGGACAATATAGATCATGTAACGGTCCCTTGTGTATAGCTGAAAATCAAAAGAGATTTCCCTAAAAGATCCGTATATCTGAAAAACCAAAAGAGATTTCCCTAAAAGATCCCAAGTGTAAGGACTATCAGTAATGTTCAGGAAAAACAAAAAACAGGACCAGTATCATAAAATTATAATTTTATTGACATCTTATTAAATAAGGCAATCAATAAATGGGAGAAAATCCCACATCGAACAGTAGTAATTGCTCAGTGCACCCCTTCCCCCCTCTTCTTGTGTCCCCATTGACATCACTAGTCTTATCATGGGCAAAGTTAACTGTTTCTTATATAATACACTTTGTAGTTATACTATTTATACTTACATGTGCCTTATTGGAGACACTTCATTTTTTGGTAGTGTTTATTTTCCCTTACTATTATGAGATGACCAACACCAGTTCTCTTATTTTCCATTAACAGCGCTCAATGTGTGATTTTTCTCCAATTTGTTTGTATAAATTATATATATATATATATATATATATATATATAGTACAGACCAAAAGTTTGGACACAGCTTCTCATCTCTAGAGCAACTATTAAGAGGAGACTTTGTGCAGCAGGTCTTCATGATAAAATAGCTGCTAGGAAACCACTGCTAAGGACAGGCAACAAACAGAAGAGACTTGTTTGGGCTAAAGAACACAAGGAATGGACATTAGACCAGTGGAAATCTGTGCTTTGGTCTGATGAGTCCAAATTTGAGATCTTTGGATCCAACCACCGTGTCTTTGTAGAAAAGGGTGAACGGATGGACTCTACATGCCTGGTTCCCACCGTGAAGCATGGAGGAGGAGGTGTGATGGTGTGGGGGGCTTTGCTGGTGACACTGTTGGGGATTTGTTCAATATTGAAGGCATACGGAACCAGCATAGCTACCACAGCATCTTGCAGCGGCATGCTTTTCCATCTGGTTTGCGTTTAGTTGGACCATCATTTATTTTTCAACAGGACAATGACCCCAAACACACCTCCAGGCTGTGTAAGGGCTATTTGACTAAGAAGGAGAGTGATGAGGTGCTACGCCAGATGACCTGGCCTCCACAGTCACCAGACCTGAACCCAATCGAGATGGTTTGAGGTGAGCTGGACCACAGAGTGAAGACAAAAGGGCCAACAAGTGCTAAGCATCTCTGGAACTCCTTCAAGACTGTTGTAAAACCATTTCCTGTGACTACCTTTTGAAGCTCATCAAGAGAATGCCAAGAGTGTGCAAAGTAGTAATCAAAGCAAAAGGTGGTGACTTTGAAGACATATTTTCTGTTGTTTCACACTTTTTTAAGTATTTCATTCCACATGTTTTAATTCATAGTTTTGGTGCCTTCAATGTGAATCTACAATTTTCAGAGTCATGAAAATAAAGAAAACTCATTGATTGAGAAGGTGTGTCCAAACCTTTGGTCTGTACTGTATATATATAAATATATATATATATATATATACTGTATATACATATACACACATATATATTTTTTTGTAAACCAGGCGCCGCAGCAGAGAGACAAGAGGCACACGACCAGGCGCCGCAGCAGAGAGACAAGCGGCACACGACCAGGCATCACAGCAGAGAGACAAGAGGCACACAACCAGGCACCGCAGCAGAGAGACAAGAGGCACACGACCAGGCACCGCAGCAGAGAGACAAGAGGCACACGACCAGGCGCAGCAGAGAGACAAGAGGCACACGACCAGGCGCAGCAGCAGAGAGACAAGAGGCACACGACCAAGCACCACAGTAGAGAGACAAGAGGCACACGACCAGGCGCCACAGCAGAGGGGCCAAGGACACATTACCAGGTGCTGCAGCAAAAAGGAGAGGGGACCATTGTCAGGTGCTCCAGCATAGGGGGCTTGATGCCACGCGCAGTAGCAGAGGGGTGCCCTATGCCAGGGACCAGATCAAAAGAGTACCCTTCGCCAGTTGTAGGGGTAGCAGGGCAGAAGTGATGTACTGCAGGATGGGGCTGAGGAGTGATGTTCTGCAGGGTGGGCTGAGGAGTGATCTACTGCAGGATGGGCTTAAGAGTGATGTTCTGCAGGATGGGGCTGAGGAGTGATGTTCTGCAGAATGGGCTGAGGAGTGATGTTCTGCAGGATGGACTGAGGAGTGATGTACTGCAGGATGGGCTGAGAAGTGATGTTCTGCAGGATGGGGCTGAGGAGTGATGTTCTGCAGGATGGGCTGAGGAGTGATGTACTGCTGGATGGGCTGAGAAGTGATATACTGCAGGATGGGGCTGAGGAGTGATGTTCTGCAGGAAGAGCTGAGGAGTGATGTACTGCAGCATGGGCTGAGGAGTGATGTACTGCAGGATGGGCTGAGGAGTGATGTAAGGCATTATAGGGCTGAGGAGTGATGTACTGCAGGATGGGCTGAGGAGTGATGTACTGCAGGATGGGCTGAGGAGTGATGTACTGCAGGATGGGCTGAGGAGTGATGTACTGCAGGATGGGCTGAGGAGTGATGTACTGCAGGATGGGCTGAGGAGTGATGTAAGGCATAGGGCTGTGGAGTGATGTACTGCAGGATGGACTGAGGAGTGATGTACTGCAGGATGGGCTGAGGAGTGATGTATTGCAGGACGGGCTGAGGAGTGATATACTGCAGGACGGGCTGAGGAGTAATGTACTGCAGGATGGGCTGAGGAGTGATGTACTGCAGTAAGTGGAACAGAACCAAAATCATCAAATGGAAGGTTGTTGTGAGCCCCTGCACCCTGTCACCTGCAATCCCTATAATAAGGTTTATTGGGGTCTCTTATATATTTATTATACATAGTTTTCGCCATCACATCTCCAGGGCTCTCTTGGATTTCTAAAAATTCTGAATTTTTATTTAGTTTAATATCTGTCACTCAGTTTCCCCAGAATCCTCGGTGGCCGATCTGCGGCTCCAGAGCTGTGAATTGGGGGCGGCCATCGATCGCACATTTGCCTTTTATAGAACTAAGTCCTCTGCTTTGTAACTAAGCGTGAAAATTGAGACATCTGTGCGCCGCTGTTTTCAGATGATGATGACAGCCGGGATCAGAATGGAACGTTCATGTCTGTTCTCACTGTGGTGACATCATAGGTTTATGACATCATGGAATATGCAAATTATAGCCGACCACACTGATGACTACATAAAGGGGCGACACTCACTTGCCTATGTCATCACTTTGTGATGTCACAGTGATCAAAGGGTCTAAAAATCCGCTCCTGAGAGCCTAACAGCCATTATACTTCATAAAGCAACAGGACGAAGGACCGAGCTACGCAAGCAAGAAAGAAGAAAGAGGAGCCCTTGGAAAAGAAACCGTGGAGCACTTGGAAAAGAAACCATGGAGCCCTTGGATTATACACCGTGGAGCCCCTGGATTATACACAGTGGAGCCCCTGGATTATACACCGTGGAGCCCCTGGATTATACACCGTGGAGCCCCTGGATGGAGTCCCTGGATTATACAACGTGGAGCCCTGTGCCTTTACTGCCTTTTTGGGTAGTAACCAGGATAGGAACGCCCCACAACGCAGGACCGTGAGCATCGTGAGAACCTGGTGACCGTATCACTGCTCGTTATCCGCTAATGTCATGTAAACCTTTGCTGGGCAATTTATCAAGGCTGGGGTTTTTCTGCGCCGACCTTCATGACGCGCCCCCTGGAGTAAGATCTGTCAGGGATATTTTACCCCACTTTTGCTCCCTATATTATACTAAGCGCTGCTCACTTTTTAAAAAGATGAAAGAGCCGGTGTAAAAAGGTGAAAAGTGATCACATGTAAGGTGTGCGGGACGTTTTCAGGATTTCAGACAGTTTTACAACACTTTTCTGGTGCTGGTCCCCCTGACCTAAATTCGGCAGCCTCATAAAGTGTATCGTATATGGAGATGTCGAGTTCTGGTCAGGGTTGTGTCCAAGAGATGACGAAAAAAGAAACTAATTATAATTACGGTTATAAGTTGTTAATTTGCACAGATTTCTGTTAGTATTGATAGTTGGGGTTTATTTCAGTTAGGTTTGTTTTGGCCTCACTAGCCTCAAGCTCGCTCCTCTGGCCAGCAGCTACTCTGTAGATGCAACCCTGGGCCTGTGGTAAGGCTTTATCCCTGTTAAGGGGTGTAATGGTGGCGGTCAGGGTTCCTATGGAACCTACAGAATGAAATGGCTTGTGTGAAGTCTGTCTGAGGAAGCCTTTTTGAGCTGATGGCCTTAGACAGATTCTAACATTTTGGAAAAAAGCTTTAGTAGCTCATTTCCATTAGGGATAATTCAGCCGCTCTAGTATTAAGCTCCTAATTCCTTTTGTGTAAAGGACATTTTTACAGTGTGAGCAATGAGATGATGGATCTCTCCACCCCATTATCTTACGATCATGGAGGCCTGTGCACCTTTCATGACTATTTGTAGGTTATTGGTAGTAGATGCTGTTATGGGACGTTGATCCAGGGAACTAGTCTGATTGCCGTATGTGGAGTCGGGAAGGAATTTTTCCCCTAATATGGGGCAATTGTCTTTTGCCTCATGGGGTTTTTGCCTTCCTCTGGATCAATACATTAGCTTTTAGGCTGAACTTGTGTCTTTCAACCTTAAGGCTATGAAACTGTCCCTCTATTGAGGTTCAAAGGTCTATGCCAGGGTTCCTTTTATAATGTTTTGTTCCACGTCTGTGCTGGAAGCTTTTTTGAGCCAATTGCCTCTGAAAGCTTCATTTAGGAAAGTAGCATTAGTTAGAATTTATTTTAGTGAGAATTAGCTGTTGTGTACCCACTGTAGCCTTAAGCTCGCTCCTCCGGCCAGCAGCTACTCTGTGGATGCAATCCTGGCTCTGTGATAAGTCTTTATCACTGTACAGAGGTGTAAGATTAAAATCTAGGGTTCCTTTGGAACCTGAAAGATATAGAGGCTAGTGCCATGTCTGTCTGAGGAAGCTTTTTTCAGCCAACGGCGTCAGACAGGTGCTATCAAGAGAGAGTAGCATTAGATAGTTTTTTTCATTTAGGGTTGATTCAACCACTCTAGCCCCAAACTCGCTCCTCCGGCCAGCAGCTACTCTGTAGCTGCAAACCTTGGCCTGTGGTGAGTCTTTATCCCTTGTTCAGGAGGGTGTAATGGTGAAGGTCAGGGTCCTTAAAGGACATGCAAAATGGAGTGGCTTGTGCCAAGTCTGTCTGAGGAAGCCTTATGAGCTGATGGCCTTAGACAGATCCCAACATTTAGGAAAAAAGCTTTAGTAGCTTATTTCCATTAGGGTTAATTCAACCGCTCTAGTATCAAGCTCCTAATTCCCTTTGTGTAAAGGACATTATTACAGTGTGAGCAATGAGATGATGGATCTCTCCGCCACATTATGTTACGGTCATGGAGGACTGTGCGCCTTTCTTGACTATTTGCAGGTTTTTGGCACTAGATTATGGGACGTTGATCCAGGGAACTAGTCTGATTGCCGTGTGTGGAGTCGGGAAGGAATTTTTTCCCTAATATGGGGCAATTGTCTTTTGCCTCATGGGGTTTTCACCTTCCTCTGGATCAACACATTAGCTTTTTGTGTCTTTCAACCTTAAGGCTATGAACCTGTTCCTGGGGCCGACGGCCTCAGACAGATCCCAACATTCAGGGGAAAAAAATATTTAGTTAAAGAGGGAGAAATTAAAAGTAAAGCTCCAGAAACATAAACTAAAATCCCCAAAAATGTATAAGTTCCAAATAATATAATATAGAGCAAAATTATTTTCCTGTCCGGTCCCATGTCAGGGCATTAGTCTGTGATCTGGGCAGATTAATGCTGTTGCTCTTCTATATTAAATAGGAAATTTTGGTGAATTTTAGTTTTTTTCCGTAGCTTTGCTGTTAATTTTAGGGTAGGGACTCGCAAGACATGAGGACCCTTGACGTGGGTTGCGAGCTTTGTGTATTTTGGCCAAAATATCAACCAATGCCACATAAATGTATTATATATTGTTTTTCCATGTTATATTTATTTGTGTGCAGGCGCTGGGTACTTCATGTGTGTGACCAGCGCCCTATGCAAGCCTTATCTAATACTGAGCAGTCGCCCCCTCCATGAATTGGGAGGTTGTGAGTGGTGGTCTCATCAGTATTTTGCCCCTATCTTTAGTGCAGTATTTTCTGGTAAATTATGCTGCCCCTATTTTTTGTTATATTGCACTTATGAAATTTTGGGGAATTTTAATTCCCAATTCTGTGGCTTTTATTTTTAATTTTAGCAAAGGGACTCACAAAACAATGAGGACTCTTGACGTGGGTTGCAAGGTTGTGATTTTTTGGCCAAAATATAGACCAATACCTCATATATTAATTATGTATACTGTATATTATTGTACGTTATATATATTTTTATGCAGCCAATCCCATGTATATTGGCTTTGTAATCTAGGGTGTCTTTCCCGGTGGGCAGCCCACCTGATCTAATAGTGGGGGCTTCACTAATCGGCTGTAAGTCGGGTACTGTGCACAACATGTGTGTGACCAGCGCCCTATACATGCCCTATGCCAGGGATCTCAAACACGCGGCCCCTCAGGGTAGTTCGTGCGGCCCCCAGGCCCGTGCCCCTGTTCACTATCACAGCAGGTGCAGGGGCCGCAGGCACTGTCTGCACTTTGTCAGATGAATGTGTTGCAGGCGCTGCGCTCTCGCGCCGGCAATACAATCATCTGACATAAATCACTGACAGTGACACTGCACCTGCCGCGATAGTGAACAGGGGCACGGGCCTGGGGGCCGCACGAAGCAGAGATGAAGCAGCAGAGGGAGCGCGGGACAGGTGAGAAGAATGGTTTGTGTGTGTGTATATGTATGTGTATATGTATGTATGTGTGTGTGTATGTGTGTGTGTGTGTGTGTGTGTGTGTGTGTTGGACGTTAACCCCTTAGCGACCTATGACGTACTGGGTACGTTATGGCTCCCTGGTACTTAAGGACCCATGACGTACCAAGTGGCTGCGATCGCTGCCAATACCTTAGATTCCGGGAGGAATTGACCTCAGGAGGGGTGGTGTCTCCTTCCCGGACCTACGGAGGCTGTGATTGGCTGATGAACGCCGCTCAGCCAATCACAGCCACTAATGTTTCAGCCATTGAAAATCGCTGAAACATTGAAATCCAGCCAAGATCAGTGCAGCTGAAGCCCTGATCATTGGCTGGAGCTGGGTGACCTGTGTTTCACCCGCCCCCAGCTCTGATTGGAGAGACCGGCCTTGTGACCGATCTCTGCAATCACTGTGGATCTGGGGCCGCAGACCACTCCCCTCAGCTTCACTCCGGCGTCTGTGGAAGGTGAAGGGAGCTGCTGATCCATTACTACAGGATGGGGACAAATATAAGAATAGGAGGACTAGAGTCAAAAAGTGCCAATAAAGTGAATATATTTTATTAAATACAATAAAAAGATGTGCAAACAGCAAAAAAGAGGATAAAAACACATAGGGGTGTGAAGTGCATAATCAGGATCAAAGAAATGAACAGTAATCACAAATGGCCAGTTGGAGTAATACAAATCATGCAATGGGGCATTGTTAGAGCAGGCATAAACAATAAGATATGCAGATAAAGTGCATGTGCAATAATATATGTAGTACCTGCTCAAGCATACCAGGATTAATTAATGGGGCATGATACCATCCAATGAGTATTTACAAAACATTCAAAAACAAAGTGGCCAGTGCATTTTTAAAGTGCATTTTTTAAAGTGACTAATGCATGATCCCAAAAACACAAGAAAGAGGCTCCCCCGTACCCCACCAACGTACGTTTCGCCTAATGAGCGCCGTGCTCAAATTCGGCTTCCTCAGGGAGGGAGAAGGCAGCGCTATGCTCGTTGCAGTCCAGGGGTTTTTTATTATGGGGCGCGCATACACTTCCGCGCACGTCACATCCTGGAGTGACGCGCGCGCACGTCAGCAGCGTCCCGATGGGGGCGGGCCAGCCGTCAGGCGGCAACACGCACGCGCGGGAGCAGGGACGCGTCATCCCACTCCCGCGAGAGCGCGGCAACCAAGGTGACGGCGAGCACGCCCACACCAGGAAGGAACAGACGGGCCGCGCGTGCAGAGGAAAGTGACTAAGTAAACACAGGGCCACAAGGAGATACGCAGCCCAGATGATAACAGCAGTGATGTGAACAGTAAAAGGCATATAATATAAATAGAATCCAGTGTCTTCATATACTTGATGGTTATTAGGGACAGCGTATCCAAAAGGGTAGAAGGGTCCAGGAAGAGAGGATTGCTTAATCCAAAAGAGGAATACTGGAAGAATATACATAAAAAAACATATGGATTAATGTACACATAAAAGTGTGCACGCCAGATGATGCAGCAAGACTGAGCATAGCATATAAAAAAGAGAGAGGGAAAGCACAAGAGAATAAAACATGATAAAAAATAGAAATAAATAAAAACACACAAACCCTAAAAATAATAAATGAAAATCAATCCTGGTGATACGGGAATTCAAGCACGTTTAGAGGAACGGAGCAAAACTCAGTGTCTCATTAAGTCCCTTTGGGACCAGCGTGTCCAGACGGTGGATCCAACGAGCCTCACATTGGGCAAGTATTTTTTTGAGATTCCCACCTCTGGACCCGCTGCTCACCATGTCAATGCCCCGCACCTCCAATAATGCAGAATTACAATTGTGGTGGATCTTGAAATGCCGGGGTAACGTTTTGAGCAGTGTGATGTCCGTGGCAGATTTTGCTGCCTCAATGTCACGGACATGCTCCCTGACCCTAATGCGGAGCTCACGGGAAGTGAGCCCCACATAGATCAGGGAGCATGGGCACACAGCAAAATATACCACATGTGTGGATCCACATGCTATATATTTCCTGATTTGAAATGTTTGTGCCCTGTCGGACGAGAAGAAAGTCGTGCATCGGACTACATTTCTGCAGGCCAAACAGTGGCCACACTTGTAGCAGCCCGTGATTGGACCTCTGGAGCCAAATGGATTACGGGCGGGAGGGACATAATGGTGTTCACTTAGTCACTTTCCTCTGCACGCGCGGCCCGTCTGTTCCTTCCTGGTGTGGGCGTGCTCGCCGTCACCTTGGTTGCCGCGCTCTCGCGGGAGTGGGATGACGCGTCCCTGCTCCCGCGCGTGCGTGTTGCCGCCTGACGGCTGGCCCGCCCCCATCGGGACGCTGCTGACGTGCGCGCGCGTCACTCCAGGATGTGACGTGCGCGGAAGTGTATGCGCGCCCCATAATAAAAAACCCCTGGACTGCAACGAGCATAGCGCTGCCTTCTCCCTCCCTGAGGAAGCCGAATTTGAGCACGGCGCTCATTAGGCGAAACGTAGGTTGGTGGGGTACGGGGGAGCCTCTTTCTTGTGTTTTTGGGATCATGCATTAGTCACTTTAAAAAATGCACTTTAAAAATGCACTGGCCACTTTGTTTTTGAATGTTTTGTAAATACTCATTGGATGGTATCATGCCCCATTAATTAATCCTGGTATGCTTGAGCAGGTACTACATATATTATTGCACATGCACTTTATCTGCATATCTTATTGTTTATGCCTGCTCTAACAATGCCCCATTGCATGATTTGTATTACTCCAACTGGCCATTTGTGATTACTGTTCATTTCTTTGATCCTGATTATGCACTTCACACCCCTATGTGTTTTTATCCTCTTTTTTGCTGTTTGCACATCTTTTTATTGTATTTAATAAAATATATTCACTTTATTGGCACTTTTTGACTCTAGTCCTCCTATTCTTATATTGGTTATTTGAGTCTGTGCAATGGTCATACTGACCAAATTGGGCTAGACAATGTCTAGCATGACTTTTCATACTGCTGTATGGGGGTCCCTATATTTAACCTGTTTGCTTTCTGTGTTTTCCACAGTCTCCCTTAAGGCAATCATGGACTTCAGAGCACGTGATCGTGCGTGGAATAATAGATTTGACGACCTTTTGTGCAAATCCAGCGACACTAATCTACCTGGTGATGATACGTGCCCCCAAGAAATTCTTGTCTCCAGATACAGGGACCTCCTCAAAAAAAGATTGCGGTTGTCATGGAACCGGGCACTTCTGATTAGATATATTGAAAAAGATATGGTCCCTCGGGGTCTGAGGGTTCAGATCTTCCCGTCCTTTCCCATTGAAGATGACGACTTCAGGGATAGGTGGGAGGATCTGGCCCAGACCTGCTCGAAAGGTTTTTTGACACTACTTAAAGACCATAATAGTCGGTCCTTGACAACTATGGAATCTGATTTGGAGACATTAGAAAAATCTCTTAAGGAGAAATGTACGTCTGAGCAGTTGTCCAAAATTAATGAAGATATTGAGGGGGAGCTTTTTAAAATTGAGAAGGAGACGAAGGACTACAAACTTCGGAAATTTAATAGGGACACTGCAGACTATGCCTCACATAGTGCCTACAAATGGCACTCTGGTTTTTCCAGAGGACGTCGGGGCTCACGGCCCAGGGCCCCATACAGGGACCGGTCTCCTTCCGCACGCTCCATGGTTTCCGGTGAAGGATCTTCGTCTGAGGCATCTGGGGGCACACTTGATGTGGATGAGAGTGTCGGTGCCCGGGTTAAAGACCGTCGTAAACAACACTCCACATTGAAAAAACCTTACAAGTATGTTGACAACCACAACCATCTCCAAATTGTTAACCTTTCTGATCATGTGCTCACAGATGCCCAGATTGAGGTCCTTTCAATGGGATTGTCTTTTTCACCGACCAATGGTTTCCATCTTTTCACAGCAGTAAAAGACGTTAACCTCTTCGCCAGAAAGGTACTTCTTAAACGTTTCCATCATAAGAAAGGCACGGAGGTGGACAGTTCCATGGACCCTGTGGAAAGAGAGGCGCTTCGGGCTTTGGAGGACCTCTTACGTGAACACAGTCACAAATACAGGTGTGTTTCCTGACTCATTACTGCCTAGATCTACTAAATTCCCCCCCTTGTCCCTCTGCCCAGCGCTGGATATATTTGTGAGGTTGGTCACTAGTGACTTCAAAAAAATTCCAACCAGAAGGACTAGGGACAACCTCACACACAGACAACGGGCTGCATTAGAGGAACTTCGTTCCTATAAGGATGTCATCATCAAAGCGGCGGACAAGGGGGGCAACGTCGTGATCTGGGCAGTAGATAAATATGAAAAAGAGGCAATGAGGCAACTGAGGGATAGGGATACCTACACGAGGCTTACTTGTAGCCCCTTAGCTGCATACTCTAAAGAACTAACCCATATTCTGGAGGCGGCGCTGGAGAAAGGCATTATAGACCAGAGGATGTATGACGGACTCTCCAATAAGACACCTAAAATTCCAACTCTGTATTTTTTGCCAAAAATCCACAAAGATCCCGTCAATCCTCCGGGGCGTCCTATCGTGTCCGGCATCGAGGGGTTGTGTGAACCCATTTGTAAATTAATTGACTTTCACCTTAAACCTTTGGTTGAGACACTCCCCTCGTATGTCAAGGACACGACGGACGTCCTCAACAGGATTGACGGCATCTTTGTGGAACATGATGTATTATTGGTTACTGTCGACGTGGAGAGTCTGTATACATGCATCCGACATGCGGATGGTCTGGCAGCAGTCCGTTTTTTCCTGGGGATGGACAGTCGATGCTGCAGGATGGGGGATTTTATTCTTGAATTGCTCCACTTTGCCCTTACTCATAATTTCTTTATTTTCAACGATCGGTATTACCTTCAGGGGCGCGGCACTGCGATGGGCGCGGCCTGCGCGCCTTCGTACGCCAACCTCTTCCTGGGTTTCTGGGAGAGGTTGGTCTTTGGTGACGATGGTGCGGGGGCTGGCGCTCATGTGCAGTGCTGGCTAAGGTATATCGACGATATTTTGATTTTTTGGCAGGGCACTGTGGAGCAACTTGAGACATTTATGGGGGAACTTAATAATAACATCTTCAACATCAAATTAACGCATAAGCATAGCAGCAGTTGCGTTGACTTTCTGGACATTAAAATCTCAGTCGGTTCTGAACGAACCATCCAGACCGACGTCCACAGGAAAGAAACGTCAGTCAACGCACTGCTGCATGCTTCCTCTGCACATACCCCCTCCACCATCCGGGCCGTGCCGACTGGCCAGTTCCTCAGGATGAGGCGGATTTGCTCGTCAGACACCACCTTTGAAAATCAGTCTGCCGATCTCCAGCGCCGCTTCCGGGACCGAGGCTACAGCAATCGGTCCATCAAAAAGGGTTACCTTCGTGCTAGGAACACCCCTAGACCTCAGTTGCTCTCATATAAGCCCAGGCAGGGTCCCCCAGAGCCTGAACTACGCTTTATTGGCACCTTCAACCATGAGTGGAGCACTATGAGAGGCATCCTAAATAAGCACTGGCCGGTGCTCCTATCGGATCCTGTGCTCTCAGATTTTCTACCACATACTCCATTGGTTGCAGCCCGCCGGGCTAAAAACCTACGGGACATCCTAGTGGCTAGCCATTATGTCCCTCCCGCCCGTAATCCATTTGGCTCCAGAGGTCCAATCACGGGCTGCTACAAGTGTGGCCACTGTTTGGCCTGCAGAAATGTAGTCCGATGCACGACTTTCTTCTCGTCCGACAGGGCACAAACATTTCAAATCAGGAAATATATAGCATGTGGATCCACACATGTGGTATATTTTGCTGTGTGCCCATGCTCCCTGATCTATGTGGGGCTCACTTCCCGTGAGCTCCGCATTAGGGTCAGGGAGCATGTCCGTGACATTGAGGCAGCAAAATCTGCCACGGACATCACACTGCTCAAAACGTTACCCCGGCATTTCAAGATCCACCACAATTGTAATTCTGCATTATTGGAGGTGCGGGGCATTGACATGGTGAGCAGCGGGTCCAGAGGTGGGAATCTCAAAAAAATACTTGCCCAATGTGAGGCTCGTTGGATCCACCGTCTGGACACGCTGGTCCCAAAGGGACTTAATGAGACACTGAGTTTTGCTCCGTTCCTCTAAACGTGCTTGAATTCCCGTATCACCAGGATTGATTTTCATTTATTATTTTTAGGGTTTGTGTGTTTTTATTTATTTCTATTTTTTATCATGTTTTATTCTCTTGTGCTTTCCCTCTCTCTTTTTTATATGCTATGCTCAGTCTTGCTGCATCATCTGGCGTGCACACTTTTATGTGTACATTAATCCATATGTTTTTTTATGTATATTCTTCCAGTATTCCTCTTTTGGATTAAGCAATCCTCTCTTCCTGGACCCTTCTACCCTTTTGGATACGCTGTCCCTAATAACCATCAAGTATATGAAGACACTGGATTCTATTTATATTATATGCCTTTTACTGTTCACATCACTGCTGTTATCATCTGGGCTGCGTATCTCCTTGTGGCCCTGTGTTTACTTAGTCACTTTCCTCTGCACGCGCGGCCCGTCTGTTCCTTCCTGGTGTGGGCGTGCTCGCCGTCACCTTGGTTGCCGCGCTCTCGCGGGAGTGGGATGACGCGTCCCTGCTCCCGCGCGTGCGTGTTGCCGCCTGACGGCTGGCCCGCCCCCATCGGGACGCTGCTGACGTGCGCGCGCGTCACTCCAGGATGTGACGTGCGCGGAAGTGTATGCGCGCCCCATAATAAAAAACCCCTGGACTGCAACGAGCATAGCGCTGCCTTCTCCCTCCCTGAGGAAGCCGAATTTGAGCACGGCGCTCATTAGGCGAAACGTACGTTGGTGGGGTACGGGGGAGCCTCTTTCTTGTGTTTTTGGGATCATGCATTAGTCACTTTAAAAAATGCACTTTAAAAATGCACTGGCCACTTTGTTTTTGAATGTTTTGTAAATACTCATTGGATGGTATCATGCCCCATTAATTAATCCTGGTATGCTTGAGCAGGTACTACATATATTATTGCACATGCACTTTATCTGCATATCTTATTGTTTATGCCTGCTCTAACAATGCCCCATTGCATGATTTGTATTACTCCAACTGGCCATTTGTGATTACTGTTCATTTCTTTGATCCTGATTATGCACTTCACACCCCTATGTGTTTTTATCCTCTTTTTTGCTGTTTGCACATCTTTTTATTGTATTTAATAAAATATATTCACTTTATTGGCACTTTTTGACTCTAGTCCTCCTATTCTTATATTGGTTATTTGAGTCTGTGCAATGGTCATACTGACCAAATTGGGCTAGACAATGTCTAGCATGACTTTTCATACTGCTGTATGGGGGTCCCTATATTTAACCAGGATGGGGACAAAGTGCGCACATTACTATGAGATGGGGATAAGGCTGGGGACATTACTATAGGATTGGGGCATTACAAGGATGGGCACAATACTATTGGATGGGGACATTATTACTATAGCATGGGGACATTACTATAGAATGGGGACTAGGATGGGCACAGTACTATAGGACGGGGACATTACTACAGGACGGGGACAAGGTGGGCACATTACTGTAGGATAGGGACATTACTACAAGGGGACAAGAATGGGAAACATTACTATAATATGGGGGACAAGGATGGACACATTACTATAGATTGGGGACATTACTATAGGATGGGGACAAGGATGAACACATTACTACAAAATGGGGACAAGGATGGGGAACATTACTTTAGGATGGGGACAAGGATGAGCACATTACTGTGGGATGAGGTACAATACTACAAGGGGACAAGGATGAGCACATTACAGTGGGATGGGGCACAATACTACAAGGGGACAAGGATGGGCATGTTACAACAATATGAGGAACATTACTAAAAGATGTTGGTCAAAATTTCTATATAGTGCTAATTGTAAGACTATTAGTTACAAGAAAGGAATAAAATGTAAAAAAAAAAAACATGTTTATATTTAAACAAAGAATGTGCACATTTGCTATAATGAACAAGTGAAAATGTTCAAAATCAGTAATCCCAAGGTGTGTAAAAAACAATAAAATATATTATGTATGGTACCAATAAAAATGTCACTTTGTCCTGCAAAGAATGCGGCCCTCCAAATTATTTTTTTTCCTCTGTGCGGCCCATACACCCAGCCGAGTTTGAGACCCCTGCTATAGGGTCCTAAAATATTATGCTCCCAAACCCCAAAATACATGTCTCCCCATCTGACTTCACCATCACTACTTAATAGACAATCTATACATTTATTATTAATGTAAAGCACTGCAAACCCTAAAATACCCTATACAAAAACAAATATAACCAAAATGACTACCATACAAGATGACTAAGATCACTGTACACTTTCCACGACATGACTTAAATACATCAAGCTGTTATTCAAAGGCAGATCTAGATTTTCTAGCACCCGGGGGAAAAAATCAATTTAGCGCCCCCTCCGATATATAGCGTAAGCGGTTGAAGTAGTAGTCATGTGACCACTCATATGCCATTTTTATTTTTACAGTCACGTGCTGACAAGCTGTTCTTAATTTCTTCAATTCCTCAATATTCAATGGAAAACAATAGCCTTTCCTTCACTGAGAAAAGAAGGAAGAGCAGCTGTTCAGCACATAGCCGTAAGTATTAAATTCGTATATGACTGGTCATGTGCTGACCAGTGGAACGGCTGTGAATTGACGGCTGTCAATCAGTGCCGTGACGTCCATACAGCCGCAGCTCACTGTGTGTTGAGTGGTGACGGAAAACGCAATGGATCGCCCTCATGACTGAAAGCAGAAGGCTGCCAGGAGAAGTAAAGTTAATTTACTCCCTGTAGCTGGGCTTTCAGTGCGGTGGCTGGACAACTTTGGAGCACTATTAACCTACAGAATAACCCCATGTCTGCAGGTTAATAGCATTTAGAGCTGTGGCAGGTTCCCTTTAAGTGTCCCCCATGCATGCTACTGGGACCCCTCTTCACGCTGTTCCTCCACACTTTGTCCTCCATATACTACCGAGTCTCTATTCAGTGCAATCCTCATACAAGCCCTCCTCTGTATACTCACTTTCTTGCTGCCCACTACTCTATACTTTCCCACCACACTATCCAGTTTCTATACTGTGGCCTCTAACACTTTCTCTACCCATATTGTCCCTTTACACTCCTTCACTATACTGTCTCCTTACACATTCCCCCCATACTGCCCCAAGCCATCCCCAATATAAAACTCTGTATCTTCCGCTCAGTTCGGAATGCTTCACCTCATCGCCGACACAGGAAAAGCAGTTACTCCTCTGTAGTATTTTAAGCTTATTTCTTGCATTGAATTTTTTCAAAAGCACATATTGAAAATGTAAATGAAATAAATGAAAAAGAGCACAAATCAAAATGAAAGAATTCTTTCAGATACCTGCAAGTTATTGGTGTTCATCTGGCACCTAGTGCTAATTTCCTTAATTATCTGACAAACCCTATTTAACTGACAGCCTAACTTTCCAATTTGCACTGTTTGTAAAAATGGTGTGCTGTTCCAAAGTGACTGAAACTCTCCAGCAGCAGGTTGTACAGATGAAGGCCAAAGGGGTGACCCTATCAGCCATAGCAGGAGAAGTTGGTTGTTTCAAGTCAGTCAGTTCGAGAATATTGCTTCTTTACAACATCGCAAACTCTTTCAAATCCCCCAAGAAGGCTGGTCGCCCTCAAAAGACAAATTCAAGAGAGAGCAAGATAATGCAGAGAATCTCCATGAGTAATCGTTTCAACTGCAGCTGGAATTGCTCGCCAGTTAAGAACTCAACAGGGTAAGGATCTGTCTCGTCATACAGTGTCACGATGTTTAAGAGCATTTGGACTGAAAGCCCACTCTGCAGTGACCAGACCTCTCATTAGCAGAAAGAATCAAAAGGAACATGTTGTGTGGACAGAGGAGAAGTGGTTCACAGTTCATTTTAGTGATGAAAGCAAGTTTAATTTATTTGGGTCTGACGGGAAACATTATGTTTGTCTACAAACTGGGGAAAGACTGAACCTAAAGTGTGTTAAGAAGTCAGTGAAAGATGGTGGAGGAAGTGTTATGGTTTGGGGAATGTTTTCTGCAGCAGACGTTGGACCTCTCATACAGCTACATGGCAGTGAATGCAAGTGTGTATCAGAACCTTCTTCAAGAACACATGGTTCCTTACATGCGTTCATCATTCATTCAGCCAGTAATTTTCATGCAGGACAATGCCCCATGTTACACAGAAAAATGAGTAAAGCAGTTCCTTGGACCAGAAAACGTTGAAACAGTGAAATGGCCAGTCCAGAGTCCTGATCTAAACCCAGTAGAAAACCTCTGGAAAATCCTTGGTGATAAAGTTATGTCCAGGAAACCCACAACAGTCACAGAACTGTAGAAGAGACTGGAAGAAGAGTGGACCAAAATCACACTAGAGCAGTAGCTGAAGATGCTGAAGTCATTCAAAGCAAAGGCCTGTACACGTCCTACTGATTGGTGACTGTTGTTATCTTCACAAAATTGACCTATAATCTGTCTTTGTGCTACAGTCATTGCTGTTCTCTAATTATGATCATCATGTTTTGGGCAAAATAAAGGCTTTATGTTGATAAACCTTGGTTCTTTTGTAAAACACTGCTCTAGTGGCATGGTGCACCCCTTACAAAAAACCTTCAAATGTTCATCAATGTAGATTATATTATCTTTGAAAAAAGCATGTGATCGTACAGTGTTCTCTAATTTTGATCTCCAGTGTAATGTGTAAAATGTGTAAGTGAAGGGGTCTGAATACTTAATGCACTGACTATGAGCTGCACATCACAGCTCCTTACTCCTTCTAGTCCCACATGAGACGTATACCGTAAACACCTGCAGGAACAATCCCATAAAGAAGACGAATGCTCTGTGCACCCTGCATTTATTTAATTTTTAAGGCTCATTAAGGCGTTAATTAACCCTGTACAGTCCAATAAATCGTATATCATAATCATCGCTCTCATTATGTCAGCAGTTAGCTTGAAACTCTAAGCTTAATGATTACTGACTGCAGAAAAAAAATCAAGAAATGCCGTGAATCATGACCAGGAACAGGAGAACTCCTCACTTCTCTGAAATTTCATTTCAGCCACGTTTTATTTAGCACAATGCTTTAGCCCCTGATATACTGGAGCTTCAGAGCAGATAAGGCAGGAACGTGTGCACTGTGGTCACTGAGCCGAGATGTCAGAGACCGCAGTGATTTTATAGCCTCACTCACTGCACTAACGTCTATATACATAATCAGTGGTGTAGCAACTGCTTTTGCCGCCCGGGACGATCGTCAAATTTGCCGCCCCCTCCATTGGCGAGGGCTGAGGGGGGGGGGTTAGGGTGGAAGGTGACATTGGGGATAGCTACCTCACAGGATGGATCTAGACAGCAGGATCACAGCAGATGCAGGAGGGTGAGAGGTGGGAGAGACCGGGCAGCAGATCGGGGAGGGGGAAGCGGCTTATGGGGAGAACGGTGGCGGATGAAGGGGGGCAGCGGCTGATGGGGAGAGCAGTGGCGGATGGAGGGGGGGCAGCAGATGGAGGAGGGCGGTGGCAGATAGGAGGCAGTAGCGGCGGTGGATCGGGGGCGGTGACTACTGCTGCTGCCGCTGCTGTAGCTGCGGCCTGCGGGGGCTGTTCGGGGGCAGCGGTGGATCGGGGGCACTTACCAAATGGCACTTGCAGGGAAGACTCTCCTCAGCTTTCACAGATTGAGTGGTCACCGGCCCCAGATCCAAGGTGATTGGAGAGATTGGTCACAAGGTCGGTCTCTCCAATCAGAGCTGGAGGCGGGTGAAACAAAGTTCACCCAGCTCCAGCCAATGATCAGTGCTATAGCTGCACTGCTCATGGCTGTATTTCAATGTTTCAGCCATTTTTAATGGCTAAAACATCACAGTGGCTGTGATTGGCTGAGTGGCGTTCGTCAGCCAATCACAGCCTCCATAGGTCCGGGGGGAGACACCACCCCTCCTGAGGTCAGGCAAAGGTCCCCTCCTCCCCGAATCTAAGGTTTTTGCACACCGATCGCAGCCACTGGGGCTACGATTTCGCCATGACATACTGGGTAGGTCATGGGTCGTTAAGTACCATATCACCAAGACGTACCCAGTACGTCATGGGTCGTTAAGGGGTTAAAGATGTTCAGGAATGCAGCTGCGGATGGCCCTTTTCTATAAGCTTTCTATTTTTTATTTTTTACCCCCAAAATGCCGCCCCCCCGACACGTGCCACCCGGGGCGGACTGCCCCCTCCTCCTCCCCCCTTGGCTACACCACTGTACATAATGCAGAGCTCAGATCAGGGATTGCAGCGGTACAGAGAGCCAGTATGGTGTCCTAGTATGTAATATTCCGTTTTATTAGTATACCTCCATAATGTAAAGATCTAGCATATGGCATCAACTTGTCCATATTTACATGATTGCTAGGTCTGTCCTACTAATGTGGTTCTCTGATGTGAATATAGCTGCTAGTCAATCAGGGTTTTTTTGCTAATTTTTTTCTGCCCTATTCATAAAAGCTTTCCTTAGAGTTGCTCTTAAATTTGGAGACTTTTGTTGTTTTCATACCAGGTTCTACTAACTCTGAAAAAATTGGCCGAGCTGGGGGGCAAAGGGGTATCACAAAGACTATGGGGACAGCAGGAAACCGGGGCTCCTAAACGCGAGACCTGAGCAAACCACATCCCTCAGAAATACAGCTAAAATCTGTCTTGAGGCAGAGTGAAAAGCACAGGCACGAGATTATGGGCGGGTAGTTGCTGATGACAATCACATAATCTCACGCCTGCGCAATCACGTCACCAGCGGTCACACTGTGCACAGTCCCACTGGCACGGCGCATGCGCGAGACCTCGGGAGCACTGGGCGGCGTCCTCAGGTATAGAAATGAGCGATGGGGGACGGCTTAAAGCGGCAGGAGGGCGACTAACGGACGCAAGAGAGCCCGCCCCCGTGTACATAAAAAAAGATTAGCATACAAAAAGGTAAGACTTTATAAAGTCTTTATTTTGGTCTCAAATGGGGCACAATACCAACAGGAACATTGCTACAATGCAGCCCAGGAGCTGCAGAGGGGGAATCTTTTAGGTTTATTGCAAAATTTCTGCTGACAGGTTCCCTTTAAATATGAGAGAAGCAGATTTAATGAGCCTTTTCTTCCTCTTCCCCTGAGCAAACCACATCCCTCAGAAATACAGCTAAAATCTGTCTTGAGGCAAGATGAGCTGCCGGCTAAGTGAGGGATCGGGTTATAGCTGCTTATTGAAGTCTATGGAGAAGGAAACAGGAGCAAAGAGAGAAAGACACACGCAGCAGATTGTTACTGTTTTTTATTAAAGAAATTTTCTATTTTTGCCTGCAGTTTGTTTTATAACAACTAAGAATGTACAAGCAAATAAAACAGCTTATTCTGAAAAGTCACCGGAAACTGTGGCCCTGAGTCATCAAAGCTTTCATGCTAAAATTCTGACAAAAAAGCTTTGCAAAGTCACAAACCGAAGTCCGAGTTGCTCCTAAAAGTTGTGACTTTTGGAGTTTTGATGACAGTTTATTCCAGCTCTGACAATATAGGTGGAACAGGGGTGGCATGGAGATGTGGCAGGGGTAGAACGCCACAGCTCGTCTAAATGATAAAGACAAGTGATGTTCCCTAAGGCAAAAATCTTACTCCAGTACCTGACTGGAGTGAGATTACTAGCGTTGTTCAGCAAGGCACAGGCCTCTCTTAAGATGCTTTGCAATCATGAAGAGGAGTGCACCTATTCATGAATTAGGAGTGTCTGACTCCAAGACATGCCCCATCAAGATCGGAATCAATACTGCCCGTCTTGATTAATCGGTCACATCTCTTCAGATTAAATTTATCTGGTGCAATTCATTAATACCAGAGATGTAGACACCAGTCTGATGAGGGAGTGTGCTGGGGTCAGACGCTACTGATTCATGACACTAGAGCATCTGATTTGTGGAGTGAACCTCCATGCATAGAGCCAGAAATTTCACTCCAGTCAGGCACTAGAGTGATATTTTTGGTGTAGGTTATGCCACAGCTTGTCTTGAATTACATGAGCTGTGACTTCCCACTCCTGCTGTGTCCTGTGTCACAAGGAGGTTTGCACAAACCTCGCCAACTGTCATTGTGGCGTCAGGCTCTGTTCATATTGCAGATTCCGACACTCCGCATGATGGTCTCTCTGATGAACACAGGCAGACTCAGACATCGACCTGCTATGTGCTGATTCATAGGCAGGTTCGCAAGAGTTAAGCCCGCTACACACGCTTCAATATATCTCACAATCCGTCGTTGGGGTCAAGTTGTAAGTGACGCACATCCGGCATCGTTTGTGAGGTATCTGCGTGTGACATCTACGTGCGATCAGGATTGAACGCAAAACCGTTGATCGCAAACACATCGTATCATTCTCTAGAATTGAGCATTTTGTTGCACGAACCTAGTCAATTGTAACGTGTGACATCCCTCATACGATTTTGATGTCTGAGGCTATGTGCGCAGGTGTGCGCTCTGCACCGCAGCTTAAAGGTCTGCTTCAGAGCGCAGCTGAAAAGCTGCGTTCTGAAGCGCCTCACAATGTCTGTCATTCACTAATCTCTGTCAGTCGGTCACTATCTCTGTCCCTCACTCTCTGTCCATGTCAGTCTATCCCCCTCTCTCATATACTCACTGATCCCCGATCCCCGGCGCTGCACGGCGTTCACACTGCTCCGGCGGCTTTTACTGTTTTGAAAAAGCCGGCCGCCCATTAAACAATCTCGTATTCCCTGCTTTCCCCGCCCACCGGCGCCTATGATTGGTTACAGTGAGACACGCCCCCACTTTGAGTGACAGGTGTCACACTGCACCCAATCACAGCAGCCGGTGGGCGTGTCTATACTGTGTTGTGAAATAAATAATTAAATAATTAAAAAAAACGGCGTACGGTTCCCCCCAATTTTAAAACCAGCCAGATAAAGCCATACGGCTGAAGGCTGGTATTCTCAGGATGGGGAGCTCCACGTTATGGGGAGCCCCCCAGCCTAACAATATCAGCCAACAGCCGCCCAGAATTGCCGCATACATTATATGCGACAGTTCTGGGACTGTACCCGACTCTTCCCGATTTGCCCTGGTGCGTTGGCAAATCGGGGTAATAAGGAGTTATTGGCAGCCCATAGCTGCCAATAAGTCCTAGATTAATCATGTCAGGCGTCTATGAGACACCCTCCATGATTAATCTGTAAATTACAGTAAATAAACACACACCCGAAAAAATCCTTTATTAGAAATAAAAAACACAAACATATACCCTGGTTCACCACTTTAATCAGCCCCAAAAAGCCCTCCATGTCCGGCGTAATCCAGGATGCTCCAGCGTCGCTTCCAGCGCTGCTGCATGCAGGTGACCGGAGCTGCAGAAGACACCGCCGCTCCGGTCACCTCCACGCAGGTAATGAAGACAGCCGCGCGATCAGCTGCTGTCACTGAGGTTACCCGCTGTCACTGGATCCAGCGGTGGCCGCGGGTAACCTCAGTGACAGCTCAGCTGATCGCGCTACTCACCGCCGCTCCTATCACCTCCACGCAGCAACTGAGGTGAGTGGCGCGATCAGCTGAGCTGTCACTGAGGTTACCCGCGGCCACCGCTGGATCCAGTGACAGCGGGTAACCTCAGTGACAGCAGCTGATCGCGCGGCTGTCTTCATTACCTGCGTGGAGGTGACCGGAGCGGCGGTGTCTTCTGCAGCTCCGGTCACCTGCATGCAGCAGCGCTGGAAGCGACGCTGGAGCATCCTGGTTTACGCCGGACATGGAGGGCTTTTTGGGGCTGATTAAAGTGGTGAACCAGGGTATATGTTTGTGTTTTTTATTTCTAATAAAGGATTTTTTCGGGTGTGTGTTTATTTACTGTAATTTACAGATTAATCATGGAGGGTGTCTCATAGACGCCTGACATGATTAATCTAGGACTTATTGGCAGCTATGGGCTGCCAATAACTCCTTATTACCCCGATTTGCCAACGCACCAGGGCAAATCGGGAAGAGCCGGGTACAGTCCCAGAACTGTCGCATATAATGTATGCGGCAATTCTGGGCGGCTGTTGGCTGATATTGTTAGGCTGGGAGGCTCCCCATAACGTGGAGCTCCCCATCCTGAGAATACCAGCCTTCAGCCGTATGGCTTTATCTGGCTGGTTTTAAAATTGGGGGGGACCGCACGCCGTTTTTTTAAATTATTTAATTATTTATTTCACTACACAGTATAGACACGCCCACCGGCTGCTGTGATTGGGTGCAGTGTGACACCTGTCACTCAGAGTGGGGGCGTGTCTCACTGTAACCAATCATAGGCGCCGGTGGGCGGGGAAAGCAGGGAATACGAAATTGTTTAATGGGCGGCCGGCTTTTTCAAAACAGTAAAAGCCGCCGGAGCAGTGTGAATGCCGTGCAGAGCCGGGGATCGGGGATTGGTGAGTATATGAGAGAGGCCTGCTAACTTCAGTAACTTAGGAGATTAGCGGTCACCGGTGAGTCCTTCACTGGTGACCGCTAATCAGTACACGGCACAGACAGAGCCGCAGCATGACCGTGAAGTCGGGTGAAGTTCACCCGAGTTCATTCTGACAGTGCGGCTCTGTCTGTGTCTGCTGTCATCTGCCATTCAGCTCTGCTACATGGCTGTCTGTGTCTGCTGTTAGCGGCCATGTAGCCGAGCTGAATGGCAGATGACATAGTAAAAACGCATCCCTACACAGTACACACGCTTGGCAAGTCAATAAATAAAAAAAAAGGGTGCCCAATGCATACGTCACAGAACACATGATCTAAAGGATCGCACACAAAATTGATCAATTTAACATAGACTACTAACGCTCGTGTGACAGCAAATGAACGACCAACGTGCGATCTCATTCAATCGCATATGCGACCTGGGCGTGTCACATCGCAAATGCGATTGTACAACTAATTGCAACGTGTAAAGTGGGCTTTACTCTCTTCTAGGCTGCTTGCTCCTTTAATCACATGTTGTGGTGATCACTAGTGATGAGCGAGTACTAAAAAGCTCGGGTGCTCGAGGCTCGGGCCGAGCCTACCAAGATAATCGTGTACTCGGCCCGAGCACCGAGCCCAATGTTATCCTATGAGAGACCCAAGTATTTTTATGAAATGACCCCCGGCAGCATGTAGAAACCCTAAAAATGTCACAAAAGTCTCAGAAGAGTGCTCAAATGACATGGCAACAGCATGGGGAAGACCCCTTGAAGCATTTATCACTCAAAAGTCACAGCTGTGAACAATTTTGTCCGCGTTTTACGCCATTTTGCATGAGGGCCTGTAAACCAGAAGTGCCCATTGTAAGGAAGTGGGACTATTGTAGTATAGCCCTTTGGCAGGGCAGCCAAAAATTGGGAGGCTCCACATTGTCCCTGGATAGAGACGTGCATGATGGCCTGTAAACCAGAAGTGCCCATTGTAAGGAAGTGGGACTATTGTAGTATAGCCCTTTGGCAGGGCAGCCAAAAATTGGGAGGCTCCACATTGTCCCTGGATAGAGACCTGTTAGGTTCTTAGTGCGTCCGTGCTTGCATTTAAAAACCGCACGTGTGTGCCTGTTGGTGGCAGCGTTCAGGTGCACTTGTGTGCGTTTTGCACAAACTTGGATATAACGCACAAGTCTAGTGAATACACATCAGCAGAGCATTGCAAAGTGCGCAAGGTCGTTGGCAATGAACAAGGAAGTGGACGTGATGGTGGTGCAGGCAGAGACCGAGGTCGTGTGCAAGCTCTAATTTCGCCACAACAAAGGGCCACATCTACTCGCTCGCACATCCTGTCCCAAATTCTTGGGGACCGCAGCAGTACACCGCTCTTGAACCAAGACCAGTGTCAACAGGTTGTTAGTTGGATAGCGGATAATGCTTCCAGTCATATTGGCACCACCACAAATACTCTGTCTTCCACACGGTCAAGTGTCAGTAGCCGTGATACTGCACCGCACATTTCAGAACCTGATCCTCCTTCCTACCACCAAGCCGAGTACACGTCCACGGACACTCGGAAGAGCTGTTCACGTTTCCATTCACACATTCTGGCCTCTCGCCAGCTCCTGTTGAAGTGGGTCATGGCGAGATTGTATGTACAGATGCCCAAATATTTGAGCAAACACGTTCTCACGAAGTTGGCAATGTGTCTCAACAAGGGGTGGCCGATGATGAGACACAATTGTCAGGAAGTCAGGAGGAGGAGCAGGATGTGGAAGAGGAAGACGACGTGGTGGATGATCCAGTAACTGACCCAACCTGGCAGGAGGATATGCAGAGCGAGGACAGCAGTGTACAGGGGGAGGGAGGCGTAGCTTCCCAACAGGCAGTAAGAAGCAGGGTGGTGGCCCCAGGCAGAAGTCAGGCAACCGTTCCCCAGAACAACAACACGACACAAGGTGCCTGTACAAATGTTAGGTCTTCCCGAGTCTGGCAGTTTTTTAAGTTGGCTCCAGTTGATTCTAAAAAGGCCATTTGCAACACCTGCCATGCCAGCATCAGCAGGGGTACCAAAACTAGCAGCCTGACCACCACCAGCATGATCAGGCACATGTTAGCCAAGCACCCGACTTTGTGGGTTGTACAACAGAGTCGAGGAGCAGTGCTTGGTGATGTCACTGCTGCGTCTTCGCTTGTTGTGCATGCGAGCCAATCCCCTGTCCATGCTGCCCGCGAACAAGCCTCCTCCGGCCCTGCACCTGCAGTTGCCCACGCAGATATAACACCATCATCAAGCACGTCCTTGTCCCAGCGCAGCGTTCAGTTATCCATCCAGCAAACCTTTGAACGCAGGCGCAAATACACTGCCAACGCCCCACATGCCACACTTCTAAATGCTAACATTTGGCGACTGCTTGCACTGGAAATGTTGCCTTTTAGGCTGGTGGAGACAGAAGCATTCCGCGACCTGATGGCGGCAGCTGTCCCACGTTACTCGGTCCCCAGCCGCCACTATTTCTCCCGGTGTGCCGTCCCCGCATTGCATAACCACGTGTCACAAAACATCACACGTGCCCTGAACAATGCTGTTTCAGCCAAAGTCCACCTAACCACAGACACGTGGACAAGTGCTTGTGGGCAAGGCCGCTACATCTCGTTGACGGCACACTGGGTTAATATTGTGGAAGCTGGGACCCAGTCTGAGCAAGGGACGGAACACGTCCTTCCCACACCAAGGTTTGCAGGCCCTACCTCAGTCAGGGTTTCACCTACACTCTACAGCTCCGGAATGTCATGCTCCTCAGCCTTTTCCTCCTCCTGCGCATCCTCATCCACTTTACCTTCCACACCAGTCCCAAGCTGGAAGCACTGCAGCACTGCCTCGGCGAAGCGGCAACAGGCTGTGCTGAAGCTAATCTGCATAGTTGACAAACCCCACAATGCAGAAGAGGTGTGGACAGCTCTGAAACAGCAGGCAGATCACTGGCTCACACCTCTGAACCTAAAGCCAGGAAAGGTCGTGTGTGACAATGGCCGGAACCTGGTGGCAGCTTTGAGGCGAGGCCAGCTGACACATGTTCCATGCGTGGCCCATGTGCTCAACCTCGTGGTTCAGCGGTTTCTAAAGTCATACCCAGAGCTGTCTGATCTGCTGGTAAAAGTTTGCCACCTGTCTGCACATTTTCGAAAGTCACCTACTGCTTCAGCCGGCCTTGCCGGCTTTCAGCGCCATTTGCATCTTCCGGCTCACAGACTGGTGTGTGATGTCCCCACGCGTTGGAATTCAACTCTGCACATGTTGGTCAGGATATGTGAGCAGAAGAGGGCAGTTGTTGAGTACCTGAATCACCTAAGCCGTCGGGAAATGGGTCAAACTGCACACATAACACCTGAGGAGTGGAGATGGATGTCCGACCTATGTACCATCCGCCAAAACTTTGAGGACTCCACCAAGATGGTGAGCGGCGATGACGACATTATTAGCGTCACCATACCGCTTCTCTGCCTTCTAAAATAATCTCTGCTCAAAAACAAACATGATGCATTGCAGGCGGAGCGCGATGAGTTGGAGCAAGAAACAGTAGTGGGTGTGGGTGATAACACACAGCCCAGCCTCGTCTCATCACAACGTGCAGTGGAGGACTATGACGAGGAGGAGGATGAAGACATGGAGCAACTCTCCGGCCAAATTGAGGATATGACATGCAGTCATATCCTCGGTTCAGCGTGGCTGGCCAGAGGACAGGGTAGATGATGAGGAGGAGGAGGAGGACAGCATGTTCAGTCATCGTGTTGGTCAGGATACTGAAGTGATGGCTGTTAAGAGTCTGGCGCACATGGCTGACTTTATGGTAAGCTGCCTGTCTCGTGACCCTCGCGTTAAGAACATCTTGGCCGACAATCATTAGTGGTTGGTAACACTGTTAGACCCACGCTAAAAGGAGAACTTTATGTCTCTTATTCCCGAGGCGGAGAGGTCAGGCAAAATGCAGCAGTTCCAGAAGGCCATAGTCACGGAAGTAGGCAAAGCATTCCCCTCACGAAACGCTAGCGGCATAGGTCAGGAATCAGTGGACAACCAAGGCGTACAGCCAAGAGGGGCACAAGTCCAATCCGCCAGAGGTAGGGGAACAGTCTTTAAGATGTGGGACAGTTTTCTCAGCCCCTCACATACCACAGCCCCTGAGATGCGGGGTAGTGCCACAAGAAATTCTAAGTTTGCCCAGATGCTCAGGGAGTACCTTGCAGATTGAACAACTGTACTCCGACATTCCTCTGTGCCTTACAATTATTGGGTATCCAAGCTGGACACGTGGCATGAATTGGCTCTCTACGCCTTGGAAGTCCTGGCCTGCCCTGCCGCTAGCATTTTGTCAGAGCGTGTTTTTAGTGCCGCAGGTGGAATCATTACAGATAAACGCACCCGCCTGTCAACTGAAAATGCTGACAGGCTGACTCTGATCAAGATGAACAAGGGTTGGATTGGGCCAGACTTCACCAGCAAATGACAGCGGAATTTAAAGTTTGTAACGGGAATTTGCCATGTACCTCCACTCACCCATGGGTACACACTTCTGGACTTTGGCTAATCGCTAGACTGCTCCTCCTTCTCCTCATGCGCCACCATGATGACCGTTACAATAGTTAGGCTGTTGTTTCAGGTATACCCCCAGTGGCAAATTTTTTCGCCCATTCTTTCAGAATGGGCATTACAACGACAGGAGACCCGCTCCTTTGCAATGGGAACAATGTTTTGAGGCCCTCATGCACGTCTCTATCCAGGGACAATGTGGAGCCTCCCAATTTTTGGCTGCCCTGCCTAAGGGCTATACTACAATAGACCCACTTCCTGACAATGCACACTTCAGGTTTACAGGCCCTCATGCATGTCTCTATCCAGGGACAATGTGGAGCCTCCAAATTTTTGGCTGCCCTGCCTAAGGGCTATACTACAATAGACCCACTTCCTTACAATGGGCACTTCAGGTTTACAGGCCATCATGCATGTCTCTATCCTGGGACAATGTGGAGCCTCCCAATTTTTGGCTGCCCTGCCTAAGGGCTATACTACAATAGACCCACTTCCTTACAATGGGCACTTCAGGTTTACAGGCCATCATGCACGTCTCTATCCAGGGACAATGTGGAGCCTGACGCTGCCACCGACTGCCACACACGTGCGGTTTTTAAATGCAAGCACGGACGCAATAAGAACCTAACAGGTTTTTAGGAGCGACAATTACTGAGAAGTTTGACACTATCAGACACTGCTGACGTGTATTATTCACTATACTTGTGCGTTATATACTAGTTTGTGCAAAACGTGCACCTGTACGCTGCCACCGACAGGCACACACGTGCGGTTTTTAAATGCAAGCACGGACGCACTAAGAACCTAACAGGTTTTTAGGAGCGACAATTACTGAGACGTCTGACACTATCAGGACTGTTTTAGACTGTGTACACCAGCCCCCGATATGATGAAGGCTGGTATACGGTCACCACTAGGAATGGCTATAAACCCTGCCTGCCTGCCTGTATACAGCTACAATAGTCCTGAGAAGGACTCTTCTGGTCACTAGCCTGTATTCCGACCTGGCTATACCCTGCCTGCCCTGCCTGTATACAGCAACAATAGTCCTGAGAAGGACTCTGCTCCTGTACTCCGACCTGGCTATACCCTGCCTGCCTGTATACAACTACAATAGTCCTGAGAAGGACTTCTGGTCACACTGTTTGCAGCCCTGCTACGGAAATAACTATAAAGGGCCGCAAACCTTTCCCTGAAGCAGCAACACTCACCCTGCACTGACTGTCTGGATGGCTGTGTGCAGAGCACAGCGTGCCCGCCGGTATAAAGGCCCGGTCACGCTGTGCGGGCCGGCCAATCACTGCAATTCCACAACTAACAGGGCTGTGGCATTGCAGTGGTCTGCCAGCCAATCCCTGCATGAGGGCTGGCTCTCAAAAGAGCGCCAACATGCTTGGTTGAAGACCACGAGTACAGCACGAGTATCGCGAGATTACTCGGTCCCCGCCGAGTAGCCCGAGTACAGTGATACTCATGCGAGTACCGAGTAGTGACAAGCATACTCGCTCAACACTAGTGATCACATCTGCTGTTCTCCTAAATATACTGTTGGAATCCTTCTGCTCTTTCCTTGGTATGGTTGTGGAGTTTACCCCTGTTCATTTGTACTTGCTTCCTGCTCTTGTTTTCCTCCTGAATCTCTAATTGTGTGTGCATGCAGCGTGACAGACTTTCTTTTTTTTACCCTGGTCTGTCTTTTTATGTAGTTTCAAGACACTCCTGTTCCGTCCCTCCCGAATTAGATCAGGACTGGTCAGGAGCAGGGCCAGGAAGGGGACTCAGGTCTCTCTACTATTAGGAGTATCCGTGAAAAAATTGAAAACATAAGCTTGAGAGATAGTATAGGAGCCCTGGTTCCCAGCTATCCCACAGTCATCGTGACACACCCTACTTCAGTGAGCTGAAGGCTTACATGTGTATATACAAAATGTGGGACAAAGCCAGTAAGTCCCCTGAGATGTTATATTTCGTATATACAGTATATATATACGATTGGGTTCGGTTCTAGTGACTGCGGAGGCCAGGTCATCTGGCGTAGCACCCCATCACTCTCCGTCTTAGTCAAATAGCCCTTACACAGCCTGGAGGTGTGTTTGGGGTCATTGTAATGTTGCAAAATAAATGATGGTCCAACTAAACGCAAACCAGATGGAAAAGCACGCCGCTGCAAGATGCTGTGGTAGCCATGCTGGTTCTGTATGCCTTCAATTTTGAATAAATCCCCAACAGTGTCACCAGCAAAACACCCCCACACCATCACACCTCCTCCTCCATGCTTCACGGTGGGAACCGGCCATGTAGAGTCCATCCGTTCACCTTTTCTGCATCGCACAGAGACACTGTGGTTGGATCCAAAGATCTCAAATTTGTACTCATCAGACCAAAGCACAGATTTCCACTGGTCTAATGTCCATTCCTTGTGTGAGCCCAAATAAGTCTCTTCTTCTTGTTGCCTGTCCTTAGCATTGGTTTCCTAGCAGCTATTTTACCATGAAGGCCTGCTGCACATAGTCTCCTTTCTTTGTAGCGTTTGATGATTTTTGCCACTGCACTTGGGGACACTTTCAAAGTTTCCCAATTTTTCGGACTGACTGACCTTCATTTCTTAAAGTAATGATGGCCACTCGTTTTTCTTTACTTAGTTGCTTTTTTCTTGCCATAATGCCAATTCTAACAGTCTATTCAGTAGGACTATCAGTTGTGTATCCACCAGACGTCCACACAACACAACTGATGGTCCCAACCCCATTTATAAGGCAAGAAATCTCACTTATTAAACCTGACAGGGCAGACCTGTGAAGTGAAAACCATTTCTGAAGGCCAAGAGTGTGCAAAGTAGTAAATCAAAGCAAAAGGTGGCTACTTTGAAGAACCTAGAATATAAGACATATTTTCAGTTGTTTCACAATTTTTTGTTAAGTATTTCATTCCACATGTGCTAATTCATAGTTTAGATGCCTTCAATGGGAATCTACAATTTTCAGAGTCATGAAAATAAAGAAAACTCTTTGAATGAGAAGGTGTGTCCAAACGTTTGGTCTGTACTGTATATATATATATATATATATATATATATACGGTATACACTGTGTGCAGAATTATTGGGCAAGTTGTATTTTAGAGGATTTTTTTTTATTATTGATGAACAACTATGTTCTCAATTAACCCAAAAGACTCATAAATATCAAATCTTAATATTTTTGGAAGTTGGAGTGTTTTTTTTTATATTTGGTATCTTAGGAGGATATCTGTTTGTGCAGGTAACTATTACTGTGCAGAATTATTAGGAAATTTAATAAAACCAAATATATTGCCATCTCACTTGTTTATTTTTTTACCAGGTAAACCAATATAACTGCACAAAATTTAGAAATAAACATTTCTGACATGCAAAAACAAAACCCCAAAAATTTAGACACTCAACAGCCTACCATCCATAGATTCTGTCAGTTGCTTGATCTGTTTATGATCAACATTGTGTGCAGCAGCCACCGCAGCCTCCCAGACACTGTTCAGAGAGGTGTACTGTTTTCCCTCCCTGTAGATCTTACAATTTAATGAGGGATCACAGGTTCTCTATGGGGTTCAGATCAGGTGAACAAGGGGGCCATGTCATTATTTTTTCATCTTTTAGACCTTTACTGGCCAGCCACGCTGGGGAGTAGTTGTATGCATGTGATGGAGCATTGTCTTGCATGAAAATCATGTTTTTCTTGAACGATACTGACTTCTTCCTGTACCACTTCTTAAAGAAGTTGTCTTCCAGAAACTGGCAGTAGGTCTGGGAGTTGAGCTTTACTCCATCCTCAACCCGAAAAGGTCCCACAAGTTCATCTTTGATGATACCAGCCCATACCAGTACCCCACCTCCACCTTGCTGGCGTCTGAGTCAGAGTAGAGCTCTCTGCCCTTTACTGATCCAGCCTCTGGCCCATCCATTTGGCCCATCAAGAGTCACTCTCATTTCATCAGTCCATAAAACCTTTGAAAAATCAGTCTTAAGATATTTCCTGGCCCAGTCTTGACGTTTTATCTTATGTTTCTTTTTCAAAGGTGGTGGTTTTTCAGCCTTCCTTACCTTAGCCATGTCCCTGAGTATGGCACACCTTGTGCTTTTTGATATTCCAGTAACGTTGCAGCTCTGAAATATGGCCAAACTGGTGGCAAATGGCATTTTGGCAGCTTCACGCTTGATTTTCTTCACTTCATGGGCAGTTTTTTTGCGCCTTTTTTGCCCAACACACTTCTTGCGACCCTGTTGGCTATTTGCCATGAAATGCTTGATTGTTCAGTGATCATGCTTTAAAAGTTTGGCAATTTCAAGACTGCTGCATCCCTCTGCAAGACATCTCACAATTTTAGACTTTTCAGAGCCCGTCAAATCTCTCTTCTGACCCATTTTGCTAAAGGAAAGGAAGTTGCCTAATAATTAAGCACCCCTTATATAGGGTGTTGATGTCATTACACCGCACCCCTCCTCATTACAGAGATGCACATCACCTGATTTACTTAACTGGTAGTTGGCTCTCTATGCAGCTTGGAGTAGGACAACATGTATAAAAATTATCATGTGATCAAAACACTCATTTGCCTAATAATTTTGCACACAGTATATATATATATACAGTAAATATATGCAGTGCAGACCAAATGGACACATCTTCTCATCTCTACAACTATTAAGAGGAGACTTTGTGCAGCAGGCCTTCATGGTAAAATAGCTGCTAGGAAACCACTGCTAAGGACAGGCAACAAGCAGAAGAGACTTGTTTGGGCTAAAGAACACAAGGAATGGACATTAGACCAGTGGAAATCTGTGCTTTGGTCTGATGAGTCCAAATTTGAGATCTTTGGATCCAACCACCGTGTTTTTGTAGAAAATGTAAACGGATGGACTCTACATGCCTGGTTCCCACCGTGAAGCATGGAGGAGGAGGTGTGATGGTGTGGTGGTGCTTTGCTGGTGACACTATTGGGAATTTATTCAAAATTGAAGGCATACAAAACCAGCATGGTTACCACAGCATCTTGCAGCGGCATGCTACTCCATCTGGTTTGCGTTTAGTTGGACCATCATTTATTTTTCAACAGGACAATGACCCCAAACACACCTCCCGGCTGTGTAAGGGGTATTTGACTAATGCCGGCATCACACGGTACGATATATCGTGCGATATGTCAGCGGGGTCACGTCGTTAGTGACGCACATCTGGCATCGTATGGCATAACGTACCATGTGACACCTCCGAACGACGGTGAACGAGCAAAAATACTCACCTTATCGTTGCTCGTTGACACGTCGTTCATTTTCAAAATGTCAGTCCTCCTTCTGTGCTACGGTTATTCATCGTTACCGAAGCAGCACACGTCGCTCCGTGTGACACCCCGGGAATGACGAACACAGCTTACCTGCGTCCCGCTGGCAATACGGAAGAAAGGAGGTGGGCGGGATGTTTACGTCCCGCTCATCTCCAGCCCTCTGCTTCTATTAGCCGGCCGCTGTGTGACGTTGCTGTGACTCCGAACATCCCTCCCCCTTCAGGAAGAGGATGTTCGCCGCCCACAGCAACGTTGCCCGGGAGGTAAGTGCGTGTGACGGGGGTTTAACGACTTTGTGCGACACGGGCAACTAATTGCCCGTGACGCACAAACGACGGGGGCGGGTACGATCGCTCGTGCGATCGCACGATAGATCGTCCCGTGTGACGCCAGCCTAAGAAGGAAAGTGATGGGATGCCATGCCAGATGACCTGGTCTCCACAGTCACCAGACCTGAACCCAATCGAGATGGTTTGGGGTGAGCTGGACCGCTGAGTGAAGGCAAAAGGGCCTACAAGTGCTAAGCATCTCTGGGAACTCCTTCAAGACTGTTGGAAAACCATTTCCGGTGACTACCTCTTAAAGCTCATCAAGAGAATGCCAAGAGTGTGCAAAGCAGTAATCAAAGCAAAAGATGGCTACTTTGAAGAACCTAGAATATAAGACATATTTTCAGTTGTTTCACACTTTTTTAAGTATTTCACTTCACATGTGTTAACTCATAGTTTTGATGCCTTCAATGTGAATCTACAATTTTTAGAATCATGAAAATAAAGAAAACTCTCTGAATGAGGTGTGTCCAAACTTTTGGTCTGTACTGTATATATATATATATATATATATATATATATATATATATATATATATATACACACATACATCTCTTTCCGCTTCCAACCAGTGCATTCATGATCCCTAATGATGGTAATGCCAGTAGGTTATAATGAGACAGTAACAGGACAGATACTGTCATTGACAGAAACTACTAGCTATCCATATTAGATCACGTTGATATGCATGGTTTTTTTTTTTCGATTTCTATATTGTCAGTTACAGATTTCTTGCAGATTTCAGAGTTTATTGCCGGTATCAATACCATAAGAAGATTCACTAATACTATTGCATATGATGGCATAACTTAATGGCGCTATAACGTGTCGTAACAATGCAAATAGGGAAAGAATTAAAAACGGGGTAAAAATAGTCATGTAAATCAAATTAACATCCTTAATATAAGGCGCTATATTCTAAATTGATTTTCATGGCTGACAGTTACATGATATGGTATAGGTCATGATACTGACAGCAATGTCATGAGCCGGATGATAATGGTCCACGTGTGACATCTATACAGGATCGCAGGCATCATTACTGCATTCTCTTGCTCTGCTATCATGATATTCTCTGACAATGGACCCAGTAATGAAGCTAATTTAATATATATATATATATATATATATATATATATATATATATATATATACACTGTATATATACCCCTCACATTTTTGCATATATTTTATTATATCTTTCCATGTGACACTGAAGATATGACACTTTGATACAATGTACAGTAGTCAGTGTATAGCTGGAATAGTAGTATAACTTTGGTGCCCTCTAAATAACTAAATACACAGCCATTAATGTCTAAATCTCTGGCAACAAAAGTGAGTACACCCATAAGTTGAAATGGACAAGTTGTGCAAAATTAGTCAGTTTCCCTCCCCGGTGTCATGTGACTCATTAGTGTTACACGTTAGGTTTCAATGGGGAGCAATTGTGTTACATTTGCTGTTATCGCTGACACACTCTCTCATACTAATCACTAGAAGTACAACATGGCTCCTCATGGCAATGAATTATTATTATTATTATTATTATTTATTTATAGAGCACCATTAATTCCATGGTGCTGTACATGAGAAGGGGGTTACATACAAAATACGTATACAAGTTACAGTAGACAGACTAGTACAGAGGGAAGAGGGCCCTACCCTTGCGGGCTTACATTCTATAGGATTATGGGGAGGAGACAATAGGTGGGGTGTAGGTCAGGCGGCGGCTCCGCACGGTGGTCGGGCGGCAGCTCCGCACGGTGGTCGGGCGGCAGCTCCGCACGGTGGTCGGGCGGCAGCGAGTTCATTGTAGATTGTAGGCATTTCTGAACAGATGAGTTTTCAGGTTCCGTTTGAAGTTTGCAAGGGTAGGGAATAGTCTGACGTGTTGAGGCAGCGAGTTCCAGGAGACTGGGGATGCTCGGGAGAAGTCTTGGAGTCGGTTGCGTGAGGAGCGAATGAGAGAGGAGGAGAGGAGGAGATCTTGGGAGGACCGGAGGTGACGTGTTGGAGTGTAGTGGGAGAGTAGTTCGGAGATGTACGGAGGGGAAAGATTATGCACAGCTTTGTAGGTCAGTGTTAGAAGTTTGAATTGGATACGGTGGAAGATTGGAAGCCAGTGGAGGGACGTGCAGAGGGGAGAAGCGGGGTGGTATTGAGGAGAGAGGTGGATAAGTCGGGCAGCAGAGTTAAGGATGGACTGGAGAGGGGCGAGCGTGTTGGCAGGGAGGCCACAGAGGAGGATGTTACAGTAGTCGAGGCGGGAGATTATGAGGGCATGCACTAGCATTTTAGTAGATTGCAAATTGAGGAAAGGGCGGATTCTGGAAATATTTTTGAGTTGAAGACGGCAGGAGGTGGTGAGGGACTGGATGTGTGGTATGAAGGATAAGGCAGAGTCAAAGGTCACTCCGAGGCAGCGAACTTTGGGAATTCTATGAGGACCTGAAAAAAAAGAATTGTTGCTCTACATAAAGATGGCCTGATGCTATAAGAAGATTGCCAACACCCTGAGACTGAGCTGCAGCAGGGTGGCCAAGACAATACAGCGGTTTAACAAGACAGGTTCCATTCAGAACAGGCCTCACCATGTTCCACCCAAGAAGTAGAGTGCACATGCTTAGCGTCATAGTCAGAGGTCGTCTTTTCAAAATAGATGAGTGCTGCTGTGGTGCCCCTGAGGCTTCGGTCACCACAGGGTACTGCACCTCATTTAAGGTGCGGTACTCATCCTGGATCCAGAGGAGGTCGCTACTGGTTTCACTACACACAACCTCATTCACACAATTAGGTTGCCCTCCCCAATGGGGACCGGGCTAGGGTCAGGTCTTAAGGCAGTCAACAAACATGGGGAGGCCTTCACCAACTAGTGACAGGGAACTGGGGGAGGAGAAGCCACCAGGGGGAGTTAGGAGCAAACACAACAGTTATAGTTATTCAGCAGGAGAGAAAGAGAGCAGTCGGGTTTTACCAGTGGCTCTGGTGGAACGCAGGAGTCAATACGGTTGCCGAGGGGAGAGCTTAATTGCTCCCTTGGGAGCTGTGCAGTGCAGGGTGCAGAATCCTAGGGTGGAACATAGTTGAAGTTGTATCACCAAAATCTGCAGGTCAGGGGGATTGTAAGTCCCTCTGGCCACCACAGTTCCCAGAGAACAGTGCTACATAGGGTCCGGGACCGTGATCTAAGTCAGGCCCCACCATGGACCCGCAGCACCTGTACGGGACGGGAGTCCACTTTTTCAAGAACTGGGGTCCCCAAGAAGCTTCAGGCCACGGGGATCCATCTCTAAAGGCGCAAGGAGAAGGGCCCACCATTCACTGTACCGGTTCTGACCTCTATCATATCCGAGATCGATTGGGGCCCATCACGGCAGTGACCGGCATTTCCCGGGTGAACCAGGACTGTGAGTAAAGAAACCTTGAACCCGCCAAGACTGTGTCTGCCTTTCCTTGCCGACGCCCTGCACTTTGGCGCCCGCCATCACTACTCTCCTCATCATCCTCCCCGGGGTCCGCTCCACCTGTGGGTAACAGAATCCCCTTAGCTGCTACTACCATCCGCCCCGGAGGACAGCGACAGCAGCGGCGGTTATTTCCTGGCCGCATACCGCAGGTGGCGTCACAAGAAAAACTATCCCATCACCCATTCCCCTCCGTGGACACCTCGGTGTCACAAAACCGGGCAGGGCCACCCATGACATCCCCTGACCCTCACCAGCCCGGTGATGAGTATCTTCCCTGTGAGGTGCTCCACTGCCAGCATTGCTAAAGAGAATAAAGGAGTAGGAGTCCATCTTTCAGTGCTCAGACTATATACCACACAATGTATGAAATTGGTCTCCATGGCTGTTGTCCCCAAAGGAAACTTCTTCAAGATGATGTACAAGAAAGCCACAGTATGCTGAAGACGAGCATTCTAAGGACATGGATAACTAGAACAATCTCCTGTGGTCTGATGAGACCAAAACAAACCTAATTTGGTTCAGTTGGTGTCAAGCTTGAGTGGCGGCTACCAGGTGAGAAGTACAAAAACAAGTGTGTATTTCCTACAGTCAAGCATGGTGGTGGGAGTGTCATTGGTTTGAGGCTGCATGAGGGATGCCGGCTGTCAGGAGCTACATTTCATTCAGGGAACCATGAATGCCAACATGTATTGTCACATACTAAAGCAGAGCATGATCCCCCTCCCCTCTCAAACTGGACCACAGTGCTGTATTATAACATAATAATGACCCCAAGCACACCTCCAAGACGACCACTGACTTGCTAAAGAAACTGAAGGTAAAGGTGCTGGACTGGCCAAGCATCTCCTAACCTAAACCCTATTGAGCAATTGTGGAGCCCCCTCAAATGAAAGGTGAAGGAGCAAAAGGTCTCTAAAGCCCGCTACACACGCTTCAATATATCTCACAATCTGTCGTTGGGGTCAAGTTGTAAGTGACGCACATCCGGCATCGTTTGTGAGGTATCTGCGTGTGACATCTACTTGCGATCAGGATTGAACGCAAAACCGTTGATCGCAAACACATCGTATCATTCTCTAGAATTGAGCGTTTTGTTGCACGAACCTAGTCAATTGTAACGTGTGACATCCCTCATACGATTTTGGTGTCTGATGCTATGTGCGCAGGTGTGCGCTCTGCAGCTTAAAAAAGGTCCGCTTCAGAGCGCAGCTGAAAAGCTGCGTTCTGAAGCGCCTCACAATGTCTGTCAGTCACTAATCTCTGTCAGTCGGTCACTATCTCTGTCCCTCACTCTCTGTCCATGTCAGTCTATCCCCCTCTCTCATATACTCACCGATCCCCGATCCCCAGGGCTGCACGGCGTTCACACTGCTCCGGCGGCTTTTACTGTTTTGAAAAAGCCGGCTCCGGTCACCTCCATGCAGCAGCGCTGGATGCGACGCTGGAGCATCCTGGATGACGCCGGACATGGAGGGCTTTTTAAAGTGGTGAACCAGGGTATATGTTTGTGTTTTTATTTCTAATAAAGGATTTTTTCGGGTGTGTGTGTTTATTTACTGTAATTTACAGATTAATCATGGAGGGTATCTCATAGACGCCTGACATGATTAATCTAGGGCTTATTGGCAGCTATGGGCTGCCAATAACTCCTTATTACCCCGATTTGCCAACGCACCAGGGCAAATCGGGAAGAGCCGGGTACAGTCCCAGAACTGTCGCATATAATGTATGCGGCAATTCTGGGCGGCTGTTGGCTGATATTGTTAGGCTGGGGGGCTCCCCATAACGTGGAGCTCCCCATCCTGAGAATACCAGCCTTCAGCTGTATGGCTTTATCTGGCTGGTATTAAAATTGGGGGGAACCGCACGCTGTTTTTTTTAATTATTTAATTATTTATTTCACTACACAGTATAGACACGCCCACCGGCTGCTGTGATTGGGTACAGTGTGACACCTGTCACTCAGCGTGGGGGCGTGTCTCACTGTAACCAATCATAGGCGCCGGTGGGCGGGGAAAGCAGGGAATACGAAATTGTTTAATGGGCGGCCGGCTTTTTCAAAACAGTAAAAGCTGCCGGAGCAGTGTGAACGCCGTGCAGTGCCGGGGATCGGGGATTGGTGAGTATGAGAGAGGGCTGCTAACTTCAGTAATTTAGGAGATTAGCGGTCACCGGTGAGCCCTTCACTGGTGACCGCTAATCAGGGCGTGACACAGACAGAGCCGCAGCATGAAAATGAAGTCGGGTGAAGTTCACCTGAGTTCATTCTGACAGTGCGGCTCTGTCTGTGTCTGCTGTCATCTGCCATTCAGCTCTGCTACATGGCTGTCTGTGTCTGCTGTTAGCGGCCATGTAGCAGAGCTGAATGGCAGATGACATAGTAAAAACGCATCCCTACACATTACACACGCTTGGCAAGTCAATAAATAAAAAAAAAAAAAAAGGTGCCCAATGCATACGTCACAGAACACATGATCTAAAGGATCGCACATAACATTGATCAATTTAACATAGACTACTAACGCACGTGTGACAGCAAATGAACGACCTACGTGCAATCTCATAAGATCCCATATGCAACCTGGGCGTGTCACATTGCAAATGCGATTGTACAACTAATTGCAACGTGTAAAGGGGGCTTAACATCCACCAGCTCCGTGATGTCGTCATGGAGGATGGAAGAGGATCCAGCGGCTCTTGTGAAGCTCTAGTGAACTCCTTGAAATTAAGGCAATACTGAAAAATAATGGTAGTAGCAAAAAGGATTTGCGGGGCACTACTTTCACTGAGGACTGTCCACATCAAACAATCAGCAGCTAGTTGTGGAAAGCACACACGGTGCTATTGATCTCTGCTGCGACCAGAGGAGACTTCCAGGTCGGACTATACTGAATACAGCTGCGGGGTGCTTGTTCCAAAAGCATCAGAGCATAGAACATTAAGCAAAGGAAGAAAAAAGGAACGGCACTCACCGGTAATTGCTGTGAAGTATTCAGATTTATTTCATGGTCAGAGGATACATGCTTCGGCGTTACAGGGAGGGAATGAGGATGGTTAGCACAAAAAGACCGGTGAGTGCCGTTCCTTTTTTCTTCCTTTGCTTAATGAAAAATAATGGTGGCCACACAAAATATTGATAGTTTGGGCACAATTTGTCCATTTTTACTTAGGCGTATACTCAGTTTTCTTGCTTATTAATGACTGTGTGTTGAGTTATTTAGAGGGCACCAAATTTACATTGTTACACAAGCTGCACACTGACACTGTACATTGTATCACAGTGTCAGATCTTCAGCGTTGTCCCATGAAAAAATATTTACAAAAACGTGAGGGATGCACTTACTTTTGTGATGTATTGTATATACAGCGAATATAATAAGCATTGTGCACATCAACAATTATATACATATGATGTGACAAAAGTAAGGATACTCTGAAATGAGGACATACCAATACTCAGTCACACATTTTTGCATTTTTAAGTTTTCCACAAACTTAGTTTTGGCCTCAGCTTTATTTGTCGAATCTCCATATTGCGCAAACAACTCCAAGACTGCCACTAAATGTCCCATTATCACTTGTGAGATTTACGGTCTCATTTTCATACAGAAAAGTGGCCAATTTTTTTTCTCCCTTGTTATCCATGTGCAATCTATTATTTTATTCTACAGCAGCAGCTTTTAATAATTTACAGACCATTTACAGTTTCCTATGTTACCGAATAGTAATGTACCTGTAAAAACCGAATGCTATACCATGGCATCCTATTCTTTTTCTCTCACCCATAGATTTGAATAGGTGAGTCTCATCCGAATCCCAAAGGAAATCGATCATGCGCCGATTTTTTACATGCACAGATTCTGCCAGTGAACAATATTGGTCATCTGCTCTGCCTCATTGAATAACATTGGTGTGAGTGCTCCCCATTTTTACACGGATATACACTTGGACCACAAATACAGTTGTGTGAACCTGGCCCAGGGGGTGTCCATTATCATTTCTCTTACATATGGTGCCATTGAAAATATAGTACAATATAAGGGAATTTCTCATATATCTGTGACGCCCTGGACTAGCCAGGTAGTCACAGACAGGCCCTTGCACAAAACCCGTCCCCTAACAAGGTAACAGCAGCCAACCTAAAAACCCTGAGTCCCCCCTCTCAGGTCTTGACGTTCACACCAGGGGGCGGAGTCAGGCGGTTGGCCATGCCCACCGTAGAGTTCGGATAGCCTGAGGCGGGAAAACACAACAGATCCATTAGGAGGGAGAGGAGAGTGGAGTAGTTGGAAAGGAGAGGAGTGAGAAGGAGTAAACGTCTGTCAGGGATCTGGGTCGTAGCCCGGATACCCTGTGGCCAGGAGGCAGACGGTGGTTGCCGCCTGCAGGAGCCGGGAAGACGGCCGGTGGAACCGTAAGGGACCGAGACAGGGTACTGGCCCGCCGGTATATATATATATATATATAAAGCTGAATGTGTGTATGTGTGTGCATGTATGTATGTATGTGTGTATGTCCAGGATTGGCATCTGCACCGTCGCAGCTACAGCCACAAAATTTTGCACACTCACACTTCTGGACCCCGAGAGCGTCATAGGCTATGTTTTGAGGGGAAATTTTAACCCCGCGCTTTACAGTTATTCGCTAAAAAACCTGCCTCCATTAAAGCGAATGGAGCTGGGAGCCACAGTGCAACCAGAACTTCAGACGAATGCGCAGCCACGCCCTTATATGGAATGTTGGCGTGTCACAATGCAGCCAGGGAAACAGACAGGGAAAGAGGCAGACACAGACAGGGTAAGAAACAGACATAGACAGGGTAAGAAACAGACACAAAGAGACAGACAAAGAGACAGACTGACAGGGAAAGAGACAGACAGGGAAAGAGAGGGAAAGAGAGACAGGTTAAGAGACAGTCCTAGACAGGTAAAGAGACAGACACAGACAAAGAGACAGAGACAGACACAGGGAAACAGACAGACAGGGAAAGAGAGGGAAAGAGACAGACAGGGTAAGAGACAGACAAAGACAGGTAAAGAGACAGACAAAGAGACAGACACAGGAAAAGAGACAGAGGGAAAGAGGGAAAGAGACAGACAGGGAAAGAGAGGGAAAGAGACAGACAGGGAAAGAGAGGGAAAGAGACAGACAGGGAAAGAGAGGGAAAGAGACAGACAGGGAAAGAGACAGACAGGGAAAGTGACAGAGATAGATAGACAGACAGGGAAAGAGATAGATAGACAGATAGGGAAAGAGATTGAGACAGACGGAGAAAGAGACAGAGACAGTCAGAGACAGACAGGGAAAGAGACAGACAGACAAAGAGATAGAGAGAGAGACAGAGAGATATATACAGAGGGGGAGACAGACAGAGAATGGGAGAGAAACAGAGAGACAGTCACTATCCCGGGCGTTAATACATACATTCTATTTATACATTCTATCCCGGGAATCTTAATACATTCTATTTTATTAACAGTTATTAATATATATTGGGACTGACATACCCTTGATGCATGAATTAAAAAAAAAAAAAAATAAAGTTTGCATTATTCTCTTTTTAGTTAAAAAAGATAGAACTAAAAAAACTACACACATTTGGTGTCGTCATGTCCAAAAAAGATATATCAAAATAACATTTATTTAAACAATATGTTATACACTGAAAATATTAACTGTCCAGATTTGAGGGTTTTGGGGTTTGTTTGCAAAAAAATGGAACAAAAAACATCCTATCAACCCCATCAATAAAAGTTTCCACTTTTCCATAGGCCCTCACCCCGCTCATTAACAAAAAAAATATTGGTGTCAGAAACTGGTGATGCAAGCCCAATTTTTTTTAATTGTTTATATTTTTTTAATGCACCACTCCAGTGTTTTTTTTTCCGGAGGGGTGCTTTAAACTCAAGCCCCCCCGATGCCTGTATGTTACTCAACCTCCGGCGTTTTCATCTTTTTTCCAGTATCAATCTGGACCTGCGGTGTCATGTTGTGTCTGCAATTTCTGACTAAAAGTCAGATGTTGCATCAAAGGATCTCATTACAAGTCTATGAGAGGAAGAACGAGGCTCTCATAGACTAATATTGAAGAGTGACCTCTGGTGCTCCATGAAACACTGCAGCATCCGGTAGGTTACAAACTTTTTGCTTCTGACCACAGCAACACTTATAAACGATAAGGATGTCAAAAGGTGAGTATAAAACGGGGGACATAAAATTTAGATTTCAAGCACCACTCCAGCAGTGAAGTAAAATTGCTAAAATAAAAGTGGTCATGTGACAAAGCAATGTCCTGTAAGCATTGAGAGACCAGTTCCAGCATGGGAGGTGAGTATATGTGCACATATGGCGTGTTTTTTTTTTTTTCATGTGTTTTTCCTTGCAGATTTTAATCAATACTGCAGGGAAAAATGCATCCCAGTAAAGTCTATGAGAATCTTGACTTGCTGTGCACACATTGCTTCTTTTTTCCTTTCAGATTATGTTGCATGTCAATTGTTTCAGCATTTTTTTTCTGCGTTTCTATTATCACCTGCAATGCTTTATCACCACAGGAGATTATAGCGCAGCACTTTGCCTCAGACACCGTGCATACAGCATGGTGTGTGAGGTCTCCGTAGCTCAGTAACCTGGGGTGGTTATGGTGATAATGTGACGCCCTGGACTAGTCAGGTCGTCCCAGGTAGTCCCATGCATACACACACCCCCCTCCCCTAAAAAGGTGACAGCAGCCAAACTACAAAACCCTTGCCACCACCCTCCGGGTTTGCTGTTCACACCAGGGGGGCGGAGCCAGGTGGTTGGCTCCTCCCACCGAGGAGTTCACAGTCCCGGAGGTGGGAAAAACAGAGAGACGAGTTTGAGTCAAGTTCAAGAACAGACCTGTGCTCAGGCCTGCTAACAAGTCTACACCAGGTGTCTGGGTTGGAGCCCAGTTTACCTCTGGCAAAGAGGCAGACGGTGGTGGGCGCCTGCAGGAGCTGGGATTACAGCCAGTGGAACCGTAGGGATCAGGGACTGGCGGTGGCCCGCCGGTACCGAACCGGGGAACCGACTGGAAACCAGAGCACTAGGAGAGGTACTCAGACCAAGTATGAGGCCCAGAAACGACTAGGCTAAGTCAAATTAACTGATTGAGGACTGGACTTTAGGACCTTTCCCATACAAGACCCGACTGAAGACAACAGCTCCATTACGGTAAAGCCACCGCCCAGGCATCGAGACACAAGGGGCCAGCGTCTGCGGGCACACAGGCTTCTCCCAACACGTAACAAGCTGGGGAGTGGACTACCGTTGCTTAGGCATAAGAGTCATAACTTTCACACAACAGTGGTGCAGGAGAAAGGCAGAAACCACCAACTTGCTAAGGGGAAACTGAAGCTGGCTGCGGGCACCGTTCACCATCTTGTTTAGTTTACCAGAGACTCCAGCGTGTTTTCTCATAGTGAGTACAACAGTGCCTTCGGGCTGCGCACCGCGCCGCACCACACCGACACCCCACCACGCATCTGTCCCCACGCCTCAGCACCTCCCTCGGGCCCCCGGGACCACCATCCCCCTACCCACGGAGGGGGTCAACACCAAGCTGCGCAACACCATCCCACGGGAGCCTAGTCAACGGCAGCAGTGGTGTCCATCCATTCACCACAACCCGTGGGTGGCGTCACGAACTTAAATCTACTACAAACCACCGCGGCACCGGCCGTGGATATCCCCACCAAACCCCCTTTCAGATCGACGTGACCCCCGGGTTCATGGAGAGCTCTAGCCACCCCACTGACAAGCACGGATCCGAGCGGCTCGGCAGCCGGCCGAGCCCCAGGGTGGTACAATGACACTCAGATACTATGGCAGCAATCGGTTCCCTGTGATCACATTACAGGGACTTGATCGCCAGAGAGAGGTAAGTGATCCCTCTCCCTGCCTCCTGAATGCTGCGATCACACCATACAGGCGGTTATATTGCAGCACTTTGCCTCACACACCATACATACTGCATGGTGTGTGAGGCTCTCCGTAGTTCAGTAACCCAGGGTCGTCATGGTGATGACTCTCAGTTACTATGACAGGTCCTTATGATCGCATTACAGGGACCCGATTGCCAGAGAGAGGTAAGCGATCCTTGATCCCAGCATTGATCGTAGCATTCAGGGGGTTAAACTGCTGGAAGTGGTGCAGGGACCGCAGTGGGCAGTGAGAACCAGATCTTTACTGTCACATCAGCCCGAAACCCAGCAGCGATTGCTGGGGTACAGCGCAGGAGCCCCTGCAATCACCATGACTAAAAAAAACAAGAAGAAATGCAAGTGAAAAAATTGCCAAACGTAAGAAAAAATGCACATTTTCAGCTGCTTTTTCCTGCCAAAAAGAAGCATACAAAAAAGCAACGTGGGCACATAGTCTAAAGGCCGCTTTACACACTGCGATATCGGTACCGATATCGCTAGCGTGGGTACCCGCACCCATCGTTTGTGCGACACGGGCAAATCTCTGCCCGTGTCGCAAAACATTGTCCGGACCCATCACACGGACTTACCTTCCCTGCGACGTCGCTGTGACCGGCGAACCGCCTCTTTTCTAAGGGGGCAATTCGTTCAGCGTCACAGCGACGTCACAGCAGCGTCACTGAATCGTCGCCCAATAGAAGCGGAGGGGCAGAGATGAGCGGGACGAACATCCCGCCCACCTCCTTCCTTCCGCATAGCGGCCGGGAGGCAGGTAAAGGGAGGTTCCTTGTTCCTGCGGTGTCACACGGAGCGATGTGTGCTGCCGCAGGAACGAGGAACAACTTCGTTACTGCTGCAGTAACGATATTTGAGAATGGACCCCCATGTCACCGATGAGCGATTTTGCACGTTTTTGCAACGATGCAAAATCACTCATAGGTGTCACACGCAACGGCATCGCTACAGCAACCGGATGTGCGTCACAAAATCCGTGACCCCAACGAGATCACTTGAGCGATGTCGTAGCGTGTAAAGCCCACTTTAGGGTCTTTTTTATCTTAATCTAAGGATAATTTGCAATGTTACCCCACTTGAACTTTGTTCCTCATTTTTATAATACATCTTAAGGCAAAATTATTGGTGTCATTGAAATCTATAACTAGGCGAATGGAAAAAAGGAAAGGTAAAAATTAAAAAACACCCAAAATGAAAATCAGGAAGGGGTTAATGTTACATTTTTGGAAAATGTCCAAGAAAAAAAAATTCCGTTCCCATCAATAAGATCCACCATAAAGTGCCTGTCCATATGCTTTTGATTTCCATGCATACAGTAATAGGGGAAAAAAAAACGAATGGCTTTGAAAATAAAAGACTAAATAAGGTAGTAAGTACTGATGAGGCATCTGTGAGGATAATAAGACATAGAGGACACTTTATAAAATGGACTTTTAGCCTTTGATATTCCCATTTTGCAGTTTTTCTTTTCTCCTTTGGTGGTGGCCAGGTCACTTTTCTATCACTCAGAAGAACAAAGACTTTGCATTACGTCCATGGACATGCGGCTGCGCGGGCTGATGTCTGTCTCACAAGTGACTAATGAGTGGCTCTCGGTCCTGAGTGAATCTATCCTCATTATCTCTTCTTGCCAGACGCTTGTCATGCATTGTATCCTCTCTACGCTCCGTGCTATATCATTGAATTCTTCTATCTACTATTATTTTACAGTCATCCCTATAAAATATATATTTATCAGATAGAAAACCATTCTAGATCGTAAAGAGCTTGTCCAGAAATAAAATACAGTATGTGCGTATAACCAGCCAAGTGAAGTGAAAAACTATTTATTTTTTGCTGGACCTTAATGTGTTGACCAATGTAATTCTAACATCTGTGCCAGTTCATGTCACCTTTGTTTCTGCCTCAGCCACTGGGTGGCGCTGCGCTCTTATTATGGGTGACACTTCCTGCTTCACTCCTGAGACTTTTGGTGCCTTATGGGGTGTCACTGGAATCCGCCAGAGTGGCACTGTCCTATATAGCCTTTTTGAGCCTGTGCCCACTGACAGATGGAACTGTAATATGGGTGTATGTACAGTACCTGTATTACATGTGCACGTTCTGGCCCACTGTGGATCTAACAAACCGAAGGAGCAAGATCATAGGTAACAATAATGTTTTTGGTTTAAGTCAATAAATCCCTGATCAGGCCAGAAATGCACCTGCAATATACTCATAAGAAACTGGCCATGGATTTTATGTGGGATTATTTATTGGGGTTTCTAAACAATGTAAAAAAAACCCCTAAATGTAAGTATAGGTAAATTTGTGAGTATAGCATAATTCCTAAATACGGTACCTTTAATTAGCAAATCATACTTGTTCGGTCTAAGATAATTACTGTAGCAAAATGACAGCTGCTGCGCATTTAGAAGTACATGGTGTACAGCAGTGTGAGCAGCCTCTTCTTACCTTAAAACCCCTGGTAAATCCAGTTTTAGAGAGACAGGATGGACAGCAGTGTGAATGGCCTCTTCTTAGTTCACTACCCCTGGTATCTCCAGTAATAGATTAGAAAGACAGGGTGGTCAGCAATGTCAGCAGCCTCTTCTTACCCTATCACCTCTGGTATCTCCAGTTTTAGATCAGAAAGACAGGATGGTAGCAGTGTGAGTGGCCTCTTCATATTTCCCTACCCCTGGTATCTCCAGTATTAGATCAGATCAATATGGTGGACAGCAGTGTGAGTGGCCTGTTCTTATCCAACTACCCCTGGTATCTCCAGTATTAGATCATACAGACTGGATGGACCACAGTGTTAGCAGCCTCTTCTTACCTCAGCACCCCCGGTATCTCCAGTATTAGATCAGAGACACAGCATGGACAGCAGTGTGAGGCCACCTCTTCTTACCTCAGCATCCCTGGTATCTCTAATAACAGATCAGATAGATAGGGTGAGCAGTTTCTTCTCTCCCCAACACTCCTGGTATCTTCAATTTTAGATCAGAAAGACAGAGTAGACAGCAGTGTGAGCTGTCTCCTATTACTCCAGCACTTCTTGTACCTCCAGTATTACATCAGAAAAACAAAGTGAACAGCAGTGTAGCTAACCCCTCCTTATCTCAACTAACATGGTATATCCTCTATTAGACTACAAAGACAGGGTGGACAGCAGTGTAACTGACTTCTTCTTACTTCAATGACACTGGTATGTCAAATATTATATCTAATAGATGGGGTGAACAGCATTATGAGCAGCTGCTTCTTACCTCATCACCCCTGGTATCTCCAGTATTAGATCATACAGACTGGATGGACCACAATGTTAGCAGCCTCTTCTTATCTCAGCACCCCCAGTATCTCCAGTATTAGATCAGAGACACAGCATGGACAGCAGTGTGAGCCACCTCTTCTTACCTCAGCATCCCTGGTATCTCTAATAACAGATCAGATAGATAGGGTGAACAGCAGTGTGGGCAGCCTCTTCTAACCTCTGCAGCACTCATAATATCTTCAGTATTAGATCATATAGACAGGAGGGACAGCAGTGTTAGCAGCCTCTTCTTACCTCATCATCCCTGGTATCTCCAGTATTAGATCATACAAACAGGATGGACAGCAGTGTGGGCAGCCTCTTTTTACCTCAGCACTCCTGTTATCTGCAGTATTAGATCATATAGACATGTTGGACAACAGTGTGAGCGGCCTCTTCCTACTTCAGCAGCCATGGAATCTCCAGTATTAAATTAGAAAAACAGGTTGAACAGCAATGTGAGCAGCGTCTTCTTACCTCAGCACCCCTGGTATCTCCAGAATTAGATCATATAGACAGGGTGGACAGCAGTGTGCATGACCTCTTCTTATCTCACCACCCCTGGTATCTCCAACATTTGATCATATAGGCAGGGTGGATAGCAGCATGAGCAGCATCTTCTTACCTAAGCACCCTTGGAATCTCCAGTATTAAATTAGAAAGGGTGAATATCAGTGGGAGCAGCCTTTTCTTACCTCAGCACTTTTGGTATCTCTGCAGTTTTAGATCAGATAGCCAGGGTGGATAGCAGTGTGAGTGTCCTCTTGTTCTCTCACTATCACTGGTATCTTCAGTATTAGATCAGATAGCACTGCAGCACTGCCTAATCTTGCTAACGCTGGGTGGAGAAGTTACTACTGATGGCACAGTGCAGGAGACACACGAAGTAGAAGTGCTTATGACGCACCCACGAGGTCTGGAGGGACACTCGTCACCAGGACGGTGTCAGTTTGGGTTGTCACATCAGCACGGCCCAGTTCTATGACCCCGGTGTTGTCAATAAAGATGGGGATGTGGATGATGGGAGTTGTTATTCGTGATGCCACCTGTGGTATGCGGCCAGTTATTAGCCCCTGCGGGATGTCTCTCTTCTGAGGTAGATGGTGACACAGCTTGGTTATTTCAGCTCTCCAGAGGTAGAGCTAGGCCCCAGGGAGGAAGTTGGCAACTGTAGTCGCCTATGGCGCAGGGGCGCAATGGTGAGGGTGTGAAGCCCCACCAGTGCAGTGTCGGTGCATTACCTTCAGGGACTCCACTCGGCTGGATCTTGTCACAGGTAGGAAATCTTCTATTTGTCGTGACGCCACTCTCAGTATTGCGGTCAGTGGGGACCGCCACTGCAGATTAAGGGATGCCTGGAGCTGATGGTGGGTGCAGTCGGTTGTAGTAGCCTCCTGAGAGTGAGGCAAGCCCCAGGGCCCTGTGTAGGTGTGTAGAACCACAAGGCGCAGAATAACTCCACACAAGCAGGATGTCTTTCAGGGGTTTTACTCACAGAAGGTGGCAGAGTGAGTAACCCGGGCGTAGCTGGGATGAACCAGGCTGGAACCAGGTATCCTTCGGGCTGACTGATGAGGGTGACTACCGACTCGCCTTCCTTAGCCCTTGGTGGTTTGGGGTAACCCCGACTTTTAGTCCCTATGGGGGTCACCCAGGGAAGTTGCTGAAGCCTCTCTCCCCTTCGTTTGGTTGCCGTTTGCTTGTCGCCTGGACCAGATCACTCCAGCTGCTTGCCTCCTGTGAACTATGGGCCCTAACTGTGGCTACGTGGCTGCGGCTTTTGGGTGTTGTGGTGTGGGCTTTGAGGGCCCCACACCGGCAGGTTTAGCGAGGAAAGGTAGATCTATCCCCGCTCCGGGATCTGCCGCCCGTTTGGGCCTGGTACTCCCTAGCAGTCTCCTTACTTCCCACTCCGTGCTCTCTCTTTAGCTGAAGATGGATTTCGGGTAGCACTCCTAGGTGACCGTTCTCCCCCGTCGGTAGCCACTGCGCGGGCGCTGTTAGACTGCAACAGCCCCAGGGGTCTGCTCTTCTCGGAGCTCCCTGGACTCTGCACTAAACCGGCTCACTGCTCCTCCTCTCCTGTTCTTGCCTACGCCACCTAGCAACCAGGCTCTCTTACCACACCCCTTGAGTGGAGATGGAGGCTTTTGGCCCCCTCAACTATTCCAGTGGAGGTGAAGGCTTTGCCCCCTCCTGGGATCCCCAGGGGTCCTCCCAAAGGTACATGTGTGAGACCTGATCACTATGCGCCTGTGTAGTCACACCTCGGTCAGCCTTCTGGATTACCTGTATTGTACTGTCCCCAGCATGGGTGCAGTACTCAGTGGTGCCTGACCAGGTCAGGGGCGCCACATTCCCCCTTAGTTATCACCAGCACGTCCTCGGGCTGCAAGACAACATTTTAAAATGCATAAAACAGTAAAAACATGGTAAAACATTTAAAACCACCAGGTACCATACATCACCACCCTCCACCCACAAGTCCGTTAACCCACCCAAACCCTTTCAGGAGGCAGGTCACCGGTCCTTTTGGTAACCAGATCTGGGCCATCTACTTCCCCAGACCTTTCCTCCAATCTTCCTCTCCCGTTGGCCGCGCCTTCAGCCACTTCTGGCAGGATGTAGAGGCGGCTTTCATGGTCTGGTGGTCTTCAGGGCATACCTGGCCTGGTGAAGCCGCGCCTTCAGCCACTTCTGGCAGGATCCAGAGGCGGCCTCCACAGTTGGTGCTGACCAGGTACCCTCTTTGTGGTGAGAGCCAGGCCCCATAAACAGGCATGCTCTCTGGTTGCAGGTAAGCCAAGGCCCTATATACGGACGTGCTCCCTGGTTGCAGACGAGCCAAGCCCCTAAACAGGCTGACGCTGGTGGTGGTGGTGCCCTCTGGTGTAACTATTTACACTGCGAGAGTTTGTGGCTATAGCCAGTTCATAGCCTTAAGGTTCATTTCTCACATTAGTTTATGTGGGCACATCTCTTAAACAGTAACGTTGCAAACTTCAAACTGGTCAAAACAGTAACTTGTTGTACTTCTTACTTTACTTTATGCAGATTCCTCCTCACCAGGGCTTGGGCCTGTAGGGCTGTGGCACCTATTGGTTTCTCGATCTCTTTCTTCTTCCGTGTCTGTTTCTTTTTCTTTAGGACATGGTGTTACATCTAGCGCATACCAGCCTCTTTCGCCTTGATGCATTGTAAATTGCACTGTGTCTCCCATCCTTAGGTTCCTTCCAGGATGTCCTCTGGGCAGATGAGCTCTAACGTCTCTTCTATTGACAAAAATGCCGTCCTTCATACCAGGTGCAACTATAAAGCCGTATCCTGATTTTAGGCTGAAATCTTCTACTACTCCTCGACAAAGGGGTCCTCTGACCTGGGCTTTGGCTCTTCTCAGGAACCGTTTCTCCTCTAGGTCTCTGGCCGTTATTTCATCTCTCTGCTCTGGGGACTGCGGTGCAGGGAAAGACTGGGTTCTGTTACGGCGCCGTGTCTTGCGGGCTGGATTCTGCGAGGTACAGCTTACAAGCTCCCAGGTGAGGCTTTTGGGCAGATCTTCTTCAGCGGAAGGTATCGGATCTTCTTCGTCCCAGCGGGAGTATGGCAACATCTCTGGCTCGGGGTATGAATCCACTGCTGATGGTTCCGGAGTCAGCTCCTCAGCCTTCTGGCCTCCCCTCCCCCTTAGTTCTTCTGAACACTCCTGTCGTGGCAGTGCTGGGGATGGACTTTCATCAGCAGGCCCGGGCGGGGGACTCTTTGGCGTGGTCGCTGCAGGAGTCGCCTTGGGGGTATGCGGAGGGAGCAGATACCGGTCCACCATCTCCTGTGGGAACTTGGCCTCCAGGTCAGCCTTCAGTCTCCAGTATTCGGGGTCCGCACCTATCAGGGACTTCCTAGCAGGGACTTCCTTAGACTGGGGAGCGGGGTCCGCTCTGGCCTTGCAGGCCGGGGTAAACAATAGTACGTCTGTCTTGTCTTGGCGGGCCGCGCCCTGTATGGCGGCGGCCTGGTCTTGGCGGGCCGGGCCTAGCAAGGCGGCGGCCTGGGTCAGCGTCACACCCGCGGCATGGATGAGGGTCGCGGTGACAGCCGGATCTTTGCGGGCCGGACTGGGCGTTGCTGCAGGGACCGGGTCTCGGTGGGCCGAGCAGGGCATCGCTGCGGCGGCCTGGGCTTGGCGGGCTGCACCTGGCGTGGCTGCGGCCTGCTTCAGCGTCGCCGCGCCGGACGCCTCTTCAGGGACCGCGGGCATGGCAGCAGGGATCGGGGCACTCGCGCTGGCAGGGGCAACACTGGACTCACCCATCGTTGGCAGCATCGGGGTCTGACTCGTCACCGCCCGGTCTGGCACTCGGCGCGCGGCTCTCCCCTCATAGGCCCGAACCGCCGCGGTCATTTCCAGAAACTCCGCACGTCCCTCTCTGATCTGCCTTCCGACCCTGGCCTCCAGTTGATCGCAGAACTCGGCAAGCTCCCGACACCACCAGGCAGTGGAGCCTGGCTCTGGGTCTCTGCGTTCAGACGCCATCTCCTCCAACAGCAGGCTTCTGGCTCCCTTTCTGTCCCGACGTCTCTGAACGCTTCCGCTCTCTTTACTGGCGAGGTCAGGACTCTGCAGGGGATCTCTGGGTAGCCACACCTCTTCGTGGGCGGTAACTTCTCCCAGCGCGGGCTGCTGTTGTTTTTCAGCGCGCTTTTCATGGTGGCAATATGGCGGCGCTTCCAATTTTTCAAGCGGACCGCCCAGGCACATGGTCACCTGTCTGGACAGGTCTAGTCCTTATCCTGTTCGTGACGCCAGATGTGAAGCCCCACCAGTGCAGTGTCGGTGCATTACCTTCAGGGACTCCACTCGGCTGGATCTTGTCACAGGTAGGAAATCTTCTATTTGTCGTGACGCCACTCTCAGTATTGCGGTCAGTGGGGACCGCCACTGCAGATTAAGGGATGCCTGGAGCTGATGGTGGGTGCAGTCGGTTGTAGTAGCCTCCTGAGAGTGAGGCAAGCCCCAGGGCCCTGTGTAGGTGTGTAGAACCACAAGGCGCAGAATAACTCCACACAAGCAGGATGTCTTTCAGGGGTTTTACTCACAGAAGGTGGCAGAGTGAGTAACCCGGGCGTAGCTGGGATGAACCAGGCTGGAACCAGGTATCCTTCGGGCTGACTGATGAGGGTGACTACCGACTCGCCTTCCTTAGCCCTTGGTGGTTTGGGGTAACCCCGACTTTTAGTCCCTATGGGGGTCACCCAGGGAAGTTGCTGAAGCCTCTCTCCCCTTCGTTTGGTTGCCGTTTGCTTGTCGCCTGGACCAGATCACTCCAGCTGCTTGCCTCCTGTGAACTATGGGCCCTAACTGTGGCTACGTGGCTGCGGCTTTTGGGTGTTGTGGTGTGGGCTTTGAGGGCCCCACACCGGCAGGTTTAGCGAGGAAAGGTAGATCTATCCCCGCTCCGGGATCTGCCGCCCGTTTGGGCCTGGTACTCCCTAGCAGTCTCCTTACTTCCCACTCCGTGCTCTCTCTTTAGCTGAAGATGGATTTCGGGTAGCACTCCTAGGTGACCGTTCTCCCCCGTCGGTAGCCACTGCGCGGGCGCTGTTAGACTGCAACAGCCCCAGGGGTCTGCTCTTCTCGGAGCTCCCTGGACTCTGCACTAAACCGGCTCACTGCTCCTCCTCTCCTGTTCTTGCCTACGCCACCTAGCAACCAGGCTCTCTTACCACACCCCTTGAGTGGAGATGGAGGCTTTTGGCCCCCTCCACTATTCCAGTGGAGGTGAAGGCTTTGCCCCCTCCTGGGATCCCCAGGGGTCCTCCCAAAGGTACATGTGTGAGACCTGATCACTATGCGCCTGTGTAGTCACACCTCGGTCAGCCTTCTGGATTACCTGTATTGTACTGTCCCCAGCATGGGTGCAGTACTCAGTGGTGCCTGACCAGGTCAGGGGCGCCACAAGGGTATCAGCATTGATGGGACGACATAGAGGGTGCAGTTCAAGTTCTTTTTTCTCACTGAGGTCACTCTGCCCTTGGGGTGCTGTGCTCCGCTGAAATGGGCTTCAGTCGATCCCAGACAATTCGGAGGTCAAAGCTGGTGTTTCCTTCTTTGTGTCCTTTCTGATGGTTTCCCTCCACCCCAGCTCCTGGGCTGTGGAACGGGTCACAGGTGCCTGCTGCACTCCCCGCAAACCCTCGGATCCCCCTTCTTCCTAAGAACCCAGGTCGAGACTCCAGCTCCATACCACGGGCCCCTTGCTACTCTTGTCTTTGCTTGCTTGTCCGTTCCTGAGTTCCTGCGCCTGGAGGTAACTAACTAATCTGTGAGATAGCTCCTAACTTCCCAAGTCGGTGCCGCCCCCCCGGGTTGCTGAACTAGTGGGCAAGAGGTCCATACCTCCTGATGGCCACCCCAGCACCTATCCTAGCCCAGTCCCAGTGGGAGAACTCCCGTGTTATGTGTTGGATGAGTGTTTGGTGAAGATTTACCAGTGACGACCTCCTCCGTGTCCGAGATGAATACTGCACCCCGGTGATGTGCAGTACCCTGTGGCACCTGGAGCCGCAGGGGCGCCACACTTACGCAAGAACAAAACAGCACGATCTGCTCGAGCATTGAAAGGAGGATCCCCAGCACTGAATACCTTGTAGGGGAGCGAGCCCTCTCAGAAGTGCCTCCCCGACTATTGCAAAATTTCCTACTCTCAGTGCATAATAAAAGAGTACAGAAATAGATGGAGTGTTTTTTACACAATATAGTTTCAGTACAATGCGGATTGTAGTGTCTTCGTTAATCATGCGATCAGGTGCCCATTCCTGATTGCTGGTCTCCTCTGCAGACACATCACTAGTAGCCTAGCTGCTTTTCAATAACTGGCCACTGCCTGCAGTCTCTGGCTATAGGACATGCAATAGGGCTCTTTCAGATGAGTATATTTTAATTCCACATGCTGTCTGGCAAAGAGATCACACAAGGGACCAATTTAAGTAAATGGGCTAGTTAAAGGGAACCTGTCACCAGATTTTTTGAGTCTCTAAACTGTGAGCGAAATACACTTCTCCTATGCCATTGGAACTCCAAATTAGTAAGATTTGTTTTCCGAGTGCTTGGAAAATCATCGCAGCACACACGCTTTGTGGTGTACTGAAAGATTCTGCATTATTACCATGCATGTGACCAGTTTATATAGTATCTCAAACAAAGAAATAACATCTCAGAACTATGCACCAATAAGAGCATTATTCTCTCACAAAACCAAAACTAGCACATTCAGCAGCGCCTGTGCTGCATTCTATAAAGGTGCATGTTGTCTCTTGACTCCCCCTGCACACCGCAGAAATACTTTTATAAAATCTCCAGCCCTGTATGCAAATCCTTGGGCGTCCTAGGTGGATGATGTCTCCTAGACCATCCACGTAGCCAGGCAAAATCTCACGCCCGCACAGAGACATTTCAGGCTCATGCAGGTGCACTTTGCTCTGGCCTATTTCGGGCAGAGCCGAAAACATAGGTGCGCATTGTGAATCAGCGAGTACTCTTCACAGGCGCAAGATTTTGCCAGGCCACCTGAATGGCGCCAGAGGCATCATTCACGTCAGTCATCAAAGGAGGACAGCAATCAGCCCCAAAAGAAGGAACAGGAACTGCAACCCAGGATTCCCATCGTACCGGACCCAAGGATTTGCATAGAGGGTGGAAGATTTTATAAAGTTATTTATGGGGTCTACGTCTAGAGGGGGAGTCAGGGAACAACATGCACCTTTATAGAATGCAGCACAGGCGCTGTTTAAGGTGCTAGTTTTGGTTTAGGACTCAAAAATCTGATGACAGGTTCCCTTTAACATTAGCATTTTCACAAGAAAAAAATGTCAGCAGATTTAAAGGGGTTGCCATTACTTTTACTTACATGACCTATCCACAGGATAGGTCATCAATGTGTGATCGGCATAGGTATGATAATCCGCACTCCCGCCGAACGACTGTTCTCCGTCCCGGCAGGCAGAAATGCTCAGTTCTGGAGCTGCTCCGTCTTCTGATAGTAGCCGCAGCCGGGTACTGCACATCCACATCTTATTGATCTGAATTGGAAGTGAATGTGCAGTACCTGGCTGCTATCAGAAGACGGAGTAGCGCCGGAACTGAGCATTAGTGGCTGCCTGCTTCTGCCGCCGCCGGGACTGAGAGCAGCTGATAGGCAGGGGTGCAGAGTATCGGACCCTGACCAATCAGACATTGATGACCTATTCTAAGGATAGGCCATCAGTGTAAAAGTAGTGGACAACCTCTTTAACTACACATATAGCATCCATTTTAAATCACCCCTTGCAATGATTACATTGGAAACTATATTTGGCATTTTAATTATTTTTTAATTGTTGAAGTATACATGAATGTCATAAGTATATCATATAAAAAACAGACATGCAATTGACATACGCATGTGCAAAATGGACATAAGGAACACCATACAGATGATAAATCGTTCACTTTCCAGAATGAAAAATGAACAATTTTTCATTTGCTAGTCTGAACTCCTTCTTAGTGCGACTTCCCACTGCACATATGTAAGGGGGTGTAAGGCTCGGCCGCCCCAGACCTGCAGATCCACTGTGTATGAAATGCAATGTTTAAAGTTTATGTTATGGTGTAATGTGTTTAAATGGCCACTAGGTGGCCACAATGTGTAAGCTGCTTCCCTGGTACTAGAGGGAGTTAGTGAAGGGGAGGGGCTTAGTATGAAAAATAACAGTTACAAAGTCAGTTAGTGAAAGGAGAGTCCCTGAGGAGAGGAGTAGACTGCGTCTGTGAGAGACACGGTGGAGAACCTTTTGGGTCAAATACGGGTACCGGACACATAGTGCGGCCGGGGTGGTGGCCGTTCCCTGGTGGATACCTAATGAACCCCCTCAGTCAGTGGAAGTTCAGTGGGCTGCTAAGACAAGAGTAGGTCCTGACTGACCGGAAAGACTATTGTTTCTGCTGTGAACAATGAAGCAAAAGGAGAGGAAGAGGAGTTTAGGTACCCCAACGGCAGCCCGAGTACCAGGGAAGCGATCAATCGGCAAAATGTATGAATTATCTGTCCAAATGGTAACCCCTTTGGGGAACAAGAATGGGCCCACCTCAGGAGAGATAAAAAACTACTTGAAGTTGACAAGAAGTTTGGTTGAAAGAACCTGTGACCGTGCCAGTGCTTGTGCCACATGAAGAAACAGTATACTTATTACTGTATTGTACTAAAGCGGCAATCGGGGTGTAGAGAAAGAACACCGGGGTGCGCTGCCGCCGAACAGTGGGCTTCGCCATGACTAACAAGGCCTCTGACCGCCCCTTTAACACATGTCTGCTGCTTTCTTGCTTCCAGACACAACCATCCAGATATCCTCAAAAAAAATCCATTCGCATCAAAATGTCAACAAATGAATATAATCTGTAAATCACCTGACAGAAAAACGAAAAGCACGATTTTTATAATCATCCACTCCTTTATAATGAAATTGCTAACACAGAGAGAGGAGGAATACAGAACGTGAATAAAATATAACCTTTAATTAATTATTTAAAATGATGGGTTTACATCAATTATAGAAATGGGCACTATATCCTGGTAATTTTCCCAGGTACAGTAATGGGCGAAAGTGTTGGCTTCCCTGAAATTGTCCTAGAAAATGAAGTATTTCTCCAGGAAAATTATTGCAATTACACGTTTTGTTATATACATGTTTGTTTTCTTTGTCTGTATTGGAACAAGGCAAAAAAAATGAGAAAAAAAGGCAAATTAGACATAATTTCACTCGAAACTGGGCCAGACAAAATTGTTGGCACTTTTCCAAAATTCTGGGTAAACAACTTCTTTCAAGTATGGGATGTTCGTTCACCTGTGGCAATTAATGTGTGGGCAATATGAAAATCACACCCGAAACCAGATGCTACATGAGGTGGGGTCTTGTGGTGACTGTGGATCCTCTAAGTCAACTGGTTCGGGTGGACATGTGGGCACTGGTGCCGCAGTCAGATGGAGCATGCAGAACACAGCGCTAAAATGCCAAAATAATGAGTTAAGTCCAAAAAAGTCAATGACAGAAACTGATGAGTGCACACTAGTTAAAAGATTCCTGAAGACCACTGGCAGACAAGTAGCAGAGCTGCTGACGAGTGTGGACAGGTAGCAGGATGACTGGAGACCGCTGGCAGACAGGTAGCAGAGTTACGGACCACAGGCAGAAGGCAGATAACTCTCAGGAGTAGCAGCAAAGTCTGATAACCTCAGAAGCCAGACACAAGACAGAAGGTCCAAGACCAAGGGCAGGTTGCAGGCACTTCCAGAATTCACAAAACCAACAATGCAGCGCAACAAACTGACTTGGCTCAGTCCATCAGAAGTCACTCAAAAAGGATAAGTGTCCATCAATACTAAGGCCAAGGTGTGAGTCCAAAAAGTGCTCAAATAAGCCAAGTCAGTTCATCATATTGAGACACGCCAGGCTACATGTAAAGCATGACGTAGCGCAGAGCCCAAACTAGGGGTAAGAACGTAACACCAGATACAAGGGAAAAAATTGATTCAATCTTTGCTTTCTGTGTCTGTGTGTGCCACACTAAGCATGGAGAACAGAAAGAGACCTGTCTTGAAAACCTAAATTGTTGAAAAATATTAACAATCTGAAGGTTACAAAGTCCATTTCCAGAAATCTTGATGTTCCTTTGTCCACGGTGCGCAACATAATCAAGAAATTTATAATCCATTGCACTGTAGCTAATCTTCCTGGATGTGTACGACAGAGAAAAATTGTTAAAAGATTGCAACGCAGGATAATGAAGAGGGTGGATAAGCTGCTCCAATCAAGTTCCAAAGAAATTCAAGCTGTTCTTCAGGTTCAGGGTGCATCAGTGTCAGCTTGAACTGTCCGTTGACATTTGAATGAAATGAAAAGCTATAACAGGAGATCCAGAAGGACCCCACTGCTGACACAGAGACATAAAAAGCTAGACTGCAATTTGCGAAAATGTGAGTAAGCCAAAATCCTTTTGGGAAAGTAACTTGTGGATAGATAAGCCCAAGATAGAGCTTACTGGTAAATCACATCATTCAACTGTTTACTGAAAATGGAATGAGGCCTACAAAGAAAAGAACACAGTACCCACAGTCACATATGATGTAGGTTCAAAGATGTTTTGAGATTGTTTTGCTGTCTCTGGCACTGGGTGTTTTGACTGTGGACTGTGGCATTGTGAAATCTGAAGGTTACCAATGGATTTTGGCAGAAAGCTGGGTTTGCATCCTAGGTCATCGGTCTTCAAGCAGGACAATGACCTCAAACATACTTCAAGAAGCACCGAGAAATGGATGGAAACAAAGTGCTGGAGAATTCTGAAGAAGCAGCAATGAGTCTAGATCTAAATCTCATTGATGCCTGTAGAGAGATCTTAAAATTGTTGTTGGTAGAAGTCATCCTTCAAATATGAAAGATCAAGAGTGAGCGGTGAAAGAAGCAAGTTGATGGTTAAAGAACGGGATTGATTGCAATTATTTATTACAAAAGGATGTGCAACCAAATATTAAGATGAGGGTGCCAACAATTTTGTCAATTTTTGGGGTTTTGTGGGAAATTATGTCCATTTTTTTCTTTTGTGGTCCCAATATGTGTCGCCCCTGCGTGAGCAGCCGGGCTACTCAGATTTGGATCCGCGGTGGCTTGAGAGGGCTCCTCAAACCAAGGACGGTTATGTACAAGGGATGGTGTGGAAAATTCGTGACGCCACCTGTGGTGCGTGGTGAGATGGAGTACCACCGCTGCGATTGGGAGTACCCGGTAGCGATGGTGTGGGCAGCTAGGTGTTTAACCCCTCCACGGGTAGGGGGGGATGCCTCGGGACTCAGTGAAGGTGACAGGGAGGTGCCGTTGGGACGGTAAGGGGTCACTTGGATACTCACTCAGTCCAATAACGCTGACACCGACAACTGTAGTAAACCAAAGTTCTGGACACCGCTGCCGCTGAGAGGGAGCACGTCTGGGTCCTCTGCCCGTTGGTGTTGCCTGTTGGCCTGTGACCTTTTCCCGTGGCACCTTATCTTCTAGTTGGTCCCTTTAGCCTGAAACTAATCGGGTCCTGGTCCCCAGTATGGCTAACTGGGTGAGCTTGCTCTCAGGGTTCACGCTTGGGATTTTCTGGACCGTGTAGTGGGAAAGTCCTATCCCCCTCGTTGCGCTAGTACCCCGATTTTGGAGCGGGTGGAGAACGGATCTTGAAGGCTCCGTCCTCGGCAGGTAAATTGTCAGGACGCCTGAAGCTACTCCCTGACCTAGGGTCCATGTACCCCGTCGTGCCCTGGCCCCTGCCCGGTGATGGCATAAGGCCGCCGGCTGTCCTCCTCGACAGTCCGTGCCCCTTGTCACGATTCCCTACGACTGGGGTCCGGCTCCTACCAGGCCCAGACCAACGTCTGCCACCTAGTAGTTCACGGAGCCCAGCTCCTCACCTCTCCTCTTGAGAGTCACTCCTCAACTCAACTGTCTCCTAACACTCCTGACCCCCCCTTTCCAACCCCCCAAGTGGGCGACCCTATTCCACTCAGGCCGTCCACTGGTGTGTCTGGTGGGTGTGGTGCAGAGTGTTCCTAGAATTTTGATTAGCCTGTTCTTGGCAACACCAAAGGTTAGGGACCCGTAACCAAGGAGGAGATGGATATTGCACAGAAGGGCAAATGCTTGGTTACCCGATATTTACCTTCGTTACCAGCGTCCACAACTTCTTGAAGCCTGCTCCCTGCACACGTAGCCAAGGTACACATCGGGTAACTATAAGCAAAGCGGTTTGCTTATTAACCCGATGTGTACTCTGGCTACGAGTGCAGGGAGCCAGCGCTAAGCGGTGTGCGCTGGTAACCAAGGTAAATATCAGGTAACCAAGCGAAGCACTTTGCTTGGTTACCCAATATTTACCTTAGTTACCAAGCGCAGCATCGCTTCCACGTGTCGCTGCTGGCTGGGGGCTGGTCACTGGTCGCTGGTGAGATCTGCCTGTTTGACAGCTCACCAGGGACCATGTAACGACGCAGCAGCGATCCTGATAAGGTCAGATCGTCGTCGTGATCGCTGCTGCGTCGCTATGTGTGACCTAGGCTTTAGAGCTGGGTGCAAAAAATGCTAACATTTAGTCACTAGGTTATAGTATATATGTTAATGCCAGCACTATGTAAGAGATAAGCTGAGCCAATTAGGATGATACAATGTATGTGCAAGAAATGCCTAAATAACTGAGTGACGATGATGTAATAAAGCACAGAGAGCTACCTTGATACATTACTATCTCAGCGTGTTTTGAACATACAGTAGAAACCAGACGTTTAGATACAGCAACAGCATCTAAAAAGCCACATATACAGGTTTTTCTCACTATCTGGCACAAAATCAGAATAAAGCTTTCCTGTTTTAGGTCAATTAGGAACCAAAATTATATATATATATTTGCAAATGCCAGAATAATATGAGAGAGAGAATATTTTAAGGTATTTTTATTACTTTTTGCAAAGTCAAAATTTTACATACACTAAAGGGTGCTTTACACGCTGCGACATCGCTAGCGATTGCTAGCGATGTCGCCAGTGATAGCACCTGCCCCCGTCATTCGTGCGACATTTGGTGATCGCTGCCGTAGCAAACAATATCGATACGCAGCGTCACACGCACATACCTGTTCAACAAGGGCTGTGACCGCCGAACAATCCCTCCTTCAAGGGGGAGGTGCATTCGGCGTCACAGCGACGTCACAGCGGCGTCACTAAGAGGCCGGCCAATAGAAGCGGAGGGGCGGAGATGAGCGGCTAGAACATGTCGCCCACCTCCTTCCTTCCTCATTGCCAGTGGACGCAGGTAAGGAGATGTTCGTCGTTCCTGCGGTGTCACACACAGTGATGTGTGATGCCGCAGGAACAACGAACAACCAGCGGCATGCACCAGCAACAATATTATGAAAAGGAGCGACGTGTCAACGATCAATGATTTTTGACGTTTTTGCAATCATTGATCGTCGCCCCTAGCTGTCACACGCTGCGATGTCGCTAACGACGCCGGATGTGCGTCACAAACACCGTGACCCCGAAGATATATCGTTAGCGATGTCACAGCGTGTAAAGCACCCTTAAGACTACTATGACTTTAAAGAATATGGGACAGCCCATATGATGATGTCATGTCATTTGGTCAGACATGTGCATATCAACCCAAGAACAAAAGCAAAAGACCTTGTGAAGATGCTGGTGGAAGCTGGTAAGATTGCATCATTATCCACAGTGAAACGAGCACTGGATCAAAATAGGCTGAAAGGCCACTCTGCCAGGAAGAAGCCATTACTCCAAAAGAAACATAAAAAAGACAGATTAATGTTTGCAAATGTGCAAATGTGCAAATGTGCACAAGCACAAAAACCTTAAATTTTGGAGACATGTCCTGTGGTCTGATGACCATGGTTACGTTTGGAGGAAAAGGGAGAAGCTTTGAAGCCTAAGAACACCATCCCAACTGTGAAACACGGGGGTGGCAGCATCATGTTGTGGGGTGGTTTTGCTGTAGGAGGGATTGGTGCATTTCACAAAATAGATGGCATCATGAGGAAAGAGGATTATGTGGCAATACTGAAGCAACATCTCAAGACATCAGCCAGAAACTTAAATCTTGGGTGGAAATGGGTCTTTCAAATGGTCAATGACCTGAAGCATACTGCTAAACTGGTTAAAAAGTGGCTTAAGGATAACAAGTCAATGTTTTGGAGTGGCCATCACAATGCACTGATCTCAGTCCTATCTAAAATTTAAGGGCAAATCTGAAAAGGCTGGTGCGAGCAAGGAGATCTACAAACATGGCTCAGTTACACCAGTTGACCAGACAACACCACGGCTGGCCTCAGTCTCCCTGAGTGGCTGGGCTGTGGGCAACGTTTCACCGCTCGTCACAGCCCAGCATCGCTCCTGCTTGTGGCACTCTGCAGTGAAGAAAAGCATGCGCGACATGCTGCGCTGTGACGCTAGGCTGTGATGAGCGGTGAAACTCTGGACACAGCCCAGTCACTCAGGAAGACTGGGGCCGGCCTCGGTGATGTCAGGTCAACTGAAAGTTGACGTGACATCACCGGATTTCAGAGGTCACGGAGTCCAGGAATCAGTTCATGGGGATGAGCGGACCGAAGTAGCGCCACTCACAGGCAGAATTGGCTGAACAAGGTATTTCTCCATCTTTTCCATTGTCTGTGTCCGTGCAAATCGGACTGCACTCAGATGACATCCTAGTGCAGTCAGATGTTTCACACGCATCCATAGACTTGTATTGGTGCGTGCCATCCGACATATGCTGCCAATCGCAGCATGCTGAATCAGCATGGGAAAAAAAGCGTTGATTGGGACTGCCCCTTAGTATTACAATGGTACGAATGCTATCAAATAAAACAGCCGATGACACTCATCTGTGTTATACACTCATATGGGCGCAGCCTTTGACTAATTTCCTGATTCTCTTCGGAGCCTTGATGGTAAAAAGCTAAGGCCCAAATAGAGTTAAATATTGTAAATGGCTGAGACTTTAAATTGATGTAACGCAGCTGGAGAAGTGGACTGTAAGATGTGAGCGGTTGCGATGCTATCTCCAAGGCAGCAAAGAGATGAAACGTCACCAGATTTCTCATTTGCTGCTGGTTTATTGTTACTAAAATGCAATATTTTTGTTTTCCTCTCCGCAAGAACATTCCTTCTCTGCTTTTCAATTCAACTAAGTATACAATAATATCCCAGAGCCACTTGTTAAGTATTTTATGAGATGAGATATTTTAAGCATATATGTGGCATAATATATTACCCCTGAGAAAACTTATGACAGCGATTCATGTGGAGGGTTCTTCAGACATCATGATTTGGGCGGGAGCAGCTGCACATCGCTCCATGAAGTGTCTGTGAAATGAAAAATACATGATCGTCAGACGTTATATATTGCTTCCATTGCTGCTCATTATGAAGCCGGGAAATGTTCTTTTTGATAGTGAGATCCTTATCTCGTAAGCTGAGATCAAACCGTCTGCCAGAGGCATTTCTGTAATATAAGGTATTTCAAGAAAAAAAATAAATAATGTAGGAATGTCCTAGTGACGAATATGAAATGACGAACCAAACCTGAGTTTTCATCTGGCAGATTAATCTCGTGTCTTCTACTGGAGACGTCTGGGTGGGTCTGTTGTCTAAGGGGTACTTTGCACGCTGCGACATCGCAGGCCGATGCTGCGATGCCGAGCGCGATAGTACCCGCCCCCGTCGCAGCAGCGATATCCTTGTGATAGCTGCCGTAGCAAACATTATCGCTACGGCAGCTTCACATGGACTCACCTGTCCTGCGACCGTCGCTCTGGCCGGCGACCTGCCTCCTTGTTAAGGGGGCGGGTTGTGCGGCGTCATAGCGACGTCACACGCCAGGCGGCCAATCGGAGCGGAGGGGCGGAGATGAGTGGGATGTAAACATCCCGCCCACCTCCTTCCTTCCGCATATCCTACGGAAGCTGTATTGACGCCGGTAGGAGATGTTCCTCGCTCCTGCGGCTTCACACACAGCGATGTGTGCTGCCGCAGGAGCGAGGAACGACATCGGACTGTCGCATCAGCGTAATCATGGATTACGCCGACGCTGCACCGATGATACGATTACGACGCTTTTGCGCTCGTTAATCGTATCATCGAGCCTTTACACACTACGATGTCGCATGCGATGCCGGAAGTGCGTCATTTTCAATTTGACCCCACCGACATCGCAGCTGCGATGTCGTAGTGTGCAAAGCCCGCCTAAGTGTATTATAGAGAAATGCTCACTTCGATAAGGAAAGGATACCCATGACAGCCAGAAGAGATCACAGGGGAACATTTAGGCTACATCCCCACAGTGCATATTTGAGGTTTGGATGTTGCAGATTTATTTAATAATTTTTGTACCTATGAGCTAAATTAGGTTTCTTTAGCTTTTTTAGTGCATTTTTATTGCGTTTTTTTTTTTACTTTTTGCTATGTCATGATATAAAGAAAGCTGTTTTTTGTGGTATATAGCTTTAATAAAACTTTTTTGATACAGCCATGTATGACTGAAGATGGCACCCGGCCTCATTGTAAATGGCAGTATGTACCACAGAAGTGGTGGAAATCTGGAGGTCCTCTCTGGTACATGTAGTACCACATGTTTGTTTAGCGTTCTCTGGGTCAGGTTTTCAAGTAGCTGGAGAGATGGGTGGGTCTGGCTACCTACATACCTTGCCCCTGGGTGTGTTTGACATGTGTCTGACAGGTCACATATCATGTAAAATGGAGTCAGTGTGTTTGGGACATGGGGTGTGTGAAGCAGTGTGGAAGCAGCACTGCATGAGAAGCAGCCTTTGAGAGAGGTAAAGAGGCTGATAATCTCATAGAGGTTGGAGCCTCTGGAAGGAACTCAGCTGAGGGAAGTGTGGGTTGGCTTCAACCATCTGGAGGTGAGTGAGAGGAGGCTTTGGGATCTCCACTCGCATACTGCAGGTATCCAAGCCTGAGCGGAAGTACGCGACTCATATGCATCAGAAATCCTCTGAGCGGTAAAAAGGTTGTTGGACTCAGAGTAGAGGCACAGAAGCCTCTCTGAAGATAACGGACTGGAATCAAGGTTATCTGTGTGTTATGGGTATTTTTTTGGGAGAAGCAGTTTATGTGTTGTAAACTGTTTGGACTTTTAATCAACTGTGTTCCTGTGTGCTACCTCGCATCGCAGGAAAGTGAGTATCCCCAATATACTGTGTGAACAGTGTGTAATGTCACACACGTTTCCAGAATGTTTTTGCAGCAGAAATACAGATTGAGTTATTTCACTGAAAGTGTGGCTACCGGGAAAAATTACCTTTACTTATTACGGGAGCCGCCAGCATTCAGCAATAGAGGCGAGTGCTCGGAGCGGAAGATGGAAGCGTACCTTCACACTTTGATTGCCAGCTTGCTCTGCGTAGATGCACTGCAGTCAAATTAACGGGGCGTGCTTGCAATTGCCTCTGTGTACTGAGTAGGGAATGTAAAATGCCGGCGGCTCTCATAAGGAATAAATCATAAACAAATAACATTTTCTCCCGCTTTCTGCTCATTTATTAAGGTGGCCGAACAGCTTTATTAAGGGTGCTTTACACGAGCCGATCTATCGTGCGATAGATCGTCGGGGTCACGGTTTTTGTGAGCACATCCGGCATCACTTGCGACGTCGGGCTGTGTGACACCTCCGAGCGACACAGTATCGCTCACAAATCATGAGTCGTGTACTCGTCACTCGGTTTCATAATCTCGTTTAATTAAAATGGCGCCGGTTGCTCATCATTCCCGGGGTAGCACACGCCGCTCCGTGTGACACCTCGGGAGCGATGAACAGCAGCTTACCTCCGTCCCGCGGCACCCGCCGGCTATGCGGAAAGAAGGAGGTGGGCGGGATGTTTACGTCCCGCTCATCTCGGCCCCTCCGCTTCTATTGGGCGGCCGCTGTGTGACGTCGCTGTGACGCCGAACGTCCCTCCCCCTTCAGGAAGAGGATGTTCGCCGCCCACAGCGACGTCGCACAGCAGGTAACTGCGTGTGACGGGGGTTAACGACTTTGTGCGCCACGGGCAACTAATTGCCCGTGACGCACAAACGACGGGGGCGGGTACAATCGATCGTGAAATTGCACGATAGATCGTACCGTGTAAAGCAGGCTTAACACTTAAACATGCATACTAAACATATCAGGCTATTTTCCGTTTTTCATTTTCATTTTTTCCTCCCCTTCTTCCGAGAGCCGTAACTTTTCTATTTTCCTGTCACTATTACCATATGAAGGCTTATTTTTTGGCTGGATGAGTTGTACATTTGAATGAAACCATTAGGTTTACCATATTGTGTACTGGAAAACAGGGAAAAAATTCCAAGTGCGGTGAAATTGCAAAAAATGTGCAATTACACGATAGTTTTTGGGGTCTTTTATTCACAGTAGATATCAAACATGTATAGGTTTACTTTTATTTAAAGGGTGAAAAAAAATTCAAAAGTTTGTCCAAAAAAAGAATTGCACTGTTGTGGCCATTTTCTGAGACCCGTAGAATTCTCATTTTTTAGCATCTGGGGCTCAGTGATGGCTTATTTTTTACATATTGAGCTGAAGTTTTTAATTACACCATTTTGTCCAGATATTTTGATTGCCAGTTATTGCATTTTTTAAAAAAAATTTCGACAACTAAAATACTTAATTTTGCCATTTGGAATTTGTTTCTCGTCATGCCGTTTACTGATCAAATTAATTGATTATATATTTTGATATATCGGGCACTTCTGAATGCAGTGATACCAAAAATGTGTATATTTTTTTTTATTTTTTATAAGTGTTTTATTTTCAATGGGACAAAAGGCGTGTGATTTGAACTTTTAGGTTTTTTTTTATTTTTTTCATATTTAAAATTTTTAATTTGTTTTATATTTTTATTTATTTTACTAGTCCCCCTAAAGCACTTTATGGATCCGTAGTCTGATCGCCTGTGCATTTTTCCTGACCAGAGCAGCATCGCTCTGATCAGGAGAAATGCTGCTTTCCTGTGAATGCTGGTGGTCTGTCAGCTCTCACTGGAAGTGAGTCATGGTAGCATCAGGGGTCATCAGCTGATCCTGGGCTACCATGGCAACACATTGTTGACCCATTATTGTGTCACGGTGCCGCCGATAGCGGCAGGGAACAGTGCAATCCCCGCCACGGCCATTTAAATCGGAGTTAAAGGCTTAACAGGCAGGGGGTGGATCTCCAATACACCTGCGCCTGTTAGCCACAAATGTCTGCTGATCAGAGATAACATACAGTTAGGTCCAGAAATATTTGGACAGTGACACAAGTTTTGTTATTTTAGCTGTTTACAAAAACATGTTCAGAAATACAATTATATATATAATATGGGCTGAAAGTGCACACTCCCAGCTGCAATATGAGAGTTTTCACATCCAAATCGGAGAAAGGGTTTAGGAATCATAGCTCTGTAATGCATAGCCTCCTCTTTTTCTAAGAGACCAAAAGTAATTGGACAAGGGACTCTAAGGGCTGCAATTAACTCTGAAGGCGTTTCCCTCGTTAACCTGTAATCAATGAAGTAGTTAAAAGGTCTGGGGTTGATTACAGGTGTGTGGTTTTGCATTTGGAAGCTGTTGCTGTGACCAGACAACATGCGGTCTAAGGAACTCTCAATTGAGGTGAAGCAGAACATCCTGAGGCTGAAAAAAAAGAAAAAATCCATCAGAGAGATAGCAGATTTGCTTGGAGTAGCAAAATCAACAGTCGGGTACATTCTGAGAAAAAAAGGAATTGACTGGTGAGCTTGGGAACTCAAAAAGGCCTGGGCGTCCACGGATGACAACAGTGGTGGATGATCGCCGCATACTTTCTTTGGTGAAGAAGAACCCGTTCACAACATCAACTGAAGTCCAGAACACTCTCAGTGAAGTAGGTGTATCTGTCTCTAAGTCAACAGTAAAGAGAAGACTCCATGAAAGTAAATACAAAGGGTTCACATCTAGATGCAAACCATTCATCAATTCCAAAAATAGACAGGCCAGAGTTAAATTTGCTGAAAAACACCTCATGAAGCCAGCTCAGTTCTGGAAAAGTATTCTATGGACAGATGAGACCAAGATCAACCTGTACCAGAATGATGGGAAGAAAAAAGTTTGGAGAAGAAAGGGAATGGCACATGATCCAAGGCACACCACATCCTCTGTAAAACATGGTGGAGGCAACGTGATGGCATGGGCATGCATGGCTTTCAATGGCACTGGGTCACTTGTGTTTATTGATGACATAACAGCAGACAAGAGTAGCCGGATGAATTCTGAAGTGTACCGGGATATACTTTCAGCCCAGATTCAGCCAAATGCCGCAAAGTTGATCGGACGGCGCTTCATAGTACAGATGGACAATGACCCCAAGCATACAGCCAAAGCTACCCAGGAGTTCATGAGTGCAAAAAAGTGGAACATTCTGCAATGGCCAAGTCAATCACCAGATCTTAACCCAATTGAGCATGCATTTCACTTGCTCAAATCCAGACTTAAGACGGAAAGACCCACAAACAAGCAAGACCTGAAGGCTGCGGCTGTAAAGGCCTGGCAAAGCATTAAGAAGGAGGAAACCCAGCGTTTGGTGATGTCCATGGGTTCCAGACTTAAGGCAGTGATTGCCTCCAAAGGATTCGCAACAAAATATTGAAAATAAAAATATTTTTTTTGGGTTTGGTTTATTTGTCCAATTACTTTTGACTTTTGACTGTGGAGTGTTTGTAAAGAAATGTGTACAATTCCTACAATTTCTATCAGATATTTTTGTTCAAACCTTCAAATTAAACGTTACAATCTGCACTTGAATTCTGTTGTAGAGGTTTCATTTCAAAACCAATGTGGTGGCATGCAGAGCCCAACTCGCGAAAATTGTGTCACTGTCCAAATATTTCTGGACCTAACTGTAGGTCAGTGCTATCCAATAAAAAATCGAACACCTGTCCAATTTATATGGTTGTCTGAATGAGTCCATTCACCTGAGTATAATCTTCCAAAATCCCTGAACTTGTGTAAGTGTACTTTAAAGAATGGAGACTAAGAAGTGATCAAACCAAACATTGATTTGATTTAGATTTTTATTTTATTCATAATCTATCTATCTGAAGGAGGGGGGCACCGGGCCGCTCTCTCACCACAATACTTTGCCAAAGAGACCCCCTGAGGGGATATGACTTCAGGGGTCGGGGGCTTGCATGACACTTACTGGATTCTTCAGGCAGGTGTCCATCACCCCACTGGCAGTCGTCGTCGTAGACAGTTGCTAACACACACCACACTGAAGTTCACTTCTCCAACCAGAACCATTCACTTTTATTCTTCCCACCATTATGACAGACATGACCTTCTTTCCCATTCTTTCCCTCAGTGTGGGGTACTGCTCCTCGATCTGTCCCCCCTGCTATCTTGGATCTTTTCCTCAAGCTCCAGGGTCTGTGTCTCCTCTTCCCCTCTTCCTCACACCTGCGTCCACTACTGGGCCTCAACGGCTCTCTAGCCGGACGACTCTCTAAGCCCTACCGGGGTTAGTTATAGGCTCCGGACATCTTGAGGTTACCTCAGGGTTCCTTGACTGGCCCTAGCACTGAGGCCCTGTCTTCTCTCATTTGAATGATATACTCAACTGTCCCCTCAAGACCTCCCTACTGTCCTCTTTCTTGCTTCTGTCACTCCCCCCTTAAGCCTATCTTTTCCACTCCTCTGCTATCCCAGCCCAACTACTACCGTAGGTGGTGACTGTTGGCAACAGTCTTGATCTACTGCATCTGACACCTGCACCCAGCTAACAGCATAACATATTAACTTATACAATACGATTGGTATAACACATGGAATACATTGCGTAACCTGTACAGGGAAGACAACCTCCTACATAAAGTGTCTTGCAAAAGTATTTGGCCCCCTTGAATTTTTTAACTTTTTCCCACATTTTAGGCTTCAAACATAAGAATAAAAAATGTAATGTTATGGTGACGAATCAACAAGTGGGAGACAATTGTGAAGTTGCACGAAATTTATTGCTTTTTTGTAAACTGTTGTAAAAAATAATAAACTGAAAATTGGGGCGCGCAATATTGTTCATCCCCTTTACTTTCAGTGCAGCAAACTCACTCCAGAAGTTCATTGAGGATCTCTGAATGATCCAATGTTGTCCTAAATGACTGATGATGATAAATATAAGCCCCCTGTGTGTAATCAAGTCTCCGTATAAATGCACCTGCTCTGTGATAGTCTCAGTGTTCTGTTTATAGCGCAGATAGCATCATGAAGACCAAGGAACACAACAGGCAGGTCCGTGATACTGTTGTGGAGAAGTTTAAAGCCAGATTTGGTTACAAAATGATTTTCACAACTGTAAACATCCCAAGAAGCACTGTGTAAGTGATCATATTGAAATGGAAGGAGTATCAAACCACTGCAAATCTACCAAGACCCGGCCGTCCATCCAAACTTTCCTCTCAAACAAGGAGAAGACTGATCAGAGATGCAGCCAAGAGGCCCATGATCACTCTGGATGAACTGCAGAGATCTACACCTGAGGTAAGAGAGTCTGTCCATAGGACAACAATCAGTCGTACACTGTACAAATCTAGCCTTTATGGAAGAGTGGCAAGAAGAAAGCCATTTCTCAAAGATATCCATAAAAACTGTTGTTTAAAGTTTGCCACAAGCCACCTGGAAGACACAAACATGTGGAAGAAGGTGCACTGGTCAGATGAAAACAAAATCAAACTTTTTGGGCACAATGCCAAATGATATGTTTGGCATAAAACCCCCATCATCACCCTGAACACATCATCCCTACTGTCAAACATGGTGGTGGCAGCATCATGGTTTGGGCCTGCTTTTCTTCAGCCGGGACAGGGAAGATGGTTAAAATTGATGGGAAGATGGATGGAGCCAAATACAGGACCATTCTTGAAGAAAACCTGTTGGAGTCTGCAAAAGACCTGAGACTGGGACGGAGATTTGTCTTACAACAAGACACTGATCGAAGACATAAAGCAAAATCTACAATGGAATGGTTCACAAATAAATGTATCCAGGTGTTAGAATGGCCAAGTCACAGTCCAGACCTGAATCCAATCGAGAATCTGTAGAAAGAGCTGAAAACTGCTGTTCACAAACGCTCTCCATCCAACCTCACTCAGCTCCAGCTGTTTACAAAGGAAGAATTGGCAAGAATTTCAGCCTCTCGATGTGCAAAACTGATAGACACATACCCCAAGCGACTTGCAGCTGTAATCGCAGAAAAAGGTGGCGCTACAAAGTACTAACTTATATGGGATGAATAATATTGCACGCCTCACTTTTCAGTTATTTATTTTTTATAAAAGTTTAAAATAAGCAATACATTTCGTTCAACTTCACAATTGTGTCCCACTTGTTGTTGATTCTTCATCATAACATTAAAATCTTTATCTTTATGTTTGAAGCCTGAAATGTGGGAAAAGGTTGAAAAATTCAAGGGGGCCGAATACTTTCACAAGGCACTGTATCTATCTATTACCTATCTGTCTATCTATTTATTTATTTATCATCTGTGTATCTAATTTTGAAGAATTGCTTTTTTCCTTCCAGCCACCAAATAAATTAAGAAATAATGTTTTTCAAAACATTATAGAAACCTCTGTACTGATATTATTACTCATGACAAATTAGGATACTGCCTCTTTAAAAAATAAAATCCCACTAAAGGTTATACAGTGCTATCTCTCCTAAAACAGTAAGAGAATAAGAAGGACCTATTAATCTTAATAATTACTTGAGATGGTTTGAAATTAGGAAGGTTAAATGTTTAATATCTTGAATTAATTCTTAAAGTACCATTATTTTTTCATTTTCACATTAGTTGGAAGCCTGATCGGACACCAGGTAGGCTTCATAGATAAAGCTTCAGCCTGTGACCTCCAAAAGGTGAACATTTTAATTGTGTTTTATGAAATAGAAGATAAATATAGAAATTTTTATCCTTTTTACTACGATTAACGAGCGTAAAAGCGTCGAAATCGTATGATCGGTGTAGTGTCGGTCATTTCCATAATTTCGGAAGGAGCGATGTTACGATGTTGTTCCTCGTTCCTGCGGCAGCACACATCGCTGTATATGAAGCCGCAGGAGCGAGGAACATCTCCTTACCTGCGTCCCGGCTGCTATGAGAAGGAAGGAGGTGGGCGTGATGTTTACGTCCCGCTCATCTCCGCCCCCCTGCTTCTATTGGCCGCCTGTTGTGTGACGTCGCTGTGACGCCGCATTATCCGCCCCCTTAGTAAGGAGGCGGTTTGCCGTCCAGAGAGACGTCGCAGGGCAGGTGAGTGCATGTGAAGCTGCCGTAGCGATAATGTTCACTACGGCAGCTATCACAAGATATTGCAGCTGCGACGGGGGCGGGGACTATCGCGCTCGGCATCGCTACCATCGGCTTGCGATGTCGTAGTGTGCAAAGTACCCCTTATACTTACCCTCCACCGTCTACATCTTCTATCCCCCCGTTTTAGTCTTCTCCAGTTTGGGACCTGCCGGCAGCTCCAGTGTTTCATGTAGCGAGATGGAGAATACAAATCAATGCAAGTCTATGAGAGCATCTTTATGGCATTCATAGATTTGTATTGAAAACTTGTAAAGTAACTTCTGACTTCCGAAGAGTCAGGAGTTACGAGCACATGATGATGCTGCAGCGACTCAGACATATGGTAAAGACGCTGAGGGGGAAGTATAAGACCAGGGGCAAGGGACTTAAAGGGAACCTGTCATGTAATTTATGTGTTGCAACCTAGTAGCAGGGTGATGTGTGGCCTAGTAACCCCTTCCTAACCATCCCTGTGTTGTAAGATTGTGTAATGTGAATGTATAAAAATATGTTTTATTACTTACATGTTCCCTATGTAAATAAGCAGGAGGTCTACTCCCCTGGGCGTTGCATTGCCCACAGGTTCTTAATACCATGGAAAACATGCAAACGCCCACAGGGCAATACAACGCCCATGGGGCTAGAGACCCTGCTCATTTACATAGGGAGCATGTAAGTAATAAAACATATTTTTATACATTTACATTACACACTATTAAAACACAGGTATGGGTAGGAAGGGGTTATTAGGCCACACATCACACTGCTACTAGGTTAGAACACATAAATTACATGACAGGTTCCCTTTAAGTTAAAAGCACCACTTCAGTGCTGGTAAAAAAATAAATATGAAATGACATAGACTATGATTTAAAGGTGTATATAAACATTTGTGAATTTGCCAGTATTTTGATAAACAGTCTGTATAATGTATACAGTTGAAACCAGAAGTTTCCGTCCACTATCTAAAAAAGACACATCTGCATGTTTTTCTCACTTTCTGACATGAAATCAGAATAAACCTTTCCTGTTTTAGGTCAATTAGGAACCAAAGAACCAAAATCTAATATATAAAGCTGAGTGTATGTGTGTATGTATCTCTGCTAAAGGAATCCGCACCATCGCATTTATAATCACGAAATTTTGCACAGACGCCTCATGTGACTCAGGGAACGTCATAGACTATGTTTTGACAGAAAAATGTAACCCCTGTGCTTTACAGCTAGTCTCTAAAATCCTGCCTCCATTAAACTGAATGGAGGTGGGAGCTATAGGTTATTAATAGCAACTGTCAGTGGTTGCTATAGGAATAAAATAAACTGTTAGTATAAGAAGCTTATGTGTGAGGTTATATGATGTTGGTGGGGAGATGGATAGAGAGACAGAAAAAGACAGACAGACAGAGACACAGACAGAGACAGATGGGGAAAGAGACAGACAGACAGCCATGGAAAGAGACAGCCCTGGAAAGAGACAGACGGGCAAAGAGACAGATGGGCAAAGAGACAGATGGGCAAAGAGACAGACGGGCAAAGAGAAAGACCTGCAAAGAGACAGACGGGGAAAGAGACAGCCCTGGAAAGAGACAGACGGGAAGAGACAGACGGGGAAAGAGACAGACGGGCAAAGAGACAGACCTGGAAAGAGACAGACCTGGAAAGAGACAGATGGGGAAAGAGACAGCCCTGGAAAGAGACAGCCCTAGAAAGAGACAGCCCTGGAAAAAGACAGCCGGGGAAAGAGACAGCCGGGGAAAGAGACAGATGGGGAAAGAGAAAGACAGTGAAAGGGACAAACGGGGAAAGAGACAGACCGGGAAACAGACAGACCAGGTAAGAGACAGACCGGGAAAGAGACAGACCTGGAAAGAGACAGATGGGGAAAGAGACAGCCTTGAAAAGAGACAGTCCTGGAAAGAGACAGACGGAGAAAGAGACAGCCCTGGAAAGAGACAGCCCTGGAAAGAGACAGATGGGCAAAGAGACATACAGGGAATGAGAAAGACGGGGAATGAGACAGACGGGGAAAGAGACAGACCTGGAAAGAGACAGCCCTGGAAAGAGACAGATGGGGAAAGAGACAGACGGGGAAAGAGACAGACCGGGAAAGAGACAGACCAGGAAAGAGACAGACCAAAACAGACGGGGAAAGAGACAGACTGACACACACATAGAGACAGACACAGAGATAGAGAGAGACAGACAGACACAGAGATGGAGACAGATAGACTGATACAAATACAGACAGAGATAGAAATAGTCAGACAGAGACATAGACACAGACAGACAAGGTAAGAGACAGACAGACAGACAGCGACACACAGACAGAGACTGGGAGAGAAACAGAGAGATGGTTACTATCCCGGGCAACGCCCAGGTACTACAGTTAGTTATTTATATTTACCAAATGGTAGAATAATGACAGAGAAAATGTTTTAAGGCTTTTTTGCAAAGTCAAACGTTTACATACATTTCATTAGAATTTGGTACCATTGCCCTTACACTGTATGACTTGGGTCAAACATTTTGGATCTCCTTCCACAAACTTCTCACAATACAATAGTTGGTAGGAATTTGGGCCCATTCCTCCTGACAGAACTGGTGTAACTGAGCCATGTTTGTAGGTCGCCTTCCTCGCACCGGCCTTTTCAGTTTTGTCCATAAATTTTCAATACGATTGAGATCAGGGATTTGTGATGGCCACTCCAAAACATTTGACTTTGTTATCCTTAAGCCACTACTGTATATAGTCAGTTAGGCAGTATGTTTCTGGTCATTGTCCATTTGGAAGACCCATTTCTGCTCAAGCTTTAAGTTTCTGGCTGATGTCATGACATGTTGCTTCAGTATTGCCACATAATCTTCTGCATACACAATGCCATCTATTTTGTGACATTTACCATTCCCTCCTGCAGCAAAACAACCCTACAACATGATGCTGCCACCCCTGTGTTTCACAGTTGGGATGGTTTTCTTAGGCTTCAAAGCTTCTCCCTTTTTCTTCCAAACATAACAATTGTCATTATGACCAAACAGTTCAATTTTAGTTTCATCAGACCACAGGACCTGTCTCCAAAAATTAAGGTCTTTGTTCCTGTGTTCATTTACAAACATTAATCTGGCTTTTTATGTGTCTTTTGGAGTAATAGCTTCTTCCGGGCAGAGTGGTCTTTCAGCCCATTTTGATACAGTACTTGTTTCACTGTGGATAATGACACAATCTTACCAGCTTCCGCCAGCATCTTCACAAGGTCTTTTGCTTTTGTTCTTGGGTTGATATGCACATATCTGACCAAAGCATGTTCATCTATGATACACAGAACCCGTCTCCTTCCTGAGCGGTATGATGGCTGGACATTACCATCTTGTTTGTACATGTGTATAATTGTTTGTACAGATGAACGAGGCACCTTCAGGTGTCTGGAAATTGCACTCAAGGATGAACCAGAGTTGTGCAAGTCCACAATTCTTTTCCTGAGATTTTGGCTGATTTTTTTTTTACTTTACCATGATGCTACACAAAGAAGCAGTGAGCTTCAGGTGTGCATTAAAATACATCCACAGGTGTGTCTCTAATTAACTGAGATGTTGCCAATAAACCTAACAAAAGCTTCTAAAGACATGACATCATCATATGGGCTGTTCCAAATTGTTTAAATGCATAGTATTCTAAGGCTATGTGCCCACGGGAGCTCGCATTTGCGGATATAACCGCAGGTACGTCCGCAGGTTTCCCGCAGCAGCTCCCTGGAATCCGCAGCTATACATAGCTGCGGGATTCCAGCGAATCAGCTGCGGAAAACCTGCAGACATTCATACGACTTACCTGCGGAAGTCCCGGCCTCTATCTCCATAGTGGAAGGCCGGGATTTCCGCAGGTAATTCCGCAGGAATAATTGACATGCAGTTATGTGCGGCTGCGGGACATCCTCAGCATATTCCGCAGCTGCACATACCGCAGCATGGACACAGTACTCCCATATCCCATAGAATAACATGGGGAGTGTCTGTACTCGCTGAAACCTGCGGATTTATCTAGAAAATCCAGATAAATCCGCAGGTTTTCCGCGGCAAAAATCCGCAGATGCGAGCTCCCGTGGGTACATAGCCTTAGTGTATGTAAACTTTTTACTTTGCAGAAAGTAATAAATATGCCTTAAAACATTCTCTCTCTCTCTCTCTCTCTCATTATTCTGGCATTTGGCAAATATAAATAATTTTGGTTCCTAATTGTCCTAAAACAGGAACGTTTTTTTCTGATGTTATATCAGATAGTGAGAAAATCATGCAGATGTGTCATTTTAGATGGTGTATGCAAACTTTTGGTTTCAACTATATATATATATATATATATATATATATATATATATACAGTCATATGAAAAAGTTTAGGCACCCCTATTAATGTTAACCTTTTTTCTTTAGGTTTTTGCAACAGCTATTTCAGTTTCATATATCTAATAACTGATGGACTCAGTAATATTTCTGGATTGAAATGAGGTTTGTTGTACTAACAGAAAATGTGCAATTCGCATTTAAACAAAATTTGACCGGTGCAAAAGTATGGGCACCTCAACATAAAAGTGACATTAATATTTTGTAGATCCTCCTTTTGCAAAAATTACAGCCTCTAGTCGCTTCCTGTAGCTTTTTTATGAGTTCCTGGATCCTGGATGAAGATATATTTGACCATTCCTGTTTACAAAACAATTCCAGTTCAGTTAAGTTTGATGGTCGCCGAGCATGGACAGCATGCTGCAAATCATCCCACAGATGTTCAATGATATTCAGGTCTGGGGACTGGGATGGCCATTCCAGAACATTGTAATTGTTCCTCTGCATGAATGCCTGAGTAGATTTGGAGCGGTGTTTTGGGTCATTGTCTTGCTGAAATATCCATCCCCTGCGTAACTTCAACTTCGTCACTGATTCTTGCACATTATTGTCAAGAATCTGCTGATACTGAGTTGAATCCATGCGACCCTCAACTTTAACAAGATTCCCGGTGCCGGCATTGGCCACACAGCCCCAAAGCATGATGGAACCTGCACCAAATGTTACTGTGGGTAGCAAGTGCTTTTCTTGGGATGCCGTGTTTTTTTGCCTCCATGCATAACGCCTTTTTGTATGACCAAACAACTCAATCTTTGTTTCATCAGTCCACAGGATCTTCTTCCAAAATATAACTGGCTTGTCCAAATGTGCTTTTGCATACCTCAGGTGACTCTGTTTGTGGCGTGCTTGCAGAAACGGCTTCTTTCGCATCACTCTCCCATACAGCTTCTCCTTGTGCAACGTGCGCTGTATTGTTGACCGATGCACATTGACACCATCTGCAGCAAGATGATGCTGCAGGTCTTTGGAGGTGCTCTGTGTCCTTGACTGTTCTCACCATTCTTCCTCTCTGCCTTTCTGATATTTTTCTTGGCCTGCCACTTCTGGGCTTAACAAGAACTGTACCTGTGTTCTTCCATTTCCTTACTATGTTTCTCACAGTGGAAACTGACAGTTTAAATCTCTGAGACATCTTTTTGTATCCTTCCCCTGCACAACTATGTTGAATAATCTTTGTTTTCAGATCATTTGAGAGTTGTTTTGAGGAGCCCATGATGCCACTCTTCATAGGAGATTCAAATAGAACAACTTGCAAGTGGCCACCTTAAATACCTTTTCTCATGATTGGATACACCTGCCTATGAAGTTCAAAGCTCAATGAGGTTACAAAACTAATTTAGTGCTTTAGTAAGTCAGTAAAAAGTAGTTAGGACTCGGAGTGTTCAAAACAAGAAATTGATAAGGGTGCCCATACTTTTGCACCGGTCAAATTTTGTCTAAATGCGGATTGCGCATTTTCTGTTAGGGCGGCTTTGCACACTACGACATCGCAGGTGCGATGTCGGTGGGGTCAAATGAAAAGTGACGCACATCCGGCGTCACTTGCGATGTCGTAGTGTGTAAAACCTTTTTGATACGATGAACGAGCGCAAAAGCGTCGTTATCGTATCATCGGTGTATTCTTTGACATTTCCATAATGCCGGTGCAGCGACAGGTACGATGTTGTTCCTCGTTCCTGCGGCAGCACACATCGCTGTGTGTAAAGCCGCAGGAGTGAGGAACATCTCCTACCTGCCTCCCGGCTGCAATGAGAAGGAAGGAGGTGGGCGGGATGTTTACATCCTGCTCATCTCCGCCCCTCCGCCGTTATTGGCCGCCTGCCGTGTGACGTCGCTATGACGCCGCATGACCCGCCCCCTTAGAAAGGAGGCGGGTCGCCGGCCAGAGCAACGGTCACAGGGCAGGTGAGTGCATGTGAAGCTGGCGTAGCGATAATGTTCGCTACGCCAGCTATCACAAGATATCGCACGTACGACGGGGGCGGGGACTATCGCACTCGACATCGCAGCATCGGCTTGCGATGTCGTAATGTGCAAAGCCGGCCTTAGTGCAATAAACCTCATTTCAATCCAGAAATATTACTCAGTCCATCAGTTATTAGATATATGAAACTGAAATAGCTGTAGCAAAATCACAAATTGTTATAAAGAAAAAAGGTTAACATTAATAGGGGTGCCCACACTTTTTCATATGACTGTATATATATATATATACAGGTGTGGCATATCAATATGCTGATTAGACAGCATGAATTTTGCACAGGTGTGCCTTAGGCTGGCCTTAATAAAAGGTCATTCTAAAATGTGCAGTTTTGTCACACATCACATTGCCTCAGTAGGTCGCAAATTTAGAGGGAGTGTGCAATTGGCATGCTGACTGCAGGAATAGCCACCAGAGCTGTTACCTGTGAATCAAATGTTCATTTCTCTACCATAAAATGTCTCCAAAGGCGTTTCAGAGAATTTGGCAGTACATCCAACCAGCCTCACAATTGCAGATCACGTGTAACTGTTAGAGGCGCAGATGGGGGCAGTTGTAGTTGTGGTAGAGCTTTGGCCGCAGTGCAGCTCAGTGTTATATCTTTGCGCCCCAATCGCCTCTCAAGCGCAATAACGTGTTATCAATAGAGTCTCTTGATGGGATGAAAACACGGACACTTTCACTGGTTTCTTCAACATAACATCTTTAGTGAGAAACGACAAACACAAATCTGCATCACGCTTTAAGTGGGTATACTCTTGACCCCCAAGGAGGCTGCTGTTAGCAACAGGATTTCACTTAGTTTTTCCGGTTGACCGCTTTCCTGGTTCTCGGGCTTCTAGTAGAGCCCCGAGCCCCTCATCCTCTCCTTTGGCTTCATTTTACATGGCAGAATCAAAAAGTCCTTCCGGTCACCCCTCATCCCACCCACTATGATTTTGCACAGAGCTATTGAAGGTGCCCTATGTGACTGCACTCCTCTGCCTGGTTGTTCGGTTACTGCTCTCGCTTTAGAGCCCACTGACCTTCAGTTGACTGAGGGGTTTTTTTGCATATACGTCAGGTAACAGCCACCACCAGGCCACATGGACTCAACCACACTTATGGACACAGTTCAGCCAGTCCTCTCCTCACTAGGACCCTGTGTGTCCAGGACCCAGATACGAACCGAAGGTGAGGCCAAATTGTAGTTAACGGGACTCCACTTCCACCATGCCTCTCACAGACGCAGCTTGTTGCTCTACACTTGAGACTTTCCTGCTAGTTCCTGTGACCCTGACCTTTTATTGACTAAACTCTACCCTGCAATTAACTCTCCCTATCCTGAGAGTACCAGGGAAGCAGTTATTGCATTGTGGCCATCTAGTTACACTGTCACATCAATTTCAAACATTACACAGTTACACAAGCAAATGGTGGATTGCAGGACAGCGGCGGTGGTGCCTTACACCCCCTTACATAACCAGGCCAGGCCCAGACTTCAACATCTAGCATCTTCACCTCTAAAGTCATCTGGGACCAGCCACCCAGATTGCTGCTGCAACAATCGGTGCATAACCAAAAAATATCTGTACAAATTGTCTGAAACTGTCTCGGGGAAGCTCATCTGCTGCTTGTCATTCTCATCGGGATCTCCACCTGACTGCAGTTTGTCGTCGTATCTGACTTGAGTGGGCAAATTATCACATTCAATGACGTTTGGGACATTGGAGAGGTGTTCTCTTCCATCCCGGATTACACTTTAGAAGGCGGATGGAAGACTGCGTGTATGTAATAGTGTGGGTGCGCGGTTTGCCGAAGTAAGCTATGTGAATTGAGTGACCCATGCTGGTGGTGGGGTTATGGTATGGGCAGGCATATGTTATGGACAACGAACACAAATGCATTTTATTGATGCCATTTTGATTGCACAGAGATATTGTGAAAAGATCTTGAGCCCCAATGTTGTACCCCATCCACGACCATCACTTCATGTTGCAGCATAGTAATGTATAGCCCCATGTTGCAAGGATCTGTACACAATTCCTAAAAGGTGAAAATATCTCAGTTTTTGCATGGCAGCATACGCACTGGACATGTCACCCATTGACCATGTAAGGGATGCTGTGCATCTGCATATACGACAGCGTGTCCAAGTTCCTGCAAATATCTAGCACCTTGGCACAGCCATTGAAGAAGAGAGGACAAACATTACTCAAGCCACAATCAACAACCTAATCAACTCTATGTGAAGGAGATGTGTTGCACTACCTGAGGAAATGATAGTCACACCAGATACTGACTGGTTTTCTGACTCCCCATGGACACTTTAGGGTGGCTTTTTATTGTGGCCAGCCTAGGGGGTACTTTGCACGCTGCGACATTGCTAGCTGATGGTAATGATGCCGAGCGCAATAGAACCCGCCCCCGTCGCACACGCGATATCTTGTGATAGCTGCCGTAGCGAACATTATCGCTATGGCAGCTTCACACGCACTTACCTGCCCTGCGACGTTGCTCTGGGCAGCGATCCGCCTCCTTCCTAAGGGGGCGGGTTGTGCGGAGTCACAGCGACGTCACACGGCAGGCGGCCAATAGAAGCGGAGGGGCGGAGATGAGCGGGGCGTAAAAATCCCGCCCACCTCCTTCCTTCCGCATAGCCAATGGAGGCAGGTAAGGAGATGTTCGTCACTCCTGCGGCTTCATACACAGTGATGTGTGCTGCCGCAGGAACGAAGAGCAACATCGTACCTGTCGCTGCAGCGAAATTATGAAAATGACCGACACTAAACAGATCACCGATTTACGACACTTTTGCGATCGTTCATCGGTGCATCTAGGCTTTATACGTTGCGACATCGTTACTGGCGCCGGATGTGCATTACTTTCGATTTGACCCCGACGACATTGCAGTAGCGATGTCGCAACGTGCAAAGTACCCCTAAGACACACCTGTGCAATAATCATGCCGTCTAATCAGAATCTTGATATGCCACACCTGTGAAGTGGATGGACTATCTTAGCAAAGGAGAATTGGTCACTGACACAGATTTATGCGGGCGTCACACGAGATGATCTATCGTGCGATATGTCGTTGGGGTCACGGTTTTCGTGACGCACATCCGGGTTCGTTGGCGACGTCGTTGCGTGTGACACCTACGAGCGACTCCGAATGATCGCAAATTGGTTACAAATCGTGTATTGTTTACACGTCTTTATTTTTAAAAAATCGCTTGTTTTTGTCTTCACAGACAACACATCGCGCTGTGTGACACCCTTCAAACGACCTACAACGTCGTTTGGCGATACGTCATAAGCGACCCGGGAGTGGCGGCTGTACGAATTCAAAACGCCTCCCCTGCTGTGATTGCTGTTCGCAAATGCGTTTTGATTTGTCACGTATGGTGTAAAAGGTGGATATAAAGTTTATTTCTCGTGCTTTGTGGCTTTGCGCGGTGCTGTGTGCTGTTTTGTACATTGCTCTGCGGTGTCAATACTGATCTTTCGCTATTGTATTTGTTCTCTTTGCCTGGTTTTTGGTATAGTCTTGGTAAGTAATTTTTTCTAATGACTCTTTTGTGATTTTCAAATTGCGTATATGTTTTTCATTTTGGATTTTTTTTAAATCTTAATATTATATGGCTTTTTGTTTTGCTTTTTTTAAATTGTTAAATAAAAATTTTGTTTAAAAAATTTTAATAATTATAAAACTCACCATCTACAGGATACCCAATTACAAGATGTGTGTATTTCGGCAAGGAGACTGAGAGATGCGGCAACAGCACATGAAAATCTCATAAGACGTTATTTGGTGGAGCTTAATAGTGATCATCATGACTGATGTTTTGTTTTTGTTGGAAACATTTAAAAACTCAGTTCTATATTTAAATTTAAAGTATGTTTTAAAGGTTTTAAACTATTTCTAGATTAAGTTACTGTTTTTTTTTATTTTAAACAAAGTTTTTTGGTGTGCATAATGAGAACATAATGACACTTTAAAATTAAAATAAAAATAGATAGTTTTTTTGAACGATAATTTTGTTTATTCACATTCCTCAAAAGCAAATTTAATCTTTTTTTTTTAAATAAAAAAAAAAAAAAAATGGCATAATCATATCTACCATTTACAATTTTTTTTTCAAAAATGTTTAGCATAACATAAATTTGTCTACATAATTTCAAAACTTAAAAAAATTTAAGGGAAAAACAAAAAAACTATTTCCTTCTTTTTCCACGGCACTTCCATGGGGTGAATTTGCAGGTGATGCAACTATGACAGATTCTTCCGTACTTAGCCCTCTGTCACATACAATAGGCCTGACAGGCACATCTGTTTTACTTTCATTTCTCCTTCCTCACCAGATTCTGAGGAAATCCTCTCCCTCCAGGTAGTCCCCTGTCTCTACCAGCTCTGTGAAACCTCATACCACAGTTGGATTGCAGAGCTTCAGGAGGACAGATATAACTGCGCTAATCTCTCAGGCTCATTGTATGTGAACACGTCACACTTAATAAGGTTGGTATTTTATGTTTTTATTCATCACATGCTCTGCAAGTGTAATTTTTCTGGGGAAACTTCAGGATCTAATTCTGATTGTATATGTGTTTAATAGTACTTAGTACTGGTAACTTAAAATTAAGTTTGTTTCCATAAATTTTCTTTGAAGAGTTTTATGGACTGGGGACTATTTTGAAATGTTTGTATTTCAGAGTTATTAGTTTTATGCTAAGTAAATGGTTTTTTTTTGCACCTGATTATGTGTAGTCTCTTTTATTATATCCCTATGAAGGTCACTGATCACTTTTAGAGCACTGAAATTGCAAACATTAGATATTATAGGTATTTTTCTAGCCTGTGCCTGACAGTCACATTGTATGTGAACTCGTTAGAACCGATATTGTATGTGACGGAGGGTTAATGTAAATGGACCAGCCTCATCATCTACAGGAAAATTTGATGTTGCTGTAAGTTTTTTATTCTGTGCGGCCTGCAGGACTTGACCTATAATTCTTTCCACATGAATTATTTGGTCTCCTTCAATTCTTTTGCATACATCATCAATGTAATGGCCTAAGCCACTTATAGGCGGCCTATTGTGTTTTTCCAAAATAGACCTACACAGGTTTGCCAATTCATTGCCACGTGATGAAACAGTTGATTTTTTCACTCTCCTAGGCAGCTGTCTAAATAGAGATTGTGATGGGCCAGGTGCATCCACAACCGCAACACTGGATGTTGATTGTGATTTGGTGGCAATTGGCTCTTCCTGAGACAATGTAGTATTGCTTGTTTCCTATGATTAAAAAAATTAAAAAAATAAAAATTATAAAAAATCTATTGTAAATTATATTGTATATACTTTATATATACTACTTTCGAGCATGATCAATTTTGCCACAATGATTACAAAAATCATCCTTTTTGTTTGTTTCAAAATTTAAAAAAATTAAAAATATAAATAAATAAAAAAAAAACATCTTTAATTTTAAAAATAAAAATTTTAGCCATAGACCAATATAAATTAGTAATATTTATATATACAAAAAAATTATACACTTTTATATAAATATTTTTAAATAATAAAAAAAAAGACCTACGTCATCAGGCCTCTCCTCTGGGCAACGCTCCACAACTGCCGCCTCCTGTATGATCAACATACTTGTTGATTCCCGTGGCAGCTCCTGATCACGTGTAAAGTCTAGAAGTTCATAGTACCACAGCCTAGGTACATATATATCGCCTGTGGCTGCCCCAGATCGTTTCGACTCCTCTACTTTGTTTAACTCATTTTTATAAACTGTTCTAATAGCTTGTATTTTTTTTTTTATTACCAGCTCATCCACGTGCTCATTAGGATAATGATTTTTGTACACAGTGATTAGTTCGGCATAGGCCTGTTTTTTCACGTTTGTTGCTATAATCAGAAGACTTAATTTTCCATAGGCATGGCAAAGATCTATGTTTGTCAATGAAGTCACGCATAAAAGCCTCACTTTCTTGTGCGCACATCTGTGGAAGAGATGAAAAATAAAATTAAAACAACTACACCCAAAAAAAATAAAGAAAAAAAAAAAACCACAATAAAGCTCACAACTAGACATATCACATGGCATGGTTTTTCAATTAAATTATTATGTTAAAATAGACAACAATTTAGAAAACAAAAAAACACATTTAAAAAAAACAAACAAATAAGCCATATAATATAAATAAATAACAATTACCCTGAAGAAAACACACAACCGATGCAAATGCCTGAAAAACAAGGGTCAATCTCACGTGCGTAAACGGTGGATGCGTTACAAACACGGCTGTCGCAAATGCATCCATTTATATCAAACACACCCAATCAAGAAACGAATTACGTAACCACTATTGACAAGTGTTTATGAGCAGCCGAGCCGCTCGGGTCTGGACCTTCAGTGGGTGGCTCGAGGGTCTCCGGACCCGGGGGTCCTGCAATCACTCCGATCAAAAAGGGGCTGGTGGTTTGGGGATGTAGGTGTATGGCCGGAGCCGTGTTTAAGTTCATGACGCCACCCACGGGTTGTGGTGAAGGTGGACACAACCGCTGCAGTTACGGGGCACCCGGGGGAGATGTTGCGCAGCAAGTTGTTAACCCTTCCGTGGGTAGGGATGGTGGCCCCGGGACCCGTTGGGGGAGTTGGGCGGCCGGAGGGCACTGATGTACTCACTATTAGTAAACACACGATTCTCTGGTAAACCAAGGTGATGGTGGTCGGTGCCCGCAGCCGGCTGCAGTCTGGTCCCCCACCCGGTTGGTGGTCTCTGCCTTTCTCCTGCACCAGTTTTGTGATGGTGGACTACCTGCGCTTGCAACTTCAGGAGTCTGCTCCCCGGCTTGGGGTTGCCTGAGGAGCCGTTTGCCCGCAGATGCTGGCCCGTGGGATCTCTTTGCCGTTGCGGTGGCTTTCTATCCCTCTCGTTGGGCTGTTGCCTTCAGTCGGGACTTTGGTTGGGACAGGACCTATAGTCCTGGCCGCAATCAGTTAATTAGCTAGCCCCCAGTAGCTTCTGGACCTAGCTTCAGGGTCTGAGTACCCCCCTTTGTGCTCCGGTTTCCGAGTCTGTTCCCCGGGTTGGTACCGGCGGGCCACTACCCTGTCCCGGTTCACCTCGGTTCCACCGAGCCGTCTTCCCGGCTCCTGCAGAGGCCTCCGTCTGCCTCCTAGCCAAAGGTACCCGGGCTCCTACCCTGGCACCTGTCAGTCTGCTACAGGCCTGTCACACAGGCCTGACTTCCTCCACTGAACTCTCAAACTGATCTACTGTCTTTTCCCGCCTCAGGCCATCCAAACTCCTCAGTTGGCATGTCCAACCGCCTGGCTCCGCCCCCTGGTGTGTCCATAAAGCACTGAGGGGGGTGACTAGGGTTTAAATGTTTGGCTGCTGTCACCTTGTTAGGGGACTGGTGTAATGCAGGGCCCTATCTGTGACTACCTGGCCCGGCCAGGGCGTCACATTTACATTTGGGCATGGAGAAGGAGAGGTCAACACACGGCGGGGTGTATGGAGAGAACAAAGATACGCCCATGTGGTAGCTGAAATCATTAAAAGAAATGCTGTGTGACAGGGTTCGCACGACCGGCAGGATCAATCACTATATCGCCCATCGCTATTGTGTCGTTGGTGAGATGTATACGTGTGACGCCAAGTAAACAACCTATGCGCAATCTTGGAAAATCGTATAAACGACATGGGCGTGGCGCATCGTTTAAAAGATCGCACGATATATCATCTCGTGTGACGCCCGCATTAGACAAATCTGTGAAAAATATGTGAGAAAAAAAGACCTTTGGAAAAAGAAAAAGTTCTAGATCTTTGAGTTCAGCTCATGATAAATGGGAGCAAAAACAAAAGTGTTGTTATATTTTTGTTCAGTGTAGATGGCCTGTCTAGACAAAAACTACATGTTTTCAAAGTAATACTTTATTTGAATAACGATTCCCTTTCAACTCTGTACATTTAATGAATAGATCAAAAAGTAATTCTAATTCTTTAGAAAATAAATTATCCTGTTCTTGCAAAGCACCACGCTGCAGTATCAATTACCACCTCATTGGCTGTAAATTTTAATCCTTTCAACAATTTTTAGAGTTTTGAAAAAAGATAATAATTAGATGGGGCCAAATCAGGATCATATGGTGGATGACCAACAGTTTTAAAGCCGATCTCTTTGATCTCATTGTCCTGTTTAAACAAGACACCTATTGAGAATGTTTGCTAAAGTTCCAATCTTCATCTGCCATGGATAACTTTTCTTAATCACAATTTCAAAATAGCATAACCTTTTCTGCTAGAACTTAGCACATGCACTAAGTTAATACTTATTTCCATAGCAACAGAATTTATTTTTGTTTGCTGCAAATATTTAAGACCAGTTATTAATCAATACCTTCTCGTATACTTACACCTATATATTTTGTTCCCTTCAGTCTGAATTTACTGTGTATGTTTAAAGTATGAAGAAAGAAAACTATTCCATAAACAAAAGTGTCAAACCTTCCAAATATCTGGACACACCTGTGCATGCAGTAGTTTTTCCAGCTCTTACTGGAATGTGCACATTGTAAATTCAGACTTACAGTAGCAAAACCACAAATGATCACATATCGAAAAAAAAGTAAAAAAAGTGTAAAAAATACCCCCAAAACCTTAGATTCCTCCTTTTAATCTGATAAGATCATTACACACTCTTGACATTTTGTCAAGTAGATTCATCAGGTAGTCACCTGCAGTTTTTCCCTGCAGGACGGTAGGTGAGAATGAAGAAGAGTGACCATTGAGATTATTGGTTACTGAAAACATAGCTCCTTCAAGTAGATGTAGCAAATCTTCTTCACCAGGTGTGAGCAATTACACATGAGAAACTTTGACTGTTGCTGTTGTGGAGAGCCAAACCAACCATCCAAACTTAAATCTGCTTATTATTTCATATTTGTATTATTTAATGTTGAGCAAACTTAAGAATGATGAGGAGCAGTTAATGCTAATACACATCCTGTGTTTCACTACCAGCCTGAGTTTCTGTATCCGTTGCTGTGTTCCAATACCAGCCTGTGGTCCAGTATCCATCCCTGTTTCCCAGTACCATATCTGTGTTCCGGTACAAGACCGTGTTCCTGTGTCCTGGTACCAGCATTAGTTCCTGTGTCTGTTCATGGTTCCCAATACCAGCCTGAGTTCCTGTATCCGTTCCTGTGCCCTTGTACCAGCCTGTGTTCCTGTATCCATTCTTGTGTTCTGGTAGCAGCCTGAGTTCCTATATCTATTTCTGTCTTCCAGTATCTGCCTGTTTTCCTGTATCTGTTCCTGTATCCCGGTGCCAGCCTGTGTTCCTGTATCTGTTCCTGTATCCCGGTGCCAGCCTGTGTTCCTGTATCTGTTCCTGTATCCCGGTGCCAGCCTGTGTTCCTGTATCCGTTCCTGTGTCCGTTCCTGTGTCATTGTACCAGCTCGTATTCCTGTCGCTATTCCTGTGTCCCAGTACCAGCCTGTGTTCCTGTATCCATTCTTGTGTTCTGGTAGCAGCCTGAGTTCCTATATCCATTTCTGTCTTCCAGTACCAGCCTGTGTTCCTGTATCTATTCCTGTATCCCGGTGCCAGCCTGTGTTCCTGTATCCGTTCCTGTGTCCTGGTACCAGCCTGAGTTTCTATATCCATTCCTGTGTTCAATTACTAGCCTGTATTCCTATATCCGTTCCTGTTTTCCGGTACCTGCCGGTGTTCCTGCATACGACCCCGGTACCAGCCTGAGTTCCTGTATCCGTTCCTGTGTCCCAGTGCTAGCCTGTGTTCCTGCATGCATTTGTGTGTCCGGTACCAACCTGAGTTCCTGAATCCGTACCAGTATCCTGGTACCTTCCTTTGTCCCTCAGTCAGTTCCTGAATCTGTTCCAGTATCCAGGTACCAGCCTGTGTTCCTGGATCCATTTCTGTGTCCCGGTACTAACCTGAGTTCTTGTTTCCATTCCTGAGTTCCCATACTGACCTGAGTTCTTGAATCCATTCCTGTATTCTGGTTTCTGCCTGTGTTCCTAAATCCATGTTCTTGTTGAAAGATGGCGGCCGGCTACATTGTAAATAGCCGGTATGTGTCACAGAAGTGGTGGGAACCTGGAAATCCGTTCTGGTACTTGTAGTGCCACATGTTTTAATTGAAGTATTCACAGGGTCAGGTTTACAGCTAGCTGGAAAGATAGGTGCATCTGGCTATCTACATACTCCCACCCATGGATGTGTCTGATATGTCTTAATGAGGCTGTTTGGCACTGTAGTGTCCGGCTATAGAAGGTCACAGTGTCTGGCTGCACAAACTGCTCCCTGACCTATTATTTCTGCTTGGTTTTCATTCCTTTTTCTTTAGAACCATGCAGAGTTTTTCAGCCTGTCAACTGCTTTTCATCAGCACCTACCTTATGTCTTTATATACTTTCACTTCCTATTCCTCGGTGCTGGTAATAGCTCATATACCTTTTAATAAGTCTTCAGTGCAAGCAGTTGGCTTGCATACATCTGGAGAATCTTGGTGGTTGCTGCACTTCCACTCCCTGAGTCAACTGGAGATAACTTGTTCTCTTTGCCACTGTTTGTTATCCCTGTGTCTTCTTTAGTGCTTAGTGGGGTTGACTGAGCACACATCCCATCCGCTCCCTACCTCGAGCCTACTTCAGGGTCAGCTAGGGTCAGGTATCCGGCCCGATGCATAGGTGCAGTACCTATCTAGGATGGTGAAAGAAGCCAGGGCTCAACGGTAGTCTTGGTCAGGATTCATCATCTCCCTCTTCCCTAGGTACACGGTTTCCCTTCCCTTTCGCTATTCGCTTGGTACTTCCCTGTACCTAGCGTGACAATTGTAAGTAGACATAGCTTCAGTTGCAAGGAGAGATAGAGGATAAACTCTCTCTTACTGTAGTTCAGTAACCAGAAGAAAATGTATTGGGCAGTCATATGGTAATTGTGGAGATAACGTCTCAGCCTTCTGCTTACGCAAAATTGTGGAAAACCGTGCAATAAGTTTTTACCCAAATAAAGAAAATGAATAAGAGAGCTAGCTTCTCACCTTGTGTGGTTGTGTGACACACCACTAGTGTAGATGTAATGACAGCTACCACAAGATCGACGAGCCCTAAGTCTGAACAAAATCTTAAAAGGACCCTAGAGAATCGTGGAACCATTTGCACATCTGTAGATAAAAATGAAGGTCCAGTCCATGATGTGGATGAGAAAGTACTATTTTGTGGAGTAGAGGAGAACGTGCTTTATTGTGGTATGGATGAGAAGCTGCATTAGGCCCTGTGCGCACTTGCTGGTTTTTGCTGTGGATTTCCTGTGGTTTTGCTGCATGTTTCGCAGCATGTTATGTTCATAACATCTCTGCAGTGATTCACCAGCAAAACCTATGAAAAAAAAATGCGGATTTTGACAGCTGCATGTTTTGCTGCGGGATTCCCGCAGCAAAAACAATTGCATGTCACTTCTTTTCCGCACGTCGCTGCGGGATTTCACTCCATTGACTGCAATGTAATCGTGAAATCCCGCAGGGAATAACACAGGCAGCAAAATCTGTGCGGTTCATTGCGTTTTCCTGCGTTATTCCCTCCGGTATTTCGCGGTTTCGGGACATAATGTTCATCACTAGCCTGCAGTTTGCAGGGAAGTGATGTCATTATGACCGGAAGAGGAAGCGGAGCAGAACACACACACATCACAGACACAGACATAGAATACACACATATCGCACTCACACACAGACATGTAGAATACACATACAAATCAAACGGACATATAGAATAAAAACCACGTGGGCTTCACTGTATTTTTGCCTTCCAGCATTCCACAGCGGCGGCCCGGTATTCTCAGGCTGGGAAGGGCGAGGGACAGGGTTAATGCTCCCTCCCTCCCGCAGCCGAGAATATCAGACCGCAGCTGCCCCGGGACTGTCGCATCCATTATGCGGCAGTACCGGAGTGTCCCCGGCTCTTCCTGTTGCCATGATGCGGTGGAAATCAGGGTAATAAAAGGAGTTAATGGCGGCGGATCGCCGCCAATAAGTCCAGGCTTGATCATGCAGCGTCTATGTGACAGCTGACATGATCAACCTGTAAGTAAAGTGAATAAGCACACACACCGAAAAATCCTTTATTTTAAATAAAACACAAAAAAGCCCCTGTTTCACCCCTTTATTAACCCCCTCAAAACACACAGCTCCGGCATAATCCACGTCCTGCGACGCTTGCATCTAGCCGCGACTGACACACAGTGCTGAATGCAGCTTCGCAACGAGACTGACTGCAGAGGTAACCACAGGTCATTTCCCACGGCCGGTAATGTGAACACACTACCGCTCGGGATAAATGCAGCGTGTGCTCACATGGACTCTATCTATCCCTCTATCTATCCATCTATCAATCCCTCTATCTATCTATCTATCTATCTATCTATCTATCTATCTATCTATCTATCTATCCTTCTATCTATCCATCTATCTATCAATCCCTCTATCTATCTATCCCTCTATCTATCCCTCTATCTATTCTTTTATCTGTCTATTTATCTATTTATCTATCTACTATCTATCTCAGAAGGAAATGACTTTTTTTCTTTTTTCAATGTGCTTTATTGCATTGAATGCATTAAAACACATGTAATAACCCGCATGCGGAAAAACCGCGGCAATACCGTGAGCAATACTGCGGTTAAACCGTCACAAACCGCGGCAAACCACATGCGGTTTTCGAGTGCAGTTTGCCGCGTTTTTTTACCGCGGGTGCAGTAATCTTTCAGACCCTGTGGAATTTTTTTAAGAAAATTCCGTTTTCCAGTGCGCACAGGGCCTTATTGTGGTGTGGATGAGAAGGTGCTTATTCATCATTCTCATCCACACCACGGACTGGGCCTTCATTTTTATCCACAGCAGTACAGATGTTTCCATGCTTCTTCAGGTTCCTTTTATGATAGCCTTCTGCTTATGAAAGACATCTGCAAATTCCAGGTAAGGAGCTGGTAAATTGGAGACGGAGCAGAATTTTAGAGGAGATGGTTGAGGGTGAGCTTTAGGCCTGTGACACACATCCGTGCCGCCGGCACGTGTTTGTCATTTTTTACACGTACCGGCGGCACGGAGACACGTTCAGCAATGCTACCCTATTGTAGCAGGCACACACACGTAAAACCACACGGAACGTGTGTCCGTGTGCGTTTGTACGTGTGTGCGTTTTTCAAAGCGCTGACATGTCAGTGTTTTCTCCCGCAGCACGGGTGTCACATGGCCCGCACCCGTACCACACGGGTGTAGTGTGGATGCGGTCCCGTGTGACACGCGCCGGAGAAAACACACGTGTCAGAGAAAAAAAAACAAAACATTAACTCACCTTCTCCAGCCCTCCTGTCTCTGCCGCTGCTGCCTCTTGCTGCCGACCGCCGCTCATTATTCTCATTTAATATTCACTTCACTGTCTGGCAGCAGCAGCAGCAGCAGGGAGACGGGAGGGCTGGAGACCGAGGATCAGCACCACGGACAGCAGCGCAGACAGCAGGAAGGACCAGGTGAGTATGTAAATTACCGGTTCTACGTGTGCTATCGCGGATAGCACACGTAGAACACACGTGGCCCGCACGTACCAGAGAAACGTACTTACCTGCACGCAACACGCAGGGAAAATACGTGTCTCTCGGCACGTGCGTGAATTTCACGTGAGTGTGGCAGAGGCCTTAGGCAGTTTTTAAAACAAGATGATTCTCACTAGGTGATCTGGTCAGAAGATCAATCATTAACCTTAGCATGTAGTCTTAGGCGGGCTTTGCACGCTGCGACATCGGTAACAATGTGTTACCGATGCTGCAGCGATAGTCCCGCCCCCGTCGCACGTGCAATAACTAGTGAAAGCTGACGTAGCGATTATTATCGCTACGGCAGTTTCACACGCACATACCTGCCGTGCGACGTCCCTCTGGCCGGCGACCCGCCTCCTTCCTAAGGGGGCGGGTCGTGCGGCGTCACAGCGACGTCACACGGCAGGCGGCCAATTGAAGTGGAGGGGCGGAGATGAGCAGGATGTAAACATCCCACCCACCTCCGTCCTCATTGCAGCCGGCGGCAGGTAAGGTGAAGTTCCTCGCTCCTGCGGCTTTACACACAGCGATGTGTGCTGCCGCAGGAACGAGGAACAACATCGCACCTGTCGCTTCATCGGCATTATGGAAATGTCGGAGGCTGCAGCGATGATACGATAACGAGGCTTTTGCGCTCGTTCATCGTATCAAAAAGGATTTGCACGTTGCGATATCGACTGCGACGCCGGATGTGCGTCACTTTCGATTTGACCCCATCGACATCGCACGTGCAATGTCGCAACGTGCAAAGCCGCCCTTAGCCACAGAAGTGTCAAAAGCACCAGTGCATTACAAAGTGTTGAAACTAAAAAAGAAAAGTCCTCAACAATTAATGTCAAAGTTTGAAGAGTCACCTTCTCAATCCAGAATTGGTTACGATGATGAAGATTTGCAGAGCCATGTGTAAAGAGTACCTTCAGAGGAGTATGCAAAGTAACAAAAGGAAGTTTCAGCCTCTTGGGTAGGGTGAGGTCAAATTTTTTTTCTCTAGTTCCAGAATCAATGAAAGCTTGTCCAGTGAAGACAGAGAAACTGAAGGAAATTGGACCAATCAGTTTGTCTTTAGTGGAGGATAAAGTTAACCCCAATGCTATCTCTTCTTCTTCACCTAGGGTTTGAAAGTTCCATGTTTGGCTGTGAGTTTGAAACAGTTTATGCGAGAGTTATCTCGTTCACCACAATACAGTATATGAAAATGGGCAGTATTAGGCAATGTGGAGATGTTCCTCAAGAAGAATGTCCCAGGTACGAAGCTGTAGAAGGTGTTCAGAAGCTAGAGATGTTACCACAGGAGTTCCAGGTGGTGTGTTTATGTGAGTTGAGAGGTCACATGTTCAATGTAAAACCTCCTATTGGCTTATTAAGTTGCATAACCAATCCAGGTAAGTACACCATATGCACAGACAACAATGTTGATACAGCTTCAACTTTGGAATCCATTGCCTGAGTATTATGTTAGCACTCACCTGGTGAGATGGAGTCTCTGAGCCATAAGCTAGGGTGAGCAACACAGACCAAAAGTGATAGCATAACAGGCAGGACTTGCTGGATGGCATATGGATCAGTGAGTACCTGGGCATGCAAAAAGAGATGTTAATAAGAATTGCGCTATTTGAAGGGTTGTGCTATCATTTTGCAAAATTATATTGAATTTGTGTGTAGTTTATATATAAGTTTGTGTTTCCAGTACTTCTATTAGTGCTGCTTTGTACTAGAGGCTAAAAAGCCCACTCTGCTGTCATTGCAAAGGAGCCCTTTAATGTCTATCCCTGAGCATTCATAAAGAGAATACAGCCTAACACCAGCATATATACGGTGAATGGGACTATATGAATATTGTCCAACATGGCGGATTTCTCAGCTGATTTCATATATAGTGTTGTTTTTTTCAACAAGCATATGGGTAAATTGGACAGATGCATGACATTGGGGGAAAAAAATAACTAATAATTGGTAAATTTCGATGGTATCATATACAATACATATATTGTATGTATACAGTTGTTATTGGGGTTGATCGAGCTATTATACTATTTTTTTCCAAAAATAAACACTGTCATACTTTTTTTGCCCGAAAAAAGAGCTAGGGCTTATTTTTGAGGTAGGTCTTATTCTTGGGGAAACACGCGTTGGGGGTAAGTTTACCGTCCCAAATAAGCAGACCCCCCTTTCCAGGAGAATCATACTTACCAGACCCTGGAAGTCTGCGTGGCACCCAGGTCCTCTTCAGAGGGTGCTCCCAGTGTGATGCACTGGCAAAACCAGGTTGTCACAGATGACTGTACCCCTCCAGGGTGCAGGAATCACCTCCTCCTTGGAATTCTACCAACATCCCACACACAGGTACAAACACCAGCCACAAAAGTCTAGTCACTCCCCCCCGGACAATAGGGACACACCAGTGGGCGGGGCCAGGCAGATGGTGACGCCCACCTAGGGGTCCTGAGGTGTCAGGGGAGAGAACCAGTTAGTCAAGTCTGGAGATAGGAAGTGAGAGGAGTGTAGTGGTCGTCAGGGGTTGGAGCTCCCGGACTACCTGAGCTGACTAGGTGGCAGACGGCAGAGCAGGGCCACAGGCGATGGAGATCCGGTTGCAGGAGACCTTAAGTGGACCGGGGCAGGGTTGTAGCCCGCCAGTGCAGACAGCGGGAAACCGGTCCGGAGGCCGTGCACAGACTGGGTACCTGGACTCCAGAGCAAGGACAGCTTTAAGCACCTTCCTGATTCCCCAGCAGGGGACAAGATTGCAGATCATGTCCCATTAGCAGCGCGGATAGAGAGAGACGGCAGCCCAATGCAGGGGATAGGGCATCTGCATGTGTCTACAAAGATCCCAAGGGTTAGTTCTCGCGGGTCACAGCTCACACAGCAAAGACACAGGGAGTGGACTTACCCCGTTTCATGCGGACTAGTCACCACACAAAGAAACAACACAAAAGTGCAGGAGGAAGGGCCCCTTTCCTGTCACCGGTGTGCGGGAGCCGAGCACACCTCTCCAGAGGCAACCGGCATCCGGCCTTGGTTTACAATAGGACTCTGTGTGTTTACTGACCCTCCAAATCAGCACCAGCTCATCCAGCACCACGACTACCAACTGTAAGTTCCCTGTTTCCTGCCTCTTAAAGACTGCTCCCTGCAACCCCACACAATACCCTGGGCCCCGGGACTATACCTCTCCTACCCGTGGAGGGGATCCCACCTTGCTGCCCTGCTCCATCAGCCCCGGGCACACCCATATTTAGGCAGCGGCGGTGTTACCATCCATCACCGCAACCCACGGTTGGCGTCACTGACAAAGACTCTATCCCCTATAAATAACCCCTTTTCACTTGCGGGTGACAGACGGGTGCTCAGGCCCCAGATCCGGCTGCCACTTGAGCAACAGCAACCGCCCAGATCTGAGCACCTCGAGCGGCCTCCTGTAGTAGTCTGTCCCCCACCCGCGACAACTTGGCGTCATGAACAGGATACTTACCCCATCCACTGACCTGGGTGAAGTGCGCCTTTCCTAGACTGTTGAACCGTTAAACGCTGAAATTTTCGGACCGCCGCCATCTTGCCTGCCATTTTGGTGCCAAAAAGGACAACCTCGCCATCTTCTTCCCTGAAAAGGGCGCAAGTCCTAAGCCCCGCCCCCTAAGAATGCGGGCGGAACCCGGAGGTCGCAAAGGATTGTGGGTCCCGCGAGACTGCTATTGAAAAACCAAGGGGGAAAAGACCGGAAGGATGTCAGCGCCTGATGGTGAACGCGGAGTCGCAGCTCCCCCGGCGGTGCAGGATGACGGAGAAGCAGCAGGCCCCCTCCGGTCGCAAGAGCGGCGGTGCCTGCGGTCCCGGCGGTTACGCAAATTATGCCGATCACCCTATCTTACGTGCCCGGTGCCACCTGGCTGCCCCAGTACGATGGCCGACCTGATGCCCTGCAGGTATTTAAGAAAAAGATATGTACAGTGCTCAATATGTATGCAATGACTGGCCGGCAGCGCGCATTCCTGGTGCTCGGACAGCTGACAGGCGCAGCCGAACAGGAGGTAGAGACATGGAGTGACGAGGATCGGGCCTCGGTACCCGCCATATTTGAAAAACTGCAAGTAGCTTTTGAAACCCGCACGGAGGCGGAGCTAAGGATGCAATTTTACAACTGCAGGCACCGTCCCCAGGACAGCATTAGAGACTATGCCCTGACTGAGATTACAAACTGCACTGTGCACCCTGAAACTAGTAGACTCTATCAATAAAGCTGAGAGCAATAAAATGCTGGTGGAGCAGTTCCTGTGTGATGCCCTGGCGCCGCCAGGTGGTCATGTAACGTCCTGGAAAACCAGGTAGATGTACACATAGGCCCCCGCATAACACCTATCCCACATAGGGTTAAATCAGCCGACCTGAAACCCTAGTCACCCCTCTCAGGGTAGGACAGACACACCAGTGGGCGGGACCAGGTGGTTAGGAAACGCCCACTTAGGGGTCTAGAGAACCCGGGGTGGGAAAAACAGTCAGTTACGTTCAAGTTTAAGTTTTCGAGTGGAGGGAAAGACTGACAGGCGTCAGGGTTGGAGCCCTGACGTACTGGCTAGGTGGCAGATGGTAGCCAGAGTCTGCAGGAGATGGGAAGATGGCTGCCAGAGATCCCAGGTGGACTGGGACAGGGTTGTAGCCCGCCGGTACTGACACCGGAGAACCGACCCGGAAACCGTGTGCACAGAGGGGGTACTTGGACCCTGAAGCCAGGACCGGCATCGACGGCCTAGCTAATTAACCAATTGAGGGCAGAAGTTTAGGTCCTGTCCCAACCTAAGTCCTGAAAAGTAGACAACCACCCACCGAGAGGGTTAGGGCAACCTCTAGGGCCCGTAGATCCCAAGGGTCAGCGTCAGACGGGCACGGCTCCCAACCAAAGGACCGGGAGCGGACTCCTGTGTTTCAAACCGGGAAGTCCTACCTACAACACCCCGAGTGCAGAGGAGAGAGACTTTGACTACCAACCCGGGTGTGGGATCAGATACACCCATCTGCGGCAGCCGGCCACCATCACCTTGGTTTACCACAGGACTTGTGTATTTTATTCGACCTTGAGCAACATCCCCAGCCTGGCCGGGTGCGCCGGCCCCTACAATCACCATCCTCAGCATAAAGACACTGGGCCCCGTGACATCCATCCCTACCCACGGAGGGGTTAACATCCAGCTGCCAGCCCTACGTCCCCGGGAGCCCGCAGCGGCAGCAGTGGTGCTACATCTTACCACACACCGTGGGTGGCGTCACAGACATTGTACAACCAGTCCCGTATAAATACGTCCCCTTTTATTTGGAGTGTCCGCGTGACCCCCGGGTCCGGAGAACCCCTCGAGCTGTACCATAGATCCTTATCCGAGCATCACTGGCTGCTGGCACGGGGGCGGCACAGTCACAGAGGTAAATAACACCTTACACAACACCTTCCCACACAATGGTTCCATCAGCCACAAAATCCTAGTAATCCTAGTAATCCTAGGGTAAGAAGGACACATCAGTGGGCAGGACCAGTCGGATTGGGAGCGCCCACCTAGAGGTCTTGAGGATCCGGGGGCGGGAACAAGTTAGTCTAAGTTTTGAGTTTGAAGTGGAGAGGAGTGACAGTGACAGACTGTCAGGAGGAAAGCTGAGCCTAGTAAGAGTGGACAGGGTAGTGGCCCTCGTCTACTGGCTAGGTGGCAAGCAGTGGACCGTGTCCAAAGGCAACGGGAATGGGGTCACGGGAGATCCCAAGTGGACCGGGACAGGGTTGGAGCCCGCCGGTACCAACAATGGAGATCCGGTCCGGAAACCGTGCACAGGCGGGGTACCTGGACCCTAGTTAGAAGACGATTGCAAGCCCCTTCTCTAATTCACCAGGCCGGGAACAGGTTTCAAGCCTAGCTCCAGAAGTTCAGCCCAGATATAGCGACCGGCAGCCCACCGCGGGGGATAGGGTATCCGAAGTCACCCACTGAAATCCCAAGGGTCAGTGTTCGGGGCTACGGCTCCTCAGGTACACAACACACCGGGAGTGGATTTCTCCCGTTCCACACGGGTTAAATCAACACAAGAAAATTGCAGAGCGCCGGAGGAAGGGACATGGGTAAACCAGCCCGGATGTGGGACCCGAGTACACCTGGACGCGGAAGCCGGCCACTGACACCTTGGTTTACCTACGGACTTAAGCCCGCTTTACATGCTGCAATATATCTTACAATATGTCGGCGGGGTCACGTCGTAAGTGACGCACATCCGGCATTGTAAGTTACATTGCAGTGTGTGACAGGTACGTGCGATTGTGATTGAACGTTAAAACGTTCATCGCATGCACATCGTTCATTTCTCTAGAATTGAACGTCAGATTGTTCAACGTTCCCGGGGTAGCGCACATCGCAGTGTGTGACACCCTAGGAACGATGAACAGATCTTGCCTGCGTCCTGCGGCTCCCGGCCCACAATGCGGAAGGAAGGAGGTGGGGGGGGATGTTTACGTCCCGCTCAGCTCCGCCCCTCCGCTTCTATTGGCCGGCTGCCGCATGACGTCGATGTGACGCCGAACGTCCCTCTCACTCCAGGAAGTGGACGTTCGCCGCCCACATCGAGGTCGTATGGAAGGTAAGTACGTGTGACGGGGGTTAATCTTTTGTGCGGCACGTTCAACAAATTGAACGTGCTGCACATACGATGGGGGCGTTGCAAATCGCATACGATATCGTATGTGAAATTGCAACGTGTAAAGCAGGCTTTATGTGCAATTATTCCACAGTGAGTACACCAACACTCGCCGGTCCGGTGCGGCACGCCACCTCCGGCCTACATCACTCCCCGTGTTATGGACACTGAGCCCCGGGGCAACCATACCTACCTACGGAGGGGGTAACATCCAGCTGCCATCCTATCGCCCCCGGGTGCTCCTCAACTGCAGCGGTGGTGCTACATCTCACCACACACCGTGGGTGGCATCACAAAGTACTTGCAGCAATCCCATACATATACGTCCCCTTTTTATTTGAGTGTCCGCGCGACCCCCGGGTCCGGAAATCCCTCGAGCCACTGCGGATCCGGATCCAAGCAGCCTGGCTGCTACTGATGTGGGGGCGGCACACCTGCAGGGGCTGGGGTCAGCAGAGGATCGCAAGGAGCTGCAGCTGTGGGCCTTGGAACACCTGAACTTAAACTTTGTAGTCCTAAAGGACCAGGCCATACAGGCTCTACATACCTCTGAGGCTAATGACACTATACCAGCCTCTTGGCCAGCTGATACCTCTCACCTGCTCGTGAAGCCTCCCCAACCACAGATTGGGATTCCAAGCGGCAGAGGCAGTACAGGCAGATTCAGGAGTATGTGGAAAGAAAGCTGAACCAAAGCCGAGAGAAGCAGGAGCAACACTTCAACAAACAAGCAAAAGCCGCCCCCTTTGCACCAGGAGAAGTGGTGGTAAAGCGAAAAAGGAAGTTGCACAAATTGGATGACCAATGGGAAAAGATCCCCTATGTTATACAACCCTCTGAATTTGAGAACTGCAACACTTGTCTAATTAGTAAAGACCAGGGGAGAACTACGGCTACCGTCTCCAGAGACCACTTGAAAAGGTGCCCGGAACCTCTCAAAATCCGAGAAGTTCCCATTCCATTTCCAGGTGTTGAGAAAGAGAAGAAGATGATCCACACCATCCTAGGTGACTTCCCAGCAGATTGGCCTATGAAAAATGGAGCAGTGATTGTTCCCATTCTAACATTCCCACAACCCGTGGAAGAGCCAGAACCAGAGAGGCCTGCTGACGTTGCACCAGTACACACACCTAGAGTCACATCTGTATCCATGCCATGCACTCGTAGGCCCCTACGTACAGCACCCATCACGAGGAGTGAGGAACCCGTAGATAGTGTGACATCACAGGGCCTAGGAGAGAACTTAGGGTTGAGAAGGTCTACACGCCCTAACCTAGGTCAGTCACCACTCAGATACAGGGAGTAAGTAAAGCCTGTATATGCTTGTATATGGTAAAATATGTGTATATGCAAATTGTAAATGCCAATGGTGTACCTCACCTGATTTACAAGTTGTACTTTATTGTTTATGGACCACTGGTCATCGGACTGGGAATGACCCGAACTCTCGCAGTGTAAATAGTTGCACCAAAGGTGCCTTTTGAGTTTCACACCATCTGCTGGACTACTTACCACCATCCTCAGGAGAGGAAGATTGGAGGAAAGATTTGTGATATATGTGGCCCAGACATGGTCACCACAGGGAACGGTGATCTGCCTCCTGAAGTTTCTGGGTGGGTCCAGGATCTTTTTGGGTGGTGGGTTGCAGGGTGTGGGACTCGGCAACTTTTAAGAACAGTGCCTACCTGTAAAGGGAAGAAATGTTTTATTGTTCTAATGTTTACATGTTATGCTTTTACCCTTTTTCTATAGTTACAGTTGCAGAAAAAATAAATACCGGTGACGGACAGCCCGAGGACAGGGTGTGTTTTACCAAGGGGGCGTTTGACGCCCTGGCAAAAGCAGGTTGTCACAGATGACTGTACCCCTCCAGGGTGCAGAAATCACCTTCTCCTTGGAATTCTACCAACATCACACACAGGTACAAGCACCAGCCACAAAAGCCTAGTCACCCCCCCAAGACAATAGGGACACACCAGTGGGCGGGGCCAGGCAGATGGTGACGCCAACCTAGGGGTCCTGAGGTGTCAGGAGAGAGAACCAGTTAGTCAAGTCTGGAGAGAAGAAGTGAGTGGAGTGTAGTGGTGGTCGGGGGTTGGAGCTCCCGGACTACCTGAGCTGACTAGGTGGCAGACAGCAGAGCAGGGCCACAGGCGACGGAGATCCGGTCGCGGGAGACCTTAAGTGGACTGGGGCAGGGTTGTAGCCCACCGTTGCCGACAGCGGGAATCCGGTCCGGAGGCCGTGCACAGTCAGGGTACCTGGACCACAGAGCAAGGGACAGCTTTAAGCACCTTCCTGATTCACCAGCAGGGGACAAGATTGGAGATATTGTCCATTAGCAGCCTGGATAGAGCAAGACGGCAGCCCAATGTGGGGGATAGGGCGTCTGTATGTGCCTACAGAGATCCCAAGGGTTAGTTCTCATGGGCCACAGCTCCCACAGCAAAGACACAGGGAGTGGACTTACCCCGTTTCATGCGCATTAGTCACCACACAAAGAAACAACACAAAAGTGCAGGAGGAAGGGCCCCTATCCTGTCACCGGTGTGCGGGACCTGAGCACACCCCTCCAGAGGCAACCGGCATCTGGCCTTGGTTTACAATAGGACTCTGTGTGTTTACTGACCCTCCAAATCAGCACCAGCCCATCCAGCAACACGACTACCAACTGTAAGTTCCCTGTTTCCTGCCTCTTAAAGACTGCTCCCTGAAACCCCTCACAATACCCTGGGCTCCGGGACTACACCTCCCCTACCCGTGGAGGGGATCCCACCTTGCTGCCCTGCTCCATCAGCCCCGGGCACCCCCATATCTAGGCAGCGGCAGTGTCACTTTGCATCACCGTAACCCACGGGTGGCGTCACTGACAAAGACTCTATCCCCTGTAAATAACCCCTTTTCACTTGCGGGCGACAGATGGGTGCTCAGGCCCCGGATCCAGCTGCCACTCGAGCCACAGCAATCGCCCGCATCTGAGCGCCTTGAGTCTCCTCCTGTTGTGGTCTGTCCCCCGCCAGCGACACAAGCAGGTAAGCTCCATGTTGCGTCCCCTGCCTCTGGCCGACGCACTCACATACAGTACATCATATCGCACACACACACATCAGATCAAATACACTAACTCACATCCAGCGATATCGAGAGTTTCCGGCCAGCAAGGGAACATGGGATGCAGTGCAGTGGAGCGTGAGGACCCGTGGTGGAATTCATGGAGGACTCAGCGATGGAACGCATCGGTGCATTCCATCGCAGGCCCTCTATGCATTCCGCCGCACTGTGTCCCTGGATTCTCTGCTGGCCAGAAGCAATCGGTATCACCGGATGTTGTGAGCGTGTGCAATCTGATGTGTGTGTGTGTGTGTGCGATCTGATGTGTGTGGTTGTGCGTTCCACCACAGGTCCTTGATGCGTTCCACTGCAGGTCCTCCTGTTGGGAGCCTTGTGAGTATGATTGTGAGGTCTTCTGTCTTCTTTCTTTTGGGGGTGTCTGCTTTCTATAATGGTTTGTCCTACTGTATTCTTTAACTTTTTTAGCTGCATGGACTCTTTATTATTGATCTGCAACTAGGGATTATTTTTGGGGTAGCGCTTATCTTTAAGCCTTACACCAAAAATGCTGAAAATTCTTGCTAGGGCTTATTTTTTTTTTGGGGGGTGTCTTATTTTTGGAAAAACACAGTGTATGTGTGACACCCTGGACTAGCCAGGTGGTCACAGACAGGCCCTTGCACAAACACCCGTGCCCTAACAAGATAACAGCAGCCAACCTAAAAACCCTGAGTCTCCCCTCTCAGGTCTTGACGTTCACACCAGGGGGCGGAGCCAGGCGGTTGGCCACGCCTACCGAGGAGTTCAGATAGCCTGAGGCGGGAAAACACAACAGATGAAGTTAGGGAGGAGAGTGGAGTAGTTGGAAAGTAGTAAACGTCTGTCAGGGATCTGGGTCGTAGCCCGGATACCCTGTGGCCAGGAGGCAGACGGTGGTTGCCGCCTACAGGAGCCGGGAAGACGGCTGTTGGAACCATAAGGAACCGGAACAGGGTAGTGGCCCGCCGGTACCGAACCGGGGAACCAACTGGAAACCGGAGCACCAGGAGGGGTACTCAGACCCAGAACGAGGCCCAGAAGCCACTGGACCAAGTCGAATTCACTGATTGGGGTCTGGACCTTAGGTCCTTTCCCACCCAAGTCCAGACTGAAGACAGCCCAACGAGGGGGATAGAAAGCCACCACTCAGGCAGAGAGATCCCACAGGCCAGCGTCTGTGGGCAAACGGGCTCTCCGACACACACAAAGCCGGGCAGTGGACTACCGTTACTGAGGCATAGGCAGTCAAATTCTACAAAACGAGGTGCAGGAGAAAGGCGGGAACCACCGAACCGGGTGGGGTACCAGACGCAGCCGGCTGCGGGCACCGACCACCATCCTTTTGGTTTACCAGAGACTCAGGTGTATCTGTAATAGTGAGTACAACAGTGCCCTCGGGCCGTGCACCGCCCCGCATCGCACCAACACGCCCGCACCCCCACATCCCACCTCGCAACCACCGGGCCACGGGACCATCACCCCCTGCCCACGGAGGGGTCAACACCAGGCTGCACAACACCGTCCCCGGGAGTCTAGTTAACGGCAGCGGTGGTGTCCACACTCACCACAACCCGTGGGTGGCGTCACAAACTTAAATTCCTAAACACCACGGCCCCAGCCGTGAACCTCCCCACCGAAACCCCTCACGTAGCGCCAGCCTCCCTTCAGAGCGACGTGACCCCCGGGTCCAGGGGCACTCGAGCGACCCACCAATCGAGCCCGGACCCTGCAGCCGAGCGCAGGGCGGTACATATGTCTGGCAGGGAACAATCACTGTAAGACAAAGTCATCCTAAGAGGGATTCATTATTAAGCTTCAGAGCACAGAGCTGTTGTATAACGTTGGGTTACTTGCTGCTCTTCACCAGAGCTGATGTGATTATTTCCAGACCTTTAATCTGACAACCCCTGTAATGTTTGACAGGAAGACATCATTGATCAGCCAGTCGGTGGTGTCAATTATCGAGCTGCATAGTGGCACAGGGTGCAGTCCTGCCAATGCGTTCACCCTGTCACAGGATGTGCAAGGCTTCTGACCTTGAAGTTTTTCCTCCTGTAAAGCGGATTAGCAGGTTAGTAAAGCAGCTCTCATTCTGTCCTCAGCCTGACATGAAATTAGGTAGTTAATTCTATTACAGTGCATGTCCTAAACTTTAATCACTCATTGCCGAGCTTCTGTGCAAAGAGCCAAGTCATTTGTACATCATTTTATATTAGGCCTTTACTTGTACCCACTGATTTTATACTTTCCCAGATGTTCTCATGGCCCCCTGGTACTCATCACTTTTTCAGCAGTTGCTAAAAGCCATATGCCTCATATTAACATAATTCTCTGAATCTTATTTTGCATTAGGATCATTTGTATTATGATTAAGCAGAATTCTCTAACCCACAAGAATAGAGAGACCTTGCCCTCTCTTGGATCTCTTCATACCTTTCCAACTTCTCCCACATAACCTCTTCATCCCGCTCTCTCTCTGTTGGAGTTCCTCAAGGCTCAGTCCTGGGACCCTTAAGCGGGCTTTACACACTGCAATCTCGCTAGCGAGATCGCAAGCGATCGTACCCCCCCCCCCCCGTCGGTTGTGCAACACGGGCAAATCGCTGCCCGTCGCGCACAACCTCGCTTACCCCTGTCACATGGACTTATCTGTCCTGCGACGTCGCTCTGGCCAGCAATCCGCCTCCTTTCTAAGGGGGCAGGTCGTGCGGTGTCACAGCGACGTCACACGGCAGGCGTCCAATAGAAGCACAGGGGCGGAGATGAGCGGGACGTAACATCCCGCCCATCTCCTTCCTTCCGCATAGCCGGTGGAGGCAGGTAAGGAGATGTTCGTCGCTCCTGTGGTGTCACACAAAGCGATGTGTGCTACCGCAAGAACGAGTAGCAACATCGCTAATTAGAAGAGAACGATTTTTTGTTTTAGGACGACCTCTCCACAGCAAACGATTTTGGCTGCTTTTGCGATCGTTTTAGGTCGAACATAAGTATCACACACTGCGATATCATTAATGACGCCGGATGTGCGTCACAAACAACGTGACCCCGATATCGTAGCGTGTAAATCCCGCTTTATCTTTCTCCATCTATACATTTAGCCTGGGACAACTCATAAAGTCCCATGGCTTCCAGTACCACCTATACGCTGATGACACTCAGCTCTATCTCTCTGGCCCAGATCTCACATCTCTGCTGTCCACAATCCTGGAGTGTCTATCGGCCATATCCTCTTTCTTCTCCGCTCGCTTCCTAAAGCTCAATGTGGCCAAAACTGAACTAATAATCTTTCCTCCATCTCTCCTACATTCCCTACTTGATCTATCTATTGCAATAAATAACATCACACTCTGCCCAGCACCCAAAATTCACTGCCTTGGAGTGACCTTCGACTCTGCCTTGTCCTTCATACCACACATCAAATCCCTCACCACCTTCTGCCATCTTCAACTCAAATATTTCCAGAATCTGTCATTTCCTCAATTCTCAGTCTAGAAAAGTGCTAGTGCATGCCCTCATCATCTCCCACCTCAATTACTGCAACAACCTCCTCTGTGGCCTCCCTGCTAACACCCTCACACCTCTCCTGTCCATCCTTAACTCTGCTGCCCGACTGATCCACCTTACTCCCTTACTCCTTACCCCCACCCCACTTCTCCCCTCTGCAAATCCTTCCATTGGCTCCCAATCCTCCACTGTATCCAATTCAAATTAGTACGGTAGCACTGACCTACAAAGCTATTGTGATGCCCTGGACTAGTCAGGTCGTCACTGGGTTCTGCACAATCGTTCTCTCCTCGTGCGGGGCTCAACCCCCCATGGTTCTGGGTTCCCACCTTGCGGTACTGCCTCCACCAGCATCCACAAATCCTAGTTACACCTCGCACCACACCCTGTCAGGCACACCAGTGGGCTGCTAAACTGGAATAAGGCCACCGACCTAGGGGTTAGACATGGAGGTGGGAGGTGACAAGTCAGTTCAGTGGTGGCCGTCGAGCTGTGAGGAGCTTGGAGGAAGCTGGGAGTTGGAGCTCCGAAGGGAAAAGGAGACTAGGTCGCAGACGGTGGTCTGGACCAGGAGTCGGAGAGATTGGGACTTGCTGCTTGGCTAGTCTTGGAGGATAGCCAGCAGCCGCAGTTCAATAGCTGGAAGGAACCGTAGGCACATTGGGGTACATGGACCCTAGGTCGGGAAGAAGCTTCAAGCAACCCAGCAATTAACCTGCAGAGGACAGGGCCTTTATGGACTGTTCCCACGAAGCTCAGAGATCAGGGGCACTAGCGCAACAAGGGGTATAGGGATTTCCAAGCAAAACAGCCCACCGAAATCCCAAGCGCGAGCTCCTAAGAACAAGCTCCTCTGCTACCCTTAGCAGGGAGCGGGGCCCGGAAAACTCCAAGCTGATGGGCCAACTGAACACTCTAAAATACTGTGCCAGGAGGGAGGCCACAGACCACCAGGCAGTACTGCAGGGGACGGGACCCGGACGAGCTCCCCAAGAGGGCAGCGGCACCCAGAGACTTGGTATACGTCGTTATCAGCGTCTCCTTTCTTGCTGAGTGAGTACCTGATTAACCCCTGCAACCAGCGAGCCTGCGCTCCCCCCTGCACTCCATTTCACCATCGGGGGTCCCGAGGCCTTTCCCTGCCCATGGAGGGTAACGTCGTCTGGCTGTCACACTCCATCTCCCCGGGTACTGCCAACGGCAGCGGCGGTACTCCCTATTACTGCACACCACGGGTGGCGTCACAAACTATATATCTTCCCCTGTAAATACCCCCCTTCTTCATTCGGGTGTGACCCTTAGCCCCCGGGTCCAGAGACCCTTGAGCCACGGGCAGTGACATCCGGATCCGAGCGGTTCGACTGCTACTGGGGCGGTACACTATCTATAATCTTTCTCCTCCATATATCTCCTGCTACACTCCAACATGTAATCTCCGGTCCTCCCAAGATCTCCTTCTCTCCTCGTCACTCATTCGCTCCTCATGCAACCGCCACCAAGACTTCCCCCGAGCATCCCCTGTCTTCTGGAATTCACTGACTCAACACGTCAGATTATCTGCTACATTTGCAAGCTTCAAACAGAACTTGATAACTCATCTGTTCAGAGATACATATAATCTCCAATGTCCCCACCACCTCCCTACTGCCTCATCACCGTGCCGTGCCGTGCCTCATGAACTGCTGCCTCACCAACACCTCACCTACTGTCTCCTTCCCAATATCCTATAGAATGTAAGCCCACAAGGGCAGGGTCCTCTTCCCTCTGTACCATTCTTTCTACTGTAACTTGTATATTTATTTTGTATGTAACCTCTTCTCATATACAGCACCATGGAGTCCATGGTGCTCTATAAATAAATAATAATAATACTAATAATAATAACCCAGGTATTGTCTATCACCAGTGTCAGACACTGACAGTTTGGGGCCCCTATAGTAGAAACTGTGCCTCGGCCCCCTCTTTTATGGTGACAAAGGTACAGATTGTGTGTGAATTCTTTCAGGATTTTTGCTGTCATTTTCCACCATTGAAAGCATCAACAAATGCATCAAAAGCTATGCAAAAATGTGCTTTTTCTCCCTGCAGATTTTCAGCCATGAGATGCAGAAATTTCTACAACCAAATACTCAACGTGTGCATATAGCCAAAGGGGTGGAGCAGTTTTTCTCTTTAATTAAATTTGCCTTAGAAACATGTTTCCTAACATTTTGTCCATTAAAAACTATTTTATCGTAGGCTTTGTACATTTTCTTGCCACTCCGATAATGGGACGTACTACTCTGACAACATTGTTTTCAGCAGCAACTTGGGAGTCAGAGATGTGCCCAGGTGTCTTCCCATTCCATTTCAGTGGTGTTTCTGTAGCGCCCCACAGGGCAGGCGGTCAACCTACTCGTCGCCGGGACGTTTCGGGTCGGGTCAGGCGTTTTCACGGGGTGACCTTGCCTGGTTCCTTTGCCCCGAGGCGTACAGTATAATGGTGGGGGAAGTGGGGTATTTGGGAAAGTTTGTCGTGATGCCACCGGTGGTATGCGGCCATGGAATAGCCGCCGCTGCCGGTTTCCTCTCTGGGGCAGGTGTTAAGGCAGCCGGGATGGTATGGCTCAACCAGGGGCGAAGCGGGCCCCGGGTGATTGATGAGGGTAGTAATGGCGGTTGGCGCCTAAGCGCTGGGTGGCGGCGCCGGTAAGAATGAGCCAACTGCAGGTTCAAGGTGTAGTTTACTCACAACTTCAGCTGCCAGCCCGGTCACACTGGCCACTGCCGTGATGGGCTCCGGTCAATCCCAGATCCAGTAAAGGGGTCACCACCGGTGTTTTGAGAGAGAAGGAGTGAGAATCCTATATCTAGGGTGTTCCCCTGCGCAGTTAGGTACCCTGACTGAGCTCCCGCTCCAAGCCCCTGGGCCCAGTTAAGTCCAAGTTCTCCAGAAATGTGTTGCAGAACTACGGTCCTGACGGGTCTGTTTTTGATGTCCGTGTGCCTATTTCTACTCCAAGTGGAACCCGCCCCCCAGGTGGCTGGCTTCAGTGACCGGGAAGTCCATGTTCGTATGGCCACCCCCCTGACTACCCTGAGCCAACCCACTCTGTGTGGAGGTTCCTAAGCTGTGTGTAGTGTGTGAATGTGGAACACCGGTGATTAACCCCCTCCTTACTTGAGATAGATACTGCACCCTAATTGGGGTGCAGTACCCTGTGGTGACCAGAGCCTCAGGGGTAACACATTTGCATCCATCCAAGTAATTTCCAGACTCCCTCAGACCTCCTAGAGGGTTTGCCGGAAAAATTTGTGAGTTTCCCATTTACTCCCTTTATGCTTGTTACCCGAGCATAAGAAATTGTGTGTGTAAATAATCACACACAGAAAAATCCTTTATTTGGAATAAAGTATAAAATGCACCCTCCTTCACCACATTATTAAGCCCAAACTCCCTGCAGGTCCGGCGTAATCCACACGAGGTCCCACAACGACACATCCAGCTTTGCTACATGTCACAGCTAGCAGCCATAGAGAAGACTGCCAGCTCTGAGTGTAACCTATGACTGAGCCGCGATGAGCGATGACTGGAGCCAGCAGACACTGTAACAGGCTTGGGGGGCGGCAGCCTTGAACCAATCATAGACAAGAGGACGGCTGGTGGGCGTGGAAACAACGGAAAGCTGTGTGTATGCGATGAACAGTACAGGAAGTGAATGCGCGACTCGGAAGCAGTGTGCCGCCATCACACCAAGTCTCGGTAAGTATGAAACTCTCTTTTATTTCTTCTTTTCTTTATTTTTACTTTAATTGCCGAATCCGAATCGTGTACCCTGAATCCCTCGCCCGGGTCCGGCACCCAGAGAGCGTTGAAACCACGTGGATCCGGACTTTTACAGTCCGGATCCACTCAGCCCTAAATATCATCAAAAATCCAAACCAAAAAACTCACATAAAGACATTTGTTACGGTCACCGAGGGGCGGAGGGGAGGAAACACTGGGCCATACACTGAACTCCGCCGAAAGAACAACCAGTAGCGAACCCCTATACAGGGAGTTTCTGGCACAATAATAGGGGGCCTAAATGCACAACTACCAAGAACCAGTGGTGATCGGCTCTTATGGACTGGTATAGTCTCTTAATGTCTGGTGCTGGTGTGCTCGGATGTGGCAGCATGAAGATGGTAATTTGGACTTGACAGCATGGAGCTGGTGGCTCAGACATGGTAGAACAGAGGTGGTGGCTTAGACATGGCAGCACAGAGGCGGTGGCTCAGATGTGTTAGAATGGAGGTGGTGGCTTAGACGTGGCAGCACACAGCTGATGGTAGAAAGCATGAGACATAGATTAGGGACATGAGACTGTACTAGGACACAATAGCAGAACTAGAGACAGTAGCGCACAGGGACTGGAGAACTAGCAACGCACTAACTAATAGGCAACGTTGCTCTGGCGCCTCCATTAAGGAGAGGCAGTCTTAAATACCTTAAGGTAATAGGTGACCTCAGGGTTCACTTCCAGGTAATGGCAAGAAAGGGGGCGTGGCCACGTGCGCACCCTACAGGTACTCAGAAAAGGCCTGCGCATGGCCTGGAAGCAGGAGGAGACTGCAACAGAACCCGAAGTAGGAGAGGAGTGTGTGGAGCCACCGGGCAGGTGAGGAGGAGAGCGCCCCCGCTGAAACCTGGGACAGGGGGCATGCGGGGATGCCTCGCTGGGCCTGGGACCGGAGCACATGGGACTAGGAGGCAGGTGAGGAGAAGAGCGCTCCTGCCGGAGCCTGGGAGCAGTGGCATGCGGGGAAGCCGCACTGGGACCGGGCACTACAGCGTTATTCTACAAAATTACCAAAAGAAGCTTTCTTAAGAATCACGTGAGAGAAGTAAGCTCTTAATGCTTTTGTCCAAGAGTCTCCTTATCTTTTTGTCCGGTGTCTGCAATAATCAGCAGTGTGGGTTTATCAAGGATACATTTAGTTTTCTAAAACTTGAAATGCCATAATCATTAAACAAAAAAAGTGAGAGTGGAATCCTATTCCTCCAGAGATTACAATGATGATAATTTGGAGATAAGTGCCTTTCATCACTTGGAGGTTGCCATGGAAGTAAAGTCTCAAGTGGGAATATAATGTGGTTTTTCACTGATGAACACATTTTTGTCTCTAACCGTCGCAGTGTTTTGATTATTTTTTTTAAAGTTTCCAGCAATATCTTATTTCAGGTAATCACAATGCACTGCCTGTGTGTAGATACAGCTCCTATAAGAGGCAACAGAGCAATTCATTTCTCAGGTGTCACATCCGGCTTCTGTTTTGATGGGGGTTTTTTAACATTCCCTTGATCATGACTATGCTCATCACTAGGGATGAGCAAACCTGAACTGTAAAATTTGGGGTCCAAGTTCGCTTTTCAGATGGTAATATAGTTTGTTGGAGTGCCGCCTATTTTTGATAGCTAGCGCAGATAAAGCAGACATCTGCGGGCTACAATCCTTAGCTGTCAGCTTTACTTTGGCTGGATATCATAAACAGAGGGGATCCCATAACGTTTTTTTAAATTGTTTATTTAACTAATTTAAAAAAACAGCATGGGGTCCCCCTAATTTTGATAAACAGCCAAGGTAATGCATACACATGGGTGCTGGAATTATGAGGGTTATGATTTGACCCTTCCCAGCCTAAAAATAGCAGCTCACAGCTGCCCCAGAAGTGGTGTATGCATTAGATGTGTAGCGCTTAGAGTTGGATCGCGGATCCACCCACGCTTGTTACTCCTTAGATCGCGCTGTCAAAATGTGACAGCGAGATTTAAATGGCCGTGGTGGAGAAGTCGCCTTTCCCCGCAGCATTCGGAAGCCCCGTGACGCGATCATGGGGAGCCGATGGTTGCCATGGTAGCAACGGCTCATGTGATGACTCCTGTCACATCATGATGTAGTTCCTGTTACAGTCAGCAGAGCAGCGGCTGTAACAGGAGAGCAGCATTTCTACTGATCAGAGCTGTGCAGCTCTGATCAATAGAAATGAATCAGCGATCAAACTGCTGATACTTATAGTCCCCTAGGGAACTAGTAAAATGAAAATTTTGTTTAAAAAAATTAAAAAAAAAATAAAACAACCTAAAAGTTCAAATCACCTCCCATTCGCCCTATTGAAAATGAAAGAGTTAAAAAAATAAAAAATATACACTGTGTTCTCTGTGTTCAAAAATGCCAGATCTTTGAAAACATAAAATCAGTTAATCTGATTGGTAAACGGTATAGCAGCAAAAAAAATTCCAAACGCCAAAATTACATTTTTTGGTCATTGCAAATTTTGTGCAAAATGCAATAACAGGCTATCAAAATGTAGCATCTGTGCAAAAATGGTACTATTAGGCTATGTGCCCACGGGAGTTTGTACCTGCGGATATATCCGCAGATACATCCGCAGGTTTCTCGCAGGTGCTCGACGGAATCCGCAGCTATTTTTAGCTGCGGTAGTACAGCGATATAGCTGTGGTAAACCTGCGGCATTTGTGTGGCTTACCTGCGGAAGTCCCGGCCTCTATCTCCATAGTGGAGGGCCGGGATTTCCGCAGGTAATTCCACAGAAATAATTGACATGCAGTTACGTGCGGCTGCGGGACATCCACAGCATATTCCACAGCCGCACGTATCCGCTGCATGGACACAGCACTCCCCATGTCCCATAGGATAACATGGGGAGTGTCTGTACATGCTGAAACCTGCAGATTTATCTGGAAAATCCAGAAAATCTGCGTATTTTCCGCAGATATATCCGCAGGTTTAATCTCCCGTGGGCACATAGCCTTAAACAGGTCAGCTTGAGACATAAAAAAAAAAGCCATCACTGATCCCCATATCCCGAAAAATGAGAACGCTATGGACCGCGGAAAATGGCACAAAAAGTATGCCACTTTTTTGGACAAAATTCAGAATTTTTTTAACCCCCTTAGGCCCCGTTCACACGCACGTGCCTCCAATACGTGCTAGGACCGTTCCCGCATGTGCCGGAGACATGGGCACACGTATACCCATTAAAATCAATGGGTTTATGTGCACGCACGTATTCAGCCATTGGCCTGTGCCTCCGTGTGGAGCAGACGTGAGCCCGTGTGCTCCATACGGAGGCATATCCGTTTTTCTCCGGCAGCACGGGTGTCACGTGGCCCGCACACGTACTACACGGATGTAGTGTGGATGCAGGCCCACGTGACACGCGCCGGAGAAACACATGTGTCATTGTAAAATTAAAAAAAACACATACTCACCTCCACCAGCCCTGCAGTCTCTGCCGCTGCTGTCACCTGCATCCGACCCCCAGTGAATTTAATATCGCATCTTCTTCACTGGGGTCCAGAAGCAGCGTCAGCGGGGCGTGGCCTGTGCCGGACACTGTCATTCAGCACCACAGACAGCTCCAGAAGAATCAGGTGAGTTGGGACTTTCCATTCTCTGTGTGTTATTATGTATAGCACACGGAGAACACGCATATGCCACAAACACGGCACAAGGGGAGCAAACCCCCCCTTTAATACGTCCGTGAAAAAACAATACGTTTTTTTCACGTGCGTGTGAAGGGGGCCTTAGATAACAGTAAACTTATACATGTTTGGTATCTATGAACTCATACCAACCTGAGGCATCACTGTTACGAGGGGGACCCGGGGAAGCGTGCCAAGATGGGAAATGGACAGCTTCCGCCGGTCAAGGTCCACTGTGCGGTGTAAGGGACCGCTGCTATGGTCAGGAAAGAGTGAGCGGGTTGCTACTAGTGATCGTCTGGAATGTCACAGACGATCTATGTACACCGGTCCGCCCTAATCCGTGAGGGTTGTATGGCTCGGGGCTTCTCGATCGGTGTACCTGTTGCACGGGAACGCACAGAGGTGCCTACGCACGTGTGCCAGCGGGAGTCACAGGATATGGCACGAGGGTAGCACAGAGGTGCCCACGCACGTGTGCTTTCAATAACCAGGTGAGTCCGGTGGAGACTCGAGGAGCTCACCTGGGACAGGAACACGGCCTGTTGAAGGAGATACTGCCGGAGCAGCAAGGCAGGAACACGGCCTGCAAACCAGGTGCTGCCTGAGCAGCAAGGGCAAAGCCCACAAAAGACAATAATGCCTGAGCAGTGGCAGCACGCTGCCAGACATCCAAACATAGAAGGACAGTCGCGCGCCGCCATGATGGCAGGGGGAGCTTTTAAGGAGGTGTAGCTCCACCCAAGGGCGGGCGCGAGAAGGACGTGACCCAATCAGGATTTGTGACGTCTTGGCCCGGCCAGTCAAGATTCAGCACACCACCAGCCTCGTTATCGGGCCGTGTGATATCAGTGAGCGAATCAGAAGACGTCACGTGGGGCACATACTCATCTTCCTGCCTCTGGGTCATAAAGGCGGGATCCTCGGTTTCACAATGTGCAGAGATAAGGGAAGTCTTGCTGCTTCCCTGAGCATCCATCCTTTGCACACTGCGCAACCTCCCCGACCCTCTGTGATGCTGAACAGGAGGGCTCGTGGCAGACAAGGGATGGGAGACCACTCCATTCCTTGCAAGGGGAGAACCACTAGTTGTCACCCTTCTGCTGCGTCTCCAAGGAGGCAACTCCTGCAGACTGCGCAGTCTCCCAGATCTTTGGTGCTGCTGAGCAGGAGGGCTCGCGGCAGACAAGGAATGGGGGACCACCTAATTCCTTGCAACAGGAGAGCCACGACGTGTAACACATCACACTGACACATCAGTTTTACCTTATACAGTATATAGTGAACACTGTGAAAAAAATACCCCAAAAACAATCATGCAACGCACTTTTTTTGCAATTTTCTGCACTTGGAATTTGTTTTGCCGTTTTTAAGTACGTTATATGGTAAAACTCATGCTTCATTTAAAAACACAACTCATCCTGCAAAAGAACAAGCCCTCATATGGCAATATTGATGGAAAAATACAAAAGTTACGGCTCTTGGTAACGGGGAGCAAAAAACAAAAACGAAAAACGGAAAATCGCCTGGGGTGAAGGGGTTATGTTGATCGTTCAAACTTCCATGGAAATGGACCATGATTGAAATATTTTCATTCTCACCTCAAAACTGGAAAGCACTTTTAAAAGCATGTTGCTAAAACCACTGGCGAAAGAAATGAAAATAGTTATTGAGACCTTGAGTATCTGAGTGTGGCTCATTTGTACATTTTTTTTAGAAGCAAGAACTTTTTCTGGAGCCTTCAGAATACTTGGAAATTTCTAAGCAATGAGGCATACAGCTTCTATTCTTGAACGTCATCTACATAGCGTCACTCAGACCATACCAAGACCTATCAAATTATTCAAGCAAGACATTTCTCGGGCCTGCTGGCGAACAGAATGTATAGATGGTTTACAGTTCCAAGAACGGTCTTAATTTCAGGGCAGCTTAAAGGGAACCTGTCAGGTCCATTATGCACCCAGAACCACAAGCAGTTCTGGGGGCATATTGCTAATCCCTGCCTAACCGTCTCTGGATACACTAGTATAGATAAAGGGATCTGTAGAAAAAGTATTTTAAAGATCTTTTATCGGATGCAAATGAGCGCGGGGACTAGTCCCAAGCGCATTGCTTCCCTTGCTAGTCGGCCTCATTAGCATGTTACCACGCCCCTGTGGGTGTACTAACATGCTAATGAATGCGCAGCGTCAGAGGATGATCTCACTCACCTCTCCGCTGCCATCGCGGAGCGACGCTGGATTTCGGCTCAGTGTGCATGATCCCGGACTTTCCGTCATGCGCACTTATAAAGCCGTGACGCGTACACCCAGCTTCATAGTGTGCATGACCGAAACTTTGGGGTCATGCGCACTGAGCCGAAGTCCAGCGTCGGGCAGCGATGGCAGCGGAGAGGTGAGTGAGATCATCCCCTGACGCTGCACATTCATTAGCATGTTAGTACACCCACAGGGACGTACTAAAATGCTAGTGGAGCTCGCTTGTTGCTCGGCCCATTGCAACCCACTTGCAGTCTCTGAATGGCTCTCACTGGCGGTAACAACAGCGTTATTAGATGCACCATCCCTCCCCTGGAAGTGATCTGTTTATGGCTGGCTGTATATAAGTGGACAGCCGATCTGCCCAGTCATTGATTTCCAATGGAGTTCAGGTGAAGTCCAGGTCCCGAACTGAACTTTATCTAAAGTGCGGCGGAACACAGTTAACCCAACTTACACAGGTCCACTAATCTCTAGTCAAGACATCACGATATATAACGTGACCTTGTGCATGCATTTGCAGAACCGCTTTGGGCTTCATCAGAAGAGGAAGTTTCGGCTTAATGTGAGAGGCCTGGGGATTTCAGAACATGTGATGAGGATCAGAAGGTGCAGCATGGACTGGACGGTGTGGAGAGGAGAAATGACCATTAAAGAGAGTATTAGGATTTTTTATGTTTCTGTGCTTAAATGGACCTTTAGGGTTGAGAAAAATAGCGGCCAGCATCTGACTTTGCATCAAAATCCTCATTTTGGTAAATGTTGATTTCTGTAAGATTTGTGTAAGTTCAATTCCTCTTAAATTTATTTGCTCATCTCTATAGGATATCCATATTTTACATAGATATTTATACATTTATATTGTGCAGACAGATAAAGATAATTAGTTGCACTTTTTTTCCCGTTTTGTTGACTAACTTTCTAAATTTTCTTGCATTTCAGTCATATTGTGACAAAATTTCAATGATGCCCAGAAAACTGCAATTGTGAATTTCCCAAAATGTTTCTGATGTCCTCCTAAATAACATGTTGTCTGAAGCTATATGCTGAATCACATCCAAAAGTCTTTGTAGCAGGGCCATAAACTTAATTTCTTCCATTGCCAAACTTCTTTGCATGTCATAGTCATCATCGTAACCACCTAAGGACTTTTGGAGCGTTTTCCGGTCCCAGTAGTGCTTTCTGTGCTGTGCAGAATCTTCATGCTCTGGTGGTTTTATCTTCAGCTGATACTATTTGCTTTGATTGATCAAAACCTTTTTCACAACAGAAGATGTTTTATGTTTTGCTTCTTTAATCTTTACTTAAATATTTATATAATGGATGTATCTAATATATAAAGCTGAATGTGTGTATGTGTGTGTGTGTATGTATGTATGTATGTGTGTATGTATGTCCAGGATTGGCATCTGTACCGTCGCAGCTACAGCCACAAAATTTTGCACACTCACACTTCTGGACCCCGAGAGCGTCATAGGCTATGTTTTGAGGGGAAATTTTAACCCCACACTTTACAGTTAATCACCAAAAAACCTGCATCCATTAAAGCGAATGGAGCTGGGAGCCACAGTGCAGCCAGAACTTCAGAAGAATGCGCAGCCATGCCCTTATATGGAATGTTGGCGTGTCACAATGCAGCCAGGGAAAGAGACAGACACAGACAGGGAAAGAGGCAGACACAGACAGGGTAAGAAACAGACACAAGGAGACAGACACAGACAAAGAAACAGACTGACAGTGAAAGAGACAGACAGGGAAAAAGAGGGAAAGAGACAGACAGGGTAAGAGACAGACAAAGACAGGTAAAGAGACAGAAAAAGAGATAGACACAGGGAAAGTGAAAGAGGGAAAGAGACAGACATGATAAGAGAGGGAGACAGACAGGGAAAGAGAGGGAAAGAGACAGACAGTGAAAGAGACAGACAGGTAAAGTGACAGACAGGGAAAGAGATAGACATACAGGGAAAGAGATTGAGACAGATAGAGAAAGAGACAGAGACAGTCAGAGACAGACAGGGAAAGAGACAGACAGACTATTTTGTTAACAGCAGTTATTAACCCGGGCGAAGCCGGGTAGTACAGCTATTAGATATAAAGCTGAATGTGTGTATGTATGTATGTGTGTGTGTGTGTGTGTGTGTGTGTGTGTGTGTGTGTGTGTGTATGTGTGTGTGTGTATGTACGGGATTGGCATCTGCACCGTCGCAGCTACAGCCACAAAATTTTGCACACTCAAACTTCTGGACCCCAGGAGCATCATAGGCTATGTTTTGAGGGGAAATTTTAACCCCGCGCTTTACAGTTATTCACCAAAAAACCTGCCTCCATTAAAGCGAATGGAGCTGGGAGTCACAGTGCAGCCAGAACTTCAGAAGAATGCGCAGACGCGCCCTTATATGGAATGTTGGTGTGTCACAATGCAGCCAGGGAAAGAGAAAGACAAACAGGGAAAGAGGCAGACACAGACAGGGTAAGCAACAGACATAGACAGGGTAAGTGACAGACACAAAGAGACAGACACAGACAAAGAGACAGACTGACAGGGAAAGAGACAGACAGAGAGGGAAAGAGAGGGAAAGAGAGAGACAGGTTAAGAGACAGACACAGACAGGTAAACAGAGACACAGACAAAGAGACAGAGACAGACACAGGGAAACAGACAGACAGGGAAAGGGAGGGAAAGAGACAGACAGGGTAAGAGACAAACAAAGACAGGTAAAGAGACAGACAAAGAGACAGACACAGGGAAAGAGACAGTGGGAAAGAGGGAAAGAGACAGACAGGGAAAGAGAGGGAACGAGACAGACAGGGAAAGAGACAGACAGGGAAAGTGACAGATATAGATAGACAGACAGGGAAAGAGATAGATAGACAGACAGGGAAAGAGATTGAGACAGACGGAGAAAGAGACAGAGATAGTCAGAGACAGACAGGCAAAGAGACAGACAGACAAAGAGATATAGAGAGAGACAGAGATATATACAGAGGGGGAGACAGACATTATAATTACATTTATATCTATTTGTTTTGTGGTTTTTGTGTGCAGAATACATTTTTGTTAATACATTCTATTTTGTTAACAGCAGTTATTAACCCGGGCGAAGCCGGGTAGTACAGCTAGTTTCCTATAAAAATCATACCAGGCACATACATTTTAACATTATATTTGCTTTGGTGCACCCTTTGCGTGGCCTATGATTTGATGCACTGTTACTCTTTCTGACTTGTAAATTAATGTTAGTCCCTTATCTTGAATGACAGTACTCACTTGGTAAGAGCGAACTCTGTCTATAATCAATCCCTAATTGTGCACTTGCTCACTGACTTTGGAGAAGACCAGCATCGTACTATAGTGTCAGAGTGGGAATCCACATAATGTGACTGCAGTTGTAAGGTGAGGACCTACAGTTTTGTGCCCCCCCTCCCCCGCGAATACACCAATGATCTTAACATAACAGTGTAATAAGTGGAATATGTGGTTTTTTTGGCATATTGTGAGTTATTCTAAGGTGTAATAGAGTCAGAGAGTCAAAGTGGTGTGAGCCGCAGTATAGGAATCGGCCACATAAGGTCCCTGGTTCCCCCTGCATAGGATTAGATTTTCCTTGGTGAGTGAGGGGTTAAGCCTAGCCAGAAGGTGAGGAAGAGCAGAATGTGAGCCTATATAGGAAAAGTGAGCTCCAGTTTAGTGCAGTGTGTAGTGTACACTGAGACAAGTGGGAGGAACGCTGGTTTGGAACAGACAGAACTAGTGAGCTGCTGGAGAGTACACATTAGTGGCAACAAAAGCGAATACCAAAAGCAAGTGGGCACAACCTGTAGGCAAGTAGTCCTAGACAAGAATTGAGACCACTATTAACCGGTAAAGTGAAAGAAGACCCTGGAAGAGAAGAGATCTGCCTAGCTGGAAACACAGGAAGAAAGTGTCAACTCAAGGAGGGGCCTTTGCAAGGAATCACTGTCTGTGGTAGTAGGCTGGAGACCCAGTGAAACACGTTGACCTGTGGGTCCCGGTGCTATTGTGAGAGGACTAATCTAAGTGCCTGTGTGCAGTTGCCATAGTGTAACACACTGACCTGTGTCTACGAAGAGAGGAAGAAGGTGCCTCCATTTTTTCCGTTAATATATTGTTCCCAAGCCGAATGATGTTGCCAGAAAAAGGTAAGTCTGTGCTTCTGTGCTATGCAGAAGTTAAGACAAAGTGTGCTGCCTGCTGTCCTATGTACCAAAGATCTTTGCTCGGTAAAATGTGCCTTGGTTTTAAATTTGGCCTGGTTTCCTTATCCTGCAATAGATGGGCTTAAGGAGGAAGGCAACCATTGTGGTCCAAAGGTGGAGTTGTCCAGGGGAATGGCTTCGCCCCATCCACACACACAGCAACCCTTTATTTCTGTAGCGCACCTTGGTGAGTCCCTTGCCCATGGCTTCTGCCCCAACTACACTCACACAGCCTCGATCTGTTGATCAATTCCTACCTGTCTGTCTGCAGCTTCCACTCAATACATCTGGCTCATTGTGCAGCCTGCAGCAAACTGTTGAACACAGAGACCACAGGAGGTAAATGGTGCAAAATGTTTAGTGATACCCAATTGCAAAAATGATTATTAGCCTTAATTACATGCACATAAGTAAGAAAACAATATCCTCAAAGTTGGACAACCCAACTATTTCAGATATCCGACCACTATTTCTTTCATTCAAGGAGTTGCCAGAAAAAGTTCAGCAACATTGGGAATGGATGGAGTCGTGTCAACTCTGGCCACTGCCATTCCATTTTACTGGGATAAAAGTGGCCCGTTCTGCTGATCGGTGCGGGTTCCAGCATTCTGTTCCAGTTATCTTCTGTTAAAGTAAGAAAATCCCACTACAGTCACTGATATAACTTTAAATTGCAAAAAGTAAATTCCAATCTAAATTTACTGAATATCAACTAATAAAAATTAAATTTGGGTTCAACAGAAAAATGTTAAAATGATTAAAATTATTCTAGACATAAATGATGGTACTTTTATCTTAAAGCACCATTTTGGCATTTTTTTAATTTTATTTCACCTCTGGAGTGGTATTGTGATGCCCTGGGCATGCCAGGGGTCACAGGTCATGACACCACCACACCCTACACCCCAGATAGGTACACCAAAGCTACACAAAAATCCTTGTTGCCTTCCTCCAGGGGCTGATGTCCACACCAGGGGGTGGGCCAGGCGGTTGGCTCCGCCCACCGAGGAGTTCACAGCCCTGGAGGCGGGAAAACCAGGCAGATAGAGTTAAGCTAGGGAAGTGAAGGAGTGAAGAGATCAGTTTAGGGAGAGTGAGAGGAGTTAAAGTGGAAGAGAAAGTGACAGTTGAGAAAGCCTGAAGTTAGTCCGGGTGTGTGTCCCGGACTGAGAACAGCAAGGTTAGCAGACGGCGGTGACCGTCTGCAGGAGAGGCTGCTTGGAGGTTGCCGAAAGGACCATGGACGGGTGGTGGCCCGGCGGTACCAGAGCGGTATACGAAGAGAAGCCAACACCATTGGCAGGGGCCTTTCGGATCCCGGCAAGGCTAGGAGTCGCCGTGAATTTGCCAAATCCGTCAGTGAAGGGGACCTCTGGGTCTCCCAGCAACCAAGTCCCGATTGAAGGCAACAATCCAACCGTTAGAGAGAGACACCGCCACCGCCAAGGCACCAGTTTCTCAGGGCCAGCACCTGCGGGCAAAGAGGGGCTCCTCCGGCACATATCCAAGCCGGGGAGCGGGTTACCGGTGGGAACCCATCGCTACCAACATAGACTTAGGTGCAGGAAAAGGGACCGTCACCGTCAACTACTGGGGAAAAGCAACAGCAGCCGTCCGTGGGAACTGTCTTTCCAGCCGTGTGTTTTACCGAGAACTGTGTCACCGTCTCAGGCTGAGTGAGTACCAGAGTGCCGTGAGGCACAGCGCTGCCCCTGCGTCCCTGCACCCCACCAAGTCCTGCACCGGCCCCGCCATCCCTCATCCCCCAACTCATCACTGGGCCCCGGGACGACCACCCCTTACTCACGGAGGGGAGAACCAACAACTTTGCTGCTCCCTGTCATCGCTCCCGGGATCCCCATACAGAGCAGCGGTGGTGTCCATACAATCACCACAACCGTGGGTGGCGTCACGGACAATAAACAATCCCAAAAACCAATCCCCTTTCACTCACGGGCGAGGAACGCCGCTCGAGTCCCCGGGATCCGGCCCATCGCTCGAGCCACCGAGCAGCAGCAGGCCGCAGCAGCAGCGGCAGCCGGACCCGAGCAGTGGGAGAGCGCAGCGTCCCCTCCTCCGCCCGCGACAACTTGGCGCCACAAACAGGATCTTACTGCTCTGCCGTTGGGTAGAGGTGCGCCTTGTGACCGCCGGAGGTGTCCGGCCAGAAAATTTCAGAAGTCGCCATCTTTGGCGCGAAGAGTTCCCGCTCGAGCGTCTTCTCGAGTAGCGGAGGCGCGAAGGCCAAAACCCCGCCCCGATAGAGGAGGGGCCGGAAAGAAGCTGAGGGGGATGAAATGGCGGCTGGCCGCATGTAGCCGCGGCTATAGACGCAGGGACGCCAGGACCCTGCGGCCATTGACTGGTTCCTGGAAGAGGCCGCTGCTAAAGATGCTGAGTCTGACCGACAACACCGTGGTCCCCGCCCCTGGCCTCGCAGCGTGGGTGGAAGTCCGGACCGTCCAGCTAAGCAGCCGTCTGCAGGTCCGCATGCAGCTCCTCCTGGAGGAGTGGGAGGCCGACATGGCAGAAGTGGTGGCGGCCATACGGAGACGCGAGGTGGAGGGAGTCTTGGAAGGGAGGGTAAGTGATCCACGCCCCTGTACCCCTAGTGGGTCGGTCATCGCGGCTGAGGGACCCGGTCCATACCCGCTCGCCCTGCTACCTCCCCCGCTACCCGTGTTGGCTGCTGCTGCCCCGCCACTAGGCCCGCTACCACCACCACCGGTAGTGGTACCCTGCCAATCCGCCCCGGCGGACCGACCTGCAGCAGAAGCTCGTGACCGCCCTGATCCGCTTCCATTGAAAAGCCGAAGGCTGAGGCCGTCAGCAAAGATGCACCGGAGGCACGGCGGGGATGCAGCTGCCTGGAGGCAGAGCAGGCCATGTCACAGCGGGGTCCCTCATTACTGAAGGTGCCGGTTGTAGCCGACACGGAGGGACTCTGGCTGGGTCCGTCCCCCGCACACGCTGAACCGGAGCAAACAGAAAGTGCTCCCGGCTGGGAGCGGCGGCAACAGCAGCTGCGCAGGGAGATCGATGCCCGAGAGGGGTGTAGAGCGGATGTGCATGCCCGCATGAATATGGAGGAAGATGACCCGCAGCGAGCTACCATCGGGGTCCACAGCGGCGCACCATGTGAATGTGGCACTAGAGCCCCGCGATTGAGGATGGACTGCTAAGCCGGCGGTCCTCCGCCTAAAAGTTGTCCCCGTTGGAACCACTTGTATGTGTTAAAAGTTTTGAGAGTTATGAGAAAATGAAAGTAATCAACCGAAGCCTCAGCTGATTGTCAACCGTGATTGGAACCGGCCGTTGCCGACATTGTTGTCCCCGTGGGGACCCTTCAAAAAGTTGCATAGGGAACTCTCTATGAACAGGCCCGAGAACTTGCAGGGCACCCACAAACGTTAAGTGTCATGTAAATAAGTTTTGTTGCAGCTAACCGTTACCGCCTCCGGAGAGGCAGGTTGGAGGGAGGGCCCGCAGTGGAGCAGGCTGGGGCCCAGCCACTACCAGAACTGGTGGCTACCCTCTGGAGGGGAAGGACAGATCCCGCTCGGGTAACTGGTTCAGGACTGGGGTCAAGGGGTGCTGCCTGTTTCTTAGGGGCAGCATCAGGGCCAGGTTACTTGGGTGGGAGAGAGCGGCAGCCACAACCGTTTGAAACCATTTAGTAACGTTTAAGCAAAGCGCCTCCCGCTGTGGGATGAAGTTATTATACTTGTCTTGTGTTTTTTTTTTATCTTTTCAGAAAAATAAAACCGGTGTTGGACGGGCAGCCCGCGGACGGTCTGCATTTTGCTAAGGGGGAATGTGATGCCCTGGGCAAGCCAGGGGTCACAGGTCATGACACCACCACACCCTACACCCCAGATAGGTACACCAAAGCTACACAAAAATCCTTGTTGCCTTCCTCCAGGGGCTGATGTCCACACCAGGGGGTGGGCCAGGCGGTTGGCTCCGCCCACCGAGGAGTTCACAGCCCTGGAGGCGGGAAAACCAGGCAGATAGAGTTAAGCTAGGGAAGTGAAGGAGTGAAGAGATCAGTTTAGGGAGAGTGAGAAGAGTTAAAGTGGAAGAGAAAGTGACAGTTGAGAAAGCCTGAAGTTAGTCCGGGTGTGTGCCCCGGACTGAGAACAGCAAGGTTAGCAGACAGCGGTGACCGTCTGCAGGAGAGGCTGCTTGGAGGTTGCCGAAAGGACCGTGGACGGGTGGTGGCCCGGCGGTACCGGAGCGGTATACGAAGAGAAGCCAGCACCATTGGCAGGGGCCTTTCGGATCCCGGCAAGGCTAGGAGTCACCGTGAATTTGCCAAATCCGTCAGTGAAGGGGACCTCTGGGTCTCCCAGCAACCAAGTCCCGATTGAAGGCAACAGTCCAACCGTTAGAGACAGACACCGCCACCGCCAAGGCACCAGTTTCTCAGGGCCAGCGCCTGCGGGCAAAGAGGGGCTCCTCCGGCACATATCCAATCCGGGGAGCGGGTTACCGGTGGGAACCCATCGCTACCAACATAGACTTAGGTGCAGGAAAAGGGACCGTCACCGTCAACTACTGGGGAAAAGCAACAGCAGCCGTCCATGGGAACCGTCTTTCCAGCCGTGTGTTTTACCGAGAACTGTGTCACCGTCTCAGGCTGAGTGAGTACCACAGTGCCGTGAGGCACAGCGCTGCCCCCGCGTCCCTGCACCCCACCAAGCCCTGCACCGGCCCCGCCATCCCTCATCCCCCAACTCATCACTGGGCCCCGAGACGACCACCCCCTACCCACGGAGGGGAGAACCAACAACTTTGCTGCTCCCTGTCATCGCTCCCGGGATCCCCATACAGAGCAGCGGTGGTGTCCATACAATCACCACAACCGTGGGTGGCGTCACGAACAATAAACAATCCCAAAAGCCAATCCCCTTTCACTCACAGGCGAGGAACGCCGCTCGAGTCCCCGGGATCCGGCCCATCGCTCGAGCCACCGAGCAGCAGCAGGCTGCAGCAGCAGCGGCAGCCGGACCCGAGCAGTGGGAGAGTGCAGCGTCCCCTCCTCCGCCTGCGACAGTATCACTAATTTAAGTTTGCTTCTCCTAACAATATACTCACCAGTTACCAAATGCAGGTTTCTGCTTTTCCTGGCACCATTCCGATCCATCATCTTGTGACTGCAGCTTCTGACTGATCAATTGTCAAAGGTAATGGTCAAAAGCTCTCAATGTCAGTCTATGAGGGCCTCGTTCTAGGAGTGAACTCTGGATCGACTTGCCTAGTAAACAAGAACGATCCGGTCAGTTACAAACTGCAGAAAACAACCAGACTGGCACAGATAACAAAAGAAGACGGTGGGTGGTAACTACAAATGACGGTGGTAACTACCCAATGTTCAGTGTTCGTACCAAACACAGACTTTTCCGGAAAAAAAACAGACCACCCTCTCACCCATCTCCGGAACTGATCTCTTTATGGCTGGCTGCATGTGGGCGGAGGCCTGAACTTCAGTTGGGGTTCAGGCCAAGTTTGGTTCCCAAACCGAACTTTATCTAAAGTCAAGCTGAACCTGCTGAATCAAACGTCCATGGGTCCGTTCATCTCTGGTGGTAAGTATAACACTAGGGGAAGGGAACTTACATTGGTGATACTACTCCAGCTGTGAAATACAAACAAATGTGATGGTGCTTTAATATTTTTGGGCAATCAGTGTGGATAAGCAATTTCTGTAACTCTCAATGAGAATTGTGGGCCAGTCCAAAGGTATTTTGACCAAATGCTTGTGAGCTAACTGCTCCAACTATCTTAGGTGTGAAGGTGCTTTCTCCAGACTGCAGGTTTTAGCTCAATCTATAGATGTACAATTTGATTTAGATCAGGGCTCATAAAAGGCCACTTCAGAAGAGTTCAGTTTTTTTTAGCTTTTAACCATTCCTGAATGTTTTTAGCTAAGTTTAGGGTCATTTTCCTGTTGGAGGATCCATAACCTGCAACTCTACCCAATCTTTCAGTCACAGGGCAGCAGGTTTTGCTCCATTTTGCTCCAGTCTTGACATTTCAGTGCACCCTACAGAGAATGAATACACCCTGTGCAAAATGCAGTGCAGCAACCCTATAACATAACTGAGCCTCCTCCATGTTTCACAGTTGGAGTTGGTACAATGTTCTTTTTTTTGTATGCTTCAGTTTTGCATCTGTAAACACAGAGATGATGTAACTTGTTATAAAGCCTCAGTTTTGTCTCACCTGTCAAGAGGGCATTTCTCCCGGAAGCTTTGTGACCAATTTTTTTGCCAATTTACGTTATTTTTTTCATGATTTAATTTCAACAGTGGTTTCCTACTTGGTTGTCTTTTTGGCGAAGACAGCAACGGATGGTGTGATCTGAGACTGATGTACCTTGACCATAAAGTTGACCTCTAATCTCTTTAGAGTTTGTTCTGGGCTCTTTTGTTACCATTCACATTGTATCCTTTAATTTTTTCAGACATTTTACTTTAGCAACTGGGTCTGGGGAGGTTGGCTATTGTCCCATAGACCTTAAACATCTGAATAATATGTGCAACTGTAGTAACAGGAACAGCAAGCTCTTTGAAGATGTGTTATAGCCTTTACCACTAAAATGTTTGTTTATACTTTTCCTTCTAATCTGAGACAACACTCTCCTTAGCTTTCTTTAGTCCATGTTCAGTGTCGTAAACACCATGATACTAAATAGCACAGTGACTACTTTTCACCTTGTTAACATATAGTTTGATTACAAGTTTATAGACACCTGAGATACTAATTCCATGTCACACCTTAGTTTCACATGTCCCTATGGTTAAATTAGTTTCAATCTTTTCTAGGGGCACCATCATTTTTGTCCAGCCCATTTTCATTAGATTTTTTTTTCTGTTGAACCACAATTCAAAAGCATTTTCTGATTTTCTTTAATTGATATTCAGTAAATTTAAGTTGAAAATTACTTTTGTCAGTTTCAAATTATTTTAGTGATCATTGTGAGTTTTTCCTCCTTTAAGAGAAGGATACCAGGTTTTGTCTATGTGTACCTACACTTATGTATGCCTTTTTACATACCCTACGTTTTTCCCCCATTCATTTGAATGGGTGAAAAATGCTACAAAACCACTGAAAGAACTGACATGCTGCAAATTGAAAAAATTATTTGATGTCAGCAAGGACAAAATAAGAAGAATGTAAACAAATCCATTTACTTTGCTAGTACTGTGATTTTCCCATGACAAAAAAGCGGAGGGGGAGAGGAGAAGCAGCAAAAACTACCACCTAGCAGGATCCCGTAATGCCACACATTTATGTCATACAAAACCACCAGGTTATGCAGTTTGGTTCGGCGGATGCAGCTGGACTTCAGATAAAGTTTGATTTAGGACTCAGGCTTGACCTGAACCCCAATGGAAATCACTAATTGGGAAGTTCAGGTCTCTACCCACATGCAGCCACCCATAAACGGATCACTTCTGAGGGCAGAGGGGTTTGGGTGGTGGAGGGATGGGCAATCCAGTGAGAGCCGTCCAAACACTGCAAGTGGCTCACACTAGGCTAAGGACTGAGTTTACCCGAGCACAGCGATGCTCCATTCAGTGGTTTTCACACGTAAAGCAACTGAACTCCGAACCCAAACTATGTTTTTATTGTAAAGTCTGAACACCAAACACCGAACCTTGTATTCGCTCATCTCTAGTCAAGAGACCTTCAATCTGAAAATAAAGAACATATAATTGAAAAGATGGAACTGAGAGATAATGAGAAGATAATGACAATGGATATTGGAATAAAAGAGAAAAGTAAAATATATGGGCATATATAGATGGCTGATTTTATACATGTGGTTTCCACTCATCGAGAAGTGAAATTACTCCTTTTTTTCCTGGAAGAGTCTGTGCTGTAGTTTATAACCACTGGAAACAATGGGAGGTAGATTTAGAGTTAGAATAGGCTCAGATTCTTCTGTGAAATTTGTCTCCCATTGTTTCCAATGACTATGAACTACAGATATCCAGTCGTGGACAAAAGTTTTTAGACTAAGAGGCAAAAATTCGGGTTTTTATAAAGTTTGCTGCTTCTGTTTTTAAGTGCAGTTTGCATTAACTATAAACCGTTATGAAAAGTGACCAGATGAATTGTAAAAAATTGCAACGTCATTCCTTGTCATAAAAAAAAAAACTTAATCACAAACATTCCAATCAAAGAGATAGGTTCCTTAAGTGCTAAAGATATTATGGACTTTATATGACTGTTTATTGTTATATTTAAATATTACTATCTATATACGGAGCTATCTTTATATGGCAAATGTCAGTTGTACCATGTTTGAAATTGTTAATAAAACGAAGTTAAAAAAAAAAGAGATAGGTTCAATTGCTGTGAAAAAGGCTATAACACACCCAAGAAAGTCCAACAATACCATGACTGATTCCTAAAGAGAATTTAGCAAAAGCATTGGTTTAAAACTAGTGCAGAGCTTGCTCATGAACGGCAGCAGGCAGGTTTCAGTACATCTCCTTATACAGTGAGGTGAAGTCTCTTGGAGACTTGGATGGAGTTAAGATCAGTAAAGAAGTCAGTCTCTCCAGGAAATGCATAAAAAATAGTATGACATTCTGAAGGAAATAAAGGGATTGGACTACAGAGGCTTAGCTATGCTATTTTCTCTGATTAAGCCTCCTTAAGACTGTTTGGGACATCCGTAACAAAGATTGTCCAGATAAGAAAAGTTCAGTACTACCATAAGTCCTGTGTCATGTCAACAGTAAAGCATCCTGGGACCATTCATGTGTGGAGTTGCTTATCAGCCTAGGGAGAGGGCTCACTCATAATTTTGGCTAAGAAGACTGTCATGAATAAGAAATGGGATAAAAACATCCTCCAAGTGCAACTTACCCCAACGATTCAGGAATGATTTGGTGATGAAAAATGCCTTTTCCAGCATGATGGAGACCAAGTCACAAGGCCAAAGTGATAACTATGTGGCTTGGTAAACATGGCCAGGAAACTGCCCAGATCTCAATCCCATCAAGAACCTGTTGTCAATCCTCATAAAGTAGATGAACAAACAAAAACAGAAGTTGGGAAAATTTCAAGCACTGATTAGGTAAGGATGGGTTGTTATCAGTCAGGATTTGGCCGATATTCAAGTGTCAGGACAAATTGTAGACGTTTCGAAAAGTAATGGGTAACACGGTAAATATTGAGACTTTACATAAATTTGATGTATTTCCCAATAAATGTTTTAAAACTTATGAAATGCTCAAAATTGTACTTCAGTAATCATAGAAACATGTGAGTAATAGATATAATAACAGTTGAAGCAGCAAACTTTTTGAAAAACAAAATTTGAGTCACTCAATACTTTTGGTCACAAATGTACATGTACAGTATGTCAGGGCCATAAAGCTAGCATCAGAGATCCAGAAACTTTGCAGATTATTTCCACGTCTGATGTTCAGCTACAAAATAGTTTAGATGTCTCCTTTTTGGGTTTGAAGTCTATTAATGCTTGATAATCTTCGCCCTCTCTACCACAGTTATTGGGTTCTATTTTCAGTTGTTCCTGACTTTAGTATGTCCAACTCGTTCTTACCAATCTATTAAGTGCGGCTCAGCTGTGCCAGCTTATTTCATTTAGTACTGACGTCTCTGTGATGCTTTGTTGTCTTTCACTATTGTGTGGGAACAATCTTTGCTCTGTATTGTCATGCAGGCTTATTTGTCAGGCCATATCATCACCCTTGTTCTGACACAAACATTTGAAACCAGAAGTTTACATACACTATCTATAAAGACACATCTGCAGGTTTTTCTCACGATGTGACATGAAATCAGAACAAACCTTTCCCGTTTTACGTCATTTAGGAACCAAAAAGATTTATATTTGCCAAATGCCAGAATAATGAGAGAGAGAGAATGTTTTATGGCATTTTTATTGCTTTCTGCAAAGTCAAAAGTTTACATACACTAAGAGTACTATGCCTTTAAACAATGTGGGACAGCCCATATGATGATGTCATGTCTTTGGAAACTTCTGATAGGTTTGTTAGCAACATCTGAGTTAATTAGAGACACACCTCTGTATGTATTTTAATGCAAACCTAAAACACACTGCTTCTTAGTGTGGCATCATGGGGAAAGTCAAAAGAAATCAGTCTAGATCTCAGGAAGAGAATTGTGAACTTGCACAAGTCTGGTTCATCATTGGGTGCAATTTCCAGATACCTGAAGGTGCCTTTTTTATCTGTACAAACAATTATATACAAGTACAAACAAGATGGGAATGTCCAGCCATCACACTGCTCAGGAAGGAGAGGGGTTCTGTGTACCAGAGATGAACGTCCTTTGGTCAGACTTGTGCATGTCAACCCAAGAACAAAAGCAAAAAACCTTGTGAAGATGCTGGCGGAAGCTGGGTAGATTGTGACATTATTCACAGTAAAATGAGTTTTGTATCAACATGGGCTGAAAGGACACTCTAAAAGGAAAAAGCCATTACTCCAAAAGAAACACAAAAAAACATTTGCAAATGTACACAGGAGACTTGTCCTGTGGTCTGACTAAAACTAAAATTGAACTGTTTGGCCATAATGACCATTGTTATGTTTGGAGGAAAAAGGGACAAGCTTTGAAACCTAAGAACACCATCCAAACTGTGAAACACGGGGGTGGCAGCATCATGTTGTGGGGTTGTTTTGCTGCAGGAGGGACTTGTGCACTTCCCAAAATAGATGGCATCATGAGGAAAGGAAAGAAGATTGTATGTCAATACTGAAGCAACATCTCAACACATCAGCCAGGAACTTAAAGCTTGTGCGTAAATGGGACAATGACCCGAAGTATACTGCCAAACTGGTTGCAGAGTGGCTGAAGGATAACAAAGTTAATGTTTTGGAGTGGCCATTACAAAGCCTTGAGATCACAAAGCCCTGATCGCAATCTTATTAAACATTTATGGGCAAAACTGAAAAGGCTGGTGCGAGAAAGGTGACCTACAAATATGGCTCAGTTACACCAGTTCTGTCAGGAAGAATGGGACCAAATTCCTATCAACTATTGTGAGAAGCTTGTGGAAGGATATCCAAAACATCTGACCCAAGCCATACAATGTAAGGGCAATGGTACCAAATTCTAAGGAAATGTACGTAAACGTTTGACTTTACAGAAAGTAATAAAAGTAATAAAAATGCCTTAAAACATTCTCTCTCATTATTCTGGCATTTGGCCTGAAACGGGAAAGGTTTATTCTGATTTCATGTCAGATAGTGAGAAAAACCTGCAGATGTGTCTTTTTAGATAATGTATGTAAATTTCTGGTTTCAACTGTACATATGTTTTTTCTAACATTCTAATATCCCTACCTTAATTATCACAATAATTGTTTAGGGCTAAAGGGTATGGTACTGTACATAGCACGGAAATTCTTTGTTGTTTTTGAATCCCTGTGTCATATGCCACCCCCTTAGGTCCTACGTTAGGCTTACGATACTTATCCATTTATTCAAGAAACTTCCTTTAATCCAATAGCAAGCTACAGAGTAGAGAACATAAAAAGACGCAGTGAAGTGGAAGAGGTCATTATGTAGTTCTCAGCACACCAGCTCACTGATAACAGATGTCTTTAAGATTTGAAGGAATCTCTGAGTATTGATGTAAGGTCACATAACGGAGCACCCTTCATTGCATGGATTGTGAAGGTTTTAACTCATGGATCATCAGACATCTTGCTTTCTGACGTACAGTTTCTTAATGTCACTACACAAGGCTGGGATATGTGAGCCTTCATGGGTCAAGGGCATATTTTCCCATAGTAGATTTTTCCATTTCTCTGCCATAATATTGTAGATGACAATTATTTTCAATGAATTGCTGACAAGAGGTGAGCTATAGATCAGGTTGACCGGGAGGTGATGGTGAGGACTCAGTGGTCATGGTGCATGTCGGCACAAATTAAAGAGTTAGAGGAAAGTGATAGGTCCTTAAAAATAATTTTAGGAAATTAGGCCATAGCTGTCCGGTCCCTTATTCCATCCAAGCCAGCAGCATTCACATTCTCTTCCTAACCAGCCCTGTATAACATCATTTTCTAAAAACAATGTGAAAAAAAGCATTTATTACCTCTAATTTTTCGTATGCAAATAAGGGCCTTGACAAGTCAAAGATGCATTGTTTCTCCAGACTAGTTGGCCCTCCTCATGTCATCATGCCCCTATGAACGAGTGAACATGATTTCCAGAGGTGGCGTCATTGCATCTCCTGGAAATCTTGTGGATGTGCACTGCTCATTTCAGTAGCGTCAGTGCGCCTCTGAAGCCAGGTGTACGTTTCCCGGCTTCAGAGAGGTGCACTGCTCATGATCGTAACGTAAGATCGGCTTCTGTACATCTGATCATGCACAGTGCACCTTTCTAAGGCTGGGATGCGTACACCTGACTTATGAAGCGCACAGACGCTGCCGAAATGATCTGCCTGCATGCACAAATTTCCAGGAGTTGCAGTGATATTGGCTTCTGGACATCTTGTGATAACAAATAAAGAGGACCAACTAGTCTGGAGAAACAACGACCCTTTAAGTCCTTTGCCTCTGCATTTTTTACACATTGATTGTAAAGAATGATGTTATACAGGGCTGGTTAGGAAAGAAATTTTGACGGGCAATTGGCTTGGATGACATAAGGGACCTGACAGGTTCTCTTAAACCCCTTCACCCCCTGGCGATTTTTGTTTTGTTTTTTTTTGCTACCCTTCTTCCGAGAGCCGTATCGTTTTATATTTCCATCAATCTTGCCATATAAGGGCTTGTTTTTTGCAGGATGAGTTGTACTTTTAAATGAAACCATAAGTTTTACCATATAGTCTGCTGTAAAAAGGCAAAAAAAATTCCAAGTGCGGAAAAATCGCACAAAAAAGTGCGTTTGCATAATTGTTTTGGTGGTTTTTATTCACCCTCTTCAATATATGGTAAAACGGATGTGTCAGTGTGATGCCTCAGGTCTGTATGAGTTCGTAGACACCAAACATGTATAGATTAACTTTTATCTAAGAGGTTAAAAAAATCAGAAGTTTGTCCAAAAAAGTGGCGCACTTTTTGCACCATTTTACGCAAACTTTAGCGTTCTCATTTTTTGGTATATGTGGCTCAGTGACAACTCTTTTGTTTTGTCTCAAGCTGACATTTGGTACCATTTTTATGCAAATGCTAAATTTTGATTGCCTGTTATTGCATTTTTTTTTTCCTGCTACGCCGTGTACCCATCAGATTAATTGATTTTATATTTTAATAAATTGGGCATTTCAGAACGTGGCGATACCAAATGTGTGTATAATTTTTATTTTTTTAACCCTTTAAGTTTCAATCAAAAGAGAAAGAAAAATCCAGCTGGGAATCCAAGTGATAAATAAAAACTAACAACCATCACAGTTGTCAGTACTGGTGCCCGTAAATTTACCTTGTTTTTAAATAAAAGTTATTTTTTTATTTATCACATGGATTCCTGTGCTTGGATCCTGGACTCTTACATGAAGGTGTATCCTGGAAATCTCCAGACTGGTGAGCAGTTCCTATAATCTATTTTTTATTGTATTTTAATTTTCAATGGGGCGAATGGGGGGTGATTTGAACTTTTAGGTTTTTTTATTTTATTTTTTAAAACTTTTTTATAAACTTTTTTTTATTTTACTAGTACTCCAAGGGTGCTTTAAGGATCAGCAGTCTGATCGCTGATTCATTTCTCCTGATCAGAGCAGCATCGCTCTGATCAGGAGAAATGCTGCATTGTTGTTACAGCCAGCGCTCTGATAGTCATGATAGTGACAGGAGGCATTACATGACCCTGTGCTACCATGACAATCATTGACTCCCCATGAGCACATCATGGGTCCTCTGAGGAAAGATGCATTCCCCGCTGTGGTGCTTTAAATTACAGAGAAGGATGCCGTGCAATGTGGGAGTTGAGGAAGGTGAGTATCATGGGGTTTTTCTTGGGTTATAGACATTACGGATACTTATATTCCAGGAAGGGGACATATTTACCAGGATGGGGACATAGAAAGTGGAATGGGGACATATATAGCAGGTGGGGCCCAGGATGGGGACATATATACCAGGATGGGGGATATATAAACCAGGATGGGGACATATAGACTATGTGGTGCCCAGGATGGGGACATATATATCAGGAGGGGGCTAGGATGGGGTCATATATACCAGGAATAGGACAAATATACCAGGATGGGAGACCTTTTTGGCAATCGAGCAATTAATACAGCGTGACCAGTGAAATACATTGAAACTACATCGACCAAGGGAATAAAAAAAAATGATTTCTGCATGATTCCCCAGTGTAGTGCTCAGATGCTATATTTATTGAAAGATATAACATACAAGTTAATATACTCCAACATTATTGGTTACTTTTCAATCCTTACTGATTGGTTCATAAAGCTTAAATGAGTCTGTTTGACTGGTTCTTTGGTATAGTGACGCAAATGGCAGGGTGTGTAGCCCTTATGGTCCTTATCTTATCTTGACATATTGGCTTTCGAGGATCTTGTTTATGAAAATGTAAAAGATGCAAACTTATGTTATTCTTCTAAGTGCACCAAGTGACATCTTAGATTCATATGTATAAGGTGATGTGTTTATACAGTATACTATACAATATGCCACTATCATTGTATTGTAACAAATTCAAGTATAATATTATTCACAGTTAAGTCCATAATCAGATGTTTTCCCCAGGGACATATTTACCCGGATTGGGGGAGAATATATACAAGGATGGTGAACATATATGTGACGCCCTGGCCTATCAGGTCGTCACAGGGTATTGTGCAATCTGCACTTCTGTGCAATATCAACCTCCTCCTTGGTTGCGGGTCCCTAACCAATGGTGTTGCCAAAACCAGCTAATCAAAATCCTAGGAACACTCTGCACCACACCCACCAGACACACCAGTGGACGGCCTGAGTGGAATAGGGTCGCCCACTTGGGGGGTTGGTTAAGGGGAGGTCAAGAGTGTCAGGAGAAGGGCAGAGTAGTTTTGGAAGTGAAGGAGAGAGGAAGTCAGGAGCTGGGCTCCTTGGAAGTACTAGGTAGCAGACGGTGGTTTGGGCCTGGTAGGAGCTGGACCACCAGTCGCAGGGGATCGTGACAAGGGGCACGGTATTGTCGTGTAGGACAGCCGGCGGCCTTGTACCATCACACGACGGGGTACGTGGACCCTAAGTCAGGGAGTAACTTCAGGCAACCTGGCAATTCACCCGATGAGAACGGAGCCTTCAAGATCCGCTCTCCACCCGCTCCAAAATTGTAGTAATAGCTCAACGAGAGGGATAGGACTTTCCACTAAAACGGTCCAGGAAATCCCAAGCGTGAACCCTGAGAGCAAGCTCCCTCAGTTAGTTATACTGGGGAGCGGGACCCGATTAGTTTCAAGCTATAGGAGCCAACTAGAAGAGAACAAGGTGCCAAGGGAAAGGTCACAGATCATCAGGCAACACCAGCAGAAATGGGACCCAAACGTGCTCCCCCTCAGCAACAGCGGTGTCCAGAACTTTGGTTTACCAAGTTGTCGGTGTCAGCTTTATGGACTGAGTGAGTATGCAAGTGACCCCTACCTCCCCAACGGCACGTTCTGCCACCATCACCGAGTCCCGGGGCATCCCCCCTACCAGTGGAGCGGTTAAACACCTGGCTGCCCACTCCATCACCACCGTCTACTCCCAGCTGCAGCGGTGGTACTCCACCTTACCACACACCACGGGTGGCGTCACGAACTTTAGATACACCATCCCCTGTAAATACCCCCTTTATTTGAGTGGCCGCATGACCCCCAGGCCCGGACACCCCTCGAGCCACCACGGATCCGGATCCGAGCAGCCTGGCTGCTGACATGGGGGCGGCATATGTATACCAGGATGTGTGACATGTATGCCAGGATGGTGGACAGATTTACCAGGATTTCGGGCATGTATACCAAAATGGGTAACATATTTAACAGGATGGGGACATTTACCAAGATGGGGGACATATATACCAGGAGAAAGCTCAGGATGAGGTACATTAGAACAGGATGAGGGACATTAGTACACAATGGGATGGAGGGCAACTCGTATGTCCTTATAGGATTTAGAATGCTACAAAGGCCCAGACATCTAACCAACATGCAGGGGAGAAGGGGGCTGGTCCAAATGTTGTACCGGGGCCCATCAAACTCTAGTTATGCCACTGCTTGTAACATGCAAGATTCATGGCTGGTGCATTGATAGGCAACTGAACCCCTTCCTGACAAAGGAAGTGAGATAAGGAGTCTCAGGTGGGAGAAGTGTGGAGCGCGAACGTAATGAGCTGGGAAATCCTGGGATAGACAGAGTCAGTGCAGCCATGGATAGCTCAAGGTGAACACAACAACAATATGGAAGTGTACATTGCTATTGTACCACCCCGCGCTTGGCTGCAGCCGAGCCGCTCGGATCCGGGCTCGTTGGTGGGTGGCTCGAGCGCCTCCAGACCCGGGGTCACTTTGCTCTGAAAGGGTGCTGGCGCTACTTAGGGGGGTGGTAGGTAGGTGTACAGCCGGAGCCGTGTTTGAGTTTGTGACGCCACCCATGAGATGTGGTGAAGGTGTAGACACCACCGCTGCGGTTACGGGGCACCCGGGGGAGATGGTGATGCAGCAAGATGTTAACTCCTCCGTGGGCAGGGATGATGGCCCCGGGACCCGTTGGGCAGAGTAGCTGGGCGGTGCAGGGTGGTGCGCGGCCGGATGGCACTGTTGTACTCATTGTTATTGACACACACAAGTCTCTGATGAACAAAGTTGATGGTGGTCGGTGCCCACAGCCGACTACATCTGGTCCCCCACCCGGTTCGGTGGTCTTTGCCTTTCTCCTGCACTGTGTAGTGTATGTGTAGACTGCCTGCACTTCAGCGACGGGAGTCCACTCCCCGGCTGTGCATATGTCGGAGGAGCCCGTTTGCCCGCAGACACTGGCCCATGGGATCTCTATGCCTGTGCGGTGGCTTTCTATCCCCCTCGGTGGGCTGTTGTCTTCAGTCGGGACTTGGGTGGGAAAGGACCTATAGTCGAGACCGCAATCAGTGAATTAACTCAGTCCAGTGGATTCTGGACCTCGTTTCAGGGTCTGAGTACCTCCCTGTGTGCTCCGGTTTCCAGTCGGTTCCCCGGGTCGGTACCGGCGGGAATCTACCCTGTCCCGGTCCACCACGGTTCCACCGAGCCATCTTCCCGGTTCCTGCAGGCTAGGCCACTGTATGCCTCCTAGCCAAGGTATGCGGGCTACGACCCTCACACCTGTCAGTCCGTCACAGGTCTGTACCACAGGCCTGACCTCCTCACTCCTTGACACTCAAACTGAACTGTCTTGACTACTCAACTGAACTAGACTGAACTGTTTTGCACTTCCTGCCTCAGGCCCTCTGAACTCCACGGTGGGCGTGACCAACCGCCTGGCTCCGCCCCCCTGGTGTGTCCATTAAGCACTGAGGGAGGTGACTAGGGTTTAATATGGTTGGCTGGTGTTACCTTGTGTGGGACTGGTGTTGTGCGGGGCGCTATCTCTGACTACCTGGCTAGTCCAGGGCATCACACTCCCCCTTGGTTAACTACAGACCGTCCGCCGGCTGTCAGACCACCACCGTTTATTTTTCTGAACTGGAAAAGATAAAAAACAGTGAACAAGCATACTAACATATTTACAATTATGAAGGCTTTTGTTTCTTCCCTTGCGGGAGGCATTTTGCTTAAACGTTGCAAACATATAAAAACACATTTTATTAAACCAGGAACGGGACGGGACCAGGTCCTTTCAGTTGCCCACCCAAACAAACCTGAACCTTGATGCTGCCTCTACAAACAGGTCAGCACCCCTTTTCCCCAGTCCGGGAATCGGGTTCGGGTCCGGGTGTTGCCCAAACGGGCCGGGTACAAAGTTCCATACCATACCATACATGGCTGGTGTTACCTTGTGTGGGACTGGTGTTGTGCGGGGCACTATATGTGACTACCTGGCTAGTCCAGGGCGTCACACTATGGAAAGAAGTAAAAGGAGATATTGTGCCCTACACTACGCGTTGCAGTATGGAGAAGATGGACCCTTAAGTAAACTTCTTTATTATGGAACCAATTGGGTTTCTCTTGTTTGATGTGTGGGAAGAAGCTGTACAGATGGAGTTGACTAAAGCCAGCGGCCTGCAAGTGAGCTCCACATACTCCATAGCACCAGACAGCACGTTAAGAGGGACGCATTCTCTGTTGAATGCCAGGGCATAATGTAGCAACAGCAGTTAGCCCGAGACTACGGCTATCTGACACCCTACAACTGAGCACTGCAGGAATTAAGTAACGTGATAGATATACCATTATTTTTAATATTCAAGGACTCCATAATAATAGGGTGTATACCACAGGCAAAACAGATAATTACAGGCTGCAACCCTCAGCTGTCAGCTTTACCTTGGTTGGTTATCAAAAATTGTCGGCGGTGCGGGCTTCAAAGAAATGGTGCCCAGAGCGGCACGTGCGCAGATTGAACTTTCATCTCAATGACAATATCTTGAGCCGAGAGCTCCATCTATGCACGTGCCGACTCCGAGCGCCATCATTTGAAGCCAGAGTATCTGGGACACCTGCCGCACCGCCCTGCTCCACATAGCCACCGCAACCCACCCAGACAGCCAGCCACCTGCACAGTGAGGCAGCCAGCCGGACACCCGCACAGAGAGTTGCCCTCACAGAGAGGCAGTCAGCCACCCACACAGAGAGCCAGCCACACAGAGAGGTGGCCGGCTGCCCGCCCAGAGAGGCATCCAACAGGCCAACTGAACAGAGAGGCAGACAACCAGCTGCCCGCACAGAGAGCCACCTGCACAGAGGCAGCCAGCTGCTCGCACAGAGAGCCACCCGCACAGAGAGGTAGCCGGCCGCCCGCACAGATATCCGGCCGCACAGACAGCCGACCGCACAGCTGCCACCGCAGCCAGCCAGCACCAATTCTCTACATCCCTGTAAGCTATATTCGGAATTTAAGACACACCTCTCATTTTCTTCCCAAATTTTTGGGAGGAAAAGTGCGTCTTATAATCCAAAAAATACGGTAAATAATTAATTTGCATTTTATTGCATGAAATAAGTATTTGATACAATAGAAAAACAGAACTTAATATTGACAACAGAAAAATTTAAAATGATGGCCCTTTAAGAAGGGGAGAAGAAAAGGATAGGGCAAAAACCTAATTTGTCTGCAAACGAAAGAGGATAGGCTATGTACGCATGGCAACTTACAAAATGGTAAAAAGAATGAACATATGCACAGGAATGTCAAAAACGACTTGCTGTGCATGTGTTCCTTATATTGGCTAGAAGAATTGACCTGCAAATTCTTCTGGAAGCTTTCATTTGGATGCCTCTCAGTACTTTATATATACAAACTTATACTTTGTTGACATACTCTTTGAATTGATGACAGCATTCAGTCTTTTTGAGCAAGGGCACATCTAGAATTGACATTCTTTGCCCACTCTTTGCAGTAGTTCTCCAAATCTGTCAGGTTAAATATAAATCTAGTGTGTAAAGCTCCCTCTTCAAATCAACCCACAAATTTTCTGTTGCTTTCAAGTCTGGCTTCTGGCTGGGCCATTAAAAAAATGTTTTTCTTCTGGCAAAGCCTTTTATTCTTGTTGATCTTGGGGTAAGCTTTGATACGTTATCATTATCAAAGGTGAAATTCCCCTTCATCTTAAGCTTTTTAGCAGAGCCTGAAGGATTTGTTGATGTCATTTGGTGTTAGGGCGGCGTTACACGGTACGATATATCGTGCGATATGTCGTCGGGGTCACGGAATTCGTGACGCACATCCGGCATTGTTAGAGATGTCGTACCATGTGACACCTCCGAACAACTGTTAACGAGCAAAAATACTCACCTTATCGTTGCTCATTGACACGTCGTTCATTTCCATAATGTCGTTCCTCCTTCTGCGCGCCGGCTGTTCATCATTCCTGAGGCAGCAAACATCGCTACGTGTGACACCCCGGGAACGACGAACAACAACTTACCTGCGTCCCGCCGGCAATGAGGAAGGAAGGAGGTGGGCGGGATATTACGTCCCGCTCATCTCCGCCCCTCCGTTTCTATTGGGTGGCCGCTGTGTAATGTCACCGTGACACCGAACGTCCCTCCCCCATCAGGAAGAGGATGTTCGCCACCCACAGCGACGTCATTAGGGAGGTAAGTATGTGTGACGGGACTTTAACAAGTCTGTGCGACACGGGCAATAAATTGCCTGTGACGCACAAACAACGGGGGCGGGTGCGATCGCACAATATATCGTCTCGTGTAACCCCTAAGCTTTACACTCACTGTACTTTTATTAGACTGCGCCTGGATGTCCGCCACTGGAAAGCGTATACTCCCGAAAATGGTGCACGACAAAGCACACGGTGACTTCGTCTGCACCATTATAGTCAATTGGCACTGTCGGCGCATGCGTCTGAAACATGTTTTGAGGGGGAATTTGGTTGGAAGCCCCAATGAGACCACTGAACAGAGATCAGAACGCAATGTGAAAGGGGCCTTACATTCACTTTGCTTAACCCTAGAACGCGCAACCATAGAGATCTACACTTTCACATACCTGGGGCCTTTTAGACCTGTGTGCAAATAACATGGAGTAACTCAAATAGAAATTCTTTTCAACGTTTATTTGAGATGTGAATATTTCAAAACATTATAATTATGTGCATAAAACAAAAAAAAGTAATTACACCACCTTAAAACACCCAATATATGCATTTTATATAATTCTTTATATATATAACAATTTTTTTGTCTAAAAGTTTTTTATATAAAAGTTGTAGTAAATATGGTGCAGGAATATTTGTTTTCAAAAACCTTCCTTTTCAACATTACTGATTACCCCAACAATTTTCACATATTATATTTTCGGAAGAATATTCCTGGCAGACATTATGTCCACAAATAGTACATTAAAGCTCAGATTTCCTTTCCTTCTTTGCTGGACAAATATAACAGCGCTTTTTTTTTTTTCTCTTGGCTCTGGATGTTCCTGAAAATGTATACCTGTCACGCTCCCCGGGTACCCTGCTCTGCTCCCCGGCTCACCTGCCACGCTCCCCGGCTTCCCTGCGTTGCTCCCCGGTTCCTCTGTCCGGCGTCCGCCGCTCCCCGCTCTCCAGCCTCCATTGCCTGCGGTCCCCAGGCGTCCTGGTCCCCGCTCCCGGCGCCCGTCGGCTACTCAGCCCCAGCCCGGCTCTCCTGCTTCCTCCTCACCGCTCCCTGCCCTGGCTTCTGGCACCCGGGCCTCGCGCATGCGCGTTAGGGCGCGCGCGCGGTCATTGACCCTTTCTTAAAGTGCCAGCGTCCACTGACAGGAAATTGAGCACACAGGTACAGGGTATAAAAGGGGTTAGTGTCCAAGTGGGCGGGGCCTGTTCTTCGTGTTTCCCAAGCTAGGAGTCAGGTCTCCTTGTGTTCCTGTGAGATACTCACCTCTCTCTCTTCTAGAGCCGATCCTGCCTCGCCATCCGGTCCTGCCGAATCCCGAACCCCGACCGCAGACTATCTGCCATCCTGACAGTCCGTTCCATCTCTGATCCCTGTGGTGACCTGTCCTCTCGCTCCATCGGTTCCGGACTCCGCCTGACAACATCTCGGCTTCCGAACCTGAGCTCCGTCACCCGGACTACCATCAGTGACTCCGTGGTCCCAGAGACTTCTCCATTCTACTCTGTTGCACGGACTGTCCTGCTACCTGTGGTGCTCCGGCTACCGGACCCCTTACCTTCATCAAGGAGTTCGGCCCAGTGGATCCACCTCCTGGGTCTGCCCGTCCACCTGGCCCTAACAGCAAGAACAACAGTAAGAACAGGCCATGGATCCCGCCGAAGCACTAGCGGCCTTGCAGGAAGAACTCACACGCCAGCGTGAGACTCAGACCCGCATGCTGAACTTTATGTCTTCTGTGGACGCCCACCTGAACACGCTACAAGCGTCGGTTACATCTTCAGCATCTCGGGCTTCCACTAGACAATCCACGGCTCCAGCTCCCGTGGCAGCCTCCAGCTTCCAGGCTTCGTTTGGCCTCACCACCCCGGTACGCCGGAGATCCCAAGACCTGCAGGGGATTCATAAACCAATGCTCCCTCCATTTCACGCAGCTGCTGCATTTGTTTGCCTCCGACCAAGCCAAGGTCGCCTTCATGATGTCCTATCTAGAGGGTGAGGCATTGGCGTGGATGAACCCCTTGTGGGAGAAGGAGGACCCTGTGACCACGAACATCCAGGAGTTCCTGCAGGCATTTCGTGGCACCTTTGACGAGCCCGGACGCGCCTCCGCGTCTGCTTCATCTCTTCTCAGGTTACGTCAGGGGACTCTAACGGTGGGTCAATATGCCATCCGTTTTCGCACCTTGGCTTCAGAACTCGGGTGGAACAACGAGGCTCTAACCGCCGCCTTCTGGGAAGGACTCTCGGGTCGAATTAAAGATGAGCTGGCTGGTCGTGACGTACCGTCCACCCTGGATGCCCTGATTACCCTAGCGACTCGAGTAGACATTCGCTTTCAGGAGCGATCCAAAGAGGTGTCCCGTGAGAGACGACCGGTACGGCATTCCTCTCCTCCGCAGAAGCCCGCCGTACTTCAGTCAACGGCATCTGGTGTCTCCGTCCACGAGCCCATGCAGATCGACCATGTGCGGCAGTCTGAACAACGCCGAGCAGAGCGGCTCGCCAAGGGCCTCTGCTTCTACTGCGGAGAGGGCACACACCTTCTACGCTCCTGTCCAGAGAGGCCGGGAAACTCCAAAGCCTAGGGTTGGTAGGAGAGGCCACCCTAGGTGCTGGGACTCTCTCAGACCCGGTTACGTGGACTGTTCAACTGACAACGGGAGAGACGCGGTTCACGGCCGAGGCGTACCTCGATTCTGGGGCAGCAGGCAATTTCATCCAGCAGGCCACGGTGGACAAGTACCAGGTGCCTGTTACTCCACTCGACAAACCCCTCGTGATTGCCTCCGTGGATGGGAGACCCCTCTCTGACACCATCTCGTGGATCACCAGGCCGATCGAACTGCGTATCGGTGCCCTGCACACCGAGAACATCGCTCTCTACGTCCTCCCACACATGTCCCATCAAATCCTGCTGGGACTCCCCTGGTTAAGGACACACGAACCGTCAGTCAGCTGGGGCACTGGTGAAATCACCCGATGGGGCTCTTCTTGCCATGAGAACTGTCTGAAGACCATACAACCCATCCGACGACCTCCGGTTCCAGAGTTCCTACCGGGACTGCCCTCGGCCTATTGGTCCTTCGTGGACGTCTTTGACAAAAAGGAATCAGAGGTACTTCCGCCACATCGTCCATACGATTGTGCCATCGACCTGCTCCCGGGAACTACACCACCTCGAGGACGGATATATCCGCTGTCTCCTGCCGAAACAAGGGCCATGTCTACTTACATCACAGAGAGCCTGGCAAGGGGATTCATTCGGAGATCCTCCTCTCCTGCTGGAGCAGGCTTCTTCTTCGTTAAGAAGAAAGAAGGTGACCTACGCCCATGCATAGACTACCGGGGATTGAACCAAATCACCGTGAAAAACAAGTACCCCCTGCCGCTCATCCCGGAATTGTTTGATCGACTTAGAGGAGCTCGTGTGTTCACCAAGTTGGATCTTCGGGGTGCCTACAACCTGGTCCGCATCCGCTCTGGGGACGAATAGAAGACCGCGTTCAATACTCGCGATGGGCACTATGAATACTGTGTGATGCCCTTCGGCCTATGTAACGCACCAGCAGTCTTTCAGGAATTGGTGAACGACGTGTTTCGAGACCTTCTCTACGTCTGTGTTGTGGTGTATCTTGATGACATCCAGTTCTTTTCTCCGGACCTCCAGACTCACAGAGAGAACGTGCAGCTGGTACTACGACGACTGAGGGAGAATCGTCTGTACGCCAAGTACGAGAAGTGTGTCTTCGAGCAGTCTTCTCTTCCCTTCCTGGGTTACGTCATCTCCAATACCGGACTGCAGATGGATCCGAAGAAGGTCTCTTCCATTCTCAACTGGCCCCCTCCTTCTGGACTAAAGGCAATCCAACGCTTTCTGGGATTCGCCAACTATTACCGCCAGTTCATTCCTCACTTCTCGGCTCTGACTGCTCCTCTCTCTGCCTTGACCAAGAAGGGGGCTAATCCAAAGGACTGGTCACCTGCGGCCGACGCCGCGTTTGGCTCCCTGAAGCGGGCATTTGCCTCCTCTCCTGTGCTCCACCGTCCGGAGTTAAACCGACAGTTCACCTTGGAGGTGGATGCCTCCTCCTCGGGAGCTGGAGCAGTGCTCATGCAGAAGTCCTCCTCCGGGAAGATGGTGACTTGCGGTTTCTTCTCCAAGAGCTTCTCAGCGCCTGAACGCAATTACACCATCGGTGACCGAGAGCTATTGGCAGTCAAACTGGCTCTGGAGGAATGGCGCTACCTTCTGGAAGGAGCAGTGTACCCCGTTATTATTTACACGGACCACAAGAACCTGGAATACCTGCGGTCTGCTCAGCGACTGAACCCACGGCAAGCCAGGTGGTCCTTGTTCTTTGCCAGATTCGATTTCCAGCTCCATTTCCGACCCGCGGACAAGAATGTACGCGCTGACGCCTTGTCCAGGTCATTCATGCCCATGGAGCAGGAGGAGGAGACATCCCAGCCCATCATCTGCCCTAGTAAAATCATTCCGGTGACTCCTGTCTCCCTGGCCCAGATACCGCCCGGGAAGACCTATGTCTCTGAGACTGACAGGCAAAAAGTGTTACACTGGGGCCATGCCTCGAAAATAGCCGGTCATGCTGGTCAGAAGAGAACGTGGAGTACGATTGTACGTCATTACTGGTGGCAATCCCTTCGGACGGATGTCGCTTCTTTTGTCTCAGGCTGCTCCTCTTGTGCCAGGAACAAAACGCCCAAACACCTGCCATATGGCCGTCTTCTGCCTCTGCCTATACCCTCAGTTCCGTGGCAACACATTGCGATGGACTTTATTACGGACTTGCCACTGTCCTCCGGACACACAGTCATATGGGTCGTGGTGGATCGGTTCTCTAAAATGGCTCATTTCGTCCCTATGGCTGGACTGCCCTCTGCCCAGGAACTCGCTGACGCCTATATACAACACATCTTCCGCTTGCATGGCTTTCCATCACACATTGTGTCCGACAGAGGAACTCAGTTCACCTCCCGCTTCTGGAGGGCTCTCTGCAAACATCTGGGAGTGACTCTGGACTTTTCTTCAGCCTACCATCCTCAGTCGAACGGCCAAGTGGAACGGGTCAATCAGATCTTGACCTCCTTCTTACGTCACTACGTCAACGCCCATCATGACGACTGGTCCACGCTTCTTCCTTGGGCTGAATTCTCCCATAACCACCACGTCAGTGAGTCCTCCTCCAGCTCTCCCTTCCATGTCGTTTACGGACTTCAGCCTTCCGTCCCATTGCCTGTATCCTCTTCCTCGGATGTCCCTGCTGCTGATGCTGTAGCCCGTGACTTTGCAACGAATTGGGACTCTGTCAAGGCGTCCCTTGGACGTGCTTCCCTGCGGATGAAGAGACACGCAGACAAGAGGCGTCCGGACCCTCCGTGTTTCTCTCCAGGAGATCTCGTCTGGCTTGCTTCCAAGTACGTCCGATTGAAGCTACCATCCTACAAGCTGGGACCTCGCTACATCGGGCCGTTTAAAGTCCTCAGCAAGATCAATGAGGTCTCCTACAAGCTGCAGCTCCCGGCCACGATGAGGATACCCAACTCCTTCCACGTCTCCCTGCTCAAGCCGGTTGTCCTTGGTCCCTTCTCCGCTGCTGCCAGTTCGGCTCCTCCTCCTATCGCCGATGACGACATCTATGCGGTAAGGGATATCGTGGCCATGAAAACCGTACGGGGCCGACAGTTCTTCCTGGTGGACTGGGCAGGGTATGGCCCTGAGGATAGGTCCTGGGAACCCCGGGAGAATGTGGGTACGCCTCTGATCTGTGCCTTCCTGTCCCGGTTGCGGGGAGGGGGGCGTGGGGGGGGTACTGTCACGCTCCCCGGGTCCCCTGCTCTGCTCCCCGGCTCACCTGCCACGCTCCCCGGCTTCCCTGCGTTTCTCCCCGGTTCCTCTGTCCGGCGTCCGCCGCTCCCCGCTCTCCAGCCTCCATTGCCTGCGGTCCCCAGGCGTCCTGGTCCCCGCTCCCGGCGCCCGTCGGCTACTCAGCCCCAGCCCGGCTCTCCTGCTTCCTCCTCACCGCTCCCTGCCCTGGCTTCTGGCACCCGGGCCTCGCGCATGCGCGTTAGGGCGCGCGCGCGGTCATTGACCCTTTCTTAAAGGGCCAGCGTCCACTGACAGGAAATTGAGCACACAGGTACAGGGTATAAAAGGGGTTAGTGTCCAAGTGGGCGGGGCCTGTTCTTCGTGTTTCCCAAGCTAGGAGTCAGGTCTCCTTGTGTTCCTGTGAGATACTCACCTCTCTCTCTTCTAGAGCCGATCCTGCCTCGCCATCCGGTCCTGCCGAATCCCGAACCCCGACCGCAGACTATCTGCCATCCTGACAGTCCGTTCCATCTCTGATCCCTGTGGTGACCTGTCCTCTCGCTCCATCGGTTCCGGACTCCGCCTGACAACATCTCGGCTTCCGAACCTGAGCTCCGTCACCCGGACTACCATCAGTGACTCCGTGGTCCCAGAGACTTCTCCATTCTACTCTGTTGCACGGACTGTCCTGCTACCTGTGGTGCTCCGGCTACCGGACCCCTTACCTTCATCAAGGAGTTCGGCCCAGTGGATCCACCTCCTGGGTCTGCCCGTCCACCTGGCCCTAACAATACCACATCGGATCATAGCTTCTGTAATTTGCTTTGGCAAGCATTTCGTGTTGCTTCGCTCCATCATGGAAGGCATCAAAAGTTCAAAGACAAAGTAAGACAAGATAAAGACAAAGTCTTCCCCAGCAACAGTACAGACAAAAAGACATGTAAATGAAGTACAGACCTAAAATGCCCCAGGTATGTGAATATGGGGTAGTCCCAAAAAAGAGTTGTTTTACCGAAATGCCTATAACATAAAAATATATGAACAACTGTAAATTACTAACAACTATATACCTGAGGAATACCTAGAGTTTCAAAATGCTAAGTAAAGTAATCTTGCAGAAAATAAGTAACCGAGCAGGCCTGCGAGGCCCCAGGCATGCGTTCTAGGGTTAAACTGTTACTTTACGTTCCTTAGATGAGTTTTAATGACGTGTACTTTTGCTGGAGAAAAAATGCGGCATTAGGTCGGTGTCACACTTGCGAGTGCCTCGCGTGTATCTCACTCGAGTCTCCCGTTGCATCACCCAGCACGGACTCACACTCTCCTCACAGGAGCGGGTCGGTTGCATGCATCTCTATGCAGCTGAGACGCTCCTGTCCGGAGAGTGTGCGGCTGTGACGGGTGATGCAACGCGAGACTCGAGCGAGATACATGCAAGGCACTCGCAATTGTGACACCGGTCTTATACAGTTACTAGCTGTACTACCCGGCTTCGCCCGGGTTAATAACTGTTGTTAACAAAATAGAATGTATTAACATTCTCGGGATAGAATGTATAAATAGAATGTATTAATGCCCGGGATAGTAACTGTCTCTCTGTTTCTCTCCCATTCTCTGTCTGTCTTCCCCTCTGTATATATCTCTCTGTCTCTCCCTCTCTATCTCTTTGTCTGTCTGTCTCTTTCCCTGTCTGTCTCTGACTGTCTCTGTCTCTTTCTACGTCTGTCTCAATCTCTTTCCCTGTCTGTCTATCTCTGTCACTTTCCCTGTCTGTCTCTTTCCCTGTCTGTCTCTTTCCCTCTCTTTCCCTGTCTGTCTCTTTCCCTGTCTGTCTCTTTCCCTCTTTCCCTCTGTCTCTTTCCCTGTGTCTGTCTCTTTGTCTGTCTCTTTACCTGTCTTTGTCTGTCTCTTACCATGTCTGTCTCTTTCCCTCTCTTTCCCTGTCTGTCTGTTTTCCTGTGCCTGTCTCTGTCTCTTTGTCTGTGTCTGTCTCTTTACCTGTCTGTGTCTGTCTCTTAACCTGTCTCTCTTTCCCTCTCTTTCCCTGTCTGTCTCTTTCCCTGTCAGTCTGTCTCTTTGTCTGTGTCTGTCTCTTTGTGTCTGTTTCTTACCCTGTCTATGTCTGCCTCTTTCCCTGTCTGTGTCTGTCTCTTTCCCTGGCTGCATTGTGACACGCCAACATTCCATATAAGGGCGTGGCTGCGCATTCTTCTGAAGTTCTGGCTGCACTGTGGCTCCCAGCTCCATTCGTTTTAATGGAGGCAGGTTTTTTGGCGAATAACTGTAAAGCGCAGGGTTAAAATTTCCCCTCAAAACATAGCCTATGACGCTCTCGGGGTCCAGACGTGTGAGTGTGCAAAATTTTGTGGCTGTAGCTGCGACGGTGCAGATGCCAATCCCGGACATACATACATACACACACACATACACACATTCAGCTTTATATATTAGATAGCAAAGTTGATGGGATATATAGAAAGCTCATGCCCACTGGGTTTTTCTATGCTGTGTAATCAGACCTGCGATGACTTTTTTAAAAATCAGAAACATGTAAATTTCTCTGGCGAGTACGCTGAGTTTAAGTGCAGATTTTCCCCATAGAATGAAATTAGATGCAGACATACACACATGCATTTTTCTGCCTTATTAAAATAGAAATGCACTAAAAATGCATGTAAGCCAGACATGGCTGTATAAATATTTTTTTTGTCAAAGCCAAATACTAAGACGTATCAAAAAGGCAGCTTTATTTAGAACTAGCTGTCCTACCCGGCTTTGCCCGGGTTAATAACTGCTGTTAACAAAATAGAAACCACAAAACAAATAGATATAAATGCAATTATAATGTCTGTCTCCCCTCTGTATATATCTCTCTGTCTCTCTATCTCTTTGTCTGTCTTTCTCTTTCCCTGTCTGTCTCTGACTGTCTCTGTCTCTTTCTCCGTCTTTCTCAATCTCTTTCCCTGTCTGTCTATCTATCTCTGTCACTTTCCCTGTCTGTCTCTTTCCCTGTCTGTCTCTTTCCCTCTCTTTCCCTGTCTGTCTCTTTCCCTCTCTTTCCCTGTCTGTCTCTTTCCCTGTGTCTGTCTCTTTGTCTGCCCTTTACCTGTCTTTGTCTGTCTCTTACCCTGTCTGTCTCTTTCCCTCTCTTTCCCTGTCTGTCTTTTTCCATGTGTCTGTCTCTTTGTCTGTCTCTTTACCTGTCTGTGTCTGTCTCTTAACCTGTCTCTCTCTTTCCCTCTCTTTCCCTGTCTGTCTCTTCCCCTGTCAGTCTGTCTCTTTGTCTGTGTCTGTCTCTTACCCTGTCTATGTCTGTTTTTTTCCCTGTCTGTGTCTGTCTCTTTCCCTGGCTGCATTGTGACACACCAACATTCCATATAAAGGCGTGGCTGCGCATTCTTCTGAAGTTCTGGCTGCACTGTGGCTCCCAGCTCCATTCGCTTTAATGGAGGCAGCTTTTTTAGGGAATAACTGCAAAGAGCGGGGTTAAAATTTCCCCTTGAAACATAGCCTATGACGCTCTCGGGGTCCAGAAGTGTGAGTGTGCAAAATTTTGTGGCTGTAGCTGCGAAGGTGCGGATGCCAATCCCGGACATACACACACACATACACACACACACACACATACACACACACACATTCAGCTTTATATATTAGATATGATATATAAAAAAAGAACCAAAAACACGATAAAAAACAAATGTAAAAAAAAATGCATTAAAAAAAGAAGTAATAAAAAAAAAAAGTAGAGAATAGGTGCAGAAAATCTACATCAAAAACTCACCAAATTCTTTGTGGGAATGTAGCCTTTAGGGGAACTTGTCACCAGATTTGGGGCCTATAAGCTGCGGCCACCACCAGTGGGTTCTTATATACAGTATTCTAACATGCTGTATATAAGAGCTTAGGCCGCTGTGTAGAACGTAAAAATGACTTTCTAATACTCACCTAAACGGTCGGTATGGTGCAGACAGGTCAGATGGGTGTCTTTGTTCTCCGGGTTCGGCGCCTCCTCTTTCAGCCATCTTTGTCCTCCTTCTTCTGGAGCCGGGGTGCATGACGTGTCCTATGTCATACACACTCGCCGGCATTGAGGTCCTGCGCAGACGCACTTTGATCTGTCCTGTACAGGACTTCAATACCGGGCTGTGTGCATGATGTAGGACGTGTCATGCACCCTGGCTTCAGAAGAAGGAGGACAAAGGTGGTCGAAAGAGGAGGCCCCGGTACCGGAGAACGGAGACACCCATCTGACCCGTCTGTACCGTATTGACTGTGTTATGGACAACATCTCTCTGGTCTGTATGGAAGAATTAGTATGCATGCTGCTATTAAATGACTCATGATTTGGAATGCAGACAGGGTTAAGGTAGATGCACAATTAGATTGCATCACTGTAAATTTATGGCCTGCCTTGCAGGTTCCTACTTGCCCATACACAGGAGGTTTTTAACCCAGAGAGAGGCTTCAGCATAGTGTAGGTACCCAGTTACGAGATATGCCGTGAAGTGGCAATTGGGCAGATATACAAATGGCCATTTATATATGCTAAATATCTCATTTTTCTTAGATTTTCTTTAGCAGTAATGCAGGTCTATGTTCACACGTTCATGGTTTCCATACTTTAGCATTATCAGAGTGCAAACTGTCTTTTTTTGTATTTTATGTCATGTTCAGTTTTGCACCTGTTCACACGTCAGTTTGGTGAGTGCCGTCAGTCTTTTTGTCTATATTAAGAGGGTCATACCTTCTGACCGTGCACCCCTCCCCCACTTGACACAGGTAATCTTATCCTATATAGCAGGTTCCTACTTGCCCATACACAGGAGGTTTTTAACCCAGAGAGAGGCTTCAGCATAGTGTAGGTACCCAGTTACGAGATATGCCGTGAAGTGGCAATTGGGCAGATATACAAATGGCCATTTATATATGCTAAATATCTCATTTTTCTTAGATTTTCCTTAGCAGTAATGCAGGTCTATGTTCACACGTTCATGGTTTCCATACTTTAGCATTATCAGAGTGCAAACTGTCTTTTTTTGTATTTTATGTCATGTTCAGTTTTGCACCTGTTCACACGTCAGTTTGGTGAGTGCCGTCAGTCTTTTTGTCTATATTAAGAGGGTCATACCTTCTGACCGTGCACCCCTCCCCCACTTGACACAGGTAATCTTATCCTATATAGCAGGTTCCTACTTGCCCATACACAGGAGGTTTTTAACCCAGAGAGAGGCTTCAGCATAGTGTAGGTACCCAGTTACGAGATATGCCGTGAAGTGGCAATTGGGCAGATATACAAATGGCCATTTATATATGCTAAATATCTCATTTTTCTTAGATTTTCCTTAGCAGTAATGCAGGTCTATGTTCACACGTTCATGGTTTCCATACTTTAGCATTATCAGAGTGCAAACTGTCTTTTTTTGTATTTTATGTCATGTTCAGTTTTGCACCTGTTCACACGTCAGTTTGGTGAGTGCCGTCAGTCTTTTTGTCTATATTAAGAGGGTCATACCTTCTGACCGTGCACCCCTCCCCCACTTGCCACAGGTAATCTTATCCTATATAGCAGGTTCCTACGTGCCCATACACAGGAGGTTTTTAACCTATAGAGAGGCTTCAGCATAGTGTAGGTACCCGGTTACGAGATATGCCGTGAAGGGGCAACTGGGCAGATATACAAATGGCCATTTATATATGCTAAATATCTCATTTTTCTTAGATTTTCCTTAGCAGTAATGCAGGTCCATGTTCACACATTCATGGTTTCCATACTTTAGCATTATCAGAGTGCAAACTGTCTTTTTTTGTATTTTATGTCATGTTCAGTTATGCACCTGTTCTCACCTCAGTTTAGTGAGTGCAGTCAGTCTTTTTGTCCATATTAAGAGGTTCCCTTTGAGGCTATGTGCCCACGGAACTCTGTATCTGCGGATTTTTCTGCAGCTAAATTCGCAGCATTCCCCCGGAATCCGCACCTATTCATAGGTGCTGATTTTGTGAGGATTTGTTGCGGATTTGTCGCAGATTTCGTTGTGGATTTTGCGATTTTTTTTTACATTCAATTGAATAGGCAAAATCCGCAGGTAAATCCGCAACAATAATTGACATGCTGCAGATTTTTCCGCACGGAAATCCGCATGATTTCCGCTGCGGAAAAATCCGCAGCGTGGGCACAGCATTTCCCAAATGCCATAGAAATGGCTGGGGAGTAGCTGTGCTGCAGATTTCTGAAAAATCCGCGGCATTTCCGCGAGAAATCCGCGGCAAAATCCGCGCATTTTCCACAGCGTGGGCACAGTGCCTAAAAGCAGCACTACAAATAGTAGTAAAAAATATTCTACGTGACCGTAATATCCAAAAATAATCACATTTTGAGACTCTGCCCATCACAGAATTTCTAATGTCTCGAGTTCCAAGTAATATTTTGTGTAATTACTATGTAATTTCTTCCTGGATACCTCTCCCCATACACCGGGAATTAATTCTAGCATAGTGTCTGCAGTCAGAGCAGGAGCTGAATAGGCCGAGTGTTTAATAGGGGTCAGTGCAGATCAGCGCTAGAGATCAGAATGTTCCCAACCCAGATGGTGCTGTAAGACAGATCCAAAAATAAGCATTAGATGCATGATGCCACTCAGCTTTTCTGCTAAATGACACAAATCCTGCTAGACAGTAACATGCGTTCACAACTTTGTAACTTGTACTCAATTAATTGCAATTTTGGTCGGATTGATCCCAGAGGATATAATAAAAAAGAGTGAAATACTGGAATGTGATTATGTCTGGGAAGTGATATTCTTGTTAATATGAAGGCACAGGTTTTCTATTCTCCCTAAATTAAAATGTGTGGGGATTTTATTAATCTGTATTCATAAAAAACTTGTTTGAGTTGATTATTACAATATATAACATTTAATATAATGGAGTATATGACAGCGAGCCTCGTTCTCCTTGTTGTGCTGTTTCCTGGGAAATAATAAGATTCCGCAGTTGTTTAAACGAAGTTCTAACGTCTTTTCCAATTTTTTTCTTCAACCGTAACCCCTTATGAACCGGGTGATTTTTCATTTTCGCGCTATCGTTTTTTTCCGTTCCTTATTCCAAGAGCCATGATTTTCATTTTTTTCCATCGATATAGCCATGTGATTGTTTTTAGCGGGACAAGTTATACTTTTCAATTACGCCATTCATTGTCTCTAATGCTGTAATGGTAAGACGAACAAAAATTCGAAATGTGGCGAAATTAGAAAAAAAAAAGTTAAATTCTGCAATAGTTTTTTGGGAGTTTCATTTACAGCATTCATTTTACCATAAAAATGACCTGGCAGTATGATTCTTGGGGGTACTTTGCACACTACGACATCGCAGGTCAAATTGAAAGTGACGCACATCCGGCCTCGCAGTCGATATCGTAGTGTGTAAAGCATTTTTGATATGATTCACGAGCGCAAAAGCGTCGTAATCGTATCATCGGTGTAGCGTCGGTCATTTCCATGAATTGGGAATGACCGCTGTTACGATGTTGTTCCTCGTTCCTGCGGCAGCACACATCGCTGTGTGTGAAGCCGCAGGAGTGAGGAACATCTCCTACCTGCGTCCTGCGGCTCACGCCAGCTATGCGGAAGGACAGAGGTGGGCGGGATGTTTAGGGCCCGCTTATCTCCACCCCTCCGCTTCTATTGGCCGCCTGCTGTGTGACGTCGCTATGACGCCGCACGACCCGCCACCTTAATAAGGAGGCGGGTCGCCGGCCAGAGCGACGTCGCAGGGCAGGTGAGTGCATGTGAAGCTGCCGTAGCGATAATGTTTGCTACTCCAACTATCACCATGATATCGCAGCTGCAACAGGGGCGGGGACTATCGCGCACGGCATCGCAAGCATCGGCTTGCGATGTCGTAGTGTGCAAAGTGCCCCCTAATGTCAGACTAATTACATTAGATACCAAACATAATTTTTTTCCCCTACTTAAATAAAACAAAAACTAAGAAATTTTGCGGGAAAAAAATCTTGCTTGTGTCACAACATTGCGAAAGCCAAAACTTTTTCAATTTTATGGATCTAGGACTGTGTGAGGGCTTGTTTTTTATCTTTTAATTGATATTATTTTGGGGTTGTGGGAGAATACAATCCATTTTGTTCTTATAGAAACCATCTTCTCTTATAACTGAATGATGTCATAGGGCTCAGCTAACACTGATCGGCGGGGAAGTTTCACAATTCTACACACACTTCTGCGGCTCTTATTGGTGTATAGTTCAGGGAAGTTATTTCTTTGTTTGGGATACTATATAAACTGGTCACATGATGTAATAAAGCAGAAACTTTCAGTACACCACAAAGTATGTGCTGCAATGATTCCCGAGCACTCATAAAACAAATCTTACTAATTTGGAGTTACAATGGCATAGAAGGAGTGTATTTTGCTCACAGGGTATATGTTTTGATCTCCTTTTATTCAATTTTTTCTGTTGTTGCGGCAGCCGAAAAACTGCAATTCTGGTTTTTGATTTATTTTTTTTTCTCGTTGAGCATTTTACCGATCGGATTAATTTATTTTATATTTTGATAGATCGGACATTTCTGAACCCAGCAATACGAAATATGTGCATTTTTTCTTTTTTTTTTTAATTGTTATATTTTTAACTGTTCAAAAGGACGTGATTTGAACTTTTTTTTGAGAGAGGGGGATTCACATTTTTCTTTACATTTTTTTTCAGTTTTTACTAGTCCTATTAGGGGTCTTGAAGCTGTGGTCATCCGATCGCTTTTACTATACAGAGTAGTATGAACATCAGCATCATTAGCAGCAGCAGCATCGCTCTGTACAGCAGAAATCACAATCTACTAAGAATTCTCAGCTCGCAACAGGTGTTCACAGGAGGATTATAATGACAGCCACAGTGGCCATCAGCTGAACCCGGCTGTCATGGCAGCCCATCAGCTCCCCGCAATCACGTCATGGGAGTGCCGACTGGAGCAGGAAATGAATCGCTTCCCACCGGCGCATGTGAAATCCTGCTGTCAGAGATTGACAGCGGGATTTAACTGGTTAACAGCAGTGGGCAGAGCTACTATTCACCCACAGCTGTTAAGGGCATGTTATGGCTTCTCAGCCGACTTCTAGGGAAAGATGCAGGCTCAGACCGCATCAAAGGCAGGGAGATGACCAATGACGAACATAGTACATCATGTGTCGTTAGGGGGTTAAAAGAAAAATTATGTAAATCTCATCTGTTATGCGAATAATTCAAGTTTAGTACTTGTATATAAAATGAGTTAATTATGTAGAAAATGCACAAACATAATTTTCTTTTATGTAAAAATATATGAAATCGTCTTTAGTGTTCATTTACACAGTGCAGTCAGGCACAATTTCACAATTTTCCAATATATTTCTATAGATAACAAAGCTATAAACACTATGTAATTAGACCCACAAGGTGTACTCACATGTGAAGGTATTGTGCAAAACCCACACAGTACAGGGATAACACACAGTGATGTCACAGTACAGGGATAATACACCCAGTGATGTCACAGTATAGGGATATTATACACATAGTGATGTCACAGTACAGGGATAATACAGTGATGTCACAGTACAGGGATAATACACACAGTGATGTCACAGTACAGGGATATTATACACATAGTGATGTCACAGTACAGGGATAATACACACAGTGATGTCACAGTACAGGGATAATACAGTGATGTCACAGTACAGGGATAATACACACAGTGATGTCACAGTACAGGGATAATACACACAGTGATGTCACAGTACAGGGATAATACACACAGTGATGTCACAGTACAGGCATAAAACACACAGTGATGTCACAGTACAGGGATAATACAGTGATGTCACAGTACAGGGATAATACACACAGTGATGCCACAGTACAGGGATAATACACACAGTGATGCCACAGTACAGGGATAATACACACAGTGATGTCACAGTACAGGGATAATACACACAGTGATGTCACAGTACAGGGATAATACACACAGTGATGTCACAGTACAGGGATAATACAGTGATGTCACAGTACAGGGATAATACACACAGTGATGTCACAGTACAGGGATAATACACACAGTGATGTCACAGTACAGGGATAATACACACAGTGATGTCACAGTATAGGGATAATACACACAGTGATGCCACAGTACAGGGATAATACACACAGTGATGTCACAGTACAGGGATAATACACACAGTGATGTCACAGTATAGGGATATTATACACACAGTGATGTCACAGTACAGGGATAATACACACAGTGATGTCACAGTACAGGGATAATACACACAGTGATGTCACAGTACAGGGATAATACACACAGTGATGTCACAGTATAGGGATATTATACACACAGTGATGTCACAGTACAGGGATAATATACACAGCGATGTCACAGTACAGGGATAATACACACAGTGATGTCACAGTACAGGGATAATACACACAGTGATGTCACAGTACAGGGATAATACACACAGTGATGTCACAGTACAGGGATAATACCCACAGTGATGTCACAGTACAGGGATAATACACACAGTGATGTCACAGTATAGGGATATTATACACACAGTGATGTCACAGTACAGGGATAATACACACAGCGATGTCACAGTACAGGGATAATACACACAGTGATGTCACAGTACAGGGATAATACACACAGTGATGTCACAGTACAGGGATAATACACACAGTGATGTCACAGTACAGGGATAATACACACAGTGATGTCACAGTACAGGGATAATACACACAGTGATGTCACAGTACAGGGATAATACACACAGTGATGTCACAGTACAGGGATAATACACACAGTGATGTCACAGTATAGGGATATTATACACACAGTGATGTCACAGTACAGGCATAAAACACACAGTGATGTCACAGTACACGGATAATACCCACAGTGATGTCACAGTACAGGGATAATACACACAGTGATGTCACAGTATAGGGATATTATACACACAGTGATGTCACAGTACAGGGATAATATACACAGCGATGTCACAGTACAGGGATAATACCCACAGTGATGTCACAGTACAGGGGTAATACACACAGTGATGTCACAGTACAGGGATAATACACACAGTGATGTCACAGTATAGGGATAATACACACAGTGATGTCACAGTATAGGGATAATACACACAGTAATGTCACAGTATAGGGATAATACACACAGTGATGTCACAGTACAGGAATAATACCCACAGTGATGTCACAGTACAGGGGTAATACACACAGTGATGTCACAGTACAGGGGTAATACACACAGTGATGTCACAGTAAAGGGATAATACACACAGTAATGTCACAGTATAGGGATATTATACACACAGTGATGTCACAGTACAGGGATAATACCCACAGTGATGTCACAGTACAGGGATAATACACACAGTGATGTCACAAAGAGGGGGGAGCCAGCACTGCCTGAGAATGGTATGCAAAAAATCATTTTTTTAGTGTAAATTCACAATTATTCCAACTGTACTATAATGCAAATTGCGATTTTTAGCAAATGATTGATCAATAATTTGAGCCGCCCCTGCCAACGTCAAGGTAAATCTCTACAGTGCTGGCCAAAAGTATTGGCACCCCTGCAATTCTGTCAGATAATACTCAGTGTCTTCTTGAAAATGATGGCAATCACAAATTCTTTGGTATTATCTTCATTTATTTTGCTTGTAATAAAAAAACACAAAAGAGAATGAAACAAAAATCAAATCATTGATCATTTCACACAAAACTCCAAAAATGGGCCAGACAAAAGTATTGGCACCCTTAGCCTAATACTTGGTTGCACAACCTTTAGCCAAAATAACTGCGAACAACCGCTCCCAGTAACCATCAATGAGCTTCTTACAATGCTCTGATGGAATTTTAGACCATTCTTCTTTGGCAAACTGCTCCAGGTCCCTGAGATTTGAAGGGTGCCTTCTCCAAACTGCCATTTTGAGATCTCTCCACACGTTTTCTATGGGATTCAGGTCTGGACTCATTGCTGGCCACTTTAGTAGTCTCCAGTGCTTTCTCTCAAACCATTTTCTAGTGCTTTTTGAAGTGTGTTTTGGGTCATTGTCCTGCTGGAAGACCCATGACCTCTGAGGGAGACCCAGCTTTCTCACACTGGGTCCTACATTATGCTGCAAAACTTGTTGGTAGTCTTCAGACTTCATAATGCCATGCACACGGTCAAGCAGTCCAGTGCTAGAGGCAGCAAAGCAACCCCAAAACATCAGGGAACCTCCGCCATGTTTAACTGTAGGGACCGTGTTCTTTTCTTTGAATGCCTCTTTTTTTTTCCTGTAAACTCTATGTTGGTGGCTTTTCCCAAAAAGCTCTACTTTTGTCTCATCTGACCAGAGAACATTCTTCCAAAACGTTTTAGGCTTTCTCAGGTAAGTTTTGGCAAACTCTAGCCTGGCTTTTTTATGTCTCGGGGTAAGAAGTGGGGTTTTCCTGGGTATCCTACCACAGTCCCTTTTCATTCAGACCCCGACGGATAGTACGGGTTGACACTGTTGCACCCTCCGACTGCAGGGCAACTTAAACTTGTTTGGATGCTAGTCGAGGTTCTTTATCCACCATCTGCACAATCTTGTATTGAAATATCTCGTCAATTTTTCTTTTCCTTCCACATCTAGGGAGGTTAGCCACAGTGCCATGGGCTAAACATCTTGATGACACTGCGCACCGTAGACACAGGAACTTTCAGGTCTTTGGAGATGGACTTGTAGCCTTGAGATTGCTCATGCTTCCTCACAATTTGGATTCTCCATACCTCAGACAGTTCTTTGGTCTTCTTTCTTTTCTCCATGCTCAGTGTGGTGCACACAAGGACACAGGACAGAGGTTGAGTCAACTTTAATCCATGTCACCTGGCTGCAAGTGTGATTTAGTTATTGCCAACACCTGTTAGGTGCCACAGGTAAGTTACATGTGCTCTTAATTACACAAATTAGAGAAGCATCACATGATTTTTCAAACAGCGCCAATACTTTTGTCCACCCCCTTTTTTATGTTTGGTGTGGAATTATATCCAATTTGGCTTTATGACAATTTTTTTTTTTTTTTTTCATTGAAGACAAATTAAATGAAGATAATACCAAAGAATTTGTGATTGCAATCATTTTCAAGAAGAAACTGAGTGTTATCTTGCAGAATTGCAGGGGTGCCAATACTTTTGGCCAGCACTGTATAGGGGGGTCTTACTCTATATTTATATTTTCAATGTGCCACACGGCTAACTAATTATATTAAAAGCAGAACCACATTAAAGTAAACATATACTTGAATCATGTCAGAACCGCTCCCATGCTGCAAAGACAGGCTAAACTGTGAATAAAGGCAGTCTACGTCCCAGCACGTGCAGCTGTGTGCCAGACACACTGGGACAATGTCATAACTAGCCCTCACAGTGCCCACCCAGCAGCCATGAATGAAGGCGGAACAGGCCAAGCATATTGTGCTGCACATGCTGGGACCTGGGCTACCATTATTCGCGGTTGCCTCTCCTTGCAAACATGGAAGCGGTTTCTGAAATGTTACAGGTAAATGTGTTGCTTTAATATGGTTCTACTCTTAATGAATTTTTGAGGCCGCATGGCACAATGGAAATATTAAATATAGCGTAGGACCCCCCTATTGAGATTTGCCGTGATGTGGCAGGGGTGGCCCAAAAGGTTGATCAATTTTTTGCTAAAAATCTCCTTTTTGTATTGTAGTAAGGTTGGAATTATTTGTGAATTTACACTTTTAATTTTTCGCATGCTATTTTTCAAGCAGTGCTGGCTCCCCCCCTTCTGATGTATATTGGTTCGGTGGCTGACCCCCACCATGCCGTGCACGCCTGGTCTGAGTTGCAGATTCCTTCTGTTTCTACCAAAATTATATATTGGTGGCTGTTAACACTTCACCACTTCCCCCTTGTCCACAGGCTTTGTAATTAAGCACCATTTACTTGGGCCTGTTCCGCCTTTATTCATGGACCCTGGTCTGGCACTGTGAAGGTTAGTTCTGACATTGTCCTGGTGTGTGTGGCGTTCGCTGCACATGCTGGGACCTGGGCTACCATTATTCGCGGTTGCCTCTCCTTGCAAACATGGAAGCGGTTTCTGAAATGTTACAGGTAAACGTGTTGCTTTAATATGGTTCTACTCTTAGGCTAGTTTCACACCTGCGTTGAACGGGATCCGTAGCATTGCATTGTGTGACGCATGCAACGGATGCGTTGCATATAGTGGCACAACGCATGCTACAGATCGTACAAAATAACGCAGTCCGTTGTAGTTTTTTTTCCTTGACTTTACACATCTGAGCATGCGCAGTTGTGTAAAGTCAGGTGCGTTAACGGAATCCTTCAAATGACGCAATCTAACGGAATCCGCCACCATAGGCGTCCATTATAAAAACAACGGACGCCTAACGGATTCCTGCAGATTGCGTTTTTTTGACACTCCGCCAAGCGCAGAAAAACGTTACATGCTGCGTTCCATCCGCCCGACGCAGCGTCAAAATAACGACGCTGCGTCGTCCAGCGGATGCAACGCAGACACTTGCGTTACAGTGCGTCGTCCATATAAGTCTATGGAGAATAGCGCAGTGCGTTAACGGACTGCGCTATTCTCCATAGTGACGGACTGCGCTGAACGCAAGTGTGAAACTAGCCTTAATGAATATTTGAGGCCGCATGGCACAATGGAAATATTAAATATAGCGTAGGACCCCCTATTGAGATTTGCCGTGATGTGGCAGGGGTGGCTCAAAAGGTTGATCAATTTTTTGCTAAAAATCTCATTTTTGTATTGTAGCACAGTTGGAATTATTTGTGAATTTACACTTTTAATTTTTCGCATGCCATTTTTCAAGCAGTGCTGGCTCCCCCCCCTTCTGATGTACAGAGATGTCAGTACAGGGATAATACATATAGCCTTATCACAGTACAGAGAAAATCAGGGATACCATGTTTAGGGAGGAACATGACATAAAATTATGAAAAATATGAATATATAAAAGATATGCCATGACGTGGCAATTGGGCAGATTTAAAAATTGACTTTTTTATGCTAAATATCTCAATTTTTTCTTAGATTTCCTTTAGCAGTAATGCATGTCTATAGTCCTACATTCATGTGTGCCGCCCTGGTCTTAGTGGGGCTGCTCGGATCCAGGGTCGTCGTGGCTCAAGGGGTCCCGACCCAGCTTGGCGGACACTCTGATCCGTAAAAGAGGTGTTATTCAGGGGAAACGTTTGTGACGCTACCTGCGGGTTGCGGTAATGGGAGTATCGCCGCTGCTGGAAAGAGGAACGGGGCAGATGGTGTGAAGCAGAAAGGTGTCAGTCCCTCCGCAGGTAGGGAAGGCCCCAGGCTCAGGGGGTTGGTAGATTTGGGAGGAAAGGGTGCAGGGACCAGGGTACTCACTGCGGGTAGTCGTGGTGTTGGATGAGGTGGAGAAAGGAGAAACACACACAGTGTAGGTAAACCAAAGTCTCTGCGTACAGCTGCCGCTGTCGGGAGCCACTTAGTGTCACTTAGTGATTCGGCGGCTGCCTCCATGCACAATTTGTTGTCCGTTGATGGTCCCCGTGACTTGAAGCTGTTGTGGGCATTCATCACTATGTATAGTGTAGCCGTGCTCTTAAGGGCTGGCACTTGGGACCTCAGTGGGTTGCTGTGTCTGGAAAAACCCTGTCCCCCTCATTGTGCTGATTCCCTCAATCTCTGAGTGTTTAGGGAAGTCCTTGAAGATCCTCTCCCTTTCAGGTGAATTGCCAGGGCATTGAATCGGCTCCTGACCTAAGGTCCTGTACCCCGTCGTGCTCGGTACTGGTCAGTTCTGTTGGGCCTTTCTGGTGCCGACAGTCCCTCCAAGACTATGTCGGTCACACCCCTGTCCAACGTCCCTGCCACCGGTCCCCGATTCCTCTGGACCCGGATCACTGCTTGCGACCCAATCAGCTTTCCTTAGCTGCCTAGTAGCTAACTTTCTCAGCTCCTCACTCTCTGGAGCTCACTTCTCCACTCTCTGTCTCCCTCTTACAGTCTGCCCAGTTCCCAAGTGGCTGGTCCATTTTCCAGCTAGTCCAACCCCCCTGGTGTGTCTGGCAGTGACTGATGTAAGGTGATTGAGTTTTGTGATGCAGATGGGAGTGACATTGATTTCTTGGGTACCTGGAACCATGGGAGATAGGCCCTGCACCCTGGGTAAGGATGCAGTTCCCTGTGACACCCTGATGTATTCAGGGGCGCCACACATGGTTTTCCTGCTATAGCATTTCAGAATGCAAACTGTCTCTTTTTTTAATTTTATGTCATGTTCAGTTATGCAGCTGTTCACATTGCAGTTTGGTGAGTGCCATCAGTTTTTTTGTCTACATTAATGGGGGTCATGTCTTCTGACCGTGCACCCCTCCCCCACTAGCCACAGGGGAGTTTATTCACTATAGCAGGTTTCCACATGCCCATACACAGGAGGTTTTTAATCCCAGAGAGAGGCTTCAGTTCAGAGTAGGTACCCAGTAATGAGATACAGTTAGGTCCAGAAATATTTGGACAGTGACACAAGTTTTGTTATTTTAGCTGTTTACAAAAACATGTTCAGAAATACAATTATATATATAATATGGGCTGAAAGTGCACACTCCCAGCTGCAATATGAGAGTTTTCACATCCAAATCGGAGAAAGGGTTTAGGAATCATAGCTCTGTAATGCATAGCCTCCTCTTTTTAAAGGGACCAAAAGTAATTGGACAAGGGACTCTAAGGGCTGCAATTAACTCTGAAGGCGTCTCCCTCGTTAACCTGTAATCAATGAAGTAGTTAAAAGGTCTGGGGTTGATTACAGGTGTGTGGTTTTGCATTTGGAAGCTGTTGCTGTGACCAGACAACATGCGGTCTAAGGAACTCTCAATTGAGGTGAAGCAGAACATCCTGAGGCTGAAAAAAAAAAAAAAATCCATCAGAGAGATAGCAGACATGCTTGGAGTAGCAAAATCAACAGTCGGGTACATTCTGAGAAAAAAGGAATTGACTGGTGAGCTTGGGAACTCAAAAAGGCCTGGGCGTCCATGGATGACAACAGTGGTGGATGATCGCCGCATACTTTCTTTGGTGAAGAAGAACCGGTTCACAACATCAACTGAAGTCCAGAACACTCTCAGTGAAGTAGGTGTATCTGTCTCTAAGTCAACAGTAAAGAGAAGACTCCATGAAAGTAAATACAAAGGGTTCACATCTAGATGCAAACCATTCATCAATTCCAAAAATAGACAGGCCAGAGTTAAATTTGCTGAAAAACACCTCATGAAGCCAGCTCAGTTCTGGAAAAGTATTCTATGGACAGATGAGACAAAGATCAACCTGTACCAGAATGATGGGAAGAAAAAAGTTTGGAGAAGAAAGGGAACGGCACATCCTCTGTAAAACATGGTGGAGGCAACGTGATGGCATGGGCATGCATGGCTTTCAATGGCACTGGGTCACTTGTGTTTATTGATGACATAACAGCAGACAAGAGTAGCCGGATGAATTCTGAAGTGTACAGGGATATACTTTCAGCCCAGATTCAGCCAAATGCCGCAAAGTTGATCGGACGGCGCTTCATAGTACAGATGGACAATGACCCCAAGCATACAGCCAAAGCTACCCAGGAGTTCATGAGTGCAAAAAAGTGGAACATTCTGCAATGGCCAAGTCAATCACCAGATCTTAACCCAATTGAGCATGCATTTCACTTGCTCAAATCCAGGCTTAAGACGGAAAGACCCACAAACAAGCAAGACCTGAAGGCTGCGGCTGTAAAGGCCTGGCCAAGCATTAAGAAGGAGGAAACCCAGTGTTTGGTGATGTCCATGGGTTCCAGACTTAAGGCAGTGATTGCCTCCAAAGGATTCGCAACAAAATATTGAAAATAAAAATATTTTGTTTGGGTTTGGTTTATTTATCCAATTACTTTTGACCTCCTAAAATGTGGAGTGTTTGTAAAGAAATGTGTACAATTCCTACAATTTCTATCAGATATTTTTGTTCAAACCTTCAAATTAAACGTTACAATCTGCACTTGAATTCTGTTGTAGAGGTTTCATTTCAAATCCAATGTGGTGGCATGCAGAGCCCAACTCGTGAAAATTGTGTCACTGTCCAAATATTTCTGGACCTAACTGTATGCCGTGACATGGCGACTGGACAGATATAAAAATGGCCTTTTTTGTATTTTAAAGGGAACCAATCACCAAGATTTTTGTATATAACCTAAAGCCAGTGCTGTACTGGCAGTATCAGGCTGATTCTCTCTCTCTCCTCTGCCGGTCTGTAGCTTTGTTGTCCCCAATGTCGGCTGCTTGACCTTGTTGTAATGGACTTCCATCTTATAAATTTTAAGGATGGAAGCAACATAACGCTCACAGTATCCCTCTGCTAGTAAAGCCAGAATTGAGCTCTTCTCTTCCTCAGATAAGACGTTTCTTTTCAACTCTTTTGGCATGCTTAAAAGTTATTTTTTAATTCTTATTACTTTTGGAATATTACTAACACTTGTTTCGCCATCCAGCTTGTCCTATTGCAAGAGTATTGTGAATATCACAGCAGTGCTTTTTATACTTTCCGTAGTTAAATAATATTTGGTGTTTTTATCTATATAATAAAGATGTATTGATTTTAGAGGGTTTTTTTGGTTGGAATTCAACTGACACTGGAATGGAATGGCTGTCAGACATGTAGAGAAGCTTTAAAACTGTGCAGTGGTCTCTTAATGTTTGCCATAGCTGTCAGGATGGGCCCAAGATGAGGATATATACCAGGAGGAGGACATACTGTATATATATCTATATAGATATATATATATATATATATATATATATCTATATAGATATATATATATTTATATATATATATATATATATATATACATATATATACATGTGTAGAAGAAACCGGGAATTGCTATTTTTATTAACTGGGCTGCTATGTGTAGATCCTGTGAAGACCACTTAGTAGAAAGGTGCACATCCAGAGAGAAAGTCGATATGGGAAAATCCAGGTGGAGAACAGAATGGTAGCACTCACATCAGCCTTCAGTGCGTTTCTTTTATTTTTCAAAAGTGAGGCAGGTACATGTGGAGCGGGGAGTGAGGGGAAGCTAGCAACGCTGGATGACGGCGAGCCATTTCGTGCTCCTTACAGGACCCGTTGAAGTGCAAAGGAGCTCGAAACAGCTCGCGTCGCTAGCTTTGTTTGGACACACCTTCTCATTCAAAGAGTTTTCTTTATTTTCATGACTCTGAAAATTGTAGATTCACATTGAAGGCATCAAAACTATGAATTAACACATGTGGAATGAAATACGTAAAAAAGTGTGAAGCAACTGAAAATATGTCTTATATTCCAGGTTCTTCAAAGTAGCCACCTTTTGCTTTGATTACTGCTTTGCACACTCTTGGCGTTCTCTTGATTAGCTTCAAGAGGTAGTCACCGGAAATGATCTTCCAACAGTCTTGAAGGAGTTCCCAGAGATGCTTAGCACTTGTTGGGTCTTTTGCCTTCACTCTGCGGTCCAGCTCACCCCAAATCATCTCGATTGGGTTCAGGTCTGGTGACTGTGGAGGCCAGGTCATCTTGCGTAGCACCCTATTACTCTCCTTCTTAGTCAAATAGCCCTTACATAGCCTGGAGATGTGTTTGGGGTCATTGTCCTGTTGAAAAATAAATGATCGTCCAACTAAACGCAAACTGGATGGAATAGCATGCCGCTGCAAGATGCTGTGGTAGCCATGCTGGTTCAGTATGCCTTTCAATTTTGAATAAATTCCCAACAGTATCACCAGGAAAGCACCACCACACCATCACATCTCCTCCTTCATGTTTCACGATGGGAACCAGGCATGTAGAGTCCAACCGCTCACCTTTTCTGCGTCGCACAAAGACACGGTGGTTGGATCCAAAGATCTCAAATTTGGACTCATCAGACCAAAGCACAGATTTCCACTGGTCTAATGTCCATTCCTTGTGTTCCAAGCAAGCCCAAACAAGTCTCTTCTGCTTGTTGCCTGTCCTTTGCAGTGGTTTCCTAGCAGCTATTTTACCATGAATGCCTGCTGCACAAAGTCTCCTCTTAACAGTTGTTCTAGAGATGTGTCTGCTGCTAGAACTCTGTGTGGCATTGACCTTGTCTCTAATTTGAGCTGCTGTTAACCTGCGATTTCTGAGGCTTGTGACTCGGACAAACTTATCCTCCGCAGCAGAGGTGACTCTTGGTCTTCATTTCCTGGGGCGGTCCTCATGTGAGCCAGTTTCATTGTAGCGTTTGATGGTTTTTACCACTGCACTTGGGACACTTTCAATGTTTTCCCAATTTTTCGGACTGACTGACCATCATTTCTTAAAGTAATGATGGCCACTCGTTTTTCTTTACTTAGCTGCTTTTTTCTTGCCATAATACAAATTCTAACAGTCTATTCAGTAGGACTATCAACTGCGTATCCACCAGACTTTTGCACAACACAACTGTTGGTCCCAAGTTCCCAACCCCATTTATAAGGCAAGAAATTCCGGTGACTACCTCTTGAAGCTCATCAAGAGAATGCCAAGAGTGTGCAAAGCAGTAATGAAAGCAAAAGGTGGCTACTTTGAAGAACCTAGAATATAAGACATATTTTCAGTTGTTTCACAGTTTTTTGTTAAGTATTTAATTCCACATTTGTTAATTCATAGTTTTGATGCCTTCAATGTGAATCTACAATTTTCAGAGTCATGAAACTAAAGAAAACTCTTTGAATGAGAAGGTGTGTAATATATATATAAAATATATAAAATCTCCCCCCTCCTGGTATATATTCCCATCTTTTACATTTATATATAAAAACTTGGATTTAATTGATACAAAACATATAAGGCTGACAAAAAGAAAGGTTGAAAACGTACCCTCTGTTATCTTACTGCCACATTACCTTTAAGAGGAGGCTCTACAGCCAGGTTTTGTGAGTTTTTTGATTATATTTATCTGCAGACACTGCCTTGTTTATATACTTACTGTGCAATTTATTATCACTGTTCTGATACTTCATTGGTGAAAAGTACAGGATTAGTAAGTCCATCCTCCTATTTCATCCTTTCTTTTTCTAATGTCAATCATTTTAACCTTTGTTTTTGTCGGCCTTATATGTTTTGTATCAATAAAAGCCATGTTTATATATAAATAGCTGGGTGTGCACATTTTTACTATGCAGCTTTTTTTCTCATGTTACAATTCATTTTTTTGCAAAGTTTTTATCATTCCTCCCTTTATTTATATTTATTATACTGTGGTGCCCACTACTTCTTTCTTAATAAAGTATTGCAAGGAGCAGTGTATGTGGGTGTGTGAGGGATATTATACTGAGGGGCAGTGTGTGTATGGGGGCTATTATACAGAGGTGCAGTGTGTGTGGGGTGTGTGTGGATATTATACAGAGGGGCAGTGTGTGTATGGGGACTATTATACAGAGGATTTGTGTGTGTGGGGCAATATACAGAGGGACAGTGTGTAAGGATATTATAAAGAGGAGCAACTTGTGTTGAAGGATAGTATACAGAGGGACAGCATATGTGAGGGTTATCATACAGAGGGGCAGTGTTTGTGGGGGATATTATACAGTGAGACAGTGTGTGGGAGGATATTATACAGAGAGGCAGTGTGTGTTGAAGAGATTTTATGGAAAGGTGTGGTATAGAGGGTGTATTATGGAGAGGGGCAGTGTGGGGGTATATTATGGAGAGGGGTGGTGTAGGGGGTGTATTATTAATTTTCTGAGGGAAATACTTCATTTCCTGAAACAACTTAGAGGGTACTAACATTTTTGGCCATGACTGTGTGTGTATATGCAGTATATATACTGTGTATATATCTAATATATAAAGCTCAGTGTATGTATGTGTGTATGTGTGTGTGTATGTCCACTAATGGAATCCTCACTGTCGCATTTAAAATAATGAAACTTTGCACAGATGCCCCATGTGACCCAGGGAACGTCATAGACTATGTTTTGACAGGAAAAATTAACCCCACGCTTTACAGTTACTCTCAAAAATCCTGCCTCCATTAATGTGAATGGAGCTGGGAGATAAGGGCTATTAATAGCAACTATCAGTGGTTGCTATAGGAACAAAATAAACTGTTAGTATAAGAAGCTTATGTGTGAGTGAGAGACAGAAAAGACAGACGGGGAAAGAGACAGAGAGATAGAGACAAAGACAGATGGGCAAAGAGACAGATGGGTAAAGAGACAGACCTGGAAAGAGACAGCCGGGCAAAGAGACAGCCTTGGAAAGAGACAGCCGGACAAAGAGACAGCTCTGGAAAGAGACAGCCCTGGAAAGAGACAGCCCTGGAAAGAGACAGCCCTAGAAAGAGACAGCCCTGGAAAGAGACAGACGGGCAAAGAGACAGATGGGCAAAGAGACAGACCTGGAAAGAGTCAGCCCTGGAAGAGACAGATGGGCAAAGAGACAGACCTGGAAAGAGACAGCCCTGGAAAGAGACAGCCAGGCAAAGAGACAGCCGGGCAAAGAGACAGCCGGGCAAAGAGACAGCCCTGGAAGAGACAGATGGGCAAAGAGACAGCCCTGGAAAGAGACAGGCGTGGAAAGAGACAGCCAGGTAAAGAGACAGCCGGGCAAAGAGACAGCCAGGAAAAGAGACATCCTGGGAAAGAAACAGCCTTGGAAAGAGACAGCCTGAGAAAGAGACAGCCTGGGAAAGAGACAGATGGTGAAAGAGACAGACAGGGAAAGAGACAGCCCTGGAAAGAGACAGCCCTAGAAAGAGACAGGCCTGGAAAGAAACAGACGGGCAAAGAGACAGCCGGGCAAAGAGACAGCCGGGCAAAGAGACAGACCTGAAAAGAGACAGCCTTGGAAGAGACAGACAGGCAAAGAGACAGACCTGGAAAGAGACAGACGAGGAAAGAGACAGATGGGTAAAGAGACAGACCTGTAAAGAGACAGCCGCACAAAGAGACAACCGGGCAAAGAGACAGCCCTGGAAAGAGACAGCCCTGGAAACAGACAGACCTGGAAAGAGACAGACGGGGAAAGAGACAGACGGGGAAAGAGACAGATGGGGAATGTGAGACAGATAGAGACAGACAGACACAGAGAAAGAGAGAGACACAGAGATAGAGACACAGAGATAGAGAGAGACAGACAGAGAGACTGATACAGAGACAGACAGAGAAACTGATGCAGACAGAGACAGACACACAGAGACAGACAGCTGTAGTACCCGGGCGTTGCCCGGGATAGTAACTGTCTCTCTCCCAGTCTCTGTTTGTGTGTCGCTGTCTGTCTCTTTCCTTTTCTGTCTGTTTCTATCTCTCTGTGTTTGCATCAGTCTATCTGTCTCAATCTCTGTATCTGTCTGTCTCTCTCGCTCTGTCTCTTTGCCCATCTGTCTCTTTGCCCGTCTGTCTCTTTGCCCATCTGTCTCTTTGCCCGTCTGTCTCTTTGTCCGTCTGTCTCTTTGCCCATCTGTCTTTTTGCCCGGCTGTCTCTTTGCCCGGCTGTCTGTTTCTAGGTCTGTCTTTTTCCCATTCTGTCTCTTTCCCGGTCTGTCTCTTTCCCAGTCTGTCTCTTTTCTCTCTGTCTCTTTACAGATCTGTCTCTTTCCCCATCTGTCTCTTTGCTGGGCTGTCTCTTTGCTGGGCTGTCTCTTTGCCGGGCTGTCTCTTTTTCCAGGACTGTCTCTTTCCAGGGCTGTCTCTTTCCAGGTCTGTCTCTTTCCCGCTCTGTCTCTTTCCTGCTCTTTCTCTTTCCCGCTCTGTCTCTTTGGGTGTCTGTCTCTTTGGGCGTCTGTCTCTTTGGGCGTCTGTCTCTTTGGGCGGCTGTCTCTTTGGACGGCTATCTCTTTGTCGGGCTGTCTCTTTGCTGGGCTGTCTCTTTCCAGGGCTGTCTCTTTCCAGGGCTGTCTCTTTCCCAGTCTGTCTCTCTATGCTTGTCTTTTTTTGTCACTCTCTATCCGTCTATCCTATCTTATACTAACAGTTTATTTTGTTCCTATAGCAACCACTGACAGTTGCTATTTATAGCCTGCAGCTCCCAGCTCCATTCAGTTTAATGGCTGCAGGATTGTTGTAGAGTAACTGGAAAGCATGGAGTTAAATTTTCCCGCCCAAACATAGTCTATGACGTTCCCTGAGTCACATGTGGTGTCTGTGCAAAATTTTGTGATTGTAAATGCGACGGTGCGGATTCCTTTAGCGGACATACACACATACACACATACACTGAGCTTTATATATTAGATATATACGTTTTTCCAAGCATGGCGGTGAGATTGTGGAAGGTTTGAGGGTGGAGGTGGAGCTGGGGTGGAGCCTGGGCCGAGTCTCTAGGGGGCTCCAAAATTTTGCCAGTATGGGGCCCTGAAATTTCTAGTGGCAGCCCTGGAGATAATACACAGTGATGTTACAATACAGGAATAAGTTTAAGGGGTACTTTGCACGTTGCGACATCGCTACTGCGATATCGTTGGGGTCAAATCGAAAGTGACGCACATCCGGTGGCGGTAACGACATTGCAACGTGTAAAGCCTAGAAACACCAATAAACGATCGCAAAAGCGTCGTAAATCGGTGATCTGTGTAGTGTCGTCATTTCCATAATTTCGTTGCAGCGACAGGTACAATGTTGTTCCTCGTTCCTGCGGCAGCACACATCACTGTGTATGAAGCCTCAGGAGCGAGGAACTTCTCCTTACCTGCGTCGCGCCTGCAATGAGGAAGGAAGGAGGTGGGCGGGATGTTTACGTCCCGCTCATCTCCGCCCCTCCGCTTCTATTGTCCGCCTGCCGTGTGACATCGCTGCGACGCCGCACGACCCGCCCCCTTAGGAAGGAGGTGGGTCGCCGGCCAGAGCGACATCACAGGGCAGGTAAATGCGTGTGAAGCTGCCGTAGCGATAATGTTCGCTACGGCAGCTATCACAAGATATCGCTGCTGCGACGGGGGCGGGGACTATCGCGCTTGACATCTCTACAATCAGCTAGCGATGTCGCAGCGTGCAAAGTACCCCTAAGACTGGACAACCTTTTTAATGTCTAAGGATATGGAATGGGTTGTCAGAAAAGTTAGTATAGGTGTAATGTGGAAGAGGCACATACTTTTATCCATAGAGTAAGTGATAATGCAGGATATAGTAGGACCAGAATGATTTAATGTCTTTGCTAGAATCTTCCGTTAGTGCCAAGGTTATTGTGTGATTTTTATTTTTTTCATTATTAGAATTTACATAAACCACTATCTGCCATGTTAGTAAGAACACTGGATGACTTTATTGCACTTGAAAACATACATTTTCTTTGACAAGCCCGGCTATTTTAATGGGATAAAAGCCACTTTCTGTTTTTGTCCTCTGAACTTAAAAGGTTATAACAAGAATCTTGCAGACGGCGAGCGTTCACCAAGGCTCTTTCCATAAATACTGTGTAATTTCTTTAAGTAGATTGCAGTTTATACATCACACAAAATCATTATTTTCTGCAATACAAAACATAACCCGGGTTTTAGCATCAATAGACCTGTATCTCTTGTATGTTCCATGTTACTTACAAGTCACACCCACGCCAACTTATAAAAAATAAATATATCAGACTTTAATTCATTCTGTAAAAAGATTTGATTTAGATTGAAAAAAAATCTTCTTAAAAAACTGTGCTTTTAACAGAAATAAAAAAATTCTTGCTGTTAGGTGCTTGAACGGTGCGCATAAATGCTACGAATACTTGAATTAGACCGCTATTCAAGTGAACCTTCCCCTTTTTCCATTTTGTTAATTATAGAATATTGTATTTTTCTGTAGAGGTTAAATGTATATGTAAGTTCCAGCTCCTATAGTGCTGGCAGAATGCTGATGAAAAGGAATTACACACTCAAAAAGAATGGATGGCATGTGATAGATTATGAGAACTGGGACATTTGCTGGACATATTAAACTGATATGTGGTATAAAAGCCATTTTAACTTGCTGTGTATGATGAGGGCAAAAAGGTCATACTTTTCTAAAAGGACAACTTCATTTTAAGATTCCAGATTTCAATGTCTGTTTGGTTTCAGGTCCCCGAACATCAAATATCTTTTATAACTTGTTGTTTTCTGTTGAAAAATGAATTTTGATTCCCGATAAGGCATAAAAGAAAGTATTATAAATGGAAGGGCAAACATAGGGGGCTTAGGAATACTGGACGAGTCTGCCAACCATACATTATGTCACCACCTAGAAACCGTAATCATGGGTATGTGTAACAGTCTCTCGTAAAAACCTCTTTGCCATTGCCCACGTGGTCTACAGATCACTCTCCAGCTATCATTGTGTTAAGGCCAATTTACACGCTGCGATCTGGCTAGCGAGATCGCTAGCGAGATCGCTAGCGAGCGTACCCGCCTCCGTCGTTTGTGCATCACGGGCAAATCGCTGCCTGTGGCGCACAATATTGTTAGGCCCCGTCACACTACTTACCTTCCCTACGACGTCGCTGTGGCCGGCAAACCGCCTCCTTTCTAAGGGGGCGGTTTGTGCGACGTCACAGCAACGTCACACGGCAGGCGGCCAATAGAAGCGGAGGGGTGGAGAACAGCCGAAGGAAAGACACGCCCACCTTGTTGCCGGAGGACACAGGTAAGCTGTTGTTCGTCGTTCCTGGGGTGTCACACACAGCGATGTGTGCTGCCTCAGGAACGACGAACAACCTGCGTGCAAAAGCAGCAACAATAATCGGGAACAGAACGATGTGTCAACGATCAACGATAAGGTGAGATTTTTTGATCCTTGGCGGTCGTTCGTACGTTTCACATGCAACGACGTCGCTAACGAGGCCGGATGTGTGTCACGAATTCCGTGACCCCAACGACATCTCGTTAGAGATGTCGCTGCGTGTAAAGCAACCTTTAGGGTGAACACTTACCAAGGGTTCACTCGTTGCCTACTGCCTGATTCTAATTAATGTTGGATGAAGATGAATATCCGACTGTGTGTGTCTGATGTCATGTTTTAAGCATGCACTCAATGCTTGAAAAATGACATCAGACACACACAGTCGGATATTCATCTTTCCTCGATCGAGGTTGGCCCAGAACTGTGTGATTTATTCAAGAACATGCCTTTATATAACCTAGGAAAGGGGCATGGTCGGATGTGTTCATTGGTCAGTGGGTTGAACAATGTGTTAGTCCATGAGCTGATTGGTGGATGTCATCGTAGGCGGGTCTATGATTCCATCGGAGTGGATCTGCGGTGATGCTGATGGGTGGGTCTATGACGTCCTCTACAATGATGCTGATGGACAGGTCTATGATGTCATCGGGGGCCATTTTGGGTTCTCTGAAGACTGACTGGCTTATGTATAGAGAATCAATTTCATTGAACACACTGATCATAATGCTCTATATCCAGAGGTTTATTAAGTACTAGAAGGTGGCCCGATTCTACGCATCGGGTATTCAAGAATTTACGTATTGTGTAGTTCATGTATGATTTTTGTTATATATATATATATATATAGATGTTGTTGTGTGTAGTTACCAAGTGTTTATGTAGGGCGCTGTACATGTTCTGGGTGTTGTCTGGGTGTGGCGGGGGGTGAGAGCGGTGTTGTATGTGTGTTGCGTGTGTTGCGTTGTTTGTGGAGCGCTGTGTGTCTGTAGCGTTGTGTGTGTGTTGCGCGGTTTGTGTGGGTGTGGTGTGTTTTGGGGGGAGGTATGTTTTGTTCAATGTGTGTGTGTTGCGTGGTATGTGCGTATATTTATGTATGCCGCGGTGTTTGTGTGTTGGGTGTTGTGTGTGTGCAGCGTTGTCTGTGTGTGTGGGTGTCTGTGTAGGGCGGTGTTTGCGGTTCCCAGTGTGTGTGTGGTGTGTTGTGTGTGTGTGTTGGGGGGAGGTGTGCACCTCCCATCGTGCTCCATCCCCCATGCTGCGCACCCCCCATCGTGCTCCATCCGCCATGCTGCGCACTCCCAAACGTGGTCCATCCGCCATGCTGCGCACTCCCAAACGTGTTCCATCCGCCATGCTGCGCAGTCCCAAACGTGCTCCATCCGCCATGCTGCGCACTCCCAAACGTGCTCCATCCCCCATGCTGCGCACTCCACATCGTGCTCCATCCCCCATGCTGCACCAGCATCAGCCTCTCTGCCCCCAGCATCAGCCTCTCTCCTCCCAGCATCAGCCTCTCTCCTCCCGGCATCAGCCTCTCTCCTCCCAGCATCAGCCTCTCTCCTCCCAGCATCAGCCTCTCTCCTCCCAGCATCAGCCTCTCTCCTCTCAGCATCAGCCTCCCTGTCCCCAGCATCAGCCTCTCTGTCCCCAGCATCAGCCTCTCTCCTCCCAGCCTCAGCCTCCCCCAGCATCAGCCTCTCTTCTCTCAGCCTCCCCCCTCCCAGCCTCCCTCCTCCCAGCCTCCCCCAGCATCAGCCTCTCTCCTCCCAGCCTCCCCCTCCCAGCCTCCCCCAGCATCAGCCTCCCCCAGCATCAGCCTCTCTCCTTCCAGCCTCCCCCAGCATCAGCCTCCCCCAGCATCAGCCTCTCTCCTCCCAACCTCCCTCCTCCCAGCCTTCCCCAGGATCAGCCTCTCTCCTCCCAGCCTCCCTCTTCCCAGCCTTCCCCAGCATCAGCCTCCACCTCCCAGACTCCCTCAGCATCAGCCTCCCCCAGCATCAGCCTCTCTCCTTCCAGCCTCCCCCAGCATCAGCCTCCCCCAGCATCAGCCTCTCTCCTTCCAGCCTCCCCCAGCATCAGCCTCCCCCAGCATCAGCCTCTCTCCTCCCAGCCTCCCTCCTCCCAGCATCAGCCTCCCTCTCCCAGCCTCCCTCAGCATCAGCCTCCCCCAGCATCAGCCTCTCTCCTTCCAGCCTCCCCCAGCATCAGCCTCCCCCAGCATCAGCCTCCGCCTCCCAGCCTCCCCCAGCATCAGCCTCCGCCTCCCAGCCTCCCCCAGCATCAGCCTCTCTCCTCCCAGCCTCCCCCAGCATCAGCCTCTCTCCTCCCAGCCTCCTCCAGCATCAGCTTCTCTCCTCCCAGCCTCCCCTAGCATCAGCCTCCCCCTCCCAGCCTCCCCTAGCATCAGCCTCCCCCAGCATCAGCCTCTCTCCTCCCAGCCTCCCCCAGCATCAGCCTCCCCCTCCCAGCCTCCCCCAGCATCAGCCTCCCCCAGCATCAGCCTCTCTCCTTCCAGCCTCCCCCAGCATCAGCCTCCCCCAGCATCAGCCTCTCTCATCCCAGCCACCCCCAGCATCAGCCTCCCCCAGCATCAGCCTCTCTCCTCCCAGCCTCGCCCAGCATCAGCCTCCCCCAGCATCAGCCTACACCCTCCCAGCCTCCCCCAACATCAGCCTCCCCCAGCATCAGCCTCTCTCCTTCCAGCCTCCCCCAGCATCAGCCTCCCCCAGCATCAGCCTCTCTCATCCCAGCCACCCCCAGCATCAGCCTCCCCCAGCATCAGCCTCTCTCCTCCCAGCCTCCCCCAGCATCAGCCTCCCCCAGCATCAGCCTACACCCTCCCAGCCTCCCCAACATCAGCCTCCCCCTCCCAGCCTTCCCAAGGATCAGCCTCTCTCCTCCCAGCCTCCTCCAGCACGCCGTGCTCCTCTGCCGACACTCACAGATCCGATCGCATACACACACACCCACCCGATCGCATACACTCACACCCACCCGATCGCATACACTCACACCCACCTGATCGCATACACTCACACACACCCGATCGCATACACTCACACACACCCGATCGCATACACTCACACACACCCGATCGCATACAGTCACACACACCCGATCGCATACACTCACACACACACACATTGACGATATTGCACATACACGCTCACTCACAACATCCGGAGATACCACATGCTTCTGGCCATGTGATCCTCCGGCAGGTCCTGGAAGCTCACAGCACAGTATCGCGGCCGAGAAGCAAGCGATATCTCCGGATGCTGTGAGTGTGTGGATGCGATCTGATGTGTGTGTGAGGTGTGTGTGAGAGTGAGTGTGATCTGATGTGTGTGTGCTGTTATGTGTGTGCGTGTGTGTATGTTCCGCCGCTGCAGGACCTTGATGCGCTGGCAACTATGCTACCATGGTTACCAGCGCATCCTGTCCACCACTCGCACGGGAGCCCACACCAGCATACGGCGGCAAACCCCAGCAATGCGAGGGTATGTGTCGGCTGGGTTGGCGGCGTACGCTGATGTGGGCTCCCGGGGGTACAGTACTCACCTGGGAGTCGTGTCTCCGTGTCAGTTCGGGGGATGCGTGCGGGGGGCGGGGCCAGAGCGAGCGTGCATTGCGTGAGGGGGGCAGGGCGTTGCCGAGTTGCCAATACGTGCAGGGTGCCGGGGCGAGAGGCCAATCCGTGTGGGGGGGGAGCAAGGGCGAGTGACCAATCCGTGCGGGGGGGCGGGGCCATGGCGAGGCCAGCGGCCAATCCGTTTTGTGTCACCGTAAGGACACAATTTTGGAGCAAGACAGACAGACAGACAGACAGAATAAGGCAATTATATATATAGATTTGATCTAATGGCTCTCCTCAACAATTGTGCCAAAGACAAAAACGGGACTTCCAGACTCCTTTTCCATCTTTCTCTGCACCATGGTAGTCTTTGAGAGTGATGATGGTTTCAGTGGAATATCTTCAGGATGGAGCGTCACACCAGTCAAATTCCCGGAATTATGATAATTAGCATAATGTACAGTAGTTGGACCCCTCTAGTCTTCATTCCAGGTGCACTAACAGCTCATCATTAGATTGATTTGGTGTAGGAACTAGTGGTACAGCTATTTCTTCAAAGCATCCCAGGAGCCATTTTATTACTGAGTTCACAAGTCCAGTAATCATCCGTAAGAACAAATCCTGCAGAGATCCTTTAGGAAAAAAGTTCTGCAAACACAACTTTTTGGCCATTTCTAAATAAGTGCCGGATCCGATTTATTAACATTGGAGTCTATGGAGAACGGATCCATTAATGGATCGCTACTTAGCTATCCGTTCCGCTTGCATTTGTAACGGATCCATTTTTTTCTTATAGGATCCGTTTCAAATGGAAGATAAATAGCAATCCGTTAATGGATCCGTATTCCATAGGCTCTAATGTTAAAAAAATGGATCTGGCAGAAATCCTTCTGCTAACTGCAGGATCCGTTCTAATGGATGGTTACAGGACATGTGAACTCAGCCTAAATATGACCACATAACGCCCCATGTTACTGGTGCTGGGAGCTGTTTATACTTGCTTCTGTAGCCCAAATGAACTTCTATGGTCTGCAGCAACTTTTTCCCTTTGAGCATGAAAGTCATGACACCAGCGGAAATCTATCAGTAATTAGAAAGCAATCCTGCCATTTAGTGAAAAATAATATCAACTGGTTCAAGTGATGGCTTATAAAAAGATGTCTCATTACAAGATGCCACAGAAGAAACATCTCATGATGGGTAAAATCAGTGAGCTGTCTCATGGCCTTTGCAACCTTATGTTGCAAAATATATTGATGGCATTGGGTTACATAAGAATTTCTAAACTAATGAAGGTTCCAGTGAGCTCTGTTGGGGACATAATTCCAAAGTAGAAATAACATAATTTCACCATAAACCGGCCCCAACAAGGTGCTTCCTACAAGCATTGAAATAGAGAAATGCAAATAATTGTCAGAAGAGCTGTCCAAGAACCAAGAATCACCTGCGAAGAGCTACAGAAAGGGAATCAGCAGGTACAATTGTTTCAAGGAAAACAATAAGTAATGCACTCCACCTCCATGGCCTGTATGCACGCTCACCACACAAGACTCAATTGCTGAGAAAAAAGTATGTTCAAGCGCATTTAAAGTTCACTCAGCAATGTTTAGACAAGGCTGTGAAATACTGGGAGAATGAAGTCTGGTCAGATGAGACCAAAATTGAACGATTTGAATGCCATAATACCCACCATATTTGGAGGCCAAAAGGCACTGGATGTCACTCCAAAAACACCATACAACAGAAAATTTGGAGATGGGAACACCATGGTGTGGGGCTGTTTTTCAGCATACAGCACTGGTAAACTTAATATAATTCAACCTTTCTCCACCCGGCAATTTTTCATTTTTCGTTTTTTGCACCCTTTCTTCCAAGGGCTATAACTCAATATTTTTCCATCAATATAGCCATATGAGGGTTTGCTTTTTGCCAGGCAAGTTCTATTTTTGAATTACACCATTCATTCTACATTGTACTGGAAAGTGGGAAAAAACATACGTGTGGTGAAGTTGTAAAAAAAAGTCAGTACGAGTTCATAAATAGCAATCATGTATTTTTTATTTTTTTTATTTAAGCAGTGTAAAAATTTCAGAAATTTGTAAAAAAAAAAAAAAAGAATTGCGCTTTTGTCGCTATTTTCCAAGACCGTTCTCATTTTTTGGGATCTGGGGCTGTGAGGCTCATTTTTTGCATTCTGCGCTGGCACTTAAATAATACCACTTTTGGGTAGATATGATGTTTTGATGGCCTCTTATGGCATTTTATTACAATGTTACTGTAAAAAAATGAAATTTTGCATTTTGTTTTTTTTTTCTCGTTATGCCCTTTACAAATCAGATCAATTTATTTTATATTTTTATAATTCAGGCACTTTTAAACCCGGTGATACCAAATATGTGTTTTGTTTTTTAATTGTTTATGGGGCAAAAGGGGGTGATATGAATTTTTGGGTTTTTTTTTTTCATTTTTCATATTTTTAAAACTTTTTTTACACTTTTTTTGTTTTTACTACTTCTCGTAGGGGACTTGAAGCTGATATAGTCCTATCGCTTCTGCTGTACAGAGCTGTGCTTCAGAAATGCTGATCTTCTGTGAAAGCTGGCTGACTTCCGACTTCCATGACAATCCATCGGCATCGTGTGATCATGTTATGGGGCCACCGATGGCAGCGAGGAATGGCACGCTCCCCACCGTCGCATGTTAAATCGCGCTGTCAAAGATTGACAATGTGATTTCAGTGGTAAATAGGCGCGGGTGGATCTCCTGTTAGCTACACATGTTGGCTAATGTAACCCTGCATTAAAGGGACAGACAGGACCTTCAATGTACCGTACCGGTAAGTTTGTGAAGGGGTTAAAGGAAAGATGAATAGACAAATGTACCGAGACATGTTTTATAAAAATCTTCTGACATCTACTAGGGTGATGAAGATGAAACGAGGGTGGACATTTCTGCAAGACAATTATCCCAAACGCACAGTCAAGGAAACTCTTAATTAGTTTCAGAGATATAAAATAAAACAGCTAGAAAGGCTGAGCCGATCGCCTGACCTAAAATTGGTAACGTTTCAAAAACTCATTTCACCCATTGTGTATGAGTATGTATATATATATATATATATATATATATATATATATATATATATGTATATATATATATACAGTACAGACCAAAAGTTTGGACACACCTTCTCATTCAATAAGTTTTCCTTATTTTCAGGACTCTGACAATTGTAGATTCACATTGAAGGCATCAAAACTATGAATTAAAACATGTGGAATGAAATACTTAAGAAAGTGTGAAACAACTGAAAATATGTCTTATATTCTAGGTTCTTCAAAGTAGCCACCTTTTGCTTTGATTACTGCTTTGCACACTCTTGGCATTCTCTTGATGAGCTTCAAGAGGTAGTCACCCAAAATGGTTTTCCAACAGTCTTGAAGGAGTTCCCAGAGATGCTTAGCACTTGTTGGGTCTTTTGCCTTCACTCTGCGGTCCAGCTCACCCCAAATCATCTCGATTGGGTTAAGGTCTGGTGACTGTAGAGGCCAAGTTATCTGGCATAGCACCCCATCACTCTCATTCTTAGTCAAATAGCCCTTACACAGCCTGGAGGTGTGTTTGGGGTCATTGTCCTGTTGAAAAATAAATGATGGTCCAACTAAACGCAAACCGGATGGAATAACACGCCGCTGCAAGATGCTGTGGTAGCCATGCTGGTTCAGTATGCCTTCAATTTTGAATAAATCCCCAACAGTGTCACCAGCAAAGCACCCCCACACCATCACACCTCCTCCTCCATGCTTCACGGTGGGAACCAGCCATGTAGAGTCCATCTGTTCACCTTTTCTACAAAGACACGGTGGTTGGATCCAAAGATCTCAAATTTGGACTCATCAGACCAAAGCACAGATTTCCACTGGTCTAATGTCCATTCCTTGTGTTCTTTAGCCCAAACAAGTCTCTTCTGCTTGTTGCCTGTCCTTAGCAGTGGTTTCCTAGCAGCTATTTTAACATGAAGGCCTGCTGCACAAAGCCTCCTCTTAACAGTTGTTCTAGAGATGAGAAGGTGTGTCCAAACTTTTGGTCTGTACTGTATGTAGAAGGTGGACTCTCCCTGTACCAGTTATGTCAGGTACTCTGTGTGTTATATTAAGCACTGATTGTATATTTTAATATACTGTGCTGCTAGCTGGGTGCAGGTTCCAGATCTAATAAATAATAAAACTTTTGGTCTGTACTGTATATATATATATATATATATCTATATCTATATATATATATATATATATATGTTTATATGTATTACCCGTACTAGAGCTGACAAATTAGTCCCAGTTACAGGGTAAATTTAGCCTCCTAAGCTGATCTAGATGTCTTGCAACTTCTCAATTCCAAGGAACTCACGCACATCTAAACCTACAGGAGTCGTATGTAATATGTAATAAGACATTTTTCATCTGACAGTTGTTTAAAATCTCTTTTGATCGTCATTTTTTCCCTTTCCTCCCTCCCATTTTGCATGTATAGATTTGGATTCATCACCCTTGACGTTATATGTTTTCTATTGTGAAGAAGAAGGAATTCTTCAAAAATAAATAAAAGATTTGATGCAGAAATTATATACATTTTACAGTATACATTATACATCAAATATTTTATCTTACTTATTAAAAATGCTCTCATCCTTCTATAACAGTGAAATGAAATAATTCAGTAATAAAATACATTGCATTAATATTTAATCAATTTTTTTCCCTCTCAAAAAAATATCATTATCTCAATTTTCTACAGCACTTGCGGAAAAAAAAGCACATTTGCAAACATTGCAATACCTGAAAGACTTTGAAACATGGCATACATATTGCTGAGTAAGCAATTTCTGTTATCTAAAAATGTTGCTCTCTGCGGGTTGTTCTGGGGGTCTTTCTATTTTCATCTTCATTTTCCCTTACTCTCAGCAGCTTCTATATAAAGCTCTATGTCATTGCTATGGGATGTTGCCTTAAGACAAGTCGCTCCATTATACATGTCATCAAATGAACCATTTTCTATCAATGATATATTAGATAGAGGCAGACTACGATTAGACAAGATGAGGTTGTGGTCACAATACTAAGGGCGGCTTTGCACGTTGCGATATTGCACGTGCGATGTCGGTGGGCTCAAATCGAAAGTGACGCACATCCGGCGTCGCAGTCGATATCGCAACGTGTAAAACCTTTTTGATACGATGAACGAGCGCAAAAGCGTCGTTATCGTATCATCGCTGCAGCCTCCGACATTTCCATAATGCCGGTGCAGCGACAGGTACGATGTTGTTTCTCGCTCCTGCGGCAGCGCACATCACTGTGTGTGAAGCCGCAGGAGCGAGGAACTTTAACTTACCTTCCGCCGGCTGCAATGAGAAGGACGGAGGTGGGCGGGATGTTTACATCCTGCTCATCTCCGCCCCTCCGCTTCAATTGGCCGCCTGCCGTGTGACGTCACTGTGACGCCGCACGACCCGCCCCCTAAGGAAGGAGGCGGGTCGCCGGCCAGAGGGACGTCGCACGGCAGGTATGTGCGTGTAAAGCTGCCGTAGCGATAATACGGCAGCTTTCACTAGATATCGAACATGCGACGGGGCGGGACTATCGCTGCAGCAGCGGTAACACATTGTTACCGATGTTGCAACGTGCAAAGCCCGCCTAAGGCCATTGTGAAATTGAAAAAGTTGATCTAGAAGGAGCCAAAACCATCCATAGTAGAGCCCAATTTTCCATCTCAGAGAAAAAAAAAATCCTTCCCAATGGTAAATACGGCATAAATCAACAATCCATTTCCAGTAATCTAGTAACCACCACAAGGTTGGCACTACTCAGTTATTTTAGAGAGGATCAATTTGTTTTGTGCTCTCTTCGACAACTGTTACATCAGGTCATCCATAACATTGTGAAGCCTAGTAAGTGCAAGAGGTGCCCAGGATGGCGGGTTGAGGTTGCCAGGCATAGAAGTGAAGAAAGGCTGTCACGGAGGACCAGACTAGACACTAGATCAGTAGATGTAGAAACTTGGCACTCAAGATAAATGTGAATAGTGTTTTTTTATTGTGAAGAACTTCTAGGACCAGCACAAGCACAGATGTTTCGGTCAAAAGACCTTCATCAGTGTGCGTGCAGTGGGTCCTCAGAATTTGGCATTGCCACATAGACAGCGGTGGACACCACGTCAAACCCAGCTATGCCACTCGCCATGTTACTATACATTCTGAGGACCCTCTGCACGCACACTGATGAACGTGTTTTGACTGAAACGTCTGTGCTTGTGCTGGTCCTACAAATTTTTCACAATAAAAATCACTATTCACATTGATCTTCAGAGCCAAGTTTCTACATCTGCTTGAGAGTGTTTTGGACCCTACTTGTGCACCAGCCCAGAAGTGGCATGTGTATCAACTCACTAGACACTAAATCAGGGCAGATTGAATTGGATTCCTCATCTCTAATTGTACTTAGATGAGACACCTGTGACACTGGTCACAAAAAGTCCAAACATGATTGACCCTTTGTGTGGCATGGTCACAGCAACCTTCCGGCCACAGCACAACCACATTCATCCTCATTACAGTTCGTTGTGGTATTGGCATAGTGCAATATCAGTGATGTGTATAACAGCCAATTTGCCATGTAACCCCAGAATGTCTTGTAACATTAAATTCCATAAATTCCTAACTCCTGTTAAAGTATTTCAGTTAATTATCCATAGTATCCTGTAGTGGAAAGCTCCATTGCTTTACTGTTCTTACTAATCCTATTGTCATGGTCGGCTCTCTGGTGTAAGAGACTAGTGACAGGCTCTGGGTTTGAGTCTCACTTTACCTGGTAAGTCTCTGCTATTTAAATGTGGTTTTCTTTCCTTTGGCATAGAGCGGGTTAATGTCAGTTTGCTTTTCAGCAGCCTCAGATTTCTGATCAGGTGTTTCCGGTTTGGACCACTCCCAGTCCCTTTAAATACCCTCTGCTACCAGTAGAGGGGGGCCAATTATTCTTTTTTCTTGTTCTGGAGGAGCAAGGAGCTGCTGGAACCCTTTGTTGGAGTTGTTGGTGTGGCTGCAGTCTCGGTTTCACTGCAGCAGTTTCTTGTGGGGTTCCCACCATCTGTATTCCTTTCTCAGTGTGTTATTTCAGTGCAGCGGTGGGGCTAACATCCACAACCTGCCCACTCCCTAACCAGGGACCATTGTAGGATCCTCTTAGGGCTTCAGGTTCCGGCTAGGTGACAGGTGAGGAACCTGTATAGGGACTGGCTAGGAGTGCAATGTACAGCGGCAGGTAAGTGGAGGAGGTGTCCATCTTCCCTCTCACTAGTCCTGGGGCCCCCCATTGTTAAAGTATCCCCAGTGTACCCTCTTGTATGTCGTGGTGTTACACCCTGTTTTGTTGTGTATTTGGCCTCACGTCGGACCTCCCCCTAGTCCATGCATGACACCTATTCAGCGTGATTTAGAAACCTTTTATTCTCTAGTTCAGGGGTGGGGAACCTCCGGCCCGCGGGCCGTATGCGGCCCGCGATGACCTTTTCTGTGGCCCCCGGGGCACTGGAGCAAATTCCCAGTGGCTGCGGTGCTCGGGCAGCCGCTGATCTTGTCTAATGCTGGGAGACAGCACTGGGGGTGGGACTTCCTCCCTCCGGCTCCTACATGCTCCCTGTGAGATTACAGCTAGAATCAGAGTGATGGGGGAGGGGCCTGTACGGGACATAGAAGGCTGCATAGTGCTGTGCGTGCTGCCTCTCACCCTCCCGTTCTATGCTCGGCTGCTCAGGTCTAGGAGGTCTTTTCTTGGAGAGAAGACGAGAATGAAGCCAGCCCTTGAGCTGAGCTGCTGCATCCATCACTTGTGCTGCACCTGATCTTACAGAGCACCTAAGCAGCAGGTACTTATATCTGCGCTAAGTGTGTTTATATCAAATATATACCACCATATATGAAATGTATTTGTGACTTCAGTGTCCAGCGTCTGTTGTGTATACATGTGCGTGTGCTGTGTATACGGCTTGTGCATGTGCTATGTATACGGCGTGTGTGCTGTGTATGTGCTGTGTATACGGCGTGTGTGCTGTGTATGTGCTGTGTATACGGCGTGTGCGCTGTGTATACGGCGTGTGTGCTGTGTATGTGCTGTGTATACGGCGTGTGTGCTGTGTATACGGCGTGTGTGCTGTGTGTGAGGCATGTGTGCTGTGTGTGCGCGCTGTGTATATGGCGTGTGTCTGCTGTGTATATGGCGTGTGTGTGCTGTGTATACGGCATGTGTGTGCTGTGTATGTGCTGTGTATACGGCGTGTGTGCTGTGTATTATTATTATTATTATTATTATTTATTATTATAGCGCCATTTATTCCATGGCGCTTTACAAGTGAAAGAGGGTATACGTACAACAATCATTAACAGTACAAGACAGACTGGTATAGGAGGAGAGAGGACCCTGCCCGCGAGGGCTCACAGTCTACAGGGAATGGGTGATGGTACAATAGGTGAGGACAGAGCTGGTTGCGCAGTGGTCTACTGGGCTGAGGGCTATTGTAGGTTGTAGGCTTGTTGGAAGAGGTGGGTCTTGAGGTTCCTCTTGAAGCTTTCCACGGTAGTGGAGAGTCTGATGTGCTGAGGTAGAGCGTTCCAGAGTATGGGGGATGCACGGGAGAAATCTTGTACACGATTGTGGGAAGAGGAAATAAGAGAGGAGCAGAGAAGGAGATCTTGTGAGGATCTAAGGTTGCGTGCAGGTAGGTACTGGGAGACTAGGTCACAGATGTAGGGAGGAGACAGGTTGTGGATGGCTTTGTATGTCATGGTTAATGTTTTGAACTGGAGTCGTTGGGCGATGGGAAGCCAGTGAAGGGATTGGCAGAGTGGCGAGGCTGGGGAGTAGCGAGGGGAGAGGTGGATTAAGCGGGCTGCAGAGTTTAGGATAGATTGGAGGGGTGCAAGAGTGTTGGAAGGGAGGCCAGAGAGCAGGAGGTTGCAGTAGTCGAGGCGGGAGATGATGAGGGCATGCACTAATGTTTTTGAAGATTCTTGGTTAAGGAAAGCACGGATCCGGGAGATATTTTTGAGTTGTAATCGGCATGAGTTGAAGAGGGCTTGGATGTGTGGCTTGAAGGATAGAGCAGAGTCGAGGGTTACTCCAAGGCAACGAGCTTGTGAGACTGGGGTGAGTGAGCAACCATCAAGTTTGATGGAAAGGCTTGTTGGAGGAGGTGAGTGAGGAGGAGGAAAGACAATAAACTCTGTTTTGTCCATGTTAAGTTTTAGGAATCGTGCAGAGAAGAAGGATGAAATAGCAGACAGACATTGTGGTATTTTGGTTAGTAGAGAGGTAATGTCAGGTCCAGAGAGGTAGATCTGTGTGTCATCGGCATAGAGATGATACTGGAAGCCGTGGGACTCTATGAGCTGTCCCAAGCCGAAGGTATAGATGGAGAACAGCAGGGGTCCAAGAACTGAGCCTTGAGGGACACCGACAGATAGGGGGCGAGCTGAGGAAGTGGTGTGAGAATGGGAGACGCTGAAAGTTCGGTCGGTTAGGTATGAGGAGATCCAAGATAGGGCCAAGTCTGTGATGCCCAGAGATGAGAGAATCTGTAGTAGGAGGGAATGGTCTACTGTGTCGAAGGCAGAGGACAGGTCCAGGAGGAGGAGGATAGAGTAGTGTCGCTTGGCTTTGGCGGTTAGTAGATCATTGGTGACTTTGGTTAGGGCAGTTTCGGTAGAATGATGTGGTCGGAAGCCAGATTGAAGCCGGTCAAAGAGGGAGCAGGAGGAGAGGTATGAGGACAATTCAAGATGGACATGCTGTTCCAGTAGTTTTGAGGCATAGGGGAGAAGGGATATGGGGCGATAGTTTGACACAGAGGATGGGTCAAGGGAGGGCTTTTTGAGGATGGGTGTAATAGAGGCATGTTTAAAGCATGAAGGGAATACACCACTTGCTAGTGATAGGTTGAAGAGATGGGTTAGGGCTGGGATGAGGACTGCGGTGATGTTGGGGATGAGGTGCGATGGGAGCGGGTCCAGTGCACAGGTGGTTAGATGTGATCTTGAGAGTAGAGTGGAGAGATTGTTTTCTGTCATGGTGGAGAAGCTGGATTTGGAGGAAGAGGGATGAGTAGCTATGATGAGGGGCTGTGGGGATTGTGGGCCAAAGCTTGCTCTGATGTTGTCAATCTTCCGCTTGAAGAAAGAGGCAAAGTCTTCAGCTGAGATGAGAGGAGAGGGAGGTGGTGCCGGAGGACGGAGGAGAGAATTGAAAGTGTTGAATAGCTGTTTAGGGTTGTGAGAGAAAGAAGATATGAGGGATGAGAAGTAGGTTTGTTTTGCAGCAGTGAGTGTGGACTTGAAAGTGGTGAGGGACTCTTTATATGCAATGAAGTGTTCAGTGGAATGAGACCTCTTCCATCTGCGCTCAGCAATTCTGGAAGCCCGTCTAAGTTCTTTAGTCTGCCTTGTGTGCCAGGGTTGCCTGTTGATTGTGCGGGTTTTGGTGTGTGTGAGGGGGGCAGCTGATTCGAGAGCTGCAGAGATTGTAGTGTTGTATAAAGTTGCAGCGGCATCTGCATCATGTAGAAATGCAATGTCTGTGAGGGGGAGAAGGGACTGAGAAAGGGCGTGTAAATCAATGTGTTTGATATTTCTGCGAGGGTATGAAAATTTGTGGAGGGGGGGTTGCATACTTGGAGAAGAGAGGGAAGAGAATGTGAGTAGGTTGTGGTCAGACAGGGGGAGAGGTGAGTTAGAGAGGTTAGATAGTGAACAGAGGCGAGTGAAGATGAGGTCCAGCGTGTGGCCATCTTTGTGAGTAGCTGCAGAAGACCATTGGGTGAGGCTGAAGGAGGAAGCGAGTGTTAGAAGTTTGGAGACAGATGAGTGGGAAGTGTCAATGGGGATATTGAAATCACCCATAATGATGGTGGGGATGTCGGTGGAAAGGAAGTGTAGTAGCCAGGTGGTGAAATGGTCAAAAAAGGCAGTGGCTGGCCCTGGAGGGCGGTAAATGACAGCCAGCTGAAGGTTGGAGGGGGCGTAGATGCGTACGGAGTGCACCTCAAAAGAGGGGAGTGTGACAGAGGGTGGTAAAGGAATTGGTGTAAAGGAGCATTGGTCGGACAGGAGCAAACCAACTCCTCCACCATGCTTGTTACTGGGGCGGGGGGTGTGAGAGAGTTGGAGACCACCATAAGAAAGTGCAGCAGGAGAGGCAGTGTCAGAGGGGGTGAGCCAGGTTTCTGTGATGGCGAGGAAGGAGAGTTTATTAGTTATGAACAGATCATGAATGTAGGATAGTTTGTTGCAGACAGAGCGAGCGTTCCATAGAGCTCCTGTTAGTGGGACTGGGGGAGCGGGGGCTGGGTGAATGGGTATGAGGTTTGCGAGGTTGCGTAAATTTGTGTTAGGTTGTTGAAGAGGGTTTGAAGTGACAATAGGGATGTGGTGAGGAGGACCAGGATTTGGAGCAATATCCCCAGCAGTGAGGAGAAGGAGTGAGAGTGTTAGTAAGTGGGAGCAGGAGAGGCCGTGAGATGGACGTGTGCGTCTGGAGACACTGGGTGAAATGTGGAGGAAAATATCTGAGGGGAAGGTAAGATGGGTGGGGAGGATGGAGGGAGAGATGAATAGTTCATTACTGGCTTTAGGGATCAGAGGGAGCGATAAAAAGTGAAGTATTATAGGGGTGAGAGTGAATAGAACCACAAACATTATTTACATTGACTATGTCTGCTGTTACCTTCCGGTCCAATTCTGGCCTAATTCAATGCATCATACTTATATGGTGCATACTTATCTTGGTGCAGACGAAAAGTCTTGTGCAGACTTTTATTTGCCCCACTATATACACATACAAGTGCACTCAGCTGTGAAGGGGTGGGTTGCAAGACTAACCCCTTGATCACTCAATCAAAGAAAAAAAAAAAAAAAAAAAGAAGATACAGCTTAACATAGGCAAAATAAACAAAGGTCATAAAAGGGGGGTGCTAAACAGGGGGGGAAAGATCACAGTGAGATGCTGGAGGATGTCAGGAAGATATTGAAGCAGAGAAAGAACAGGTCAGATATAGTGCAAAAGTAGAGTGCATGAATTGACATACCAGGTATTAGCACACACAGCAGAGCAAAGTGGAGTGAAGATCAGTTCATGGGAAAGTAGAGTGCATGAATTGACATACCAGGTATTAGCACACACAGCAGAGCAAAGTGGAGTGAAGATCAGTTCATGGGAAAGTAGAGTGCATGAATTGACATACCAGGTATTAGCACACACAGCAGAGCAAAGTGGAGTGAAGATCAGTTCATGGGAAAGTAGAGTGCATGAATTGACATACCTGTGGGAAGATAGACATGGTGATTAGATGATGGCAGATGATAGATGATAGATGACCAAGTGCATCATAATATCTCTGGCCTAATTCAATGCATCATACTTATATGGTGCATACTTATCTTGGTGCAGACGAAAAGTATGTGCTGTGTATATGGCGTGTGCGCTGTGTGTGCGGCATGTGTGCGGCGTGTGTCTGCTGTGTATACGGCGTGTGTGTGCTGTGTATACGGCGTGTGTGTGCTGTGTATACGGCGTGTGTGTGCTGTGTATACGGCGTGTGTGTGTGTGTGTGCGCGCGCTGTTTGTTGTGTTTGGCACTTAATAAAGTTTCATATTGTAAGGTTTATTGGTATATCTAATTCCTGGTGTGCACATGTTTACATGCAGAGCTTTTTTTCTTCTCCTTATGTACTGTGTATACGGCATGTTGAGTGCTGTGTATGGCTTGTGTGTGTGCTGTATACGGCGTGTGAGTGCTGTGTATGGCGTGTGAGTGCTGTATACGGCGTGTGAGTGCTGTGTATGGCTTGTGTATGTGCTGTATACGGCGTGTGAGTGCTGTGTATGGCTTGTGTGTGTGCTGTATACGGCGTGTGAGTGCTGTGTATGGCTTGTGTGTGTGCTGTATACGGCGTGTGAGTGCTGTGTATGGCTTGTGTGTGTGCTGTATACGGCGTGTGAGTGCTGTGTATGGCTTGTGTGTGTGCTGTATACGGCGTGTGAGTGCTGTGTATGGCTTGTGTGTGTGCTGTATACGGCGTGTGAGTGCTGTGTATGGCTTGTGTGTGTGCTGTATACGGCGTGTGAGTGCTGTGTATGGCTTGTGTGTGTGCTGTATACGGCGTGTGAGTGCTGTGTATGGCTTGTGTGTGTGCTGTATACGGCGTGTGAGTGCTGTGTATGGCTTGTGTGTGTGCTGTATACGGCGTGTGAGTGCTGTGTATGGCTTGTGTGTGTGCTGTATACGGCGTGTGAGTGCTGTGTATGGCTTGTGTATGTGCTGTATACGGCGTGTGAGTGCTGTGTATGGCTTGTGTGTGTGCTGTATACGGCGTGTGAGTGCTGTGTATGGCTTGTGTGTGTGCTGTATACGGCGTGTGAGTGCTGTGTATGGCTTGTGTGTGTGCTGTATACGGCGTGTGAGTGCTGTGTATGGCTTGTGTGTGTGCTGTATACGGCGTGTGAGTGCTGTGTATGGCTTGTGTGTGTGCTGTATACGGCGTGTGAGTGCTGTGTATGGCTTGTGTGTGTGCTGTATACGGCGTGTGAGTGCTGTGTATGGCTTGTGTATGTGCTGTATACGGCGTGTGAGTGCTGTGTATGGCTTGTGTGTGTGCTGTATACGGCGTGTGAGTGCTGTGTATGGCTTGTGTGTGTGCTGTATACGGCGTGTGAGTGCTGTGTATGGCTTGTGTGTGTGCTGTATACGGCGTGTGAGTGCTGTGTATGGCTTGTGTGTGTGCTGTATACAGCATGTGAGTGCTGTGTGCAGTATACAGTATCTCCTGTGCATGTGTACTATATATGGCCAGTGTGTATCGTGGGTGGTGTAAAATAGGACAACTGTGTCAAGGCTGTGTGCAGTATACGGCCAGTGTGTCAGAGCGGTGTGTGTATGTACAGTGTCTCCTTTGTAATATATATGATTTACCAATCTGCGCTTCAAACAAAGACAAACCTGGAAAAGCAGTTGTGAGAAGCAAACATCACAGCGCACCAAAGAGAATCAGCTCTGGCCGCCACAGTAGGGGTATAGGGGAGAGTTAATTGTTTGACTAATTATAGCCGGGTCATTTTCAAGTTGATAATTTTGTGCGGCCCCCGAAGGTTGGTAGAATTTTCCAAATGGCCCCCGGCAGTAAAAAGGTTCCCCACCCCTGCTCTAGTTGGTGCTTCCTTCAATGGTGTAACTATAGTGCTATGGGCCCTGGTGTAAAATTGGGTCAGGGTCCCCCACAGCATGTTGATCTCACAGTCACCTTTGAACTAATCCACAATAATAGAATCAATATCACTGACCAGATAGGTTCAATCCTTCTCCAATTTCACAAGTGATTGTAATTCTAGCCTAGAGAGGTTAAAGTGTTCCTTCTGAGCATGATCAATTCTCTCTAACGGTCCAAGTATCAGTTCTTCAAAAATTTTAATGTGTCTGGTATCATTCATCGGTGGAAAACGTCTACTTTTAGCTTTGGTGCATGGTTCTTATCCCATTCAACCGAGACCTTCTGTCCAAAGCTCTTCAAACAGCTGAAGATCAATTATCTCTGTCTCATCAGTCCCTAAATCCCTACACTTATTCTTCTCAGTCTTTTTTATAAATTTGGCCCATCGTAATTTTCTTGTGATAGTGCTAATTTCAAATCTTGCCGTAAGCTGGTGAGAAAAAATGCTCAGTTAGAATGCATGACCCGGTAGTCTAAAATAATAAAACTAACGGCACCTCCTAACAGGCAAGTGTGAACAAGTGCAAATGAAATATACTCTAACAAATAAACAGCTGCACTCTGAGGCGCTAAGGTATGCAAACATTGAATATAGAGAGCTATCCTTTGATTCTGGCTACAGGGCTCACATAAAACTGGCCTTTATGTGATATGTGTCTCAATTTTTAAATATCTCTCCTTAGTAGTAATGCGATATCCAAATTCCTATATTCAATGTTTGCATATCTTAGCGCCTCAGAGTGCAGCTGTATGTTTGTTAGAGTATATTTCATGTTCATTTTGCACCTGTTCACATTTGTCTTTTAGGATGTGACGTCAGTTTTCATATTTTAGATTACATGGTCATGCCTTCTAACTGAGCACTCTTTCCCACCAGCTTAAAGTAAGTTTTAATTTTCTATTAGCAGGTTCCTTCCTGCCCCTATAATTGTAGGCTGTTTAGCCCAGGAAGAGGCATTTGGGTAGAGACCCAGCAAAGAGAGATACGCCTTGATGCTGGCTTTTGGGCTCACATAAAACTCATTTTTTTATGTGCTACGTATCTCAATTCTTATAGTTATTTCCTTAGCAGTAATGCATGTCCAAATTCTTATATTAAATGTTTGCATGAAAAACAGTTGCAAAACATTAAGTTATTATATTTCTTTTAAACTAACTTCCAAAAGTGCAACGTATCTCAAAATGTTACATTGCAAAATAGATGTATCTAGGGTCATGTCTAGAAATGAGAATATGACAACAGCATGCAGTATGGTCATGGGATGTATGGTTGATATACCGGACAATTAAACAGGTATTTAAAAAATCTCCCAAAAAAATGTATTGTATAAAACATTAAAAAAAAAAAAACCCAATCTTTTTTCTGAAGAAATAAGTAGGGGAATTAAACTAGGCTACTATTTTCGATGACTTGCATGGGTCTGACAGTAAACTATTACAACAATGCAGACAGCAACAAAAATAAATATATATACTGTAAATATATATATATATATATATATATATATATATATATATATATATATATATATATATATATATATATATTTATACTAGCTGTACTACCCGGGTTAACTTAGCTTCGCCCGGGTTAATAACTGTTGTTAACAAAGTAGAATGTTTTAACAAAAATTTATTCTGCACACAAAAACACAAAACAAAAAGATAGAAATGTAATTATTAAAAGGCAAAAACTAAGCTAATAGAAGCATTTCATAACATATAATTCAACACCTCAGATGTTCCACACAGATTTAACTAAATTGGCCAAGTAATGTGCTCCGTCTGTCTCTTTCCAGGTCTGTCTCTTTCCCTGTCTGTCTCTTTCCCCATCTGCCTGTCTCTGTCTGTCTCTTTTTTTGTCTGTCTCTATCTCTTTGTTTCTTTCCCCATCTGTCTCTTTCTAGGTCTGTCTCTTTCCCAGGTCTGTCTCTTTCCCCGTCTGTCTCCCCATCTCTTTGTCTGTGTCTTTTCCTGTCTGTCTCTTTCCCTGTCTGCCTGTCTCTGTCTGTCTCTTTCCTTGTCTGTCTCTATTTCTCTGTCTCTTTCCCCGTTTGTCTCTTTCCCCGTCTGTCTCTATCAAGGTATGTGTCTTTCCCCATCTATCTTTGTCTGTCTCTCTGGTTGTCTCCTCCTTCCCTGTCTGCCTGCCTCTTTCCCCGTCTGCCTCTTTCCCCGTCTGCCTCTT